>NW_026915987.1:692885-1385770 GCF_034315485.1 Pezoporus occidentalis
TCCCTCACTGGGACCTTTGCTCTCTCTTTCCTCAGCTAGCCACAGATGTAAACTCTCAGAGCTGTTCCATCTGAAATCGCTGGCCTTCATGTAAACAAAGCCATTGAATAGAGAAAAAGCCAAATGATGCTGGGGGCATGTGCTTCACTCTGTCTCAGAAAGCTACATCTTTTGATGGCTGAGTGAGCCCACATGCACCTTGGAGAGGTCTGGGCTATTAGGGAGAGTAAACAAGTCCCCACTTTGCCTTTCCTACACTTTGTTCGTTTTCTCTCCCTCCTTCTTTCCCTTATTCTCCCATGCCATTTCTGCTTTCCCTAATTTATCATCTTCCAGTCTGTGTATCCTGGAGGCAGAAAACTTTTTTTCCCAGGCAGGATCCCTGCATTTCTAAATCCTTTTACTTCAGATTCTTTCTGATCACCTCCGGGCTCTGTGTGCACACGCACACGTACGCATTTGTATGTGGCTCTGATAACATTTTTGTCCCTTTTTATACATTCTTTGAGTTCTCTAGTCCTATTTCTATCAATCTTGAGTGGAAATACATGCTTTATTCCCCCTTTTCGTCTCCTTCTATCAATCCAGAATAATAAACAGCTTGGATTTCCTATCTCTCTGATTACTTTTCCAGGAGACTTTTACCTTCTAGAGAAGCTGCATTTTCTCTTCTCTTTTTTGCTTTCCTTTCAAAGGAATCATCCTTTTCCTCCCTTGGTTCCTGCCTTCTCCTCCAGTGTTTTATTCAGGCTGTGGATGATTGTCTCCGTACACTGCTTTTATGCTATGAAATGAATTGCTAATGCAACCCCTGCCGGGAGCAGCATAGTCTGATCTTGTCCTAAATAGGCCCCTGTTTGCAGGGGATGATGTATAAATGTATAGACTGCATCATTATATATTCACTTAGTGGAACACAGGCCTCGAAAGAGGCCTCTTGCTTATACCATAAATGAATTCCTGGGGAGAGGAGATGCATCCAGCCTGAAGGTGCCTTGAAGTCCATTCCCACACTCTCTGGCATGGCTGCTCAGTGAAGCCCCACATCAACCAGATGAATATTCATTGCAACAGGATCTGGAAAGGTGAGGGGAGACAAGCCCCTCACCTCTGCATGGCTGTGTCGTCTGCTGGGGATGCAGAATAATGCTCGTGCCAGATATGCAACCTCCTTGCCAAGGAGCCTTTCCATGAGCTCACAGGCAGATGGGAAGCCCTTGCTCACAGCACTTCCAGGAACCATCCCCTCTGGGTGGGGGGGGGGAAACATCCAGGTCTGCAGATTGAGCCCCTGAACTGCCTGGGGGGATGCAGTGCTGATCCTTCTTCTTGCAGCAAAAGGCACCAGCAGGGCTTGAGCAGGATGCGATCCAAAACCTTCTGTTAAATGCAGTGGTGAGATTTCCCCTTAGCTGCTTATGGTTTTATATAAACTGAGAATAAGAGAGACTGAATAGGATATAGGAGACCTTTCCCCCCAGAAGGTCTACCACAGTCATCCTGACTGGTCCTGGTGCAGCCCCAGAACTGCCCCATGGGTTGTATCTGAACCAGGATGGCAGCAGAGACACTGCAGTGTGTGGGATGCTCCCTGGGTAGTGCTGGGCAGTTTTCAGCTGAATCCTGCTATGGTGTTGGTTTAGGTTGTATTTTCTGGCGCAAAGGGAAAAAAAACAAACTACAAAGGGGATTTTCCATTGTTTCATTATATTTTTTTTTCCTTCTAGGCCAGGCTCTGGGCTTTTCTTAGAAAAAATACCCTAAACTGTCCTATTGAATCAAGTCACCATGAGGCAGTGCATAGCACAGCCTCAGAGAGTAGTCTGTTGTTCTGCTACCATCAGGTCTTATTCATCAGCCTGGCTCAGTCTCACCTGAGTTCATGCTTCTCTAACCTAAACCCCAGTCCTGCAAATAACCTCTGTCTTCCTCCTCCTCAATATAGCCTTAGCATGGAATTACTTGAAACTCCTATATGTGCTGCTTGTGTTTGCAGTAAAACTGCTTGCTAATGGGCAAGGTTCATGCTATTCCCATTTGTGTTAGTAAGACACATGGGACATATACCTTTTTTTTTGTAAGAAAGAAAAAGCTGCATGTTTTAAAGTATAAACAGAACCTGGTTGTTCATTAAATAAATGTGACAATTGCAATAATGTTTTGCAGATTACAGGAAAAGGAACTTAAGGGAAACATTTCCAGAACCTCAGCACTGCGTATTTTGCTGATGCTTAAACTCTCCTTTGTTACTGATGCTCTTTCTGTGGTGCTGTTAGTTTGATGCTATTTGAAAACCTTAAATGCACAGAAAATCCTTCTGCTAGACAGGGATGTTCCTTTCTACCTTCTAGTCTGCCCAGAAACCTCTCAATTCCCTGGGTATCTTTGCACTTGGGTAGAGATCCAGCTTTTGCAAGTCTTTACCTGCAAGTCAGCAACTTGCTGGATTCATATTAGAGCCCAAATGAACAGTAGCACAACTGAGACCTTATGCTGGAGACTGGACCAGTTAGACTCAGCCAGTGTGGTGACAGTGTGCTGATGAATAAGAAACCTCATCAGCCCAAGCCTTCTGGTTCTCATTATTGCAATGGCAGGAAAAAGTTCTCCAGCTGGGAGGCATCTAACCACCATTTAGCTAAGGGTTAATGTGATATCAAATGGAGGCTACCTCACCTCCTTAAAGCCATACATAAAGCAGAAAGACAACTAGATTAAAGTTATAAACCCAGTGTTTTCTGCAGAGAAAGCAATCCCCTTCCCAGCCAGTTGCTAGAGCTCATCCCACCCCTGCTTGCAATGCTTAATGCAAACCTTGACCCCCTAAAGCTTATCCCTTTTATAGTGTCCCACCCCTGCAGCTGCTTTCACTCTGTTGCAGCACTGCTAGCAATGAGGCAGGCTTCTCCTTGCTGATAAACTAGAATGGGAGAAGGGAAGGGATAATAATATCTCCTAGTGAGGCATCACCTTCCTTTTGTTGCCTTGCTAAACTCCGTGGTCATTTCTGCCTTCAGTCTCATAATCTTCCACTTGCAAAACTCTTTCAGGAGCTCTCAGGAGCGGAAGGTTTGCCTGGGTGAAGGTATCAGTGTGTTATATGGGGTGGATATTTGCCTGTGGAGAAAGGCTGAACCTTTTGGTGTGTCACAATTGTCCTGCTGTGCATCACATCCACTTGCAGGTGAACCAGCCTGGAATTCAGAACCAAAGACCTGGCTCCAGCTGTGCTCCTTGCCTGGCTCTGGTAAGAAAAACTCCAATATCACAGGTACGAATTCACCAGGAATGTAACCCTATTAGCACAGGTTTGGATACTGTGGTGTCATCTAGTTGACCCCATGGTCCATGCCAGCTAAAGCTCTCCTGTGGAGGGCAGTGGTGTGCTTTCTCACTAACCAACTCACCCCTGCATGCACACAGAGAAACTGGATCTCTTGGTGCTCATCACCTCCTGGGGGGATGTAGAAGTTGTGTGCAGAACCCCAGTGACTTTAAAGGCAGGAAACAGGTGAGAAACATGATATAAAAGGCAGCCTTCTTGCCTTACAGTCGTCTTCCAGTTATGTTTCCCCTTGTGCTTGGTGTCAGAGTCCCTTTCAACCTTCACGCCATATTGGTATGGATTACATGCCTCTATTGGTTATGTACCTTAATTCCCACTTTGGGACTTGCTTACACTGTCTTGCAGCTTGCTCCACCTTAGTCATCACTTCCAAATTGGCTGAACTGGATTGAGCCAGATCAGCTGCAGCCCTCATGCACCAAGGCAAAGAAAAATCAGTCAGGGCACTCCTTCCTCTGCAAAACCATGATTTAAAGAGCACTGTGAATCTGAACAGAGCAGAGGCCATATCTCTGTTGGTGCTGATATCAGAGTTTAATAGGGTAAAAAAGTTGACAAAGCTGAAAGACTGTGAGTGGTTCAGATGTATTTATTGTGTTGAGCCATCCCTGCCTTGCCCTGTGTCTAGACAACACCTTAATAAAAGCAGCAGTGACTGGCAAGGGTGGGGGGGACACGCTGATGTTCTGTTGCCAGAGGAAAACCAAACTAATGGCATTAGCGTGGGTTCACATGGGTGTAGATAGAATTAAGCACTGGACCCACGAGCATGTGGGCTTTTGCTGCACGTTGAATGTAAATGAGTGAAAGAAGTTGTCCATAGGCAAACTCAAAACCGTTGAGCTAAAAGGGCAGACTGAGCTGAGCTGCATTCGCTTTGCCCCTGGATGCCAAGAAAGCTTGTTTGAAGATCTGCAGAAACAAGCCTTTTTTCCCCCTCTCTTTTCCTAGGGAGTTGGAGTACTCTGTATAGTGCTTCCCCTTCTGTGCAGTGCTCCTGACTTCATTTCTCTTCTGTTTTCTTGTTTTGTGTTTCATGCTTCTATATTGCTGCAGTCATTCCTTTTTGTATCTCCTAGCAATTGTCAGGGAGTTAAAAACATCCCCCAAACATGCTGCAAACTAACTTTGCTCGGCGACACCGACGCCTACCCCGACGGAAACTCAAGCTTGTTTGCTTTATTTAAACCTATTCCCTTGCACACACGCTAGAGCTTCGCAGATGCCTGGAGCCTATTTACCTCCTGGCTTGTTTATCCTGAAATGGCCAGTGGAAACTGCTCACATTTTTGTCTTGATAAGAATCCAATCATGGAAATTGATTGAACTTCTTCCCTGAGCTTTTTCTCTTGCATTTACACTTTTCAACCAGCTTGAATTGTTTAATCTGCAGTTAATTTAGAGACATACAGCCATGGCTCTGATATATCAGGAGATCAAGATAAATGGCTGGAGTGGTTTTTATGAGCAAAAATCTCTCTAGATTCCAGTACATAAATCATTTGTTGTGAAATCGCTCATTGTCTTTAGGCAATGTCACAGTGAAAAATTCAATCTATTCATGAACAGAAAGTCAAGGGATTAGGAATGGTTTGAAGGGAAAGACTCCACATTAAAAACAATAGCAAAAAAAAGAAGAGATTTATCTCTTAATGCTCCCCTAACACAGCTTCCCTGCCCTTGTGTTGCAGTGTGGACTCTGAAATTCAATTTCACACTCTTTGTCCGCAAAGTCGAGTGAATAGGAAGCAATGAAGATGTCCCCAGGGGAAGAGGGGTGTCTTTGTTTGTATTAATTTCAGGAACGTTTTCTCTCTCCTTATTCCCTGATGCAGCAGAGGAAAGCTGGAAAGCAGCCTGCTGATGATTTCTTACTGAGGGCCAGACCGTGATCCCTGTGCTTGCAGCGAGAAATTATTTACTACAGGCTAGGCTCTTTCTGCAGAGTTCAGGCAAAGACTGGGTAAAATGCAGGCCCCAGAAGAGACTCTGAAAGCTTGGTGTCCAAGAGCTTCCCCATTTTTCCTTTACCTTTTCCTCTACTATAGAAAGTTTCTCCTTTCACTTGAGCTACAACCTCCCATGTTTCCACTCTGACGGTTTTGTCGAGGTGATGGACTGCTGTCAGTATATGGAGGGGCTGTTTGTTAAGGATAGAGATGGAGCCGCCCAGGACTTCCAGATCAGAATGACTTCTGGAAGTTTGCATCTAAATTCAGTTTTCCATTCTTAATACTGAATCTCAGTTGCAGAAGACATGTTGGGGATACCCAGATTGAAACTGGAGTGGATCTTTGGACTTGGAGGTAGTCAGGGAAATGATGGCCATAAATTCCTAAGATCAGCATCTCTCCCTGTCGCAGAAAAATGTGGCATGAGCAAAGGATTGCTGATTTACCTCTTATAGTGTTCCCAATAAACTCTTTTCCAAGAGATAACATGGGCTCATCGCCTCCTAGAGCAAAGAGGTGATGGGGATGTCCATATAGGATCAAGGCCATCTTTATTAAGAGTTTTGTATATATTTAGGTGGCCTAAATTCCACCTAAGCCTTTATGAATTTCTTATTGGATGGTTCTAGGCCTTCACATATCCCTAGTCAATAGGGAAACATTAGGCTTAGGGACTTAGAGATTTAGGTAGCATTTAGGCCATCTAAACATGTCCCTTTGAGCCTTTGTGCTAATTCTAGGGGCTCCATTTTCTTTCTTGGTCCTGGATTAATGGAGCTACTCTCCATCTCCCCTTGCCTTTCCCCCCCTCCCTTCCCACTCCTCTATCCTCAGCTTTGTATCGCAGCCTGGAATTGTCTGCAGACATGGCAAAAGAGCGTTATTTATCAGCCCAAACCCATGGTCTCATGAAAAAGAATGTTTATTTGTTCTGTGTAATTCAGCTCCTGGAGTCCTTCAAACATTAAAGTTTTAATACTTCTCACCTGGAACAGCTGAGCTAGCCGGGAGAGATGAAGCTTTGATGGGAATACTTCCTACACATCTCTAGCCAAGCAAAGCAGTAATGTTATGCATATTCCCCATAAAAAAGGACTCTTGTAATTGTTGGCAAGGTTTTGCCCATGAAAAGGCATTCAAGTGGTATGCAGAAAGGCATCTACACTTTGCATCTTTGCCATGCGTGACCATCACCCAGGTGACTTCTCTCACCATGGGTGCAGAGTTTACTTTGTGAAGCAGAAGCAAAGCTACTGCGCTGCTTGGCTACTGTGCGCAATGTCAAATGCAACAGGGAGCCTGAAGCTAGCTAATTTCAGTCTAACCTAAGGCAACAGTCAATGTGATTGCTCTGTGCTCCAGCTGCTCCCCAACTTTGATCCATTTAATTTGGCAAAGTGATGCTAATGAGATTTCATTGACAGGAAGGCCTATGTACAGGGCTAGGGGTCTTGACAGTGGGTGCTGAGGCAGGTACCTAAGCTCCTTGGGAAATGCAAATCTAACAAAGAGCCTCAAAATGTTCCACAAGTTGCCAGCTTCCAGAGGAGTCTTTTGGAAATGTGTTTATTATGCAGGTATGTGGTTAATAAACTGGGATTTTTATGGCTACTTCAGCAGATAACAAATGCGACAAGCTGCCATCTCTAATAAGTGATAAGTACATCCCTTGGCACTGCCTTGGCCTGCCACTAATGAACCAGGTTTATCCCAGTTTTGAAGACCTGGAAAACTAAACAGTTGACAAAAACTGATTAATGGTTTAAATAAGTGAAGTACCCTTCATGCCTGAACCTGTTCTCTGAACCTGATACAGAGGTAAGGGATAAGTGACTATTAACATTGGGTTATACAAGGTGGTCCTCACAGTATGCAAGTGTCATTTGAGAACAATAAATGCAACTCTCCTGAAGTGATTTTGAGAATCACACTAGAACATGTCAAACTAACCAGAAATCAAACTATGGAGACTCAGAAATATGGGGCTGGAGGAAACCTGGAGATATTAATCCTTTTTATCTATTTGATAGAGGCAGTTTCAAGCTATGGGTACCATGATGAGCATTTATCCAGTGTTAAAAACCTTCTTGACCTCCTTAGGTACTTGCTTGAGTACTTTGCTGTCTTTAGAATTGCAACATTTTCTTCTCATCTGAACTTAATTTGATTTCTTCCCATTCTTCCCCAGTATGTAAAACTGAACAACGTCTTTCTAATGATGCCTTATATATTGAAAGACTGTTATCATATTCCCAATTTAGTCTTCTCATTGTTGGACTGAACAAACCCAATTCTTTCAGGCTTTCTTAAATCACATTTTCAAAACATCTAATAATTCTTGTTCTCTTCTGGACCCCTTTCAGTTTGTCTACATCTTTCTTGTGGGTTGGTGCCCAGAAGTGTGCACAATATTCCAGCTGAGATCTGACCAGCAGCAAATAGAGCGGAATAATTACCGCCTGTGCCTTTCATGTGACACTCTTGTTAATACTATTCCAAAACGAGATCTGGCTCCTTCTTTTTTTCCACAAGGACGTCATTTTGTTGACTTGCGCTGAGTTGGAGACGCACACAAAATCCCAGATGGCTTCCAACAGCACTGCCACAAACCTAATTCTTCCCTACGATGCGGGAGACAACCTGCAAACCTTGGACAAGAATCCCAATCCTCCCTACTCAATGAAAGGCAGCTTTGTGGCCAGGACGTGGTTACACAGACCATGAAGTGTGAACTACTGCTTTTACTTGTCTCCATTTACAATGTGCATCCTAAAACTGTTGTCCCTTCCTATTAGCTTGAATGGTGCTGACAGCTCAATTTTCTTTGTAGGATCCTCTGGTCCATCTCTCCTCTTACCAACCTTTGCCGTGCTCCTTCTAGGAAAGATGGTAGAACAGGGAGAGAAGGTACATGGTGTTCAGTACTAATCAAGTATTTCCTTGCCAGGTTGTCTTTGATCCTGAGAGTGACACACACTATCTTTCCAAGGCCACATTCTGAAACATTTTTAACAAGGAAGAAGCAAGTTCTGAACAGAGTGGCATTAGACCTTGTCTGACAAAAACATCAATATCAGTGCATAATTAATGCAAGGATCCACAGTAACATGGATTGAATAGGGAAAGAGTACTTTCAAAAATCAATTTGCTACCTGCATTACAAACACTCCTGATTAAACCTGACAAGGCAAAACTCAAACGGGGGGGGGGGGGGGTAAGAAAGAGAAATTAAAAAGCCCATAAGCCAGATTGCTGGAACGTGATGCGGGGCCAAAGTCCTCGATCCCTTCTTCTTTCTGATCTGGTTACAGGATCAACTTCATTCACACATGCAAGGTCCATGAGGGATGCTCATGGGTCTTCTCTTCACTCATCCTCCTGTTTGGCAGAATCACCATGAGCAGGAATGACACTCTCTGTGCACCCCTGGATGCTCACGTGCAGGATCCCACCTGTGCCCAGTGTGTTGAAGACTTTGGTGGGTATTCAGCACAGGGTTTATGCCTCCACCCCACTTACGTTGTTGGATGAAAAAAAGCTGTACCCAGATCTATTTTATGTGGAGCATTCTATCAGAGGTGCTGTTTCCTTCATTGCAGCACCCAAGGGATGATCCAGCTTGCGGCTGGGCACTGTGCTGTTGAAAGTTGACCCATTCATTACTTTTTTTCCATCAAACATAGCTTTAAGATATGTGATCCTGATTTGATTGAACCAGAGCAGCTATGTCCTCTCTTCTTTCTTTTACACCTTTGCATTAAGCAGTGTTTATGGGTTATGACTGCAACTGGTCCAGCTGTAAAATCAGGGTCCTCCTGGCCCAGCACCTCTGCTGACAGACTCTATCCGCATCCTGAGACACCCTCTTGTCATTGTTTGCTCTGTGCAGGCAGGGTTTTGACAGGTTCACCCCAAATTTGCAGCTGCAAGTCAAATAGCAGCAGCATTTGCCTTGTCCTAACCCCTTTCTGATGAGATTCATTATTGCAAAGCTGATGGCACAACTGCTCCTTTTAACTCCCCCAGTGCCGCAGGCAACGTGCAGAGCAGGCTTGCTGATACCCTCTGCACGCTGGAGGGGGCAGCTCTCAATTGTAAAAGCCACCAACCTGTGATGGAGTGTAAATTAGGTGACACTGCATTCTGCTCTTGCAATTAGCCTGGTACTTGTAACTCAGCTTGCTGGGGTCAGAGCACTGCACTCAGTCCCGTGCCTGAAGTGCAGATGAGACTGGTGATGCTGCCTGCATTTCCTCTTGTGCATACTCCTCTGTTAGCCCACACCAGCACTTCCTGGAGAGCTTCAGAGCACGCTCAGGGCACTGAAATGGTTAAACAACTTGTTTGTCTCTGCTTGCTTCCCAAGTTCTCCCTGGGAGTTCGGTCACTGCCATATGTTATATTACAGAGCATGAGAAATCAGACTGAGGTGGCAATTTTAACACCCTTTATTCATACATCCTATTTTTACACTGATAGATGTAAGATATGCAAAGTGTAATTCCCAGCTGAAGCAGACTCAGCACATGCTTCCTGCTGCCTCAGCCAGGGACGGAGGAGGACCAGCTAGGGGAGCTGGAGCATGCAATTGGGATAAGCAACCCAGCAGGCAGGGAGTCCCTGCTAGGTGCTGCATGTCCCTTTTCACTGCTGTGTGAGCACAGTCTTGTCTGCTGCAGGTGGGTAACAGCTTGAGGTTTGCTGCTGGTTTCAGTTTGGAAGTGACATCTCCTGGCAGCGATGGGTGAAAGCCACCAACGTGATGGCAATGGCAGAGGGAAGGGGAACGGCTGGTCCAACTGCCACTGGGCAATCTCAGCTGTGGAGGTCTCAGAGGTGTTAGCAGTGCATTGAGACAGAAAGTGGTGGCTTTTCCCTTACTTTGCCTGCTCCTGAGACTGTTTCTCTGTTTTCTTCCCCCAGGAAGAGTGCAAATTGCTGAAGGTTTTGCACTTTCGGTCATTTCCTGTGTCTTAAAGAGGCAGTTAAGTAAAAAAAAAAATCAAAGTTCTGCTTTGTTATGGGTACAAAGAAAGGACTTATACATGAGGCTGTCGGCATCCTTTCTGCCACAGAAATAGAGCCGCTGCAAGGGGAAGAGCTCAGCAGTTTACCTGTGTGGCAGAACAGACATTTGAGTTAGGAACTGAAGGATTCCTGGGTGAAAGGAGAGTCCTGAGCACAGGCAGCAGAATCCTCCTCCCCTCCTGGGAAAAGCGTGACCTGCCTTTTCCTGCCACAGGGCTCCCTGAAACCACAGAGCAATCCCCTGCTCTGCGATGTGACTCTTGCAGGAACTAGTTAGAAAGCTAAAAAGAACCATTTCTAAGTTCGATTTGAAGCACCGTGTGACTATGAAACACATTTACATGAATGTCTGAAGTGAGGAGTTTCGGAAAGACAGTGGGGGTGGAAGCAGGGGAGACCGTAATTATAGCAAAGCCCTGACACAGATGCTGAAGCAGATGCGTGTGGGCCAGGAAGGAGGCTGAGCAAAAAGGGGACTGTGGGGAACTTCCTGACACAAGGGGAAAGCACGTGTGTCCTGGAAAATCCGAGTGGGGTGGCAGGGGCAGAGGACCTCCTCTGAGACCTGTGAGCAGCCAGAGCTGAGAATGAGCATCTTCCTCACTGCAAGTGTGAGAGGTGTTCACTGGCAGCACAGGGTGAGCTGAGCTTGTCAGCATGGTGGGAGATGTCAGAGGTTGCTCTCTGAGGCCGAAGGAAGCCTGATCCCAAGAGATTTATCTCTTGAACTCACTCCAGAACCTTTTCCTGCAATGGGCACATTTGCAGCATCCCTGATGGGTGAGCATTCTCTGCTGGCTAATCAAGGGCTGAGGTTCATTAAGAGCACTCCTTTACCCAGTGACTTATTTTCACAACAAAACCTCATATCCTTGATACCCCTGACAAAAAGACGGTCTGAGGTGGGAGTCACAACCCTCCTTTTATTTGGAAGTCAGTCTAGAAATAAGAAGTATGTGCCAAATGTAGTAAGGTAAAGCCTAGGCAGGAGGCACTCCATGCACAAGGAGGACAATACAGGAGTTTAGACTGGAATTACTATGACAGCTTTGCTGTGACATGATAGACTTTTAGCCAGCCTTGGGCTACTGGGCACAAGGAAATGGGAGGAGAAAAACCAAGGTGCTTGCCAGGGTGGGGACTGGCTGCTGAGATTGATGCTACTGAATGTATTCATGCCTGTGTGCATGCTCACGTATGTACAGATAACAAGGTGTGTGTGAATATATCACCACACAGGTATAGACATGCGTGCTTATGTTTGTATTTGAAGACACATACTCTCGCATGTGTGGTTTGTATGGTTATGAGATAAAAAACCTCCAATCCCACATTCAAACCACAGAACAGCAAAGCCTTTTCCTGAACACTTGATTCAATCTGTTGCAAAAGGTCTGCTTTCATATCAGTGTATAAAAGTCTCCAAAATCAAGCTACAGTTTGCATGTTGCACTGAGCTTTGAGACCATGAGGACACTTTGTGTCTTTAATGGCTTAAAGTGTCAGATACTGCAGTATTATTGTCTTGAAACTCAACCATATGAACCACCAGGAAGGGAAGAGCAATACAACATCCCTAAAAAATAGTGGCATTCAGAAAAGTTTGGTGCTCCATCCCATTAGCAGAAGGGATGGATAATTAGGCTGGACAAAACAGCATAAAGCGTACACCAGGGAGTCATCCTGAGAGATAGGGAGCTGGGCTGCATGATCTAAGAGGTCATTTCCAGCTGTAACAGCGAAGAACCTGATGGTTTTGAGTGCCTGTTTTTGCAGCATTGCTCACTCCTAACATCTGACACCTTCCTCTGGATGCCTTTTTTTTTCCCTTCTCCTTCTTGCAAATGATCTCAACAAGACTTCAATGGGTCTTTAAGGGAACGTTGCAAGGCAAAAATAAAAGAGACACCAGCTCTGTGCCAATGGGAAGGAGTGGAAGCAAGCCAGGAGACTGTGTCTGGGGTGCTAATTAGAAGAGATTTCCTGCCATGGTGATACTGTTATTTATAGCCTTGAGTGTGATAGGGTGTGAATGAGTGTGATAGGGTGCAAGTGTGGTAGGGTGTGAATGAAGCACCCCAAACTGGGTGCCTCCATTTAGGGAAACTAGTGTATTTTAAATCTGGCTGTTAAAACTCCATCCCTCAGGAGGAGCAGGCACATACATAGAGATAAAGTCTTATTTACACAGATAAGTGCTTATGTGAATGTATGAACTCATACATGCAGAGAGACTTGGAAACTTGAGAAAACATGGCTATTTTCAGTCTTGTGCCTAGCCCTTTCCCTCCTAGGAAACACCAGTCCCCTTTTAACACAAGAGATAACCCACTTTAATATCCTTTTTTAACCTGCAGCTGCTGAGCTTACCAACCAAAGCAGCCTGCCCTGTGCAAAGGCTTCTGAGCTCTCTGGGATGCTCAAATGGAGAGACCAAGTCTGCACATCTCACGCAGGCTGCTTGGCAGGGCTTGGATGGAGCAGATGGCAGTGCATGCCTCCACAGGGGTCGTAAATCCGTGCTGAACAGGGCTTGCCACTTGGAATGACACCCTGTTCCCGAAGCTGGGGATATATTTGCGGTGTTTTACGCGTTCCTCATGTCACTGGCACAGTTAAACCCGCGCGGGCTGGTGCTGTTATGAAGTACCCCGTTGGCTCTGAGTTAAATTGGGGTTCTGATCTAAAAAGAGATTATGCAGAAGCAGCCTGCACTTGCTCATCAGATCCACTCCTTCTGGGTGTTCAGAGTCATAGCAGCTTTTGCTGCTAATTAATACAAGCGTATAGTGCTTTTGATTCCCGATAGCACCGTGGAGCTGCCATTGTGATGGGAGCATGAGCTGGCATCCCATCTGCCCCATTTTCCCAAAATCCTGTTTGGAGGGATAAATCTGGCTTAGCGTTGCTTACCTGAGGACAGCAGAGCAGGAAGGATGCAGCAGGGAGGTACGTTGTGCTCTGCTGGGCTTTTAGGACTGATGATCAAAACCTTCGTTGCTTCTCAGAAGCCAAAGATTTAAGCTCATTTTGGTTGAAGGCATTTACATCCTGCCACAGCCTGAAGAAAACAGTTTAGAGAACAATTGCGGTTGTGCTGGCAGGTTTGGAAGGGGTCGACTATGCTGAGGGTGGTGGGGATGGACGTGATTAGGTGACAACCTCATTGCAGGACAGCAGGTCAGAGCATCACCCTCAGGGAGGCGGGAGGGGATGGAAATACGTTTTTCCTTTATGTGAACCCACATTGCCTACTTTTACTGACAAATGATTCTTCATTAATACAAGAGAGAACAGAGCAAGTATCCATTTAGGTAAAAAATGATGGTGGAAGGAGTCTTGATGCCTTGTCACTCTAATAGTAATATTAAGAATTTAATTTCTTGCTCATGGGTAAGTCTGATGCCAAAAAATAAAATAAGGCAGCTGCAGAAATTCAACATCTTTCTAGGGAAGGATCCAGTCCTCCGTTCACTGTAGCACACTGAACTTGCGAGGAACCCAGACATCTGATGGACATCCTGATGGATAAGAGTCTGTGACATGGGGCCGGTGCAGCCCATTGCTCGGGCTCAGATGCAGCTCTTGTGCCTGCTCCAGAGCGCCTGTACCCATCTCTATGCAGGCTTGGAGTGGTGGTACCAGGATGTGGTGATGCTTGTTGATGCCTTGAACAAACCTGGTGCATTATGTACTGCAAAGCCATTTACAGATTCACAATAGAGCGTGTAAAACATGATTCCTTGTCCTTTTCTCTTGCTAACAGAAAGGGCTGCATCTTGCAGCATGTGGTGCTAAGTGAGCTGCCAAGCAGTTAGCACAGAGCTTGGGATCCAGGAGGCATCCCAGGTTGCAAGGTGCTTTCTCACACTTGGTACCACAAGCCCTGCCAGAGGGAAAGAAGCAATGCTTGGCCTTCTCTGGCCTCTCAGAGAACCAAAGAGGCATCCCCATAATCTCATTCCCTTACACAGAAAGAGCAAAGCTGCTTTTTCGCTTATTCATAATCAAAGTTCGGGCAGTTATGTGAGTTGTTGGATGCAATTTCTTGTCTTCCTCTGTGAAAGAAAGAGACAGATGGGGAGATTAGATTTCTTGGTTTATCGAGGGTTTTTTCCCTTCCTTTTCTCTCTCTCTTTTCCCCTTGACATGTTCTCCCCTCCTCATTTTCCCTCAAAGTCAAACTACACTTCCTCATCAAAGAAGCTCTAATGGGATTAAATATTTGACCAAGCTGCCAGGAAAACTTCCAGTAACCTCCAAACCCCTAAACATTCCATTTTGGAGGATTACAGGGAAAATGTTTCATCTTTCTGATAGAGAAGCACCAAAAATTGAGAGTCGCCAGCTCATCTTCTGCTGTTCCAATGGAAGGAGCTTGGGCAGACTATTTTTAGGTTACAAAGCTGTACTTTGCTAAGATAAAAGCTGGGGCTTTTTCAAAGCAAAAGCCTTAAAGTGTGAAATCCATCAAGTCTGTTATCCCAGCGAGCACTGTGACATTGTGGGGCTGAGGCAGTGGCGAGCTGATGTCTGGGTGAATGTAAGCCCTGTGGAGGCTGGAGTCTCTCTCCCTGGTACCCACTACTAATGGCAGCCTCTGACACTCACCTGTCTCAAATAGAGACCCAGCTTCTCTCCCTATGATCTGCGGTGGCTTTGCAGGCAGTGAAGGGGATGTAGGGCTTTTTACTGGGCCATTGCACACTGGTAGCTGAAAGTCCCTGCTGCCAGGCAGGAAAGAGATGCACACACACATCCAGGGATCTCCTGTCAAAGAGACACTCCTGATTCATTTTACCTATGTATATGATGTGGGACCTACTTAATCCATCTAAGTGAGGAGGAATTCCTTAATTCCTCTTGTGAAGAATGTGCTAAATACTCCATGAGGAATGGCAGATTGGGGTTTGGGGAAACAGTGCTGTATGAATGCGTGCAAGTAAGAGCTAACCTGAGAGCATTCCGATTTGTTTACACTGGTGTGTTTTTATTCCCCAGGAAGATGGCCATTTTGACAAGGTTTTCAATTCACTGATACTAAAAATACAGCCGTCCCTAGCATTTTGAAATTGTCTAAAGTGTCCCAGTTAAGTACTTCGTGAGCGAAAAGATATTCTCATTTCTTCCAGTTTGAAGCTGTAGCGAGCAGCTGTGGGAAGAGCAAAACAAATACCTGGTTCTGAAACAATCTGACCCATTCTGCTTCCCTATTCACAGCCAGGCGTAAATTTCCATCCTCATTCACAGTGAAAGATGCCACTTTTCATCCCTATAATCTCAGAAACATTCACAGCACAAGGACCAGCCTCTTTCCAGCTCACTCTCCCCTTAAATTGCTGTGTGCCTTGATCAGCCCTCATTTAAAAATGAGATGCTTTTATTTCTTACAGTCTTCAAGTGCTGATGCAGGATAGGAGTTTTGCAGGCACCTACACCCAGTCTGCAGAGCTTGGCTAGAGATCTCTGCTCTGAGCCCTGACGCATCACGCTGTGCTGCCGGGAATCACAGACCCAGCACTGAACAGACCTCTTAAGCCTTTGTGTACAAGCAACATATGTGACATTTGCATTCTCTCTCTGATCAGAAGGCTTTGTTCCTATGTGAAGATGTCAAAGGACTTTATAAATATGAATTAATGTATGCTAATGGCATCTTGGTGTGTTATAGATAGGGAGGCTGAAGTGGTGAGGGGCAAAGCGGTGATGTGAGATGTGGCCAGTGAGGGACAAAGCTGGCAAAGGACCCTCGAGTTCATCATTTCCCAAGTGCTGCTGCAGACACAGGGCCAAGAATGAGCAAATAGAATATGTGATGAGAGTGAAATGTAAACAGCTCAGGTAACTGTGTTTTCCTTCAAAAAGCAAGGGAAATAAAGAAGTTACTGTGGTTTCTTTATGTAACCCTAAATCAGAAAGAGAAAGTAGAAAATGTATTTTCCTATGGAAATGTAATTATTGTTTATTCTGTTGAACTGATTTCATTTCTCTATGAAGGTCACAGTCCTCTGCCCTTGAGGAAAAAAAAATCCTTTCAGAAATGGAGTTGAAACCCAGCAAATTACAGAAAGCAGATGAAGTTCTCATCTGACTTAAGCTTCAAGGATGGGATTTTCAAAGATAACTAAGGGATTTAGCAGTCTGATTTCCCAATCTGAAGCCCAGTTGTCCTTGAATGAGATTCCAGTGAGAGCTGGACAGGCTGGAGAGTTGGGCAGGGAATAACTTGATGAAATATAACAAGGGAAAGTGTAGAGTCCTGCATCTGGGCAGGAACAACCCCAGGTTCCAGTATAGGTTGGGAAACGACCTGTTAGAGAGCAGTGTAGGGGAGAGGGACCTGGGGGTCCTAGTGGACGACAGGATGACCATGAGCCAACACTGTGCCCTTGTGGCCAAGAAGGCCAATGGCATCCTGGGGTGTATTAGAAGGGGGGTGGTTAGTAGGTTGAGAGAGGTCCTCCTTCCCCTCTCCTCTGCCCTGGTGAGACCCCATCTGGAATATTGTGTCCAGTTCTGGGCCCCTTAGTTCAAGAAGGACAGGGAGCTGCTGGAGAGAGTCCAGCGCAGGGCAACCAAGATGATTAAGGGAGTGGAGCATCTCCCTTATGAGGAAAGACTGAGGGAGCTGGGTCTTTATAGTTTAGAGAAGAGGAGACTGAGGGGTGACCTTATTAGTGTCTATAAATATATAAAGGGGGAGTGTCACGAGGATGGAGCCAGGCTCTACTCAGTGGCAAACAATGATAGGACAAGGGGTAATGGGTACAAACTGGAACACAAGAGGTTCCACTTAAACTTGAGAAGAAACTTCTTCTCAGTGAGGGTGACGGAACACTGGAACAGGCTGCCCAGGGAGGTTGTGGAGTCTCCTTCCCTGGAGACATTCAAAGCCCGCCTGGACACATTCCTGTGTAACATTATTTAGGTGTTCCTGCTCCGGCAGGGGGATTGGACTAGATGATCTTTCGAGGTCCCTTCCAATCTCTAGCATACTGTGATACTGTGATACTGTGTGAGATCTCCCCAGGCATAGTGGTCCAGGGGGAAATAGATCTCCTGGAACTGAAAAGGTGCCAACTCCACCTCTAATGGGCCTTTAGAAAAACAAGTCCTCCGAGCAATGAGGACTTTCATGAAGTGATGATATGTTACACAGGCAGCAACAGACAAAACCCACAACAGGGTTGTTTTAAAACATCTGTGTTGAAGAATGAGCTAAGAAGGGGGGGGGGGGGGGGCTGTGATGCTGTTCGGTTGAGCTGACAACATCCAATAATTCTAATGTGATCAAAGATCCTGAAACATCTGTCAAAGCTATTGCTAACCTTGCTTTGGGGAAAATTCTGCCATTATCGACTTGCTGGTTAGAGAGATGTGTGTGTGGCCAAACTCTGAGGAAGCAGCCCAGGCATTTAGGGGACCCGTTCAAAGAAATCTCACTAAGATTGCTAGAATGAGTTAAGGGAATCTTTTCTCCTCTAGTGCTATGTTAATAGTCCTGTGGCCAAGACTGAAACATCTGACTCTTTGTTGACTACTGAAGTTGTGTCTTTTCCTGCCTAAGAGATGTCCACACTGTCACTGAGATCATCTGGAGGGGGGCATATGGATAAGAAGTATCCCATGCCACTGCTGACACTGGGTGCATGGGGAAGAAGAAGATGCTGAATGTCTTGTTCCAGTGACTGTTGAGCAGTGCTACACCCACAGGCATGTCCTTGCTTCCCTTCTTCCCAGCTAAAGCCCATACACGGATCTGTGCCTGTGCCTCAGACATGGGTTTTGAGTTGCAAGCACGAAGCTATGTAATTACACTGCGAATCTCATTCCAAAGGGGAGGGAAAAAAAAAAGGGTGGGCAGGGAAGGAACTGCCAAGTTTATTATCAAGGGGCTTGGGGGGTGTTTTTTGGCTATGGATGACAATCTACACGAAAGTCCCTTTCGTACATTCATTACTGGAGATTTTATAGCCTAATGAATGTGACTCATCTGCGTAATCACATTGTTTTCCAGTGCTCCAGATGTTGTGTGGAGCACCTCTGGCTCGTGATCTCCCATTTAAACATTTCTTGTAAACACCAAAAGCTGTTTGTTTGTTTTAATGTTCCATCACATCCCATTACCCAGTGAAGGTGAAAGATTGAAATGCAACATTGTCTTGCCAACAGATTTCCGCCCCCCCCCCCCCCCTTCTTCCCTCTGCTTCCCCTGATGTATCTATGTCTAGTGTCTAATTAGTATGCACTGGGATGCAGAGACTCCTCTGTTAAATATCTTGCTGTTTTCTGCTTGCCTTGATCTCCATAAGCAGACGGATGCTACACAGAGATCTGGGGCCTGCATGCCTGCTGAATAACATCCTTTCTTATTGCTTCATGTGAGAGTTCAGTATATCATTGTACCAGGGATACAGTGCCATGGGACTTAGCTCCCTATCTTGTACAGTTATTCACATCACGGAAAAATAAATATCAGATGTAAATGCTGTCCAGTTGCATTGAATACTTGCTGCAACCACATTAGACCTTGTCTAGAAGCTATTTTCAGTCTTGTAGGCCAGTCAAACTAGCTTAATGCTGTGAGAGCTTCTTGTAACACCAAAGTAGATGTGGTTTAACACCTTTGGATGGATGTGGCAGGTTGATTTTTAATCTAGATAGATATAACAGCAAGCAAATGTTAAGCGTAAGTTAACTGTAGGTTAACTTTGCAGGGTGGTCCCAGTGTTGTCAAAGTCACATCTGATTTAATTTTATATCTGTTATGGGTCTGGATCTGCCACAAGACTGGTCCTCGGAATAACTTGGGATCTCTGCAATACAGGAGATACGTCTAATTTTACAGGATTTGATGCAGGAATGTCCAAGTGAGATTTGCCTTGTAGTCATTATAGCAGTAGGCACCTACTGTATTCAAAGAGCATGGAACCTCAGAAGTCAGCTGTGGATGGTAAGGGAAGTTTGAAAAGCCAAAATGTAATGATAAAAAGGGAACCTTGAAGCAAATCCCACGATGGAAAGCAGGAGTTGAAGGGAGACTTTTTAGCCACAAGACAATTGAACAACCTGGGTAAGTCTGACAAGGGAAAAGTGAAGACCAAAATAAGAGCCAAGAAAGTACCAGGGGAGAGATGAGATGGTTATTTCAGTGAAGTTTTCAGAAGTGAAGCTTTAAATATTGCAAAATGATTATCAACATAGGGAGATTGATTTAGTCTTCTGCTCTTTGGAGAAAAATGATGAAAACTAATAACAAGTCTAAGGTATGGCAAAGCTGCTCTGCTTGCTTCAGTCTTAACAGATAAAGCTTAGAGGATCGTGGGGATTAAGAGCTGATGAAATGAGTCTTTGGAGTCTGTCAAACATGGAGTTCAGGAGCCATCTGAGCGCTCTCTTGCTTGAGTCCTGCAGAGCTTTCACCAAGGAGAACGTGAGTTAGAAACCTTGGGGGATACTGTACCTACAGAGGAAAACCAGACACTCCCAGGGAATTGCCAAGTAGGGAAGGGCAGGGGTCACTGGGAATCCAAAGTGCTACATAGATGTTAACAAAAAGAATTCTGCAGACATCAGGTACCTTAAATAAGACACCACAAAGGAGAGGACTGAACGCTTATTTGCTTCTGAGAAGGAAGCCGAGATACTCTTCCCTAAAGGAACTGCAAGAATCACCTTTCTGCCTCTGAAGGTGGCTCCTGTAGCCTGGTATGTCAATAGCAGCTGTGATCTTCAGTCGCTGTTTTGTTAATAACACATCAGCAGAAATGCTGATGATACAAGGTTTTGTTTTGTTTCTCTTACCCATCTATTAAAACAGTGGGCGACATACAAAAATGAAGATAAATCTGCTTTGAGTTAAATGCTTCATGCAGCGGAGGAGAAGCAATTTGAACACTATCTGAGTTCTACCCTTTCAGACTGGGATGGTTTTGGTTTTTTTTTAAGAGGAATAAAGGAAATTCTTCCAAAAGAAGTCTTCTAAAAACCATAATTTGTGGTTATTCACTGTGGTTATTTTTTTATCAATCCTAAGTACTTTGTTCCAGTGTTGGTATTTTAAGCGTTACTGATCTGCATAAAATATTTTTAATGGAGTATTTTAATGGAATATTTTTAATGGTTGAAAACCTCCAAAAAATCTGAAACATTCTGTTCTGATAGAGTTGAATCTTATTGGGAACATTTCATTTGGGTTCTATTTCTTAGGACAAAAAAAAAGTCACTTCAATTGACACGTTCCTCAGCATAAGTTGATTTCAATAAAATGTCATTTTTTGTCAGGAAGAAAACTATTCCAGCAGAACATTTCTCATCCTGCTCTAGTTATGAGTTATTGCACATATATTCAGTACTAAAAGCTATATCTGTGCTTACATTTTAATAATTTCTTCTAATTTCATCCAACTTCCCTGAGCTACTTCAGATGTTTAATGAATGGAGCCAGATCATTTCCCACCCATTTCTCTTAACATTTTTAATCAAGCAAACCCTGTTTCTCTAACCAGACCTTGATTTCATGCTGTGTTTGTGGAGTTCAGAGGATGTAGTTGATGGAATCCCAAACATGTATTGGTGTTATTAATAGAACTGTATTAGTAAGACTTAGCTGAAATCAGGCCGTATTTTGCTATTAAAGTGTCCAGAATCCAGTACATTCCAGCAGCCAGAAGTAGGAAGCATTGCCACCAGCTCTGTATATGTGGGAAACTGAGGCACAGAGTGACACAAAGCCATCTCACCTAATTTTAGCCATCTAAAAGGTATCTAGGCCAACTCTGTCATTTGGATCCCTGTTAGCATTAAGCAGAGAAACACCTCCAGAGGGTGAATCATTGAACGTAGTCATATATCATGGGCTGGGGCAAAGCTTTCTTTGTAGATCCCTCCCGCACTCCACTCACTGTAGCAGCAGCCTATGCAACCTACTTTAAAACTTTTGTGTAGCTTTGGTTAGACAAAAATGGGTCTCAGCTTTTGTGATAAGCCTAGGGCTCCTCAGAAAATCTGTGGTGGACTCAGAAAGTGAATGTGTGCCTCCTGAAACCAAAGTTGATGCTTTAATCATAAGGTGGCACTTCCTTTCATAATCCTGACTCTATTTTGTTTCAATAATTCAACATATTTCCTTCAAAGAACAGGAGTGGGACATCTGCAGAATGCCGAAAAGCAATTATTTAGTTGGGCAGCCAAATCATGCTAAACACTTCTGCGCTCCAGACTTCTGAAACCATGTGAACTTTTGCAAATGCTCCTGAGAGATGCCACAGGGAAGATTTGCTTTTCAGAGAAAGACTCAGAGTAGAAAACATTTCACACAAGAGGAAGCAACATATGTCACCACAACCAAGGAATAAATAAGGCAAAATAACAGGGGAATAACAAGTTTGTCTCTTGGTGGCAGGACTGTTATTGCCTGAGCACAGGACGCTCAAACCACAAGGCACATCCCCAGTAAATCTCTTGTTGTGACAGATTTTCTGACTGGATAACCCACTTTCATCGTATCTGCTTCCTATACAAGTTTAAGTGAGGACCCTTCAAGCATGTGCTCATAAGCACATGGGAATAGGTGATAATAAATACCTACATCATCCATCCTCTTGCTGGACAAATAACACACCCTCTTCATGGACCTTGTTTCAGATGATCCAGAATTTGCCCTTATGCTTCACCGTACTGTCTTCAATGCGTTCACTGCTGGGGAGAAGGCTGGATCCTGCCTGGCAGAAGCACAACATGGTCAAAGAGTTCTGACCATGAACAAAAGGAAAATGCAGAACATCCACAAGAGGACCATACCTCAGGGTTCTGCTCGCTGTGTGCTAAGGGAGAATTGAGAGACTTGGTCATACTTGGGGAACCTCAGACAGACTGCATTTCCCTTCCCTGCATATTTGTGTATTCAAGCACCATCTCAAGGATGTCTTTATCACAGCCACTGCAATGTGAGTGACTGTCCATGGTACAAAAGAGTTTTTAGCTTTGAATGATAAGACAAGACAAGACAAACTGTATGAAGAAAGCACAGAGGGGAAGAAGTGATTTCCTCAGTGTCATCTGGGACATCACTGGCATGGCCAGCTTGAAACCCAACTGTGCCAGGCTCTGATACTGTTGTGGCTTTTCAAGCTGAGCTGTTCTCACCAAGAGGAAATCAAAGCTGAGTTCCTGCAGTAAGTTTAGTGCACATTGGTGATTTTACAGTACTGTTCATCTTGATTGCCTCTTGCTATAATTTTCATTCCTTTCAGCTGGTGCCTTGCTTACACGATATGTGAAAATATTAAATTAGTTCCCTTTAGTGGAAATTATATTCCATTAAACCATTGTCATAGCTACTAAGAGACCTCTCATCCTCTTGGTAGACTTTGTTTTAGAAACATCTGACAAATCCTATGGCACTCTTAGAGAGAGTTCAAAGCAAAGGCATCCTAAGCTTGGGCAATTACAGATTAAGTGGTTTAATATTGCAGAGAACAGAACAGGGAAAAGGACAACGTGTTGGGTATCTGTGGCCTTCCCCAGGTTGTACTTTGCTAGGCTCTTTGTGTTTAAGCCATTGTCCTTTGCCTTTTACATCCATCTGCAATATTAAAACACTTAATATGGGCAGTAATTATTCGAGCTGATGATGCTCTTTCTTTGAACTCCTTGCTGGAGTGCCAAAAGATTTGTTAGATATTGCAATGATATGGAACTGTTTGAGGGACATTACTTTCACCTCCTATAGAGCACCCGCAAGACAGAACATAATTGGACTACAAACTTTGAACTTGCTGAGGTTTTTCATCTTACTTTTAGTGTGCACAAGCGGCTATTAGATACTTGCCTGGATCATACTTTTCCCATGATAACAGAGACCAATAATAATATTAATTCTTAGCTGCCATAGGATATTTTTTACATATTGGTCTCAAAGATGTCAAAACGGGTTGGGGGGTAGTATTAGTTTTTAGGGGTTGATCTAAAGTGGTAATTTTGTGGGAAAATGGGCTTTCATGTCTGGGCTAAAACAGCAGCAAAGGTGCACTGGATTGAGTGAATAGCTCTGTTAGAGAAGAAAAGGAAAATAAGTGGACAGAAATGGTCTGAAGCAAAGAGAAAGGATTCTATGAGACACGCTCAACATGTAACACCTCAGTGGTCTAAAATGGCTTTTTCTTCTACAGGTTTACCAACATGCTGAACAGAAGACAAGAAAACTGTCTCTTTCAAGGATTAAGTGTCCTAAAAATAGAAAGTAAAATTTAATCTAGGTTTAAGTGGAATTATTTCATAAACATACTTCTCACACTGTAAATTCCCTCATTCCACTGTTATTTTTTTTTTTCCCTGTTATCAAATACCTTTAAAAGAAGGAAGAATAAACAAGAAACTCCTTGTTTGGCTTGACAAAGATTTTTGGGGAAATCGTTCTTGTCCATGTGTTTGTTCTCTCTGGAATAAATGGAGTCCATTTTCCACTCCCACCTAATCCAAGAGAATTGCTGCAATTGTAAAGACATTAAGTTCTCCTAAATCTCCTCACATTAGGCAATTGGGGAGAGTGAAATCTGTAAGTGTCCTTGGAGGAGAGCTTTTGAGTGAGTTTGGAGCTTATCTAACATTAAAGAACTAGACACCAGGTCAGGGAAAGTGAAGCTTCATAAACTCTTCAGCCAGAAGAACAATGACAAAAAGAAATATCAGTCCTAATCCAGTACAGTCTCAATGTTTCTTTCATAGTTTTCTCTCTGCTTTTATTATTATAAGATGCATTTTAGCCCCCATCGCTTAGTGCATCAAACCCCAAAAGGATTAAATTTTGCTTAGGCACTTTAACACCATTCTCTGAGAGCCAGATGAAATGGTGGGCATAGTTAAGTTCTGTGAGTAGTGTGGAGCTGACTTGATTAAAAAGGTATATGTGTCTTCACTGGGAGAAAACATTGAGTGCTAATGCTCTCACTGAAATCAGTGCATCTACATCTGCAAAAATGGGGAATTAAGAGAGAACTTGAAAGATCAGAGATGAAATGGTATCACATTAAAGCAACATGCTTTACTTTCCCTCTTAAGGAATAGCACCTGATGTTTTGTGAAGGGATAAAGGTGAGAAGTGATTCCCAATCTAATAAGAAGTCTTAAGGCAAGAAGTTTGTGGTTGGTTCCACATGTGTTAATGGCTGAAGGAGCAAATTCATTGGGAAAAGTTTGTGTAATTTAAGAAACTCTCCTGCAAACTGGGAGCTGTATGAGAAAACTTCACTTTTGATCTATGTGAATAAAACAAAAAATCCATTAAGCCATTCTTGCTGTTAATTTATGTTAAGCATTATGTTGATAGACATAGTAAATCTTTACTCCAAAGATCAATGCATAGATTAATAAAGTAGAAAACCAGATAGGAATGGAAGGAGTATTTTTAAGCAATAGGAACTGCTTTAAAGTAGGTCCTGGGCTCATCTATTTTGTCTCGTTACAATTTCTTGGTTAAGTATCAGATTCATTCTCTTTCTTGCTACAAACTTCTCCAGGCTCTCTCTCCTGACAGACCTCTGGTCATCAGTGATTTTGCCTTCAGCCTCCTGTGCTCACCTAAAAAGCAGGTGTTTCTCCTTTGTCCCTGATTAACTGCAGTAGAAAGAAGGGGGTGGGAGGAAGACAGAAAACCACCATTTTCTCTTTGTCTGACTACTGCTATCAACCTTTGAGGACAGCTCTGAAGGAATCCTTAAGGTGGGGTCTCACCAAGCTTCCTGATCCCGGAGCAGGTAGGTGATTTTCAGAGAGATTTCATGAAGTGATGGTCAGTGTCCATAATGATCACATAATTGTTGTGCTAAGAGCTCTGTTATTAAGAGTATCTCATGTTGTACTGGTGCCTGGTTGTGCTGTACTGGACTGGTGGCTGTTATTAAGAGTATCTCATGTTGTACTGGTGCCTGGTTGTGCTGTACTGGACTGGTGGCTGTTTTCTTTGATGGATCTGTTTCAGAGTTCAAGATGTTTTACGCTACTGAGTTTGTTATTGCTGGGCAAAACTGAATCCTCTTTGCTTTTTGTCTATATGGTTGGAAAAGAAATGGTTTCAGGTCCATAACCTGTGTGCTTTCTGCCTACCCTGTTGGTTTTGGTATAGGATTGAAATGTTCATGCTGTGCTTAGCAAGGGCTGCTCTCAGGGTAACATTGCATGGGTTGAGCTGGAATAGGCATGGTCCTGTGCTGCCTCCATTGCCCAGATTACATGGGTGAGAAGTTGAGATGCTTCTAATGCTGCAGAAACATTCATGCTTTCTCTACAACCATGCTCCAGAACTGGGATCAAAAAGTTTTGTAGGACAGGCTTGGATGTTTGCTGTTAACTGACTAGGCTTACCCTGGTAATGCCAGGAAAAGGATTGCTCCTGGAATGTTGTGTAATCTGCTTATTACTGTGAAATTTTATGTGGGTTAGTGTTACTATGAAATTCCTGTACAGCAAGCTGCTCAGGAAACTTTAAGCAAGGGCAGAAAATGAAAAGCAGCAAGGGTCCACAAAGGTGGGGGCAAGAACAGAATTAAAGGCCTTAATCCCACTGTGCAACCACATACAGTGTTGGATACAACCTCCTTCCCACAATGCCTGTGAAAACACAAGACTGAAAGAACACATTGTGATTTGCAGGGGTCATTCCAGTAGCCAGTGTTAGGCTATTCTCATGCAGTGAAAAGACTCTTGTTAATTACTGTGACTTCTTTACAATCATAGGATGTACACATCTGAACCCCGAAGGGTCCTCTCCAGAGAATAACCTTTATTTGCTTGATTGCTTCTGTTCAGTTAATTCTGCCTAATTACTATTTTCTTCCTATTAGATCCTAATTATATACAGTATTTTCATTATAAAGTGTAATGTTTCCCAGAGAACTATGTCAATTACACAGACAATATTACTGGAGGTCTCATTTACTTCATTAAAACACTGAGCAGGCTCTCTTCTGATTAAAACTGCAGTTGGAGGTATGGACGTAGTAATGTCCTATTCCTTTAGTGTAGATATGAGAACTGATCAGATGATGAGTAAAAAAGCCTAATATAATTAAATGGATGAAAATGCTTCTCTTTGACTGCTGATAGGTTTAAAATCTTGTTTATTCCACCTGGCTGTCTTGCAGGGAAGTTCATGGTGTTCCTCCAAAATTTCAGGAATTTTCCTATGAATTAACATTATGTGAATCATGAATCAATTTTGTGCTAAGAGAGATCAAAAGATTTGAAAACTTAGTCCCTTAGAAAAACTGTGTGAGCAAATGCATAGCAATACAGTGGCAAGTATTGAATGGAATACAGAAAATCTAAGTCTGTCTCGTAGAAGAACAGTCTTTGCCTTGAATGGTGGTAGAAAGAGTATTGATGTGAAAGGGAATACATTTGGATGTAGTATATAATGAGTTCATGGAAGCCATTGCTACAGGCTCTCACCTAAGCCAAGTCCTCTGAGCCCACAAGGAATGAAGACTTTCCATTTCCAATAACAACCTCATTTGAGTCAGTCAAAATAACCAGCAGCTTACAATGAATTGAGACCTGTTTTTTAAGGCTTAGTTGTGTGACACCAGGATGTTTAGTTTCCTCGGAGCCCCAACATTAGCCTCCACCTGTAAAATGGGGGTACCATTTCCCTCACTGCCTCCTTTTAGGCGTCACATCTAGTACATTAATAACTTAAAATTCCCAGACCCTGTTAGACCATCCCATGATGAAGGAGCCAACTACAGCAAATGAAAAATACCATTTGCATGCAAAAGCTGCAGGTAATAACATTACACTGTAATTCAGTAGAGTGTGCAACTCTGGCGTAACTCAGTGTATAATCATATAAGCATCTAGCCCACACCCGGCACTCCATAAATAATAAATAATAGTATTAATAATACAACTGCTGGCACAGTAACTTTCAATAATAACTAGATTTTTAAAACCTGTCAGAGCCAAATGGGATACCCAACATGCCTTGTGTTTACCAGAGCTTTACAAGCCTTGCAGCAGAGTATCTGTAAACTGCTTCAATCACAGCTGAAAGGAAGCTTGGGCAGAGCTGGGGATGTGAATGTGAAGCAATTGGCATCTCAGGCTCACAGGGACCGTGTTAAAGCATCTGTAGGTCTCAGACCCTCAGAAAACATGAACAGAATAGATCTCCAGAGGTTACCTGTTGCGCTCCCTGATCTAGTAAAGGATTAGCTGACTGTTCCCACTCTAGATTTGGTTTAACCTTGCTCTCAAAGACTTCCTGTGGCAGGGATCAATACCAACCTCAAGAAACTTGTTACACTGCTCCGTTTCCTGGAATGTTTTCCTAAAACCTACCATAATATTTCTGCTGCCATTGAAGCCTGGTATTTCTTGCCCTGTATCTCTCTTTTAAAACCTTTTATTCTTTGGAATGGGGTAACCCGTTTCTACTTCTGTCTTCCCTGCTAAGCAACCCCAAATCCTTCAGTTTTTCCCCTTTGAGTTTTGATCAGTTTTATTGCTCTGGATTCTCCCTACTTTGCCCACCTTTCCCCCAAATGCTGTGCCAAGTCTGAACACAGTGCTCCAGCTCAAACCTTGCCACTGCTCAATATAGTTAAAAGAACAGCTCATTTGTCATTCAGGTTGTTCTCTGATTCATGTATTCTAGTATATTCTTTGCCCTTTTGTGTAGGATTGTAGATTAATATACGCTATAGATCTTTTTTTGCTTCCTAAGCACTTGACATTTTTTTCCCCTAATTTTCCCTGTTTTGAGATTTAAAATCATATTTTGCTTGCACATAATTTAGTTAGCTGACAAATACAGACATGACTTTTCCGCTATTAAGTAAATAAAAAGTGTTGCTGTGTCAATAAAGCAATCTTTAGCAAGTGAACAAGAACTAGAATTACTCCCCATATTTCAGCCTCCAAAACTTGAAAATACAAAGGGGGGAAAAATGGTGCGAAACTAAGAGGAATTCCAAAGTCATATTTACAATTTTTGTTTCCTGTAACAATTTTCTTCCCTGTGAAGGTTTAATTGGGTGTTATTTTTTGATTGGGTTATTGACAGAAGCCTAATGCAGTTAGGTATTATCTTACCTAGATTCAAATTCCTAGATTCACTAGGATTTTTGGTTATCCTGATCCTTTTATTTATACCAGCAAACTCACCTTTAAACCGGAACAGGGAAATAGAGCATTGTGCAATGGAAAACATCTCAGTGCAATGAATTGTAAGCTTTCCTCCAGTAAAAAGTAAAATGGAAGTGCTACAGAGTAGCTGTGACATGGATGGGAATAGTGGTGTAGAACACTGAATTGGGCGAGAGGTGGTAGGAACTATTTCTAGGCTTCCTTGGGATGACTCAAAGATGACTCATTGGATCATGTAGTCCATCACCGTCTTCAAGTCAAGTTATTCACTTTGCAGCCAGATGTATGAGCAAAAGATTTGGGTTTCACTTAGGGCAAGAAAGGAAATACAAGACAGAGCACCTCAGCAGCTGGGCATGTCACCTGGGTGGGTGTATGGGGGCATGTTCATGAAGGTTCACAAGATGTATATAACACAGTGGCAGCCCTTTCAGGGGCTGGCCTTATGCCATCCAGGAACAAGACACCATGTCTTTTGCTACAGCTCATTACACAGGCTTATGGAAGCTTTATGGACCATTACAATGATCTGATGTGGATTTTTAAATATGGAACAACATGGGGTATTCTAATGGCTTTATGGCCAGCTTCAGCTAGGAAAAGCTAGGACCCCTGCCAAGGTGCTGTGAAAGCCAGAAGAAACAAGGGGATGAACAGATAAGATCTCACAGTATCAAGGAAAGCTGTGGTAGTTCTAGTGGGAATGGGTAGAAGCCCATGTAACTCTTACTGCCTCAATACTTTGCCCTGCTCATTAAGCATCCCTGAAGTTTAGGATCTACTTTTCCTCATGAGTTCTGCCATTCTTCAGTCAAAGATGCAAACCCTCTTATCAAGTGTTTATCTCTGCCGCTTCATTTATGAACTCCAGAAAATGGCATGATTGGTCTCCAAGACTTTGGTGGATGTTCTGCTGGTAGAAAATCAGCTCCATGAAAGGGTAAATGGAGATATCAAGGAGCATATGGGTAGCCAGATGGAGAGATGTAAACACAGAGAGAAAGCTGGATGAAAAATAAGGCTGAAAGATTGCGTGGATAGATGGACAGCGATTCACTATGGACAGATGGAAAGGGAAGCTGTTTGGAAAACAGAATTTCTCTTCAACTGTGACATGTTGGAATTTGTTTCCATCCAGAATGGGGGGGGATGTCTATGTTGGCATTTTTAACAAAATGGAAATGTTGCCCCCACAATTGTTTCAGAAACAAGGGTATAACTTAATAATTTTAGAACTTCTTAATGCAACATGAAATTTAAGTTTTTAGAAATACTAGATATAAGTCTGCCATGATTAATATTCTCTGGGATATGAAGGCTGATATGAAATGAAAAGCTGAAACCAATTGTGGGCATGCATTCCTGTACAATGAGAAACATGTATTCTATTAAAAATGCACACACTTCCACACAACATTGCATATTTTAAAGAATTTATGTTTTAAAAGCTGAAATCTCCTTTTCCTAATCACTGCATCCTCATCTAAAAAAAAAAAATCAAGAAGCAATCTTAAAAGAGCTAGTCAAGAATGGTGGAGGGCTTGAGAAAGGGGCTTAAATGGTGAAAAAGTCTTGAAGATGCATTGCTGGAAGTTCAGAGCTTGTCCCATTGCAGCTGGTGACAGATGTAATAAGGCTCAATAGCACCAGCTGGGAGTTTGCCCCAAGCTGGCAGTGTCTAATGGCAAACCGTAAGCCACATCAGCATGTCCCAGCACAGGGAAGGAGGGTTTTCAGACCAGCTATTGCATATGTCTTAGTGCCAGGATTTCCAGATGATGTTCCTGAACATCCCTGCACTCCAATTTAATGATTTTAAGAGAGGCCAATGCAAGCTTCATGTGCCAGAGTTGGGTTTTTTTTTAACTTGACTTCTCCTTTCAGTGGGAACATCCTTTGTTCCACTCAAACACATCCGTGCCACATGGATGGCTGCTTTGCACATAGGAGTCCTGATGGGATAAGTTCCGCTTTCAGCAGCCAAATTGTTAAATGATCAATGAATAATAAATCGCCTCTTGAACTGTGCCCATGTTCCCTTGTTGTAGGTGATACTGTGCACTCTAACCTTGGGATGCAGCTCATTGTTTATGGAAAAGAGACACAAACTATGAGGGCTCCACACCAGCTTGCCAAGAAGCAGTAAAACGACAGATTTGTATGTAGCTGTTGCTTTGGATCCCTTCTGCAGCGGATCTAGACATCTTCTCTTCAAAACAAATCTGCCTAGAGACACAGCTAGCTGCCTAGCATGAGAAAATGTAAAGACAGTGTGAAGGTGGAGCCTTGGAAGTAGCTGCAGGTTAAGGTCCAGAGGGCAAGTGTGATTCTGTGTCTCCAAGAGACCAGGCACACTGTAAGATCAAGCTGCCAGGACATGGAAGCTTTAGCTCTATGATTTGCTGATTTTTGTGGCAATTACACCAATTTTTCTTCCATTACCCTTCTTAATTTGGTATAGGAAGAAAGTCTCGTTTTTGGAGCCAGAAAGGCTTTAACCCAGAGGGAGAATCCCGTAGAGGATAGCTGGGCAATTGGAGAAGACGACTGTAGAGTCATATATAAGCAGTGATCATGAAATCACCTCCCAGATCAGCTTTTGATTTGCAGCAATGACACCAGTGCATGACACATCACTTCAATTTTCACTCCATGCCCTGTTTTTCACTACTGCCTTGCAAGAGGCATCTAGCTGGTGTGATTGACCAAGAAGGAGGGCAGGTGAGCAAGAAATCAGTGCCTTGATGCTGAGTTTTGGCACGTCTTCTCCCATGGGGCCTCTGAGCATCCTTTGCTGCGTCACATTCTAAGGCAGGACTTGTTGCATATTCTAATTCCCCCCTGCTCCCTGATTTAATACTATAGCTAATGCTTTTGATGTCAGCCTGAGTGAGATAGAAAGCTTTAAAAATTCATAGCTGACCTTTCACTGACACGTTTAGTTTCTGTTAGGCAAGTACTATGTGGCAGGTCCAGTGGAGGGGAGGGCAGGTTTTAAGCCTGCATTGCCTTATTCTTAAAACAAGAGAAAGCACTAGGGGTGTGGGGGGAGTTGGTGCTTCAGTTCTGTACAGGGAGAAGAAAGGGAGATGGGAATGAAAATTAAACCAAGGGAGAGCGGCCTCAGAAGGAGAGGAAAGGCTTATGAAAAATATATGCCTTCGCCAAAGGAAGATGGAATACAAATTGGATCTCTTTTAAAAATATTCCTTTAAAACAGACATTTTAAAGGGTGGGAAGAGGGGGATAAAGGAGGAGGGAGAGAAGGGAGGGGGGACACGTTTCTTAAATGTGTTCAGAACATTTTTGCAGCCTGCAGAGCTGGGATTGTTTATTAGAAGATAAGATAGTGAAAAATGTATTTTGCAGAAAGAAAATAGTAAAGCTGGTTTCCCAGCAGATAAGAAGCCAAATTTCTATTTTATGCTCAATTGAATGATTCAGTTACATTATCTGGGAGGCAGCAGTGAAATAACACCCTTCGGAAATGAGGCTGTGAGGACATGCAGTTCAGAGGAGGCAGCTACAGGCCCATCACCCTGCAACGCAGACATCCAGCCTTGGGAATACCCATGGGCACTACAGCCCTCCCTCTGCTCCAGGTCTGGCTGTGGATGGCAAGAGCCATGTCCCAAACAGCCTGCACAGGGCTTTGCAACAGGGAAGATGCAGGATTAGTGCTTTTGTCTGATGTTTTGCAAGCAATGCTGCTTATTTTGGGATGGCTCCTTCCCTCCTTGTCACAACATGGTCCTTCCCAGACCATGGTTCATGTGGATCAGCAGGAATAGAGAGGAGATCCAGGCAGAGAACTGCTGTCCATGTGTCTGCAGGGTCTGGAGCAATGGCAGGATCATGCTGGTTTTCCCTCTGTGTTGTCTTGGCATTTCTTAAGCCTGATGTCCTCAGAGGCAGCTGCTGTCTTCTGTGAGAGAACACTTATGACCTGACATGTGGGGTTTTCAGTTTTACAATGAGAGCTCTGCAGCTTTTGGGATTTTCCTTAGAGCTCCAGCTTCAGGAAAGAGCAAAGCAGAAAAGAAATGGGAACTTATTGAACCTTTTAGCTGTGAAGGACAGTGTGTTTATATAAAATGAGTACTCTGTACCCTCAAAATTCATTAAAATACTTATTTTAATACAAAAACTCCCCAATAAGCGCAAAATCCATTCCCATGATTTGTTTTACCCCAGGATTCTTAGATGATGGACTGACTCTCTGGTTTTGACTGCTCAAGGTTGGCAATATTATTTGCTCTGTTCCTTTGGAGACTTTACTTTTGTTTTGCTTTTTCTTTCCCTTAATATAAATGTCATCCCTTAAAGCTTATGGCTCCCTCTGTAAATGAAGAAACAAATGAAGCATGTGGCACATTAGCGCCAGTCTTTTTTCCTTGCAGTTGAGGGTCTTGCTTACAACGGTGGTGGTGTCCTTGATAAGTCCATTTTCTATTTACTGAGTCGTTTATATTTCTGATTCATTATTTGTGTGTGCCTGTCCACACTGATAATCCAAAGAGAAATCCACTATTAAAGGACACAGCAGCTTTCTGGAGTTTGTAGAGAGTCTCTGCCATGGGCAATCTTAGCTGCAAACAGAAGCTACATCAGATTTCGAGTTGATGTATGGTTCAGGTGTTAAACGAACAGTTTAGAGTACTTAAAATCAAACTCCTGCACTAGGAGTTGTGGAGGAGAGTATTTCTCTGCATGAGAACAATGTGTAATGACAGCCATGTCTGCGATGTAGATGGTGGCAACAGGCCGGTCCTCTTCACCCTGATTGCTTTTTAGTGGCCTGGTCAGATGAATAATGATTACAAGCCCAGTACCACTAGGCAGATACATCACAATAAGTGGCTTAAACTGGCATCTTGGGTAATGGTGTGATTTGGAAAGATAAGAACTGAATTATGTGGGGGGTAAAAGGATTACTTATTCAGAGGAATGTATATGTTTTTGCAGAGGCATTGACTTGCCAGCAGTAAGGTGGTGATTTAAAGAAGGAACCAGAGAAAATATTCCTTCTTGACCACCACATATTTGCATATACTTTGAGGGACTGTACTTGATTACCTATATAATATTATGCTTTGTAATATGATTTTATTGTTCTGATTAAGACTGTGAATTGGCACTGTAGTAGCAGTAGGCATTGATTAGACAAGTGAACAAGGAAGTCCTTGCTCCAGCCTTAGCTTTTGAGAGAGCATAAAAGATAGAAAGGAATATCTTCATTTTTATAGAGCTGCTTGGTGGGGACTGGAACTCAACTTCTGTAGTCACAATCACAACACGTACTAAAACTTCCTTGTCATATTCGGCACCAAGTTTCCTTTCAACAACACTCCTATGTATCGGTTTCATCCATGATTTTGACAACAGTATGTCAAAACAAGTCCTCCTCAAAAGGTCTGAGGGAATTTTCACTTCTACTTTTAGGATCTATTTCAATAGCACCGAACTTTCCATTTCCACATTGTACTTTTTCATTATAGTGTAACATACACTGGAGAGCTGATAACGTTCTGAAGAGGCATGCAAGACATTTTAATCTTGCTTAATAGTTTAATCTTTTCTGAATGAAACTCTGGATGTTTTCTTTAGGTGAATAGTTTAAAATACTCTGACTTGTAGCCCAACAGAAAGGCTGAGTCTTGGTTTGCCGCACTGATTTCCTGAGCCAGTTCTTCCCTTTTGAAGCTCTATGTTGATCATGAAGGTACCTAATGAAATCTACTGTCACTGTCATTACTTTCCTATCACTGTTAAATCTAAAATTAATTTTTTTTTTCTCCCAAATCTAGTAAAAATTAAAAAAGCCCTTTTTGACCCCTGCTGACAGAATATTCAGCAGAAGTTCCAAAATGAGACAGTATTTAGAGAAAGACATCCTCTTAAGGGGAGGAGAGATTGAGAATTAGAGAGATTATTTACAGCTTGCTCCCTGCTGTGGATAAGACAGCACTGCAGAGTCCAACTACTCAGTAATTGTGAAACTGCTCGCCATGCTCCTTTGGAAACCAGGGCAGCATCTAAGGTGCTCAGGAGAACAGAGGTAGCATCTTTCAGATTTCACTTTCTTATACAAGAACCTCTGCAGGTTTTCTTAGTACAATATGTCTTTGTGCGTTACTGGGACTCCAGGGCATTGCCACCACACAGAAAATAAGCTATACTTAGAGCTTAGTATGGCCTTCACCTCTAGGGTAAAGGCGAGACTGGCTTCTTAGGGGACCAACCCTGTCATGTGCTGTAAGAAATAATTGACAAGTACTTCTGTGAACAAGCAGCGCAAACTCCCTTCGTTAGTTTTTGTGGTTCAGCCTCTTGGGAAAATCAGTCTTGGTGTGAAATTGCTGGAAAATCCTGAAAGTTTGGGTGAAGGGTTTTTAACATGACATTATATCACATTGCTCTGAGCATCACTTTCTCTCCGCTGCTACAGGCAGGGTAGAGTTCATACAATTCTCACACCATCCTTTTGGGGCTTTTTCACTTGCCCTTAAACTATCAGGATGGTTATGTTCATTTTTTGCTCAGATTTGGGTCTAGCCTACCCCCATAGTGCTGCAGTGGTGTGACAGGGCTCACAGTGAAATAGCAGAGAGCAAGGCTGGGCATAGGGACATTGGCACTATTTTATCTTGCAGACTCTGCCAGGGTCACAAATAAAACTTTGATTTACTCGAACTACTGCATTATGTGGCCCAAAGAGTGGAAAGAAATTGTAGCTTGGCTTGAAACTGGGAAACAAACTCCTCCGATTCAAACAGGGACAGTAGGAGTTAGTGAAAGGTTGAGGCTAAAGCTATTTTTTCTTAGCATTTTGTATTGTTTTGTTAATCAGTAAGAGAAATGTCATTTCTCCAGGCCTGTGGGGACTAAAGTAGAAGCACCTGAGATGATTACATCGGATATGAGCTAAAGTATCCTTCCAAGAGATAAAAGTGTCTGGCTGACTAATAACTATGAGACAACAGAAAAAGAGAAGGGGGGGGATGGAGGGAAATGTAATGCAGTTGGAGTCACAGAGGTCTGCTGTGGGAGCACTTTAAGATGCACACAGTCTCCCCCACCTCACACACAACTATAATGCATCTGCTTCTCTCTCTGGCTTTGTGAAAATATTGCCATGAAAGTGGGAGAGTTTATTTATAGAGAGAGCAGAAGAAAACAAATGTTTCATTCCCTGAACTCTAACCTCTTTCGATATTAATGTGTGTGATAAATTCGTTGGCTAAAGGCAGGAGATAAACGAACTGCATTTAGCCACCAAATTACATTCCTCGCTATCCTTCAAGCGGGAAGAGCGAGGGAAATGCTGGCTACTGTGTTTTGTCATCAGCGCCGTACCTAGCACGTTATGAGCAATAGCAGAGACTAATAACAGCAGCCCTGCAAGCAGGTATTTTATTCCCATAATACCCTAAAAAAGGAGCCTGAATTACCTGTAGAAAAGATGCCCAGAGTTGGGTTTTGCCTCTGCAGGCTGATCCACACCCTGCAGCTACCTGGAACCCTATAGGCAGCAATCACACTCCATACGCTCTTCCCTCCTGGATGAGATTTCAGACTCTGCCTGTGACAATTACGTTGCAATGAGTCAAACAGCATTTGTCAGGTAATTTATTCTGTCGATGTTATAGTCTTTTGATCGTGTTATTTGCCAATTTTCTCATCCCTGTTCCTCCATTCTCTATCCTGTTTATAGAACTAGTGAAACAATTTGCAAATAAGTTTAATAGATCGGATTCACAACACTTTGCAAACAAAGTATTATAGGAGTAATCCCCATGCTTCTAAGCCAGGAAGTCAATAAGAGCTAGAAGAGAAAATCTCCTTCGTTCTTATCACTCCTTGCAGTGCCTGCTGAGAAGGTATGAGCAGGTTTGCTGTAGGACTGATGTGTCTAATATGCAGGTTAAAGCTCATAATATTTGTTATGGGCCATGGTAAATATTGGAAAACTTTCCAGGAAATTGATAGTAAATTATGTACTTTATCCATTTAAAATGTTTTTATTAAAAAATTTTAATCCATTGCTACTATAGGCACATGAATAGACATGTATGTTCCTGAAAAATTTAGAGAGGATTCTTTTTATATCATCTCTTATTATATGTACTAGGCCTTATATTTATAGCTATCTGCCACTGATAGACTAATAATGGGTATATCTAGAACTAGACAAAACTAACGCTAGTCCTGCTGCAACTGATATCTGTGTCTCCAACTGAAGCCCATGTTTTTGATGTTGACAGAGATCATCTACTTTGCCCTACAGCAACCCACCCAGATAATAAGATATTCATAGTGTTTTGTGAGACTTGACTTTGGAAGTTCATTTATCCTAAGTGCTGGTCAAAAAGGGTTGTGTAAAGTAACCAAACCCAAGCCTCCCCCACCTTCTGCAAGCTTCGCCACTCTAGATCTGCATGCCAAATATATCAGAAATGGATTGAGGTGGGGATAATGCCTCTTTGGTGTGGCTTCCATATGCTGGAAGTCTACAAACCCAGACTTTGAGAAAGCTTTTGATTCCACACTGGCGTTTAGTGTGTCTACACTCAGACACTGGGTGAGTTAAGAGGAAGGCAGGTTAAGACACCCATCCAGGCTGTATGGCTAGCCTGCTGTCTGTAGGTAGCTAGCGCAGCAAAAATGATTACAGCTGAGCATTTGCATGGACATTCCTTCTCCCCACAAGCAAGACCATTCATTGACTTCTAATTTGGGTTTTTTTTTCAACTGAGTTGCTTGTGAAATGGAGTTTAATGAGGGAAGATCTAACTGCCTGAGACTGATGACTCAAGTGGTGTTAATGCATCTTATGGACTTACACATAAAAGATACCACTTTCAAGGTCATTGTATGTTTCATTTTGTGCAGCAACGACAACGTCTATCTTCCTTCTAAACCCAGCAGATTAGATAAAGCCAAGGAAGTATTTAAAACCTAATTTAGGAATATGAAAAGGACATGTTGCTTCTAGGTTACTCAAATGATTCTTTAAAATTAGCTGATGATTTAGTGGCATTAACCTTGAAAGGGCCCAAATCCATCCAGCAAAGCTAAAAGGAATGGAGATGATTTCTCTGGATTGGTGAGGTATAAAATTACATCGTCAGTTTATAATAGCTGAAACTCTCTTATTGATGATTAACCACATTTATTAACAGCAGGCTATAATCCCAAGATGTTATTTGTACAATGACTGAGATGTAATATAGTGCTTTCTGCAGGACCAGATCATGAAATGCACCAAAGGTCACCATGAAACCCTGTAGAAATTAAAACATCAGTCTTGGATAAAATCTATTGTCAGTCCTTCTTTCTGGTGCAAAACAGTTCTGACTGGTTGATTCTTCTAGAAGCTTCTTTTTGATTCAACAGCTGATTGCAAGTTTAGTCCCAAGCCTTATTTGTACTGGAAATCTTAGCTAACAACACAGCTAATGCTGATGTAAAATTCAGGCTGGGAAGAGCAGCTTTGAGCCTTGGATACAAATCCGAAGGTGGTAGGGGACAGGAGGCTCCAAAGCATCTGGCAGCAATGCCTGTTTGTTTAGGCAAAGTTTATTTAGTTGCTCACCTTCCTAGGGATGCTTAACGGAGCTCAACAAGTCAGTAGAAATGGGGAAGTCAAAATATCTGATTGCATGTCTCTATTCTGCCTCCTTTGTGCTCGCAAAGTGCATGACATGGAAATCTGAGCAACTTTCCTTGGAAGTAAAAGACCCAACAAATCAGCTAGGGGAAGTAACCTTGTGGTCCACTATAGAAATAGTTTCTCCCTAAATTTACTTTGAGCTGCAAAGCGGATACAAGCAATGACAAAAAGCAGAAGTTTTACTGACTTAAGATATGTTAAAAGTAATAGAAGACAAATTAACTTCTAGTAAAAATGAATTAGGTTGTTCCTGGAACATATCATGGGAATGCCCGGCTGCCAGGACTGTTAATCATGTTATGTCTTAAACACTGCAAACCATTTGCAAGGAACAGTTGGTGAATGGTGAAATGTTTCTACCCTGAGTGGAGTTTCATGATGGATTAAGTTTCAGATGGATCAGTTCTTGTTCCTGTTGCCAGGACCAGCTAAGCATGGGCTGAACACCCAGAATCCCTACAGACACCTTTATGGACTAGCAATAGTGGTCCAGCCTCTTGGGAAAGTTTTGATGCAGGCAACTTTGGTTTTGCCTGTTTCAATCCTCTTTCAATTTCAAATTAAACTCGGGACTTGTCAGTAATCCCCATGTTCACCCTTGCAAAGCATTGCTGTATTTTGGTCAATAAGTGCCATGTTCTATCTCGAAGGTAGTAGCATTTTGGTATTATGGTGTCTGTCCTTATGTGTGCTGTCTATAAATCACTCTTGCAGCTTTGGAACAGAAAATTATTAGTGAATGTAAAGACAAAATTACCAGTAGTGGTACAAGGGTGTCCAGCCCACCCACCTAAACAGCATATACGACACTGCAAAACTACATCTCGCTTTCCACTCTTTGTCTCTCTCTCCCTACTTGCATGAAATTGCTAAGGCAGAGAAGAGAGAATTTGCCCTGAATTTTAACTAACATTCCATTTCAAAATGCTGGGGTTAGCAGTGGGCAGCTAAAAGCTTTGCTTTGGTTTTCTGAGCTGAGGAAGAAATGCAATTCAACCTGCAAGATGTAAAGAGGGGGAATTAAGCAACCCTGGTACTGAACTATTCTCTTGAAAATCATTTGAAAAGGTCAGAGTATTGGAATTTGGGACAACAGGAAGAAAAATGATCTTGGTTTGGAAAGCCTGCTTCCATTCTAATGAGAGGTTATTGTTGGGAAATCAGGTGTCTTTACTACAGTAGAAGGTGGTATGTCAGGGATGGATATCATACTCCCTCTGCCTTCTTCATGTTGGACAGCCAAAAATTATAGCCATTGACAGTAGTTAATGAGAAGCTCTGAATGAAGCTAGTGCCATGAAAGAAATCTGTTAGACCTGAAAGTAGCTTTCCTGTCTCCAGAAACACTGTGGTGAGCTTGAAATGTTTTTCTCCCCTGAATTAAGACAAGAAGCTGACACCTTGGAAACCTTTGCAAACCTATAATCAGTGGAAATATTCCACTTTGAAAAATGGAAAAGTGGTTTTTGTTTGGTATTTGAATGGCTCCTTCCCCTCCATAATCAAACAGTTAAAGGGTACCATACCTCTTTGTTCTAGAATCAGGATATTAACGATTCCTCGCTAATTTAAAGCTGGGAAGTCGTCTTGAACTGGAAAATCGGTGTTTTCCAGAGAAAATGTCAGAACAAAATGTTTTGACAACTCTCAAACTTTAAAAATGTGGAGCTGAAGAGCGAGCCAAAATCATTCCCCAGGTTGTAAAGTTTCACAGTCCTGAGTAAAAATGTGGCTGTGATTGATGTATGCTGTGCAGGTACACCCGGGCTTTGTAGTGCAGCAGAAAGATCTCCTTCCATACATTGGGGGTATTTGCAGGGGTATCTTCATCTACATCTTCCTCGTGATTGCTGGTACTTGGCTTTGGATGACCCAGGCTGAAAAATGTGTCCAGAAAAGAATTCTCTGTTCCCAGAATGGGAGCATTTTATATCCACTTCTTCTCTTAAGCCTGATACTCCATTAACTTGGGTAACAGCTCCTTGTGCCCCCCCAGCTACAAGCCACACCATTCCTCCCCAATCCTCCCCAAAGCCCTTATTTTCACCCTCTTTGCTGTGCCAGTCCCTTCAGGAGAGATGTCCACTCTCTGTAAGGAGTGGAAGTGGGAGGGTTTCCTCCTCTTTGGTGCGATGATCTCTGGTTAAGCTGGGCATTGACCATGAAACTGAGCTTTTGGGGTTTAGGCTTGCTTGTGGCATCACACCAGCTTTTTCTTTCCCCCTCTTCCCACCCTGCACATCCCACAGGAGCTGCAGAGAAAGATTTTTCATGCAAACTTGTGTACCTCTCCCTGTAGATTAGTCCAAGGAGCAGATAGAGAGGGTTGAATGACCGAGTAAGGCTGCAAATGAACTCCCATTAGCTCTTGCTGTATATCTCTGGTGGAGGGGGTTTGGTAAACAGTTAGCACTTATCTCTCTGCTCAGCATTTAGCTGATTTCCATAATGAGCTCCATTGAACTGAAAGGCCTCGAGGTGTCCCAAGGCTTCCGAGACACAATGTGTTCTCTAAATCTGATTTATGTAAAGGTGAAGGCAATTGTGTTAACAAAGGGATGGAACACGATCAACATGCAGTCTGCAAGGGCTGGGAAGACGGTGGTGTCTGTGGCTGCTTCTCTCTGAGGGATCTGACAGCAGCTTGCCCTAGGCTGGCGAGGCATTGAGATGCAGCCTGGGAAAACACAGCCAGGAGGAAGATGCATAGGGTTTGTTTATTATCATCATCTTTATTTTTTAACTCTCTTTCCCCCTTCAAAAGAGAAAAGCTGCTGCTCTGGGGCATGCAGAAACTATCTTATGGAGACCAGAGGTGAGTCAGCCCAGGGTAAACCCACTGATTGCGGGGTCCCTGCTGAGCCCCAGCGCTGGTGCTTGGCTCCACACTCGGTCCTATCTCAGCCTGGCAGGTTCAGCTGCAGAAGGCTCACTTTGGGCCTCAGCATAATCTCAATTCCTCCTGCTCAGTCAGGCATGAAATCCTGCAGACTCCAGCAGTCCCTTTTGTGGGTTTGAGTCTATCTGTCATAACTATGAACAAAGAGAAGAGAATTCATACAGGCTTGTACAAAATCATTGATCTCTTTGCATCATCTCTGGGGGCCCCTGTTTTCCATCCAGCCTCTATGGGCTCCATGCTTACAAGCAGAGCACTACTCCAAACTCACATACATCAGCAGTTACTTGGAGCCAGCTCCAAGGCAGGTGAAACTTGGGGGGGGGTTAGGCTGCAATTGAAGGACAACTATTTAACGTATTTTCACAAGGGAAAATGTGGAAATCATGTGGCTGAATAGAAATTAAGACTCTTGAGGGGGGGATATCACAGGGAAAAGATGTTATTTGGGAATAATTCTGCTTTGGTTGTAATGGGAACTGCATGACTCAGTGGAGCTTTTGCATGGCTGGATGCTTTAAGCAAGGATAATCATAAAGAAAGATGAGTAGAACATGGAAAAAGGATTGAATACATATATTTTTCTCATGGTAAATTAAGAGAAGATTGTAGGAGTGGAAATTCAGACAAGGCAAATGCAAGGGGATAGCGTCACAACAGAACTAGCCATCTGCATCTGCTTTAATCCCTGCTCACAGGGTGGAGATGACAATCTGTCTCAAGAAGAGAGGTGTTTTTCTACTAGTTTGCATTTAATTGTGTATATTGCAATTTCTTACAACACCAGCAATTCTGTTAAACTTGGTTTAATATGCAACAAACACTACCAGCCATATAAGCAACACGTCTGTCCTAAGCCTTTATTATAATTCCCAGAACCATTTGCAGGCTTTCTGAAACCCATTATTATAATTAACCAAGAATCACAGGACACTGATTTGTGCCAGAAATGCATACAGACAGAATTGCTTGTATAGGACGCAGACAAAGTGAGAGAATAGGGGAGAGGGGGACAGAGATGCAGCTTCAGTGCTGCACAATTCAGGAGCAGGAACTCCTACCCCATTTAGTTCTTCCTCTTTTGTTTCCCAAATTAACTTGTAGCTGCTGAAATCTGGGCCAATATTTGCCTTGTCCTCCATGCTGCTTCTTTGGCCTCAATCCAGGGAATCTTGAGCCATGACCTGATTTACTGCATCCCTTCCCCAGCTCCATCAGCCTCTGCCCCTGGGTGAGGAGGCAGGATGATGGTGATGCTGGTAAAATGTTCAAGGCCTGTCAATCCCTGGAGTACCACTGCACCTTGGGAATTGCTGCAGCAGCGCTCAGCAGTGGGGAAATGCAGGCAAACTCAGTGGAGAATGCAAATGCAGCATGGATCTTAGTTTTATTAGGCTTCTGCACACAGTTCCTCTCCCTTGAAACACTTTGCAATCAAAAGACACTGGAGTGGACTATTTTGAGCCCTGATGCTTCATGCTAAGAGGTGATGCTGATTAGGTTGTGCCAGCACATGGCACTGATATCCGTATTCTTTCTGAGGGTTTTTGCAGAGAGACATGGTACCTGATCCTGATTTTATATTAGCATACTTAGGGAGTAATGTCATGGAAGTCAAGCTGCTTCCTGGGTGTTGGAACAGATTTAATCTTCTCAGGTCTGTGCTGTGAACAGTTCCTCAGTGTTGCTTTTATATATATTCGTATGTAAGAATGTATGTTTCTGTGCATGTATGTATATATTTGAATATATCTATTTAAACATCATAATATGCAGAGAGAAGATGGTGAAACAGAGAATCCAGCATCTCCTTCAGTGAGAGTGAGAGCAATTGCATGCCAAGCCACGGTTCTTGCTCATAATGCCAGACCTCTCCCTGCTTGAGAGCCGCCTCTGAGCACTTCAGTGCAAACCTCTTTCTTAGAACAGAAAACCTAATGCCCAATTTATTGTTTTCAGCTCAGAAACTGAGAACAAGAGGGAATAGGGTAGCTGCTGGCACCAGGAATGGAGGCACCTTTTTGGTTCTGCTGCAGAGGGCTTCACTAGAGTGAATGTGCTAGTTTAAATGCAGTGGAGCAATGCATTGGGTGGTAGGAAGAGTTTTAGGCCAGGTGTTGCTCTGTCTGTACACTGACACACAGAAACTGAGAGTAACCTCTTGTCAGGTGTATGTCTGATCACTAAGCAATATGGGACAGTTAAGGTCATTATACTGCGGGGCTCAGGTGGTCCTCACATTCCTGTTGCGAAGTGTGGCCTCTGATAGGAGAACACATGAGGACTCTGGCACTTAACATTAGCTAAACTGCATCTATTTTTTCACCACTCCAGCCAGTGTGTGCAGATGCTTGTTTCCTTAAGATGATTATTCTAGATAGCTCAGTTCAGAAGCCCATTTACACCCAAGGGTGGCTCAAAAGACACTGCAGAGGACAAAAAGTAGGCCAATGCAGTCTGAGATCCCAGGGTGGAGTGAATCACGTCAGTTTTCTATTTCTTCAAGCCTGCAAAATACCACAGGAGTCCATTGGATTCACCTCTCTGTACACACAGAGCTCGGTTGACTTGGATGGAGTCAGTTACACCAGCTGAGGATTTGGCCTCTGATGTTTAATGGTCATTGCCAACACAAGTAAAAGAAAGAAATTAATAAAAAAATCACTCAGGCTGACGCTGAGCCAAGATGACCAAAGAGGTCATGAAGCTTTCAGAATTATTAACTCCTATTAGTATAATAATCCTTTTTATGACACCATAAAATTACATGGTGCCTTTCAGGATGTAGATAAACTGCATTCCCTGTGCTGAAGGGCCACCTCTCTCACAAAACACATAGGACTGCCTGTGTCTGTAAGCACCTGCCCCTTGTCCTCGCTGCCCTTGGGACCTCATCCATTGATTACATCTTCTGTGCAAGGAGTCCTATCACCCTGTATCCTCAAATTGCCTCCCCATGCTTCCACCAAAAAGGCCTCAAAGGATGTGGGAAAATCATGTGTTCTCAGTTTCAACAGTCTAAAAGTGGAAAAAATTTGCATTTCCTTTGTTGCACCTTTGGGCTATAGCTGCTGCTTCTCTGTTCTGCAGGGATATGTGGGGTGCAGTGGGAGGATGGAAGTGGGCTCATTCTGGAAAACTAGGACAGATGAAGTTTTTGCACTTGGTTTTCCCAGGAGGTGACTAGATGATATAGAGGGATACTGCAGAAAATGATCATCAGACTCCTACTAACATTACAAAAATGGTGAGGTTTTCTGCACTCCCATATACCAGTGGCCACAGGGAGGACTGGAGGGCTGGAGTGGGATAAAAGAGCTCTTCAGGATGACAAATAATGTTGTAGCAGAGTATCATATTGCTGGACAAATATAAACCACAGCTCCTGGGCAAGTGGCTCTTTCCCACATACCAAACTTTGGAATAGAAATAACACATTGACTTTTCTTCTCTAGTAATAAGAAGTAGAAATAAATGGCTTAGAATAGGTGGCACCTATATTAGAAATGACTAATCCTTATATTAAAGATTAAAAATTAACCTGGAAAAGCATAGAGGTTTTCAGGGACCCAACCAGTCTTTTCTTGCTGCTTGTGTAAGCCGTGCCAATAGAAAGCATCTATTGCTGTGCAGTCCTGCTGAGTCAGCACTTCTGGGTCATATGATGTAATACATTACAATCTGGTGAGAAATCCAGGCTAAAACCAGTTGGTTCTTTGGGGGTTTTATTTTGTTGAAAGTATTTTGAAAGCAAATAATTACTTGAACATTGACTTCATGGAAATAGATCTCTGTTAGCTTTTGGGAGAAGAATTTCCGTTTATGGAGACTTTCTGGTTGCAAGCTCAAAGCCAATGATCATTTGTGATGCAGAGAAGGAATGGACGCAATTTTTGCCATTAAAATGTTGTTTAGGAATTCCCAACATTGAAACTGCTTCTTATACACTTCCTGTCTTTATTCCCTCCCAGCCCCCAAAACCTTTCTTGCTTCTGAAAATGATTAAAGATACACGGTTTTAATCTGTTTCTTATCCTCTTCTTCCCTACTCCTGCTGCTGTAAGGAGACATTTGTTTCCACTTGTTTCCATGGATTAAAGGAGTTTGAGGCTTTTTGTCAGCAGGATAATCTTTAGTTCAGAAGTGAAGCCGTTCTGCTGGCCAAAAGAGAACAAAAAGCTGGGAATCAAACTCCCGCAACTGAGAGGCTGCACCAATACAACTCCAGCTTAGCAGCACGTAGTATCTGACTCAGTGAGAGGAGGAAGCTGGAGAATGCAGTCTTTGGGCATGGTTTGATCCAGCCTCTGGCAGCAGTGAGCCCCTTGAAATGCCTTTCCATCTTCCTGAAGGATTGTCTTAGCAAGAGCCGTGCTCTGTGTTGCCTCACACAGCGAGTTGTATAAGGTCAAGCTCATAAGATATACAGCAGTATGTGTGTGTGGGGTTCAGCTTCCACAGTGTTATGGCATGAGGAACCATTCTTCCATTGCATGGAGTTCTATAAGGAATCGCTGCCATTAATGGACTACATTAGATGCAATACACGTGGGAAAAATTGCAGTTTGATTTAGTTTAGCAATGTGGAGATATTGGCAAGATAATCACATAAAAGTGACACCTTTTACGGCCAAGCTCTTTGATTTTATGTCAGTGAGTTTCAATTTCTCATGTTTTTATGTTCTTATATAGGTCCTTGTTCTAATGTATGCATTAGCTGGTGTAAAGGTTAAATAGATTGTTTTAGCATTTGGGGATACAGATTGTGGCTATGCACAAATCTTCAATGAGCCGGATGAATTATTTTGGGGAGGAAGGAACTGTGAGAAGGGAGCAGGAATTATTCCTCTGCCTTGGTCCCATCTGAAGGAAAAAGGAACAATGAGAAACGTAGTATTTTAAGTATCTGTAATGTGATTTGAGAAGCAGATCTGCAGGCTTCCCAAGTACCATCAGAAGGAGCAGATGGTGTGGGTCACCCTGCTTCATGAAGTGCTTCAAATCTGAATATTTATTTGAAATGAAAAAAATCTGTTCCTCAGGAGGCAAACTGTGAAGTCCCTTACATCAGCAAAAATGTCTGAAGGTGGGATTGGCACTGGATTGATACTGGGAGTCACAGAGGGCTGGAGAAACTGAGACCATAACCTGGCTCCCCATAGAGAAAGTCAGCCTCAAGGTCTGGTTCCATAGTTCAGCAGATGAAACCAAACTCCTGTTTTGTTCCAGTGTTTCCAAACCTATAATAATTTGTTGGGAAGGTACTCCAGGTGGGTGCTGAATCTCCTGAAAAAAAGTATGGATAAATTGGGAATAACATCCTCAGGTGTGGCTTTTAAATGCATTTCTCACTTTCCTGTGGCATGAGAAAGCCGATAGGAGGTGCTGCCGTAGACCCAACTGATACAGACCATATCATCATATTTAGCCTGGACTAAACGGACACCTCGGTGAAGTCATATTTCAATATCCCTTAAACCACCTTGGTACATTTGATCCTTCAATTTATCTCTTCTTTTTAATGCCCTTAGTGTCTGTTCTACAAACTCTCCTCCTCATGTCCCTGCTACTTTTACTAAGAAGTCTTTGAAAGACTAATATTACAAGTACAGCTTCAAACAGGAAATTTCTGTTTCTTTTTCTCTCTTCTACCCTTGCCCTCTCCTTTTTCAGGTATGACTGAAAATCTTTTGACTGTATCAGTTCCTGAATCTGGATAGATTACTCTTCAACTTGTGAAGTGAATTCAAGTTGTCTCTTTAAATCTTTCTCTTCCTCTCACTTCACACACTCCCAACACCTCTGTCTTTTCATTTCACCTCATTTAAATATTCAGCCCAATTTGGAGGCTTAATAATGATGAATAAGATTGAGATTAGGATTTAAGAAGAGTGTTAAGGAAAGAATTGTCATTCCAATGGCTGTAGGTCTTGGCTGAAACTGAACTGGCATCTAGCCTCTGGGCATGTGTGTAGTGATGCTGCTGCTGGCTCCCATTATGGTTTTCTCTGGAAGAGCAGGAAAGGTTTTCCCTACTTAGCTCTGATCATACAGGGGAGGATTTACTCCCTCGCCAATTGTTGCTTCACAATCTTCCTTGATTAAAGGCAGTTTGAAGCAAGGACTGGAAAACCTGGGAGTTCTGCATGAATTGAGGTCTTTTTAGGTACCAGGTCTTAGCTGTCCTCTTTAGTGCATTTCATATCCAGGTATGACTCAGAGCTGAATCAGTGCTTTCTAGGGTCTAAATTCCCATTTTGGAATAGAGATGAATCTCAGTAGCAAAGTCTAAATCCATGACTAAATCTCAGACTGAACTTCAACAAGACTGAATTGAATATTTTGCTTGGCCTGTGAGGAGATGCAACTATCAGATCAAAGCTCAAGGATGATGTATGTACTATGGGCACACTAAAATCCATTATTTCTTTACAGATATCTACTAATACCATTAACTAAGTGTAGGATGAGGTTAGTATCTCTTCTGGGAGCTGCATGCTACAGTATGCAAATGGTTACAGTGAGCTAAGCAAAACCCCTCTGTACCCGCAAGCCCTGGAGTAACTTGGTGCATCACAGTGTGGTGTGTCCATTTGCCCATGTGGGGAAGAGTGGTACTGAGGGAATGGGAAGATGCCAGAATTTCTCTCTCAAACCACTTCCATGCTGAGCATGTTTTCTATTATATTGTTCCCTTAACAGAAGAGTCAGGCTGCAGGAACTAACTTTTGTCTTCTACAATATTGTTTGTTGCATGCAACCACAAGAAGTTTCCTGTTCGAGACTCGCACACCCCCAAAGCACTGTGCAGCTTTTAGTGCCTACTTTTGAGGAGCAGCTCTGTGAATTGTGCTAGTTTTGATACCTCAGACATTAAGCGATTGATCTGGTTTGAACCCTTGTAAAACACCTATAATGTCTGTTGTACTTAGCTTCAAGATTGTGTACAAGCAGCGGTGGCTCAAACTGTTTTGACAAGGGCTTGCTGAAGTGCCTGTTTGCCTTGTGCACACAAGGCCCAAAGAGGCTTAAGGCTTCGAAAGATTTAGGGACAGATGTGTGGAAGAAAAGTGCCAAAGCTCTTTGGAAACTGGGGGAGCTTGTGCTACTGTACTCTGGGTGAGGGTATGGATCTTAGGGGTGCTCTAAGTGCTTAAAGTGCTCTGCAGTTTTAGGGGGTTTAAGTGTAAGCTTCTTAAACTCCTCTAAGGGCTTACAGTATCTTAAGCTTCTTAAATTATATTAAAAAACCTTACAGTATTTTGGCAGAATCTACAGTTTGGAAGGATTCAAGGTTAGGAAAAAAAAATAAATCAAACTTGGCCCACTTGATAGATTTTTATTGGGAATTAAATATATTTGATAGAATAGAGTTTAAATAATTGTAAAATTATAAACTGAAAGAATTATTTTGCTGGCCTACATTAAGGGAATTGCTTTATGAACATACATTAAAGTATTCAAACTGGCAGAAAAAGCCATCATTTGTAAACTCAGTTTCCTGGTTTAGGTGTTATTAATTTTACAACCACTCATCCAATTTTCTTCAAGCTCTGCTTAATTTTTATGTCACAACTTACCCCTACAAAATAAGGCAGTTCAGTTAAGTCCATCCTGATCTCCTTTTGAGAGATCAAGGCGTGAAATGACTGATCAGAATGTATGAGGAAAGTACATTTGTTTCCAAAGTCAAATAAATTAAAGAAAGATCTGCTGAAAATTAAATAACAAACAAAAAAACCCAAAAGCCCTTTAGGCTGAGACTAAATTGAACAGATTTCTTCATGCACAATTGAAAGGGAAGATTAAAAGAGAAGAAATTGGAAAGCTAATGTGACTATGGAGGTGGTGACATGCCTTTCCTTTCACACTCGTTAGCTACTCAATTTTAGTGGCTCTTTGAGCATGGTGACTTTTTTGTGACATGAGAGAAAAATATTGATCTTTTCTCTGTTCCATCATAATTAAAGTGCAGTTGAAATATACTGGCAGAAGTTGCCCGTAACTCTTTACATGCACACACACATGGGATTTTATGCTTTCCTTCAGCTCTCACCAATAAGCTGCATCTCTCACCTTCCTATTTTTATCCTCAAAGTGGTCAAAGAAAAAGCAGCAAGTCTTTTCCATGGAAATCTTGTACCACCTATGAGAAGGAGCTCTGGCTTTAACCGCACTCGTGCGATGTCTGGAGTCTGTCCACATGAACAAATGGGCACCATATGTGGCTGACAGCTAGTTCTTTCAATTCCAGCAAAGCCGATTGATTTGAGTACACCAATTTTATAGAGGTCTGTTGGGAGCCACCAGATGATCCTTGATTTTGACATCTCAATCAGCAAGAAGGTTATGTTCCTACTAGGCAAGGGATAAAGTAACTACCAGCCCAGATCTTTAAGCTAGCCATGCACCAGACCTGAGCTGCATCTTTTCTGAAGCTTGATAAACTGATTTGGTTTACAGCAATGAATGTGCTCTGATGGTTTCTGCAGCCCAGTGCTCAGTTACAGGGATTATCACCATGGTCAGGATCAGAAAGGGATCCTAGAAAGTCTGTTCAAAACAAACCAAGCAACTGATTTACCAAAAGAGAATGAGAGCCGATCTGCACAATTCATCTCTGCGGGCAAGTTTCCTGATACTGCTTGCTACTTGAATCTTCCAGCTTACTTTCACAGACCAAACCAGTTTTGCTTCAAGCATCTAAAAGCCCAAATGCTGCTGGGCAGTGAACTAACCCTCTAAACCCATGATTTGCCATTAAAAAGCTATTGATCCTGCTGCACAGGAGAAAAAGCTGCATACAGATGTAGTTCTTATGTCCAAACATTTTCTTACAGTTTTACGTTACCCTTGCAGGCCTGTGGCATTTGTTGCATTCTTGTTCTTTTGACACACATGATATTGGAGCCTTATGACATCTGTGATGGGGTTGAAAGTGAGGGGGGCATCACAAAGCTCTGGGCATCGCTTACAGAGGTCTTGTGACACATTCAGCTTTTGATTTCTGTTATTTCCACCTATATCCATGCAGTCAGGTCCTTCCAATGCACCTTGCTAGCTTCAACACTCCTAAGCACTTAATATTGTTTCATTGCTTATCCATCTATGAGACCTTGGCACATCTGAACCCCAGCCTTTTTTTTTCCCTAGGAAATGACTGAAAATAGCAATGATTATGGGGGGAAAAGAGGGGGATCGTTTTGTGTTTCTCATTATTATTTTGTGGATATTTTTGTAGCATCTTTTAGAGATGAAGTTCAATTAGGAAACAGATGGTACCAAACTATCATCAAATATTTCCGATGGGCAGCAAATTACTGACTTAATTATGGAAATAATTAAAATTTATATTTACACCTGATCATCCAAATGAGGGTGAAAATACCAATTTCAGGGTTTGTTATGGTTGCTGGCAGGGTGTCAACCTGTGAGCAAGGTGCTGCCTTGTTTCAGCTTCAGATGCCTCACTCAGATCCTAGAACAGTGAAAATACCCCCAGAAAAGGCAAAGAGAAAGAATGAATGAATGCTTCTGACTACGTTTGTGTCATTTAGGTGCTTTCCTGATTTTCAAAGGAATCCCTGTTCTAGTTGAGGGTACTTTAAGCTGAAAGAGGGGAGACAGATGAGCTCTTAGGCAGAAGCTCTTCCCTGTGAGGGTGCTGAGGTGCTGGCACAGGGTGCCCAGAGAAGCTGTGGCTGCCCCATCCCTGGCAGTGTTCAAGGCCAGGTTGGACACAGGGGCTTGGAGCAAGCTGCTCTAGTGGAAGGTGTCCCTGCCCGTGGCAAGGGTTGGAGCTGGATGAGCTTTAAGGTCCTTTCCAACCCAAACCTTTCTATGATTCTATGACTTTGTTATCAGCAGGCTCACTGCAACTGCATCCAAGGTGTTAACAGCTCAGATCAAGCTGGCCTTGTGCAAGCAGCTAATACAGAGATATAGTGAGAGACATTCTTGCACTGAACAGCTTATAGGCCAGATAAACAGGGTTTGCAAGTAGTGAAAAAAAGAGTGAAAGCGAGAGGGAGTCAGACAGTTTTATTAACTCTTATATTACAGATGCAGAACTGAGGCACAGAAAGATAAAATGTGTGATTCTCATTTGCACTAAATTTGCTTTCCACTACTCTGGCAGCATAAACGGGCCATGAAGTGGGTATATATTACATTTACACTCACTTTTCATTTCTCCCATGATGTTAAAATGCTTCAGTGGTAGCGAATATCAGACCAAATATGATTTCTCTAAGATCACAGAAGAAATCGATGCCATTGAACCCACATTTTCTTAGTGCCACTTCACTGCCTTAGTTACTCGACATCCTTTCATCCCTTTCTGGGCAGCAATCTTGTGTACATAATGCTATCATTCCTCTTGGGGTTATTAAACCTGTTTTAAAGTTCAGCTTTTCTGGGAATCCACAAGGAAACAGGGAAATTAGTCAGTTGTTCCTTGTCTTCTTTTGCCTGGGCTTATACCTCTAGGCCATGCTAGCAAAAGAATGGGGAAATGAAAGGCAAAGCTCTGAGGCACTGGTAGAGATCAGTCTGTTGACTTCTAACCCCAGAATGTGTTGGTTTACCCATCTCAGGTTCTATTTATTTCCAGACTGTGAGATGGAGTTGCTAAAATCCATTGGAATCACTCTTTGTATTGTCTCTGGTATCCTATGGCTAGGAAAGATACGCTGCTGTAGGGCTGGATTTCCCTTCAAAAACTAAACCTCCTGGTTGTTTCAGACACAAGTTTGCTTCATTTAACCTGCTCCAGAGACTGTGATAGGTAAAACAGATACAGTCCTGTGGTTTTGATTCTGAGCCATCTTTGAAGGTCAAAATTGGCCTTTTGTGGTTCTTCCTCCTTTCTGTGTTATGGGTTCTGCAATATTAAGATTTTTATCTTACCCTATTTTATCAGCTCTATTCTGCTATCCCTAATTTGGAGCCAGTGGAGGTGGGGAGGGTAGAGGTGATAAGGAGGTCAGACAAATGCTTCCATTGATATCCCTGTAATAAAAAGAGCTTTACTTTCCTTTCTGCTGATAGCAGTCAAAGAGGCTTTGCTTTTGATAAAATTAACCTTGGAGCCAGAAACAACAGAAGCTGCTCTGATTTCATCAGCCCTTCTACCTGAGGAGACGTGATCACTTACTAGCAATGAAAGGGGACATGTTGCCTAAACAGGTTACTAATGTAATAGGACAAATTTCTCCCCTCGGCTCAGCACAGTGGATGCACTAAGTTTCAGAGCCTTGTCCCACCATGGGGATGGAGAGAGAAGGAGAAAAACATGGGTACTTGGAGGTGAAACACATTGATTACTGGCATGCTCACACCCGTTTATGCCTTCACATGGACAAGCTTACACCTCCTCCCCTGTACTGAACAAGTTTCCTTTGCATGATGTCTTTCACAGGCCATTAGCTCGAAGTCAGTGCATGTCTTAAGGCTGCCCACATGCAGAACAGTTAAGTTAGGTCATGGTCCAAATAGGGATTTCCTCAAGAAAGGCCCTGGTTGGAGGGACACTGAAAGGATGATAGCCTTGTTTCGCCATTCTCAGCACTGCTTCAAAGTCAGGGATGATTTTGTCTTCTCAAACTTGAAGCCATGTTGTTATCACAAGCAGATTTTATGGTTTAAGTGCTCCCCCAACCAGCCATTTATCAAATGTTTCCTGGCTCTAAATTCCTTACTTAATGTGTTAGTAACCACTTCAAAGAAGTACCTGTGCCCCATAATACTGAAGTACTTCACCATAAAAGATAACGGTTATGATTATGATTATGATCTGCATAAGCAAAGGCCATTGCCTGGTCTATGCTCATAATATAAAGGGATTTGCCTCACTTCTCCCTCCACTCAGAAATGTTCTGCTGTGCACCCAGAGCTGTTAACACTGCTCTGAGCTGTTGCCACCTGAGACTGAAACAGCTAATAGTCACAGCTGTTATTCAGAGGTGGAAATAAAAGCCATTAATTTGTTTGGAAGCTGTTATCCAAGACCATTGTGTAGTGCAATGGAGCTGGACTAAGAACAGAATGATGCCCTCAAAAAGGGTGGCGTTTGTGGTCCCTATCTGTGTCTCTAGGGAGTGACCTACTTTGAGGGGTAGAGCTGGTGGACCTGTGATATACAGCAATTTTGGGTTCTCAACTAAGAAAGTGTTAGTGGAAGAAGGCCTTAGCCCAAGCAGTCATCAGCCCTGACAGAGCATCCCCATCATCCCTTTGCCTTGAGCAGATCCCTCCATGCAAACATGAAGTTTATCTATTCCAAGGAACTGAGTTTCCTTTATCACCCATAACTGCTTTTGAATGGATAGGCAAAATCATAGAATAGTTTGGGTTGGAAGGGACCTTTGAAGGTCATCTAATTTCAGCATCCCCTGTAGTGAGCAGGGACATCTTCAATTAGATCAGGTTGATCAAACCCCATCAATGGTTTCCTTTCCCTTATTCCTTTCTGCTGCAGCAGGAGGATGAAAAGGATCTTTTTCTTTTCTGGGGAAGAGAGCTCTCCAAAGCACTGCTGGAGAAGGCTTCCAAGGACCTTCTAGGGGAAATCTCTGCTGATCTAGCTCACTGTCGATTAGCACAGTGTTTTAAGCAGCTCAGGGTGCTATTTCCTCAGCAGACAGCTGTAAATGCTCATTGTCAATATGTACAAATAAATATTTCAGGTGAAACAAAGATGGAAGGGTTCATGTCTCCTTTCAAATATACTCTGTGCTTTTCCCTTTCTTTGTTTTTAGATACATTAGTATAATTTCAATAAAGCCTGCCAAAAAAGCAGGATGTAAATGGGCAAATCAGTTCTTCTGTTTTTTCCCTAGCCAGATTTTGCTACATGGCAACGCTGCCCAGTAATGAGAGTATGATTCAGAAGACACAGTTTCTACTTCTGCCCTTACACTATGTATGACCTTAAGAAAGTTGCATTTGCTCTCTTGCTCTTTTTTTTCCTTCTATTGCCTCTTTTTTTTTTCTGGATTTCTTTCCCTTTTCTTTTGGATTTATGCATTTTGGATGCATTTGAAAAGAAATCCATGTCCAGTGAGGATGCTGGAAGCTATTGTAATAGGAATTAAAGTTTTTAAGCCCTGCATGGCCAATTGCCTACTCACACTGTTGAGTAGTGTGATTATACAATTAGTCCTACTTACTCAGCAGGGGGAGTTGGAGATTCTCAAATTTCCTTCTATTTCTCTTATTCATTTTCAAAGGGGAAAGAAAAAACCTTTTTCTGTATGGGTGAAAAAAATGTTAATATCTTATTTGGTGTTTCCCTACACAATCGAGGCTTGAAATATGCAGCCACTTCAGTGGTTTTAGAATCAAAGCCTTTCTTCCATTATATACTTGTGTGTGAGAGAATTGAAATTTCCACACGCCCATTCACAAACTAATTGATTCTTCTAACTGTAATGCAATTTCTTCCCCCTGCATCTTTTGGACAAAGCATTTACAGTGATATTGTTTTGCTGTAAGCCCACACTGATAGCGTTAAGTCATTCAGAGCGAGAAGCTGGTTGGAATAGAGTGACAGCAATAACACACTGTTTGTGTGTGGGGTTTGGGGGTGAGCAAAAGCCTCACTGAGGGTTTGTGGTTGATGTCATCTCCATGAAGACCGTGATACATGGTAGTCTTCTTTGTAGGGTTATAACACAGTGGTTTTAGGACCATCATTTCCACTCAGGATGACTTGTACCTCTTTAAAAATATCATGCTTGAAAACAGGTTTTCTGATAACCTCCTTCCCAGGTAACCCATGTTTTTATGCAAGATGTGCAAAATCAGAGGCATGGACAGGTAAAAGCAGGGAAGCTCTTTGGAAAGAAGGAACAAACTCTGGTATCTGAGGGTTCAGGGAGGCAGCAAAGCACAAGAGCTTTGGGGTTGGTGTATGTTTGCCCCATGTACACTCATGCATAGTATAGTGTGCAGCAGAATCACAGGGTTTTGGTTAGATGGTTGCATTAATAACTCACCTACAGTTACGAGGTGAGAATAGATTTAAAGGCAATGAGCAGGTCTGGAAAAGATTTCATAATTCCAACTAGAAATGTTGTGTCATTCATTAATTCAGCACCCAGCTTCTCCCCTATTAATATGCACATACCTGTATCTATATCTTTCTACATATGAACAGCCTTGTAATGAATTTGATACGGAAATATCAGAGTCAGTTGAAGTTTTATTGGTGATGCTGTGGAACTGATCTGCTTTGTCTAAACTACTTGCTGGACTATCCTGATTTCCACCTATATTTAAACAACTTGACTGAAATAAATACAGCCTGGTTTTCAGCCTCAATGTTTTCTGTGCGCAGCACTGGTCTTTGATGCATACACAAGATGGTAATTAATTTGCAGTTTAATTCGCCAAGAGAGATGTGAAATGGGAAATCTCTAGATGGATGGCAATTACTGTTTTATAGCCCACCACAAGCGTTTTAAATGGAATACCATCTCTTTACACAAACTGTTTTTCTTAAAGATCAGTGTTGGGCCTTCCACTCCACTATCTCTTTCTTTGGAGCTTGCCTGGGGAATCTCCTGTGTGATGGGAAAAGGAGGGCTTTGCAGAACAGTAGTCCGTGTCTTACTGTACTTGAAGCATTTGTAAACAACTCGCAGTGTTTGCTCAGAGGTGTATTTTTCTTTTCCTCCTGCTGTATTTGTGATGCATGCAATGAATTGTGAGGGAAACGAAGGTTTCCTAAGTACTTTTTAATTTAGATGAAAAATTATACATTATTATACCATACTGGTGATTGTTCTGACATAATTGATTGGGAGGGCTATCCACAAAGAACCACAGGGAAGCTTGACTTTGAGGAGACTACAGCAACTGAATTAGTAGTGTGATGGAAAGCAGTGCTCTGGATTGGGAAAGAGAAATACTGGGTTTTTGTTTCAGTTTTGCCATTCTTTTTAAGGTAATTCCCTTCTTTTCCTGTGCTTCTGTTATCCCTTAAGAAAAAGGCAACAGATTTTGATTTATTCTTGATTCTTGAAGTAGCAAATTAGAGATTTACACATTGGACAGAGAATTCTTGCTTCATAATAGAAGGTCTGTCATGACAAACGTAGGGAAAATTCAATTCCCCTTGTTCTGTATGTCAGCACAATACCAAGACTGCGATGCAACCACCTTTTAACCCTCTCCAGCTCCTTGTCCAGCCTGTTGGTTGGATGAATGGTTTTGTTCCTGCAGCCTCAGTGCAATGTCTGGAGCTGATGGACTTGGGTAGAGCTGATTCTGGATCTTTGGGTGATGATGGGGAGAAGTCTTGTAGGTTCAGGGGCCTTGTGTGGCTGCTTTATCAGAGAGATATCCTGATGGACACTGACTGGAGGCAAAGAATTTTCATCCAGGAGACCAAATCCTCACATGTAAAATAACTGTGAGGCATCCCTAGCTAATTTTCTCCTTATTTTCGAATGAAACTCTTATAACATGCAGCCCAATATTCTAACAAGAGTACTTCTTAGCTGATACTGAATAATAAAGTAAATGTCTTATTGCAATAGCACATAATCTACAGCACCAGTTATGCACTGAGGGATAGGAAGTAATGTGCTCATTCCTGACCACCAGAAGCAATCAACATAGACTCTGAAGCATAAGGCCTGATTATCTTTAGGCCATAATTCTGCTTGCCCACTTGCTGGTGGTATTAATAATAACTATAAAATAACATTTTCCAGTGCATATATGTCTATATTACAACATTTAAAACCTCCATGGCCATCTTACAGGGCGAAAACGGAACAAATTGAAATGAAAACAAAGCAAATAACTTGTCTGTCCCCACAATCCACCAGTTCCCTAAGGAACTGCTATTATGTTCCCAAAGACTTTCCATATACCTTATGGCAAATGATTTTCCAGCTTCCTCTAGGTGTTGGGGATTTTCACAGAGGTAATTGCAATCATTTTCATTCTGCTTGGAGAGATCATCTTGTAAAGGTAGTGTGAAATGGGAGACTTTACATTGAGAAATTGGTTTTGTTACAATAAACCAGATATGCTGCTGTTAATTCCCACTCACAATGTGAAGACAAAACTTAGTACATTCTTCTTAGGCTTTTAACCCTGAAATACCAGTGATGGAGGGGTAAGAGTGACTGGAGTGGAGTTTGCAACTCTCAGATTGCATTGATTATGGACTGCAAAAGCCTTTTCGAAGGCCAAGCTCATCTTTATAGTGACTGTGTATAGTAAACCCCATCCAAAAGAGAAAAGAAAGTGGGAAATGAAGAAGATAGGGAAAATTACTTGCTTTGGGTGGAAACAGCAAGGTGAAGAGGGCCTCGCTTCCCCTGTCTTTACACGTAACTCTCAGTATGGGAATCTCTAAAATGAAGAAGCATTTGGATTTGCTTTCAGGTAAAGAAGTTAGTTGTGAGTTTTTTGTCAGGATCTTTCCAGTTCTCAGTTATGTTTCAAATCCCACGAGAATGAATCTTCATAGGGTAGCTTGAGAGATCAGTGCCATCGATGAGTCAAGATATTGGGAATTGCAGAGATAGAGGCTAAAGTTGAGAATAACAGGAGCTTAAGAAAAAGAGTTAGCTTTGGGAAGAGTTTGGGGCAAGTCATTGAGATTACTTTGAGCTGCCTTCCTTGTGTTGATGAAGCACTCAGTCTTATCTGCCTTCAGGAAAATCTGCTATCCAGAGGGTGCTCAGAGATCAAAATGCTTCTTGTAAGTGTATGTTAGGACAGAGGAGGATCTCTCACCTGGAACTGCGCAATCTGAGGCAACAGGCAGCTTTGGTTTATTCAGACCCTTAGGAAATTATTGCCATAAACCTTTTCTGCCCTGACTTAGAGGATGCATTGCCTTGACTGCAATGGACCTACCCTATCTCTAGAGAACCAGCTGAGAGTTCACACCCTACATGGTTCTCTAGGGGAAGAAGAGCAAACGGAATGCAGTTTGAGGCAGTTTTGAAGAGACTGTTACTGACTTCTGCCTAGCACAATTTTTAGCGCATGCTCAAAGCAAGCCCTGAAGTCTAAAGGCAACTGTGGCAAACCTGTGTAAAAATGTCCCATCTTGACACAAAAATGATGGGGTTTTCCCTGCACTGCCAATAAAAGTGCCCAGCAAAAAGGCTATGCGTGTCTTACATTGTCAGAGTAAGACTTTGGAGCTCTTCATCCGATGCACAAGATGTACTCTGCTTGCTCTTCCCTGGGCTAAATGTCATCCACATAAGAATAAATGCTCTGCTTCACCCCTGCATTTCATAGCCAAATGCATGTGTAATAATTACTTCTACTCAGGGTTTTACTTGGAGTGTCCAGTGTCCTTAAGCTCTCCTCATCTGTATTAGCCTCCTAAACCTTTTTACATATGAGCTCCTATGAGCTGCTTCTCTGTTCCCCTGCCTCAGTTTGGTCTTATTTTCATTTTGAATCTATATGTGTAAAATCAAGTGCTGAGCTCAAGCTGAACACACTCTTCCAATTAAAGCCCTACCAGAGCACAGCTAAGGGGAATAATTGCCTCGCTTGTTTTACACAGAATACTCTATTAGCAGCTTGATCCAGGACTCACCATTCGCCTAGATTATTCAGTCTTGCTCTTTTTCAGCCCTCAGCAGCACATGAAAAGGCAGGTACAGACTCTGCTTGGCCAGCTCTGGGATTCCAACAAGCCATTGGTACCAAGCAGCAGAGCTTGTCTGTTTTGTCTTTTCCATTCCTCTTGTATGTGGAAGCTTTTGCACCTGCCTTTTCTTTATTACCCTGACATCTTTATACCTGTGGAAGGTATATGTTTTTTGTTTCCTTGAGCCTTCTACTTAGTTGCAGCACCCTGTTTAATGCAGTGCACAGGATGAAAGCTGTTATCTGATTAGAGTTTAATGTTCAAAAGTCCTCAAGCTGCTTTATCTAAAGATCCTCCTTGTGTAACTGTATACTTGGAATTCAGCTGCAGTGTAATAGGCCAAGTGCTCTGTGCTCTGCCTGGAATTACAGAAAAGTTACTATTTATTTTTAAGCAAATAGGAATAGAGGGAGGAAAAAAAAGTGGGATAATTACAACATAAGGAAATGTATCCAGCTGGGTTTAAGCAAAACCTGCCCCAGGGTTTGATGTATTCTGGAATTAGATTGGATTTGAGGGCAGTGAAAAGGAGCAAAATCAGCAGTCTGGAGAGATGAGGATTAAAATCCAAAAGTAATAGACTTTAGGAAGCTCTAATCGAGGAATCAACCCTTTTGGGCTTGGTGCTGTACAAAAATGTGGTATAAAGTTTCTGAGTGATCCTGGGATTTAAATCTAGCTCCTGCATGTATTTCCCTTTGCATGCATTTTAAAGCCACTTTATTAATGTCATGAAAGCAAATTATTTAAATGAGAAAATGAGTAAAAGTGAGAGAACTCATGGGTTGAGATAAAGACAGTTTAACAGGTAAAGCAAAGCAACCCAAGGAATCCATTCACACTTCCCACGGGCAGGCAGGTACTCGGCATCCCCAGGACACCAGGGCTCCACCACAAATAGCGGCGACTTGGGAAGACAAACACCATCACTCCTAACATCCCTCTTCCTCCTTCTTCCCTAGCTCTATACACTGGGCACGATTCCATATGGTCTGGGATACCCATTGGGTCAGCTTGTGCCCCCCCAGCTGCCTGATGGGGTGCGAGGAGCAGAGCAGCGCTGTGTGAATGGCTGTGCAAGCGCTGCTCAGCAGGAGCCCAACAGCCCGGGGCTGGCAACGCTGATTCCATAGGAACCAAAACATCCCGGGGTTGGCACCAGTTTCCAGTGCTAACAAGCGCACAGCCCTGTACCGGCTACGGTGTTAAAAGTTAACTCTCTCCCAGGCAGCACCAGCACATCGGAATCGTCCCCGTGCTCATTCAGGATGCGTTAACACGATCCTCAAATCTGAGGCTGAACATATTGCTGTTATGAAAAGTATTTACAGCCTCCAGCTCAAATACACAGTAAAAAACATGGCAGGGAAGTAAAACAAATAAATCATAAAGACAAAGAAAGAGGAGAAAGGAAGCTTGACTATGTCATTTTATTGGGGGAACAGCAATACAGGGAGATAAATGTTTTCATTTGAAGCTGCAGCACAGTCTGTGACAGGATCAGGAGCAGAATCCATGTCTTTTGTGGAAAATTGGATTTGTGGTGAAAAACTTCGTGCACTTTCTTAGAATTGGGGAAATTTCACCTCGCCTCAGCCATGAGCTCCTTCATGGAGAGGTGGGAACTTGGAGGTAGAGGGAAGAGGGCTCTAAGCTCACATCGGTTTCTCTCTGCCTATTTTCACTTCATTAAAGGACTCATTCTAGCTCGGAATTCAGTGCCTGGCTGATGAAGCTGATATTCAGTGGTCAAAGAAACGTGTGAGGCCAGGAGGTATTTCACAGGCATTTTGTTAAAGGCATATTCCATTCAACTGCTGTGAAGCTTTGTGTTTCAACCTGGGGAAAATCACAGCGCTTGTTAAAATGATAGTTAAAAACCCTCTGAGCTTTAACATTCGCATTGATGGAGATCACTTCTCATCTAAAACTGTGAACCTCCCTGCGTTTCACACCTGTCAATACTCAACCACCATCTTGCAAGGTCTTAGCAAAGAGAGAAAATAAATTCAATACAGCTTTTTGCAGCATTTCTCAAGCAATTGTGAAATGTCCTGGGGTATAATTAAGAAAGAAAAAAAACCTTCCTGACATTTTAGGGGAAAATATATATTCAACTCTGCTCACAGAAAGGAAATTAATTCTATATAAAATGGTAGCCTCCTTAGACTGAGTAATGAGAACAGCTCTCTGCTACAGACTGAAATAACAATGAGGATTGTGTGATTTTATAGCCTACCCCTACTACTCTATTCTAGAGGATAGGGGGAAAGGAGGAAGCTACAGAAGCCTCCTGCATGGAGACCTTCACACCTTTTGTGACCACAGTGAGACACAGAAGGGTTGTTCTGTCCTGCCAGCAACCCCTGAGCTGGCATCGTAGGCTTGCAAGCAAGTGGCATAAACTTATAGAATCATAGAATGCTTTGGGTTGGAAAGGACCTTAAGATCATCCGGTTCCAACCCCCCTACCATTGGCAGGGACACCTCACACTAGACCATGTCATCCAAGGTTCTGTCCAACCTTGAAATACATAGGATCGGGTAAGTTCAGGGTGCAGTAATTATTAAAACATGATTAAAGGTTTGCCATTGAAGCAGCATGGTCAGGATAGACAGGATTCCACCACCAGTAGTGCCAGGGTAGGGATGTAGCTTCAATATGCTGAGCTGATCCTAACTCACCAGTCCAGCCAAGCTTTCACCCAGCTATCAATGAGCTGCCTAAGGACAATTTGAAGTATACCTTCAAAGCAAGGCTTAAACTCACCCCTCTAAATGCTGAGATGCCTTACAGTCTTTGCCATCAGCCCCTGCTGACACACTACCATCCTCTGTGTTCTCCTTTCCTGTGCATCCTTGTTACAGCAAAACCTACTTAGTTACAGACAGCGAGCACTGAAACGTGCCTGTGTAGATGGGCACACAGAGCATACCATTGACTATGCATATGTACTTGCTCTCAGGGATATTTGCTATGTTGGGGGGGGGGCGGTCTTCCCTGCAGAAATCACTTGACTGCTGAAAAGTCACCAGAGTTGCTCTCATGCACTTCTCTTTTGCAGCAACAAGGGCATAAAGGTGCCAATGGAAAATTGCTTTGGTACCTTGAACTGTAAATGATGCTGTTTTCATGATTCATCAAATCCGTCTGAAGCAGAGGTGGCGTGTCAGCAGGGCTAGGCAAAGTTTAGAACATAATAGGGCCCAGGAGGTGAGAGACATGTCTTTCATTTCAGTGGTGCATCTTTGAAATGACTGCTGGAAATAATTAGGTTCCTTGATTTCCATTGCCATTTGGTGCTCTTCACGCTAATCAGAGTAACTGCACATTTGCATGAACTGAAGGGAATAGGAAGATTTCTTATTAGAAGGAGCCCATAACAAAGATAAAGGTCTCCTGGCTTCTGAATTCGTTGGCCCTGCCATTCTGCACTGCACTTCATGTCTGGCCAAAGAGGAGGTGAAAAAATGTATATGGAATATTTATTAAAGAGCCTTAGATCTTTGCAATCTTTAACCTTTGGTCCTGCTAAATATTCCAACCTCTTTTTATTTATTAATAAATGTTTCATTCTGTCTTTTCCTAAACTTACATGAAGCTCTTGGGTCACGCAGCCTGTGAGATGAATCACAGGGGGGGAAATGGAAGAAAATCTGATTTCTAATCACTTTGAAGGACTCTTTAAGGACTTTAGGGGTCCAGTGTTTAAAGAAGGGAGTGGGAGTTGTGACGTCTGACCTTTCCCATCCAAACCCAGCATTAATTTATAGTTTTCTTATGATCCTGAGCACATCAGCTTCCCCTTTCTGTATCTCATTTTATCTATATGTAAAATTAGAAGAGGAAAAATATGACCCAATTTAGGAAGGTGTAACAGGTCTTAACAAATTCCTGATATTAAAGTGCTGCAAAGGCTTTTCCTTATAAAATACAGAAAATGTTTTCAAAAGAGCTCAGCTCTTATTTAGGCGCCTCTGCAAGAACCTGAGGCCTTGAGGATGCCTTATGTCCTGAATCTTTGCAAATAGCTGGTTATGCATCTCAGTATTCTCTGTGGGATGCTGAGCTCTTAAAACAATCCAGATTTTACTTATGGGCCAAAATTGGATGTAAACTCCTTTGACAACCTGTTCCTAATTTGAGAAGTTTGAACATAGGACAATCCAGTCCCAAGGTGCCTTGATCCTGTAAATTAAAAGAGTTTGAAAAGGAACTTGTCATAGGAACTTAGTTGTATGGAGGATTCCTGTCCTCATTGAGGACAGTGGGAGCTTTGACATGGATTTTTAAGGAGCCAGGATGTTTCCTCCATGGGGTTTCTTACTGGATAAGTTCTAACAATGAGATTAGACAAGAAAACTTGCTAAGAAAGAGAGACTGAGTAACATTTGTCTTGACAATTAAGAAGGTCTGCTTTGCTTTTGAGTTACTTATTTCCCTACAAGTACATTATTCTTTCTGCCAGTGAGTGTTTCTGAAAGATGAGACAAAATGATCTGTAAGTATGGATTGAGGATGAAGGAAGGAGACAAGCAGAGGGGTTAGAGCTTTAGAAACTACAGAACACAGAGAATGAAAGGTAGGAAGTTACTTTTCAGGAAGCCAAAGTAAAATGATATTTTAAAGCAAGAATTACCATTCTACCATATACTTTTCTATGATCTATGACAAGTATCCATTTGTCGTTGTAGAACTGTGAGATACATGAACATACAGTAAAGATAGTCAAATATGACATGCTGTTTAAGCATGAGACTTACCTTCTCTTGCTTTGATTATGTAAAAAGTTGATATTTTACCTAACCCAGCTTCCTAAGGTTTCTCTGTAGTCAAGGGGGAAGCAGACAGGTTCTTGACCCAAGGCTTCTAAAACAGAAAGCTCTAAAGTGCTGTTCATCCTATTCATCTTTATGTTAATAATAAAAAGAGCCTGGACAACTACCTTTAGCAACTCGCTATTCACATAAATTCAGATTACTGAAGTGAAACACTGTTGTGGTTTAAAGTTGCATGCTAACTGTAGCAATTATCTTGCTGGAGACAGGCAGAATTACAGCATCTGTTGTCACTGAATCCGTGTGCTACAACTTGCTCTGAGTGGCTGAGATTTAAGTTCATTTAACGCTTATTCTGTAATGCTTTTTCAAAAAGAAAAAGCTCTTTCCTTGTCTGCAGTTGATTTCTTATCAGGGTTGCAGTTTGTGGGAGAAGCAGTCAGATATCCTCTCCAGACCCATTAAGTGCAATGATTGCTGGAGGGGAGCCTCTTTAGCTGCCTGAGATCACCTATCTGTGGCCTAAGATTTTTCCTTCCAAATTCAAATCCATCACATCCCCAGTTCTCCTGGTGCAGGTGGATTTCAGAGAATCACTTCAGCGTAGACAGGCCATTTCTCCATGTTAGACTATGTGAATTCGGAAAGCTTTTCCTTTCTTTACCCTTTGTTTTTGTGGAAGCAAATCTCTGCGTGGCTGCTGCTGCTTTCTGCGTGCAGTGAAGATGGACTCCAAAGCGGGGACTTCTTTGCTGTTCTCGCTGTTCTTCAGAACTTGTCATGCCTTCTTCATGGTGACACACCACCTTTCCACGTCCTCTGAAGGACAAGCATGCCTTGACCCAGAAACCATTTCAGCAGAATTGTTAATTCATTTTAGAAACCTAAGTTTTATTCAAGAGAGGAAAATCGTATCCAAAACCATCACCTCTTCTCCCTGTATCCTGAGAGTGTAAAAAAGACATTGCTCCAAACCATACTTCACAGGCTTTCCTCCCCCCCTCCAAGTTTCCAGCCTCTCATGCAGTGCCACTGAAACTTTAGGAGCATTGAAGCTGTTGCTAGTGAACTGCATGGGGCTGACTTGAAAACAAGGTCCGTTCCCTAAGCAGCCTGAGGGAGGAAGCCCTCTCCTGCTCATCTTTTCCTTCTGAAGGTAGAATAAAAACCGTAAGTGAACAGAGAACAAAGCTTCTGAAGGTGCCTCCACGTTTTCGTTTGGACAGAAAACATTTATAAAGTTTTGCTTTAATTCTCTCAGATCTTAGTTACAAATTTCTTTTACAACTTTAAAAATGCAGCAAATGCAGCTAAATTCAAAGGCACAGTGGGAAAGAGACAGAAGTTTGAACCATAGGCTTCAACCATAGGGGTTGTAGTTTCTAGTAAACAGCTCTCTTCTTGGCACCAGTGGAAGGCTTCCATGGCTGTATTTAACCTAAGGGCTGCTTGCTAGCAATCAAGACCCTTTGATCTCTGTAAGCTGATTCCCCAATTACTTACCAGTTTGGAATTGAAGAGGGGAAAACAAAATAGCTTTGTTAATTAAGCAGGAAAATCCTCTTGACCTGGGCAGGTGCTGGGCTGTTGCTGTGGAACACCTGCAGGATGTCTTCAATAGATTTATGAGTTACAAGACTTGACTTTCAGCTGCTAAGGAGTGTGATTTATCAGGGTGGATGATTCCCTTACCCCCAGGGAATCTCATTTTCTTACAGGTGGATTTTTCTCTTTACAGGTAATGTTTTCTTGATTAAAGACAAATTGTTGAAGACTGTTACATATCCCAGAGGAGAGAGGCATCATTAGGGTGGCTGGATATAATACTAAGATGTGCAGTGTCTCCAGCAGACTCTGTGCAGGTCCCAGATTACAGCAACCTTTTATGATTAAAACTCCTTGTCAATGAAAGCTAAGTTTCCAATTCCTCTGTTCATACAGGCTATTGGGTACTGCTGGTGAATGATAAAAGATACAGTCTCAAAAAAGGAGGTTTTGGCTCAGCAACAGGTTGCACTTTAGACAAGCTCAACTGTATGAAAAAAACAGGTTGTATGGATAATCCTAAAGTGGGAATGTTAGATTAAATGCTCTGGTCTTTTGCAATATTGAATCTGGGATCAATCCTATTTTAGTGAAATAGAGAAGACCAAGGCAAATCCTTAACCACCACTAGCTGAGGGCTTTAGTTGAGGACCTGAAGCTCTTTTCTCCCTCTCACCTCTCTGGGGGAAAATTTGGATCCAAGGTGATGCATATAGGAAGCAGTTTCCACACATTCCAAAATAAGAGACTACAGTTGTTTGTCGGTGTGGGGTGCTTAAAGGCAGAAAGAAAGTTGTATTCAGTGCAGACTGCTTTCCTGAAGGAGCATGAGGGTTCAGATAATCCTGTGATCTTGCTGAAGCTTCACAGCCAAGAGTTAGCTGTTGCCCAGGGGGTATGAGTGCTTACAGCATGTAACACACATACACACATGTATATCTAAAAGACAGTAGTCTCTTGTGGCTAGAAATGTGGTCAGCTGAGGGCAGGTTTGTATGTGGCCTGTGTCTTCCTTCTCTCAGATGTGAATTTCATCCTCCATGAGATGGAGCAGTGCTATTGCCACTGTTTCACAGGGAGGAACTGAAGACTTGAGAGAAGCTCCTTGAGTTGCCTAAAATCATAATTGTAGCTTCTAGGGGATTGGAGAAGGCGGCAGCTGAACAAGGAATTGATCACAAGCCTTCTGATAGCACCAGGATGATTAGAACAGCCTGCTTTATCTGCAGGTAGGTGTAATTCCACTCTTTTTACCCAGCCTTTTGTCTGCCTTGTCTTCTGAGATAGCAGGCTCTTTAGAATAGGTACCATCTGATATTTTATATAGCACTTAGCAAAATACAGCCCCAATCTTGCTGAGCCTCGAGGCATTACCATAATCAGTGCATTAGGGGTCATTTTTTCAGACAGAGATTTGAAAATAACTTTGAGGAGTCTTTTGTAATGAAAGTTCTTGTTTGCTGCTCTCTGGAGAGGGAACGGAAGGGGGGAATTGATGTTCTCTCTCATGCAGAGTTGCACATCTACATTGAATCTTGAAGGAGATGCAAGTCCCCAGCTCCCCCCAAAGGAACGGAGCACTCTGGGTATTTTGGAGGCAAAAAATACACTATGTTTTAAAAGAGCCAAGATATTTAGCTTTGAAAATTAGCTACTCAGCAGGCCAGCATTAAAATTAATTTAATGGAGTGTAAATTAACATACTTGACACTTTTTTGATCATTTCTCATAGACAGTGCTGACCGATAGAAATAAAAGTGTTTTCCCTCATGAGGTTAGGACAAAAAAATGCACAGATTTACCATTGCCACCCCATGGGGTGCTTTCCTCTTCAGGAGTCACTGTAGTACATCAGCTTCCAGTCGTTAAATATTAAGCATGGGCATATGCTTTTGCATATAGTATAGTGGCATTTTAAAGCTCAGCTTCATTCACTGACACTGGAGTGTGGAAAGAATTTTCCTTTCAAGTTGGATGTGGAAGTTAATGAAGTTCACTCTGAGTTTATAGGCAGGATCCTCTAAAAGTACAGAGGACTATTTATAGCCTAGTCCCCCAAAATGCAACCTGCTGAAACTTTGGCTGTGTTGATAAGTGATAAGAATGTCATTTGGGGTTTATTTTTTTTTATAATAATTTAATTGTCACTGTAAAATGCCTCATAGTTGGGACAGATTAAATTGCCACAAAAGCCATTACTGAAATTCATAACCCCCTATAAATGTAAAGTGTTTGCTGTTGAGCCATAAATAACCACACTCGTTCCAGGAAAATGAGGTGCACGAAATAAATTAACAAAATCCAAACACATAGGACATTAGGTTGCAACCATTTGCTGACGGGAATTCAGCTGAGCCCAGAGGAGAGGCAAATTCAATGTTTAATTATGGCCTCAGTAAATCATGCCCCCTCTGTGTGTTTTGCCATATCGATGTGTTGCAAAGATTATTTCACAGTCCGGTTCAATAGCACTAGTAAAGTATGTACATTTCAGATGTCATTATACTTGAAAAGGGCTGAAGAGCATAATGTTTCTTCAAAGATGTGCAGGGATCCACTCGTGGTTAAATGAAAGGAGGTAAATCAATTTTTGTTAGTCTCATGCAAAAGGCTCTGCGTCTGCTCTTCCATCGTTTGCACCGTTGGTGGTCAGTTTACCTTGTGTTGGTGGAAAACACAGTAATATTTCAGAGCTTTCCATCAGTTTAAATAGCCACACAAAGTTTAGGCCTCCTCTGGCAGATTTGATCTTTCAGCTGGAATGTAGCATCAGCTTGGAAAAAGAATCGGGTTGTAATGATGCATAGTGGAAAGAGGATGGGGAGACTGCGGAGGGACGTAGCGGGTGGGAAAAGGAGATTTGAAACAACTTAATTGTGATACAGAAATGGCATCTGTAGTAAACATATTGAACTGATAAACAATGCAGCTGCTACAGATTTCACACAGAGAAGTAAATGCCATGGCCATATGTAATTCATTACCTGTGTTAATTAGGGAATAAGGAAAAAGAAGGGAAAGACCTTGGAGGAAAAGGGGACAAATCCGATCAGTTTGTGTCTGCAAACTGTGCATCTGCCTTGTTTTAGGACTGGGCAAGAGATCCTCTACTCTTACTTCTGGCCAAGGCCAGAAATAGCCAGCATCTTTCCTGCTCCTGGATAATGCACTGGGCATTACCTAACTTATTTACATACTCTTGGGAATAAAACAACCAACCCAAACCAACCAACCAAAAATAAAAGAAAATATATAAATAAAGAAAATGATGGGAAATTAACTTTCAAATCCCTGTCCTGGCATATGTTCACTCCATTTTTCCAGCCAGCTCCCTCTCTGTTGACCCGAAGTAAAATTCCCCCTGTTCAAAGTGAAATTAGACCACCTTATATGATGCTTTAATTACAGTACATCCCCCAAAATGCATATGGTCCCTGATTTTGAAGGTGGAATAGACTTCACCACTGATTACAGGCAATGAAGGCATTTTGGAGTGTGGAGGGCTATACGGATGGAACATTTCTGCTTCATAGCCAATTATTACCTGAACCCACCAATGTGGTCTCCCTGCCACATTTAACAATAGCAGCAAGAACTCACCTTGAAGAGACTTTGGATCACTCCTATAGACATGAAATAAACCTAAAGACTCCTTATTAGTCAGTTAGAAACTCAGGGACAGCCGCTGAAAACTAGAGAGTTACAAAACCTCTCAGCTTTTAAATAGGGTTTCATGTTAGTACTGTAAATTAATGTAAATGTCACTTTAAAAGAGAATATGGAATAAAAACCTAATAAAGCTGCACAGCACTGCAGGGGTGGTGAGTAAATTGAGGGAATATTTGATTAGATTTCAAATGCCGCTCTTTAATTTGTATGCTCTCACTTTCCCCCCCTCCCCTCCGCCCCTTCCCACACTTCCCTCATCTATTATATCTGCTGGCACACGGTGAATGTTACAGCCCTACCTAAAAGGTCTCTTATTTCTGGATGAAAACCCACATTAGGTTTTCATACCTGGAAGACCCTTGAAGTGACAGCTTCCTCCAGACTGTGCCCCAACAGCACATGGGGAGACATGAATTCCCTCCCAGCAATGCCATGTCCGTGCTGCCCTCTGACACCCGCAATGAGATCTGTTTCAATCCTTTGTGTGCTGAAAATCAGAGTGACTGAAGCCCAAACAGCCACTCTTGCAATGGGAGGGCAAGTTAGAAGAGCAGACTCCTTTTGGCAGCTGCATCTCTGTCCTTAGAGCAAAGCCACTCTGAGATTAAGTAAGACTGCTAGCTTCCAGGGTAAACTGTGTTTGTAGAGACTTGGAATCCTAGGATTGGGCTGCTTTTGGACTAAATTGAAGAGTTTTAGGGAAGACTGTGGGGTAAAAGCTCCCACTTGTTGTCTGTCGGGAGCTCCAGCAGTGCAGGTGTCCTGCTAATGGTACAGTGCTGTGGTCCAGGAACTGAGGCAACCTGCAGCACATTCCCACAATAACCCGACTGCATGGGCTCAGGGGATCCCCAGGTCTCTTTTCCTGACCATCAAAACTTTCCAGTGTCTTTGGACGCTCTGGCTTAACAATGCCAAGACACAAATATAAGGCAAAGACTCCTGGAGGAGGCTTATTTTCCTCCTTTTAAAAGCTTGTGCCCTGGCAGAAAACACTGTTCTGGTTTAGCAACAACAGCCTTGTAGTAGAGATAATGATCTGAAATCTCTATGGCCATCGGCTAGTTCTCTTTTGCCTGAGTGAACAGTTATTGTGGACTTACTTTGGCTGCAGACTGGTTGCCTCTGAGCCAGTCAGGCTCTTATCTTCATTCCCTGAGCTTTGGCCAGACTTGCAGAAGAAATGTGCTTAAAGGCTCTTCTTCTGTCTCAGCCAGAGTGTTATCTTGCCGTTGCTGAACCTTTACTACTCTCTTCTCAGGTGGCATCAGTCATGTATTTGCAGTTTGAAGCTAGAAACTCTCTCCTTCATCCTTGTACATATTATTTCTCAAGTTGAGCAAAGATTGACCTCTCTGTGTCCTTTCTATTCCCCTGCTGCTTAACAGACTGGCAGGAAGTGATGGACTCTTTGCCTTTCTCTCAGAGATCTGAGGGCCTGTTGCAGTGTGTCTATCAGCCTGAACAGTCTGTGTGCTCGTGCTTCCTCAGATAATAATACTAACAGCAACAAGCATGTGTTTCTCAACCCCTTACCTTGCAACATTTTCAATGCTTTCAAATCCATCCCTTCCAAGAAACGGTGGGACCAGTGGAGATGAGACTAGTGAAGGTGAGGATTCTTAGCGGTATTATTCCTTACTAATTTCTTCAGCAGCCATTAATTGGTGAAGCAGCATGTAACAGTGCTTTCAAAAGCAGGCTGACCATATTGAGTCATTTGTCATAAGCCATTGAGTCATAAAATTGCATCCTCATGGGTGAGAAAGCAAGCAAAGATGGAGGAAAATCCCATTAGGAAAATATCCAGTCTTAATGAGCCTGCAAACTTGTCTCTCCCTTTCTGCAAGGCAGTATCTCTGAACCTCAATGCTTATGTGGGCTTTTAGTTCTAGCGTTAGTGTCTGTTGCTGTCCTAAATGCCTAGGGACAGATAAGAGTGACAAGTTACATAAATTAATGATGCATAGGCTCTGTTCTGCTTGAGTGGGAGAAAGAGATGGGAACAGGGAATGGGATGATTGCTGCAATGCAAAGTTTGGCCACATGACACATCAGTTTTGCCTTATCACACTGCTAGAAGAGCTGTGATAAGACAGTGATTCAGCTAAGCAAAGACGAGACTGGCACTTTCCTTATGCCTTACCCACATAAAGGGAGCAAGAGCTATTGGACACTGACAGATGATCTAACTCTGCCCAGAGACATTACCAAAATTGCTAAAATGGCCAGTTTGCTGCTAATACACTCTTTGTAGTTATTACCCCTTCTTCTCCCCAGATGGTATGTAGCATTGGTGATACCAGCCATTTGGTCATGACTCACTGTTGTTTTACAGACCCTGTCACAAAGCTGTATTTATAGCAAATGAGAAAGGGTCAGGGCTTTCGTCAGAAGCAGACTGAAGAAGAAACTTTTAATGAGTTTTTCTTGGAGATCATCAAACCGTCAAAAGAAACCTGCAAAGAATCAGTTGGAAAGTCAAAACTTGGCTTTCCTTTGATGTTATCCTCTACACAGGCTTTTTGAGGAGTCCCAAGAATCTCAAAGTTAAGATCACTGAGGAATGGTGATACCCAGCTCCTTTTCCATCTCAAAGGCTGGAGCTGCCGTTGCAGGATACCTGCGCTCTTGCAGGAGCGTGTAGAAAAAAGTGTTGGGAGAAAGGGCAAATGTCTCAGCTCAACAGCCTGATGCTGTGTTGATGGAGGACTTTGGGCTCAGGGAGGCTCCCTGTTTTATATGTACGTGCAATCAGCTTGAGCCCCAAGGAGCTCTTCTTGGCGACTCTCACTCCATTGCAACTGTTTGACATCAGTGCATTGTATTGGGTGGGTCCTCTTTTATGTCTCTTGATTCACTTCAATTTCCTGGCCAGGAAGCATCATTGTTACTACACAGCCTCTAACCTCCCTCCTCTCGTCTCTTTCAACCTCTCTGGGACCCTTTTCTCCTATGTTGAATATGATCTCTGCCTTTCTCCTCCATTGGCTGCTGTTTCCAAGGGCTGTACGTTGCTTTATCTCCTTCTCACTCCTTTCCCTCTTCTCTGAAAACTTGTCAATCAATCCAAATTGTTGCAACAGCCAGTGGGAAGCCTCTAACCTTGTTGTCATTGATTTGAACAACGCAAATATTAATGAGTGGAAAACTCATTAAGAGGAAGCAGGAGAATTCTCGCTGACAATCCACCTCTGCTGTAGTGCCAGGTGGATCCTGCTAGAAAAAATGGTGGAGCTTTTAATTCTAGCTCTACTGGGGTGCTTATATCTGCCTCACAGCCTGGATATTGTCATCCACGTGGCCCCATTTTTAAGAGCAATGCTCTGCTTGCGTGTTCTAGACAATATGTTTTGAAACTTATTCATCATGAATTGTCCAATCTCTTTAAGCTGAAGCATCAGTTAAACAATTACTTCAAGGCAAAACGAAGCCCACTGAAGAATCACTTGATTAAAGTGAGAATTTACAAGAAATAAATACTTCAAATATTTCATTATTGATGCCCCAGGGGGAAAACAAGTCTGATTAAGCCAAAGAAGGGGGGAAAAAACCAGCATTTAAATTTGAATAAGTATGATGGACTGGCTATTGTGTTGGTGTAACTCAGCATCGCTCCTATGCATTTGCTCTCTATGTCAGTTTGAGTGAGCAGTGCTTTAGACATAGTGTGTTACTTCTCACTGGATTCAGCAGGGGTATTGTCAAAAGGAACTGGAAAGAAAATGTTTGCACGCTACTCATTGCTCTGACATTTTCTTGCTGTGCTCCTTTTTTTGGAGAACCACTCCACATGCCTCTTTTTTCAGGTACCCATCTTTAATCCAGGGCTCGTAAGATTTATATGTATCACAAGGTGCTCGTGCATCTTAATGAGAAGCATTCAGGAAATGTCATTTCTTGAAAGTTGATGCCCAGGTGCAATGGATCATGCAGTACAGCAGAAGTATTTTCAATTTCTTATTATCACTGTATGGAAGAGATAAGGAGTAATCATTAAACACAAGCATTTATTTAAATGCAGGGTTGAGGTGGATGCTGTAAGCACACAAAAGGCAGAACATTTCACAAGATGAAGGGTCAAACTTTCCAAGTTTGGAATTTTTAGGCCTCTAAATCCCAGTTCAGAGACCAAATATACTGTGATTCCAATAATACAATAGCTAGGTTGAGCACCCACAGACCCCTTTTCCATTCAGTCTTTGTACTGTCTCTCACACATGTAATTCAGTGGAATACAGCATCGAAGAGAGGCAGGGTAGCAGTTACATAGTTGAATGATTTGTGTGTGACCTGCCAAGGCTGTAAATGAGCCACATACTATCTGTACCTCCTGATTGCATTCCTACTCTTGGCTGCTTCTCTGCAGCTTTCAACCTACTAGGTTTGGCTCTCACAAGGACTGGGTCTCACAAGGTTTTGTTTTGTGTCTGGCGTGGTAGAATCTCAATCTTGATTGGAACCTCTTGTCACAGATCTTAGCAGAAACAGCAAAAATACAGACAGGAGAAACTGGGGAAATGAGATTACAGGATATAACAGCACAGGAAATCCTAATGCAAGACAGCATGACATCTATAGGCTGGAAGGGCAGCACTTTTCAAGGTATAGTTCTGCAGTCAGTAAACTGGGGATCTAATTTTCTTTTCACCTTCTCTTGGAGTGGAAGTGCATCACTGTCCAAAAATGGTGCTAAATCAAAGTGCTGGTTGTTTATGCAGAAAGCAAAGTGTATCTTAAAGCCATTAGCTGTATGAAAAGCAGTTAGTACTCTCAATCACCAACAAAAAAACCCACATAACAGAAGAATTTTTTAATGTCTGAATAAATTCAGCTTTTTATTTCATGCACAAGAAGGTTGTTTCTTCCTCTACAAAAATCCAAAAGAAGATCTCATCATTTGGGGGAAGAATCTTGAAAACTTATAAGAGTATTTTTGAAGAAAAAGTTCTGATCTTTTATAATTAAGGACTAGAATTAGAGTGCCTCTTCCATCAGAATTAAAGGCAGGGTTCTCCATGGCAGAAAAATAAACCCTGATACTGATATTCACCATAATGTAACTAAACCACATAAATTAGCCTTGGTGTTGCTGTAATGTGCTGTTTACCAAACGAACTAATGCTCTTTTTGTGTGTTTTTCATAGCAACAGAGGTGTATTAACATTCGTGCTTTCAACGCTGGTTGAAAGCAATTGCATTCTCTACTAGCTACTAGTTACCATGTAACTGAACTGGAGGCTCCATGTGAAAATGAATAATAATATAAAGTTTTCTCCATTGTTTTCCCCTTGGGATGATTTATATAAGCAGAGGGGGTGGTGAATTTTCAGATAAACAGATTTCGGCTCAGAAAAAAGAAGTCTGTATCAATTAGTAGCTGAAGTTCTGCTGAAACACAGCCCCTACGCAAAGGGGGAATCCTGCAGGTTCACTGATGCATTTCTGCTTCCTAATCCAATAGAAACAACTGAATTTTCTATATACTTCATAAAATCACAAAAGAAAACCTGAAACCCCCTAATATTTCTATTAAAATAAGGTTGAAGGTATTTCTCAAAGTATTTCAATGTCTTAAGTGATAAAAGCCCTTCTGTTTATACTTAGAAAAATCAGTCTTTTCAGTATAGCATCACACTGTTCATCACATAGTTGGTAACTGACACAGAACTGAGTGGGAAATGAAACATGCTTTTATTCTATTTTAATTTTTTTAAGTACTAAGTAATTACTAGAACATCTGCCATGGGGTGTGGAGAATTAGCATGCTATTTTTCACTAGCTTTCTCTCCAGACTGGATGTCTAAGAGACAATTGAAGGTACTGAACTGTGTGTTACAGTACCTACCACTAGAGTACTGTTGACTAAATGCCTTTCTATCAACATAGCAATGAATCTTTGATGTGCTCTGTCTCAGACAAATAAGGGCAAGGTCTGTGGTTAGGAACATCATATCTAATGTCTGATTCTGTGGCTTTGAGATACATTGAAATATCTCATGAGGATAATGATTTCATATAGAAGCAAATTAGCCTGATAGCCAAAGTAGGGTTGTCTCCATAATGGTTCACAACCAATTATATGTATTTTTCTCTATATAAACAGCACTTACATGCCATCAGTAAAGGTCTCAGTAATGAAATAAAGCAGGAAGGAACAAAAAGTAGTCCAATCTCCAGGGTGTGTGTGTACCCTGCTTCATAAACTAGTGCCGATGCCTTCAAAACACAGATGCAATACACAGAAATTACCCTCCGTGGCTCCTCCTGGGCCTTCCTTATCATAATGCAAGCAGTAGAAATCATGTCCCATGACAGGAGATTCGGATTCAGTGCAGGACTGAGCTGCCATGCTGGTTCTGGCTTTATTCCACAGATCGCCTGCCAATGCACACAGGGGTTCGAGGTCTCCCCTCTGCCCCTTTGGCTCAGCTGAGTCTTCCAGAGCTCCACGGCTGTTGCCCTGGGCTATGTTTCTATTTTATTTGCAATCCTTTGAAAGCAATAGCCAGTTCTGGCAGATGAATTATATTCTGTCGAGAAGCAGCAGGGGATGGCTGGGACTGTCTCTCGCTCCCTCTCTCCCTGAATTCTAATTTAAAGAGAGGAAACAAGATTTCATTGAATTTTAACAAATTAACCATTAATCACTTATGAAAACCTCCTGATGAGGACATGGATTGTCTGGGTTATGAATGGGAACAGCTTAATTTTGCTGTGATTGTTCAACCAAGTTAATTCCCAGCTCTCTTTACCTCCATCATTCTCCTCACCTTGTTCTCTGTCTCTCTCATTGCTGCGTGCTCTTGCCTTCTTCCCCCCACCTCCACCCAACACATATACCCTGCTCTCTCTTGTCCTCTTCTCTAGACGCACAGCCCCTGCTGAACCCATCTCTGAATCATTTTTGATGTCCTGCTGAATATGGAAATGAAAGAAAAAACAATGTCTTCCGCTGGCTGTGTGGTGTGAATATTTATGAGGGAGCCAGCAAGGAAGCTAAATAGGAGCTATGAGGGAGCCAGGCAGCGAGGATGGCAGCTGACAAGAGCTCATTCAGCAGCACATCCTTGGCTGCCGGCAGCATCCCAGCAGAGTGGGGGCTGTGTGAGTGACAGAGCAGCAGCATCATCCTTGCTTGGGCAACACAAAACCCGAAGTTGCAGCTGCTTCCCCGCTTCCTTTTTATTCCTCCCTCCTCCTGCTGATCAATTTCAGCTACAAAAATAATAATAAAAAAGATTCCATGGATGTTGTTCAGCTGCAGAGGAGGATTAGGCCTTAAAAATCGATGTTTATGTTCAACAGGGCTATAAAACCCAAAGCTTCCCTCCACTTATCAAATCTGAATTGGAATCAGAAAAGCCCCTTGGCTTGTCACATGACGGGTCACAGATGGTGGCACATGGGGATGAAAATCTCTTTAAGTCAAGGCTCTCTCCCGTGCTGTTTCTCTTCCTGCTGCCATATTCCCGTGCTCCATAGCAGAGTCTTTTCCACAGGGAGACATCACTCTGGCGAACACCACACAGAGTGTAGATGGGTACCAGAGACCTGGTGTTGGAGAAGGGAAGATGGTGTAAGTGTGTCTATTGGATTCAGACCTAGATGGAGCTCTGAAAGATGGCACCTTTATTTTTTCCCTTATGGATAAACCAGACTTAGAAGGAAACCCCTCTGGAGGTTGGGTACGGGCCAGCTGGAGTAAAACAGACCTGAAGGGAATCATCAATCCCTTGAGGTCTGCAGAACCTCTGCAAGGTGATTGATTATTTTGGTAGCTGGACTACAGGGTGCAGCTATTCCTGCTGCCAAGTACAGGATGCATGTGGAGCAAGGAGAGAACCCTCTTTAAGTCACAGCCTTTAATGTAGTAAAATCCAAATCCTAGCATGGAGATGCTGAGGATTTCTAAGTTACCAGAAATATAATAATATAAAATATCATAATAGAAATATAAAATAAGTCAGCTTTTTGATTGCAGGGTGTGCAAACCCCAGTGCTGGAGCTGTGCCGAGTGGGACACTCGGCTACCACCCTACTGGGGGTGCACAGAATCGACTGCTTCTGTAGTTGATTTTCCTACCCCACATCCAGTACTTTCCCCATCCAGTATCTTTCACCAGTTCCTCTTCAGAGTGTTCTGGACTGACTCTTCTCATGGCAGCTTGCAAGCTGAAGCACATGACTTCTTGTAATGATGTAGGACTGTGAAGCTCCCTCCTTAATGATAATCTTTTCACAGTGATATATAGCCTTGTCTGACTCAGCTGGAAGATCTTTTCACTTCTAGACACATACTGTGGGTTGTACATATGGCTGAGCTAGAAATGATTTGGTCCATCTGGGTAATCATGTTAATCCTTCTCCTCCATACACAACATTTCTGGTTGTAGAGTTGGTTTTCTTCTGGTTTTCATTCTTTATCCACCAAGCCTTCAAAAAATGAACCCACAGCCTTTAACAAGCCACAGGACAACAGATGGACCTGATGACAAAAAACAAGCTGAACTAAAAAATAAAAGGGTGAATCTAATGAGATGGATGAAAATACCAATGTATAAATCCTGTAGGATAGTATGCTGGAATATATCACCAGTGCTATAAGAAAAAGTGGTTCTACTGCCTGGCATTGTAGCAAATAAGATGTCTGGAACATGCTATAAACTTATAGAACCAAGTCACTGCGATATAGGAGACCTAAATTAAAATTGATTAGGCTATCTATCTCCATTGATAAATAGCACTGACAGCCTTATAGGCAACCTAGGCAAAATCACCATAAGGACCCTCCTAAATTTTGTACCTTTGCTCATCTTTCAGTTCAGATGGACATTTATATAGATGGTGTAGGCAAAAATAAACTTCAAAAGACAAATCTCAGTTTTCTTAATTCCAAGGGGGGCTCAGGTATGGCTGCAATGTAAGATGCTTTAAAAAGCCCTGAATGGCTGCATCCCCAGATGTATTGCTATTTGGTTATTAGTCATGATTAGTCATTTTCTCAGTTGTTAAGTCACTTTAAAGATCTTTCCTCAATCATAGCTTGCATTAATTCTCCGCTTATTTACTCGTTGCAATCAATCAGTCATTTTGATGGCGAGAAGTTAGAAAAGCTTGAGGAGAGCAGAAGTCTTATTCCAGGTTTTCCTTCAGTTAAATGAATAAAGCTACACCAGAGTTATTTTGCACAGCTTGTACAATATCTGAGTTAGTGCACACTATATACATGTTGTCCCCAGTTTTGGGACAGGAAGCATATAGTTGCATTAAAAGGATTTGCAGGGGAAGTGCTGTTCATTAAGATGGCTATTAACTAATGTACAAAGTCATTTAAAGCTCAATATTTTACTTCATTACAGCTGGTTAATGAATACAAAAAGTAGCCACTATCATATTTTTAGTTCTACTATAGAAAGCTCTAAGCGATGAATAGGCCCTTTCCTATTATCACTTGCGAAACTGCAGATAAATAGGCAAGTAGCTTCCCAGGCAGATTGTAACTCACTAAAATATATTAATGGCTTGGCTGCATGGCTGCAGAGATGGTGTAACACCATGACAGCGACTTACTGCTTCTGGATATCTCTGTAACAAAAAACCCCAAACAACCAAGCTCGGAAGAGGCCATTATTTAAATAGCTGTCTCATTTCATGTAATTTCAAGTTCAATGGTGCGGCAATTCTGCAGTATTAGATCTACGGAATGATTATTAAAATCACACCTATTCAAAATTAACTATGAATTAATTATGAGAGGAGCTCAGAAATTCAGATGCATTTTGAGATAGGCTGGAGGGGAAGGAGAGGGTAAGTGTCAAAATATGGCACAGGTTTAACCTGTTGTGATTTCTCCTCTTTGCCTCTGCAGCTGTACAGGACAGGTGATTACTTGCACCCTGGATGTGCATAAAGGACACATCTAATAAGTCAGATGAGTCATGCCCTAGGTGTGCTATTTCTCTCCCTTGATGATGAAAGGAGTCCAGATGAGTAACTCAGACATAGAGAATGACACCTACCTCTAGTCAGAATGAATCCTCACTGGGGGAAATCTGAAGCCCTCAATCACTGAAGGAGATAACAAGCTCACTGCGGGCTTTGAGCCCTTGATGTCCCATCAAACCTTAGGCTGCAGAGTAAATTGCAGAGACTTTGTCAGAGTTCAGATGCTGAGTTACACTCCACAGAGAGAGAAACTGGGACCTGGCATACTTGTGCCACAGTGCGGCTTCAGCATCTTGGTTTTGTATTGCAGCCTAACTCACCCAGACTACCTCCTTTCCTTAATCTCTCAAGTCTGCTGGGACTTCCTTTCTCCTGTCAGTTTTATACAGGCTGCTGTGGCAGGAGGTAGTTTTACGTAGACATGAGGTAACTGGACAGACAGGCAAATGGTGGAATAGATCCAGATGCTTCTGTGCACAGCAAAGAGAACAAATCATTCGTATTTCTCTGTCTACAAAAGGTTGTAAGAAGGCAGCCACTATATGTCAGACAGCCTGGCTCAGAGAGGGATTCGTTGTTAGTCTCTGGCAATGTGAGGGACATCAGTCATTTCTAATAAAAGAAATGCTTCTTGATAGAGCTCCACTTTGCTCTATAGGCTGGAAAAGGAAGCTGCAGATATTTGTGGCACATTGGTCACAGTTTCCCTGGCTGCTTGCAATAACTCAGCCATAAAGCTCCTCATGGACAGTGAGCATCTCTGCTCTGTCTCCATTCTATTCCAGTTTCTCAGCATGATAAAAGATGAAGTGAGCTCTGACAAGCAAGAGTGAGTTAGAAGCTGCTGATGACTCCTACCAAAGCCAACAAAGCAAGCCTGGGGAGTTCTAAAGTAATGAAACCCTTTCCATGTTGACTTCATCCCCAAAGTAATTTCTGAAGTTGCAAGATCTTGGAGAAAGAAGGAGGGTCACATTGTCAAAAAATCCCCCATGGATAAAAGTTGAGACCTTTCCTTTGCCAAGAAAAGTTGGTGACAGGGCTATTAAAATCTGGGCTTGCATTTCCTTGCTGCTGTGTGAGCCAAGAAAGTCCAGCTTTTCCCAAACCTAGGGAATTTATTTCTTAAGCCCACTGTCAGAAAGCCACAGAGTGACTGTGAACCAACAACCACAGTGGGCAGTGTTTGTGTGTATGTGGTCCCTCCTCTGAAAGCAACAGACAACTAAAACTCTCATTGGTTGTAAGCGTTTTATTGACTCCAATGACAATCACACAGACATGGAAGAAATAAGGGCATGGCTTAGACTCATAGTTGTTAGCTTGCCAAACCTTCTTCTCTGCCAAAGTCTTGTACGTACATCAGTTCTTTCACCTTTGTCTACAGAATCAATCACCATAGTGTCCATCGAACGAAGGTGTTATATAGAGCTTTAGATCTAAATGATGTAGTAGATGCTCTCCAATGATATGACTGAACATCTCTGGAGCTAGCTGTGATATACAGGCATTACTCAGAGCACAGCTTGCTGCATGACAGCCCTTTTCCCTTGCAGTAGAACCACAATAGCATATTCTTTAACCATAAACCTATTGTACTTCACCTGCTTGTCCAAAGACGCATGAAAGCATCTGTGCCCATTAAAACACCTACTAGTTGGCAAAAATTCAGGCTTGAACCCACTATCTCACCACCTGATATCCCCACCCACACCACAGGGAACCTCAAAAGAATTGACCTGTGAGCAGCCTGGATTTTTCTATTGGGGGCCATCCTCTTATTGCTGCCCCAGTTCTCTTCTGCCATTTGGGAGCGTTCAGGGTTTGGTGGCAGGGCGTGCATAGCATAAAGTTGCTCTAAGCCTGCATGTTGGAAGAACCTGTGCATATCCATGCAGGTGGCTGCAGGATGAAGTGCAGCATCCAACCATGAGCAGACAGGATGCTTACACATGGGCATTTTAAAGGGAAATGGACTGTGCTGGGGGGCTGGTACTAAGCAAAGGCCACCACTCTGGAGGCACGCATGAATTCATATTGTAATCACTCCTGTTTTTTCAGCATTTTGCTTCCCTACTTGTGAAATGGCCCTGAAAGGAGCTCAGCTGGAGATGCACGTACTGTGTTTTCCCATCAGAGTTTGGCCAGCCCCTCCAACTCCTCCTTCTCGTTTCAAATCGTCTCCTAAGCAAAATGCAAAGCCACCAGTTGTTCCAGCGGGTTCAGCATTTGGCAGGATGAATTTGTTCATTGCTAATTAAAACAAAAGATTTCGGAGGCGCTTTGCACTTTGGTTTATTAGCTTTCCTACGTGCTAGCAAACCGGAGCCCTTGTTACACTGTCAGCAGAACTATTATTATTACTATTATTTATTATTTACAGTACAACTTGTGAGTCACTTCCTATGTTGGTGGATCTTGCACCATCTGTTACAAAAAAAAATATAATAGCAGTCATTTTCTGAAAGAGTATTCTAATCCAAATGTTAAAATAGAACCGCATGAAGCCAATTAAATAGAGTGTGTGTTGGTAATCTGAGTTACTTCAGCTCAGCTAAAGGAAAAGGCAAAAGAAATCAAAGGATTGAGTAAGGCCGAAATGCAAAGATGTAGAATTCAGAAAACTGGGAAGATTTTGCCAACATTTTCTTGGAATTCTAAATTTCAAGAGGAAAAATAATTGTTTGCTTCAAGGCTATGTTTAGGAGTGGGTATGGATCCAAATCTGCACGTAAATTGCCAGTCCAGACCAGGCTTTCTGTGAATCCTTCAAAGATCAGAAAATCCTAGTTTTAATCCCTTCATTATTAAGTGCTTTTAGCTGGTTTTGTTCTTACTCTGAGTAGGAAAAAAACCCTGCTTGATCTGGTTTGGTTGCCTCCACCTAAGAGTTTTATGTAAGCTTATGACTAATTAACATCAAGTTCCCAGGTGATGCTTCTGAAGACCTTGCCCCTGCCTGCAGAAGTCAAGGAGAGATGAAGCAAATACATCATGAGGAAATTATGGTGGTCAAGCATGAGTTTGCTGTCCCTATGGCATGGTGATCAATAGCAGCTTCACTTCAAACATCTGTGTGTGAGCATTCCTTTGGGCTTTAGATCTTTGAGCTTGGGTCAAAGCTGATTTGAAATAGGCAGAGTTTTAGCTGTTTTCATACTGAAGACTTTTTCTTACGATAGCTCTGAGCAGGGTGTACACTGGGCTTCTAGTTTAACTCAACTGGGACTAAACATTACAAAACCCAAGCCTGGCTTTGTAGGAGAGGGGCATGAGCTTGAGGGATATGGGCTTATCTCACCTGATGGGGTGATAACCCTCCACATCCCATGTATAGAGGGGAGTCAGCCCACTGAAATCAGACCACTGAAAACTTGAATCTCTTTCTGGAAGCATCTACCTTTCTCTATCAACACCTAGAGAGAGCTCTGATAAGTACAACCTGAAACACAGTCCCAAAGGGCCCAAAGGTAGGCAACACGCATGAAAATCGAGCTCTTTTAAAAGGCTTTTTCATCAGTTTTTCGTGTCAGGATGGAAAAGCCAGTCTCTAATGGGACGTCCTTGGCTTCTTGGGCTGGGATGGAAGCAGAAAGGTTGGGATGCAGTAGCATCCTCCCTTTTGGGGAATGGAGCTGGGTTGTCTCTTCAGCAGCGTGCTCCAGGCCTGCAGCAGCAACTGAGGGATGCTGCTGAGCTTCTGGGGCCGAGCAGCCAAACTGCATTCCTGGCTGCAGTTATTTATATTCCCTGAACAGCGTTGTTTACACAAACTGCATGAATGCAAATCAACGTGAGGAAGTGCGGGAGTCAGTGAGGTGTGCAGCAGTAACAGGCTCCTGGGATTGGTTTTAGTAATGTAGTGTTAACACAGCTACACATGGCTACACACACTTTCATATCCAAGCGAGGGAGAGGGAGAGGGAACACTCATTACCTGGGACACTGGCCGAGTCCTTGTACCTCTACAAGAGATAAAGAATAAAAATGGACTTCATTATCACAGGCTGCCTGTCAATCACCTGCCTCTGCACCAAGCCTTACATTTCTCCAACTGAAAGGTTCCTGTTACCATTGGGCAGGAAGAAAAGCTAGATGTGTGAAAGGGGGCAGAGCAAGTAACATGATGACTAGCATTAGTTTGCTGACTACTCTCTTGCCCCGGAGCACACATGCATTCAAACACAGCCTGCTGAGAAGGGCTTTTTCTGAGAGATGCCAATGCATAATGAGCAGAGTGTAGACATGATGTGGTGGTCTTCATCTTCATCATCAAGGGATAACCAGTGGGTAGCACTTGGGTTACTTGAGATGTCTCAGGATCCTGCTGCCTCCTGAATGTTCACTTGATTTCTAGTGCTAGAGTACTCCTAAACTTCTGAATTCACCAGTTCTAGTTTTTAAGCTAGAAGCAACCATGTGAAACAACATTTTCTGATATTTAGATACTGAATTTCCTCCCCTGGGGATCCCAGGTAGTGCCTTTGGAGATCTTTAGGGCTATATTCTGCCTCTGTTTTTCTCATGGGTAAAATGGGGTTAATGATGCTTCAAGGCAGGTTTACCAGTGTGCTGCCAAGATCTCTTGAGTACCAGTGACCTTTTATTTAACCCATCAACACTAAGCTGTCTTTCATTCCATCACTATATGCTCTCAAGAGGCTTTGCTGGCAATTTCATCTTTCTTTCCTCTGCACTTACATTTTCCACAGTACAATAAAACAATAATCATCAAAATCTATTAAAACAAGTTCCTTGCTAGTTTATGGTAATTAAAAGCAATAAATATTTCTGCATGCAGTGCTGTAGACCTTGGCTCATCAGTGGGTCAATACCGCTTTCCTGGTGAGGCCGGGTAATAAATCTTTATTCCTTTTTGAATGGAAATAAGGATGGGATTTTATTCATGAATTCCGTGACCCGTTGAGGTGACATTTTCAAAACAAACACTCCAGAAATGAGGAGTTTTCTCTGCAGAGCGGGTTAATCTGCTCTCTTCCCAGTGTGTCTCTTTCACGGCGATGGTTTTTCCGATGCCTTTTTAATCCCAGCAGCAATTTCCCAGCGAGCAGGAAGAAAACTAAACTAAAACAAAGTAGCTTGGAGAGAACTGAGAAGGATGTGCTGGGCAAGGGGGCACAGGGGTGGAAAGGGGGGTCTAGAAGGGGTCTCTGAAGACCTGACTTGCTTGGCACAGCTGGAACTGCAGATTCTCTGTCCAGTCATGCTTTCGCTTGCACTGAGGCTGGGGGTGGCCTTGAAGTCTCAGCCCTGCACAGCGACATTGCTCCTGCCTCCTGAGCTGTCGGCCTTCATTAGCTTCTATTACTAGATGGAGGGTGTTTCTCTGAACCCAGATCAAACAGCAGCTTTCTGTGCTCGTCTGCAATTGACTTCATTTGGCTATGTAATCTAATTGGCTTGGGATGCTCTGCCAGCCCAGAGCGAAGCCGGGGCTTTGTAAAACAAACTTGCAATGTGAAGCATGTGAATTCCCGCTGAGTCCTGCTCCTGCTGAGCACGGTGTAGTGCAAGTCAAGCACTAGGATGAAGTCTCTGGGTTCTTTTCCTCTCTCTAAGAGGCTGTTCTTTCACTGAAGGAGGTGAAACGTAGCAAGAGGTCCCTTCTCCAGCAGAAAGAACTAATTGTCAGCTGAGTCTGTGCTTGTTAATAAACTATGTTCTGGAATGAACACAGTGCCAGGCTCTCCATGGGCTCATGTGAGGGGTGTAGCTGCTGTCTGCAGTGGAGTGGCAGGAAGAAAGCTTGCCTGTCTGTGCCACAGTGCAGTTTCTGAGCAGCAGTTTCTCTTCCCTGCTTAACTTGGGTTTGTTTCCTGAGGTCAGCTTTCCCTGCTATCAATAAGACATCACTCAAGGACAAGCAGTTTGGCCCAGTTTGACTATTTCGCAGGCCAAAATTCAGAGCTTTCCTCTTTCCTAAAAAGCTGAATGCTGCCAGGCCATCTGGTGTGTGAAGCATCCTCAGAAGTTTCTTGTCCACTCCTTCCTCACCCTGTCATCTTCACCCTCATGGGTCCAGTATTTGCTTGGATGTGCTGTGGACATGTCACACTGTGACTGCAGGAAGGTGAGCTAAGGTTTCTGGATGTGGTGGTCATACAAATCTGCTCAGCCCTCATTAAGGCAAGCAAAAAGAGTTCTTCCCTCCTCTCTTGCCTGGAACCACCCAGAAAGCTCACTTATGGGTTTGGAGCATCACCCACTTCCTTAGACAGAATGATAGTTTTCCATTTTTCTGACTATAAGGCTCATTCAAGCCTCACAGAGAGGAAATGTGAGGCAGTTTGACCTATAACAGTGGCTGAAAGGATGCAGGTGCTATAGTGACCAGAAAAGCCTCCCTTTAGATGGGAGAAGACTCTTGCCTGGTGGTCCTCATTCAAGCTGACATTTGAAACGAAAGAGACCAGAGTAAAACAGCACTTTCCCCTTATATTCAGAGCACTGAAGTGGCAGGAGCACTCACCAAGATTAATTTGAGTTATTTTAATTATGATTCTCTTCCCTCTCTTCCCTCCTCCTTTCTCACATTGTCTGGACAAGGGAACTGCAGGTTTTCTTCCACTTAGGATTAATTAAAAAGGAAAAGTCAATAAGTTTCTCAGCAATTACTGTCTTTTCCAGTTGGCCGTTAGAGACAGTAAGGGGCTCAGAAACTGAATTTCAAGAGAGAAAATCATGTCTCATGGATCCTAGCACAAGGTTCTTGGAGGGAGAAATAGCTGCATTTTCCTCCGCTTGCCACAGTGTCTGAGAGAGGGCAAGAATCAACACAGATGGGTGTCTGGAGGTGATAATGACAAACTTTGACTGCCCAGGGTTTTATTGATGTTTTCCTTACCAGATCAGGTGACTCGTCCTTATCACACCCCTAATCCAAAGCCCTCATCCACAATCCTCATAAGTCAACGGAAATCTTTCTATTGACACCGGTGATGTTTGGACCAGACTTCACTTGATGCATGTGAACAGGCAAAGTTAATTCAGCTGAAAGGCACAGCAGCTTTCCAGATTTCTCCTGCGGATCTCAGCCCCTGCTCCTTTCATTCTGAGACAGACTGTGTAAGGACAACACAGGTTTCAGGTTTTATTTCTTAGGGAAAGCTGGCACTGGAATGGAGACAGGGTGCAAAAACTAGAATGTGGGGAAAGGAAGTAAGATAAGCAGAGGCTAAAAGGGAGTGATAGAGGAGGGAAAAATACAAAAGTAAACAAGAAACCACCTCACTTTGTTTTGATTTACACTGGGTTACCCATGCTACTGCCTATGGGAGTGAGTGGTTTTGATTTACAGCGGGGCTACCCCATTCTAATCAACATAAGAGTGAGTGGTTTTGATTTATAATGGGGCTACCCCATGCTATATGTGGGAGTGAGTGCAGAATAACTCCCTCTCCTCTCAGTTTAAGCTCAGCAGATAGAGAACTTCTGGCTTATTTTCACATCCCCATCGAGTTGCTTTCTGCAAGTATTTCTCGGAATGAAAGAGAAGAAAAAGGAGAAGAAAAAAAAACAAACCCAACCTGACAGACTCTGGGCGTGCTCTTTTGCTAACAAACCTGCTTTGCCCCAGAGACCCCGCTGGGTGTGCAGCAATGCTCCCTGCAGCTTTGTTTAGGAAAGTCACATTTGCTTCTCCCTCAGCCAGGCTATTAACAGCCTTTTCCCAGAAGTGAGTCTCCTTTTGTTTGCCTGCAATTGCTGGGGAACAAAATAAATCTAGATTCAAGGAGTAAATAAATGAATGAATGGGTAAAGGGTGTGGGGGTGTGTGTGTGCATCAGGGAGAGTTTTACTGTGAAAAAGAAAATCCCAAAGAAACAAACTTGGGAGGCTGGGTACCTCATACAGAGCTCTCTGCAGCTCCTGGCCGGTTGGAGCCTGGCTCGCAGCAAGACTGATTACGCTGTCACCACAAACAGCATGTAAAAAATTGTGCCTCATTTTATTAGGTGGAAAACAGTGTTTAATGCAGCTGGAGCTGCAACTCCAGGTAAACGACGGAAGTTTTCTTCTTGGAAAACTGTCGGGGTTGGTAATGACATCATTTCTCCAGGACTTCGATCCAGTTAGTTCCGTGGCTGGCTGTGTTTGTTGTCAGTCTCCTCTCTCTTGCCTGACAAATGTGCCATTCTCAGGGAGTTCAAGGGCTTTAAACCTGTTCTGAGACAGCAGAGAAAACATGGGTGGTAGGCAGCAGGCACCAGCCTTGGTCAACCCGTCACTGAGAAACAGGTACGGATTTCCCTCATGGCATGGCAAATCCATACTGGTGACATTGAGAAGTGGGATTGATTCTCATCTAATAACAGCAGCAAATGCTTTCCTGTAATGCTTAAAAGTTCTCTCTGCACCCTGTCACTGTAAGTGTGGAGAAGTCCAGCCTTCCCTGACTTGTCTTTTTGCACAAGGATCCCGAAACCCTTCTCTGGGGCAGAAAGGGTTGTTTGATAAATACGTGATCATTGATATTTCATTTCCATCATTAGATTTGTATCATAATTTCTAGATGTAACAGTAGATGACATAAAGTGATAAAGAACAGCATACACAGAAAAAACAAGGAAAAGGTGGCCTGATGAGTGAAAGGTGCCAGCACTAGAAGCCATTTTCCACTAACTATCCCTCTATGCCAATATACCCGCAGGGCAGCAGCCTTAGGCCGAAGGCACAGCAGCTCCTAAATTAGAGCAACATAGACAGGATTGCCTGTTTAGTTAAGTGATTCATGGTGGCTGTTTCTCTCAAGGAAAGGTTGCAAGGTGAGTCCTCCCTGGTCCCATCGGAGCTGGGGTAAATCTCTGCGTCTGCCAATCCACAGCGCACAAATGAACACGGATTTTCAGCTGACTTCAGTGGAAAATGTGACTTGCTACTGGTTTTCTGTCTATACAACTGGAGTATTGAGCTTCCTGACATGCAGAGCTAGGCAGATAACCAGTGATTCATTAGAAAGAGCCAGTCTTCCTCACTCCTGCAAGTTGGCTGCTTATAAATGACAAATTCCCAATCTCTATTTGTAGCTAAAATGGCCATTTACAGATGTCTTCAGAGGATGGAATCAAAGCGACTAAGCTGTTCACAAACAGTCCATTGGAAATAGCCAGCATTCAAAGTTTGACATCCAAGCTGCATGGACAGTTACAGGAGCTGGATTGTATTCTTTCTGATCCCTGACTGGGCAAGTCGTGTAACTAATCACATCAGAACCAGCACACATTTTGAAATGCATGTTCCTGTGCGTTATTTGGAATATGCTTTCGGAAAATATGAAGCTCTTTGAGTTCCAAATTGACTTTTGATGAGTATTCACACTAGTAAAGCTCATTTGGTAGCGTATTTGTGGAAAGCAGCCATCGAAACAGACCAGGAGATTCAAAGCAAATTTGTTCAGGACCTCAAATGAATATACACAGACATCTTTCTGCAGTATTCACTCACCATTAGTCATGTTACAGTAATACCTGCAGTACATACTTACAACTGAGTTAGACTTTCTCCTGTAAAGCTCTGTGTATGAGATTTATTAGCTCAGCACTTTCAGAATGGATTTGCCTGAGATTTTTAATACCAAGTTCCCAGCTTGGAGGGACAATTTTTAATTCCATCCCCTTCATGCCCCCCTCCCCTTTCCCTCTGCAAACCATTACAATAATTTAAGCCATTGATCACTTCTATAACTCAAAAGCCTGAGTGCAGAGAATAAGGAGAGAAAAGTGATGGCTGGGGGGACGGTCAGAGGATTTTAAACACCGAAGCAGAGAAGCCCCATGTTCTCTCTAAGTTGACTTTCTCATGCTCAGTGAGAATCCCCAGAAGCGTGAGTAATAAAAGAAAACGCTCTGGAAGTAAAAGTTAAAGGACAATATGTGAAATCTCATTTACAAGCGGGAAGTAAATGAGGCAGAAGCCAAATGCTATATAGCAAAGCAGGCTCTAAATCAACATTTAGAACAGCGACTTGGCAGGTGGGTTTTACCTTTAACCAATCTGGGTATGTGCTCGAGTCACCAGGCCAAAACCTGTTCCTTGCTTCATTCAATCAACTCTGAGCTAAATTTACTGAATTTAAGGAGTTAAATACTCCTAACTATGAACAGAACATGCCTCATAACAATCTGGTAGGGAAATTACTTACTTAAACTAAAACCTCTCCAAAAGGGTCTCATTGGCAGAACCACCAGATCCTGTAAATCTGAATATAAAAGTCTGTATGACTGCTCCATAGCTTTCAGTTGTCTGCAATTCATTTTGCTCCACTCCATCCTCACCATTTCCTCCGTGCCTGTGTTCTTCACATCCAGTTTGTACTTAACCTGGGGCAAGCTGCCTGGCACCAGGAGTTTTTGTCCACTTGCACACAGTGTCTGAGACTGGTGCTTCACCTAATCAAAGTTCAGGAGACAAGAGTCATGGGGCTGCTCTGGGATTGCCATCTGTTAAAGCTATAGTAAGTGAGTCTATCAGAAGATCCCATGGTGATGGTGGTCTAGCACACGTGGACCCATCCGTGCCGTGCTTGGCCATTGCCCTTGCCCATTGCCCTTGTCCCCTGCCCAGTGTTGCTCAGGGGTCCACCACTTTGCTGCAAAGGCTCTCAGAAGAAGAGGAGCTGGCTTTGTCACTAGAGAACAGTATCTCAGCATATTGTTTGCTATAAGCACACGCTGATTGTAGTAACAAAACACCTGCCCTATAAACATAAAACAAGCTGTCATAGCATATCAACACATGAAGAGGCAAAGCAATATTGGAACAGGGTACCAGAACTACATGCTGGCTTCCAGTATCATTGTGGAAAATAGCTGTTCCTACCCAGACAAAGGCGGCTTTCATTTTCTGTTTGAAAACTCTGGTGCATTTGTAAGAGTTATTTCCATCATTTTCTAGAATGGAGAGACAGAGGCATTAAAAAGTTAAATCATGCATGCTAAGAAGGGAACAGAGTTCATCTGAGGCAGAAATAAGACTCAAACCAAAGGCAGATAATAAGTATTTTTTCTCTTACCACTAGTCCATTCTGCTGTACAGGAAGGTAAAAATGAAAAGGGACCACCTCAGCAAGAGCTCTGTCCCATTTTCCCTGATTGCATGGAGAGGAAATGTCCATGCCAAGCACAGAATACTCCTGAATGTCTCATTTGAAAAAAATTAAACCCTTTAGCAGAAAATAAGTCTCAAAAATCAATGAACCTGCAAGAACCCTCCCTTCCATTGTGGAAGGCTGGAGACAGATCCTGGCGGCTGCCCAGCATTCCCTGAGCACCTCTGACCCCTCTTCTCTGCAGAGCATCACACGTGGGCAGATTAAGCAAGAAGACTCAGCCACAGAGCCAACACGTGCCCCACCAAGGACACAGCCTGTGTGCACCCAGACATCTAAAGGTGCATCTCTGACCTGAGACATCTCTTCCCTCTTTGGCATTGCTTGACCTGATGTAGCTGTTGTGTTATTTGCTTTTCATTTTACCTTCTTCAAGTGGACACAGCTCACAGCAGCTCTTATTCAGTTAATAGAACAGAAAAACAACACAGTGATATGGAAGGGCTTGCACACTTCTGCTTTGCCAGAATCTTCTAGAAAACGTGGTTCTTCGGATAGGTTTTGGGCTGTGGTTCTTCCTTGGGCACAGCCCTGCAAACCAAATTCCCATACCAAACTACATGAAAGAGAAGAGAGTTGGTTGCTCACAGGGATTTTACAGTGTTTAAATATACATTTCTCTGTAATACAGAGATTGATCAAGGGGCTGGGCACTGCTTGGGACGGTTTAGCTCATGGTCTGGGTTTACTACTCATGTGTGAAATCCCTCCTTTTCCAAACTGACCTGCCTCCTCTTTTGGTATGCGATGAAGCAGCTGTGCATGTCTTGGGGTTGAGAAAACTAAAGTGAGGAAGGGTTTATTCTGGCGTGAAGCCTTTATACCCTTTGGTCCTACACAAATGCTATTTTATTAATTTTTCATGAGACTCTTGAGTGTGCTTTGCTCTTACACACAGATGGTAATTTTGATCAGGTTGAGTTATTGCTGTTCAGTCTTCAGAGATGGTCTTGGAAAGGCTCTGGGCTGGGGGTGGGATGTTCTTTGCAGTGTTCTCCCTTGGAAAGGGAAGGGAGCATCTGGGAATGGGGATACCCTACAGCATTCCTTTAACTTTCTCTTTACTCTGGCTGCAGAAACTGAGGAAGGGGGCTTCCCACTATTGCAATGACAAGTATTCTTTTCAATGGCACTGGCAGCTTGAAGTAGATACTCTATTATCACTGTGTAAAACATAAACCAGATGTTTTACTTTCTTACCTGCAAAGTTCAGGGCTATATTAGTTTGTGGTGATCTAAGCAAAGCCTTCTTGTACATCTGAACAAGGGACTAAAAGAATTACTTGGATTAATTCCACCCATAAGGTTTCATAGCTTCTAGGAATGCAGCTCAAAGCATTTCAACCAAGTATTTTTATTCTCAGTCAAATATTTACCTGCAAGTATTTCCAGTGCTACAGCTTACTCTTTGAGCATGGAGTTTGGGAATGAAATTCAAAGAGAACAGAAATATATTGCAGAATTACACCATTCATAGTACAGGCTTTATGCCATTGGCTTCTGATAGGAGATGCATTTAGAAAAGCTCAAGGTATGGATATATGCTTATAATCTGGTCAATGCCAGCAGTTAGCTAGATAGTGGTGATCGTCATTGCTGGGCTGTGATATGCAGTCTGTAACTCCTTGAAGCAGGAATTGTCTTTCTGTTCTGTGCTTAGACATTCCCAGCACAACGGGGTCTTGGTCCAGGGCTAAGGGTCCCTCTGTGTTGCTGGAATACAGATCAATAGTGGGAAGAAGGCCTTTAGTATTCAATTTCATGCTTCTAAGTGCCCCAGTTTTGAACATGGAATGCAATTATTATAATATTATAAACTGGAAAAATGAGAGCTGGGGATGAAAAAGTGGGGTTTTTTTTCTGTGTTTGTAGCATTTTTCAAGTTAAAGCCAAGTAAAATTTCCTTTTTCTTTCCTTTCCAAGTTTAACTTAGGTAAATGAAGAGGATCTGACCCCCACTTTTTTTTGATGTTAAATTAATGGGATGGATGAGTCACCCAATTGTTATTACAATGAAAGAGCTGCATGGCTGACCATGCTAATAATACCCCCTTCAAAGCCCAGCTGCATTTCATATGCACCTGAGAGATTATGCATGTTTGCTGTGCAGCAAGGGAAGTCAGGGGTACAGATTGGAAACACAGCCTTGCTTTACCTCAAGGACCAGGGAATATAGAGGTAGTCCCATCCTCCTTCTCCACTTGGCAGTGAGGAGGTAACCAGAACCTGCCCACCAGCTTGTTTTGCTGCTTGTTGGTGTAACAAGATTTAATACATCTTGGTGGCTTGTATTTAATGCCAGCCCTTTTAAAGCCTAGGTCTCCAGAACAAGAATTAGAAGCTTATTTGAGTTTAGCTGTGCTAGTCTGATATCTCTTAATGAATTGATCACAAGAGGAAAGTGTGAAATGAAAGTTTGGGTCCCTTGAGCCTCTTTTGTAAGGAGGAGAGGGGACATCTCCATGTGTCTTCCTTCAGCCATGTTCCTCCTCAGATCTCTGCTCAAAGTGTTGTCCCTGTAAATCCTGCTCTTTAAGTCTTTTGCATCAAATCGCACCTAGATGATGCTTTTTGACTGAACAAAGGCTAAAGCTGAATCCATTCTCTGATTGAACACAGAATCATAGAACAGAGTTGGAAAGGACCTTAAGATCATCTAGTTCCAAGCCCCTACCATGCATATGTGGACCCTGAGGCTGATGGATGCCTGCTGTTTTAGGATGATCTGCCTTCTCCTCACCCACACTTGACATAGGTGGCATGTGTGTGCAGCAGAAAGGGGCTACATATAAGACCTTTTGGTCCCTGAATGAGAAATATGTGCCAGGTAAACACCTGAGGCTTTAGCATTGCCCTTTAGAGAATGATGTGTTTGGCTTGGAGTTAATCTCCCGAAAGCAAACAGGAAAATCCTGCTTGTGCCCCTTTTCTGCACCCTACCTGTGTATCTGTGCCCTCATGGCTTTACTCTGCAAAAGAGCCAGCAGAGCACTATGGACTCTGTAAACAGGGATGCTTAATAACCCCCAGGTTGATCATTTACCACACAACTAATTATAACTTTTTCAAGGCTCTCATCTGTGTCCTCTCCCTCCCCTGCCTCCTTTTAATTTCCTGTGTCCAGGGCCTTGAAATCCTTGGTCTTGACACAATAATTGATGGCTTCTGGCTGTACAAACAGAAAGGCCTGGCGTCTAAATAGAGCCAGATGGAGCTTGTATTGTATTGTGTGTTTTTCTTAAATAAGAGAAAGATTTAGAAATTGATGAAATTTATTGTAAATAGGAGAACATTGTCCTTTTAGAATAGTCTATTGTAATTGAAAAACACCCAGGAGTAGTCTGCTCTTGGGTCACATTAATGCTTTGTTTTTCATTTGTTGCTTTCCTGAAGAGCTCACACAGATGCTTTGTGTCTCCTGTACTCGCCTGGGCTCTGTGTGTCACGTTCACTCTCCCTGCATGCTGCTGAGCTCACAAATCCCAGTCTTTTGCAGCCAGGTTTTCTGGTCTGGGTAAGTCTTGTCTAAACTAAATGAGGCCAAACCCCTCAGGCTAAGGGAAGTCAAAGCCTGGGCTGGAAGCTTTAGTGACTCTTGAAACTGTCAGATACTGGGGAACAGGTAGCTCTTTTGGGGTCCTTGGTGATAAGGTGGAAGCTCTGGGGTCTGTAAGGTACCCACATTTAGGGATAATTCCCCTTTACAATTAAAGGTACATTATCCACCCTGGCTGCCTAAGGGATGTCAGAGACTTGCTCACAGCTGTGGGAGCAGGCTCAGGGTTCACATAGGAGACCACTTCACTGGAGTGGAACAGGTTGGTCAGGAAAGCTGGTAATGTCCTCAGAAGAAGGGAATTGTTTTGCAGCTCTGCTTCTGTTTGGCTTTTACTCTATAAATCTCTTCACAGAGACTCCCTCAGTAGCATCTTGAGCTCCTTGGATGCCTTGAAGAAAGATAGGTGCTGTGTGAGCCTTCTTATGTTTCAGTCCTTGGCATGTTTAGGATCTTTTTGGGTCAGGGGGTGTGTTGTGATTTTTGTTTATGGTTGGTTGGTTGGTTTTGTTCTTCTATTTGTTAAACCTTAGAATTAGTATAAAATTGATTTTGTGTCTACCTGGCTCTCATAGTTTCAGTTCTTCAGTTTTGCATATACTTATGGTATAAAAAAAGAGAGCCTTGGAATCTTCAGGGTCTCATTTTTGTTCCCTCTCAAACTGCTAAATATCATCTCACAGGTTCCTTGGCTTCGCTATGCCTCAGTCTCTTTAGCAAGAACAAAGTTAACAGTGATCCTGGTAAAGTGTTTGGAGATCTGCTGATGGAGGTTAGAACAGGAGGTGAATGCTCTCCTCTAGCCTAAGTTATTTAAGGAGCTTGATTTGATGCAACTGAGTAGTGAGCTCAGAGGAGCAGTGTTGTCGCCTCAAACTGCACAGCAAAATCAGGCTCTCAGCCTTAGGGTTCATGGGGAAGACAGCAGCCACCTCTACGTGCTGGGGCACTGGTTCTCGCTGACTCAAGCAAAGCAATTGCTGCTTTCACAGCTGTGGCTGTGTCACATCCAAACACTGGCTGTGCTGTTCCAAGTCAATCAAGCCCAGAAATCAGGGTATCGTTGCTTATTGATTGTTCCAATTAACCCTTTCAACTAGGAAGGATTTCCAAGGTTGTTTGTCTGTTATCTGCCTCTCTAAGGAGCTGTAAAACACACAGCATAGGAAGCAGACCAGTCTTGATACTGTGTGCTAGGGAGACCCAGCTAAACCCAGAAAGGATATAGAAGCTCTTGGATATAGAGCCCTCACCCTGAGCTCTCGGAAACCAAAAGCCTCTGAGACATGACTAACAACTTGCACTTGAAATCAACAGTTGTCAAACTCATTCCTAAGGGCACCTTCCCTCTTAAAGCTCCCCATGCCTTTGTTTTAGTATCAAGGTGCCTTCAGCTTGTAGGCATCTACTGATACTAACTGCAGCACAAAAACAGGGAAGATCTTCCAGAGCTGGCATTTCAAAATGGAAAGCTCAGGAGAAGGTGGCAAGGAAGGGATTGTTTCTAAGGAAAGGCCTTCCTAGGGGTGTATCCCCCCAGCTGATGAACACTGCCCTAGCTCTAGATTCTGTATTCACAGAAGTACCAAGCTTAATCAGACACCTATCACCAGACACCATCATTCCTATAGGAGATGTGAGGGTTTTATGCTAAGAGAACCCAGGCCTTTAAGGCAGGGCCAAGGGAATGAATGCACCCACCTGGTCTCGAGAACACTGTTGTTGTGCATAATCCCAGACAGCTCCTACAAACCCTGATCTTCCTCCTCTGAAGACCCCCTTGAGTCCCCTTCACTGCCAGCTCCTATTGCAGCTACCTCTTGCTTGCTTTGGAGGGGCAGCCCATGGGAAACAGGAAAGCTCTGTCAGACTCCTGGTGCTATTTTTTTCTCTCACTGCATGACAAAGCCCACTGTAAATTCTGCCCTAAAAATTCTTTATAGAGTCCACCTGTCCACAGCAAATAAATCAATTGCTCTAAATTAAATTCTGCAAAGGCTGAGTGGCATAGGGCACCATGTCTGGATTTATTCAGGAGCCAGGAAGACTGTAATTTTCTAAGTCAACACTCTGACCCCGCTTTATTCATTTGCTGTTCGTGATAGAAGTGGATCTCTCCCTATATTTTGGGCTGGTTATTTCTTCTCTCTGAAATAGCTGTAATAAGCGTGTCCCTGAGAAAGGGGTGCGGGGAGGAGGCACAGAGGGCTGTCATCCAAAGGAGAGAATTAAACCAGGATGTATCTGCTCACGCTGGCTCCTGTTTCCACACAGCCTCCTGCTTACATTTTGCCTGCTTTAACTTTTCAGGAGCAAAGCTAAAGTACCAGGCAAAGGCCTCGTTAGACACACATCTTGGGCAACTCTGATGTGCCATTAATTAAGCTCTTTCACTGCCTCTTTCCTGCTGGTTTCAAGGACCAGCCTGTGTGTCTTAACTCTTTCCTTCTCTTTCATTTCCCTCTCTTCTCAACAGCGCTCTGAAAGAGCAGTGGAGGGCTCTTTTTGCAGATGGGGATGGTGTAGTGCCCTCTAAGTGAACTCTCAAGTCTTCTCTAGCAGAGGGAGGGCCCTTGCCAAGTTTGTCAGACACTGGCGCACAGAGCTGCTTTCTGTCAATGGATTTGTTGGGCAAAGTCAGGCTTTGACAAAGAAGTCGATGCCAGCGCATCCTGGCACAGCAGCATCGGCATGGCACCGTCCCCCTGCCGTTACCCTTCAGCTGATGGCATTGGGAGCCTTCCCATTAGAAGGGCTTGCCCTGTCAGCTTGATTGATTCACCCAGCTAAAGATTCAAACAGCAATTCACAATATGTGGCTCCTAGCACTCCTTTTCTGTCATTTTATTAGTTTTCTCCCCCTGTTGTTCTCTCCAGCAAAGTTTAAGGGTTATTTAAATCATGGAGGCATGTTCTCAGAAACACAGGCTGCTCTGCCTGGCTGAGCCATTCCCTATCATCCTTACTCTCTGTCCTTCAAAACCACTTTACCGGGTGAAGATCCAGCTGGGAAGCTGGTACCAGCTATAACTTCACAAGTAATATCTTATTCAGACAAGGCATCTTTCCTCTAAACACGCAATAAACATAAATATAGACATATAAATACATACTTCAATACTGAATAGAAGATCTGTCCTAAATATACTTTATGCAAAGAATTGAGCAGTCAGGGCTAAACTTAACTTCTGAAGGGATATTTTCATGTCTGTTTATCGATCAGCAGAAAAGGAAATGTGACACTATATATCTCCTTTGCTAAGAAGCTAAGAGCTGGAGATGATACTGATATTTTGATCTTCATCTTCCCTTGGCAGCTCAATCTTCTTTTCATACATCTTGGAGGAGAATTGGGTGCCACTTTCTGCTGACTCTACTGTCTACTTGGTCCTCAATGGTGCACTTTTCCCCCCTATAACTGCAATCTCAGCCTTTAGCAACGAATCTTATTTTGGGTCCCTGAATAGCCTCTTCCTTTGTAGCTGCCACCTCTGCCCTTTCTTCATCCCTCAGTCCACGTCCCTGTGTTAAGCTGTGTTGAGGCTGGGTGTGCAGGCAGGGAAGCTGGTACCAGTGAGCATGCAATGAAATCCCTTTGCTGGCTCCTCCTGTCCTGCCGTTTCACAGGTATTTGGGCCAACCTCTGCTCTGTGAGAGAGCTGAAGCCCAGCTCTGCTGGTGACACAGGGTAGGTGACAGCTCAGCGGGAAGACTTCTCACTCAAGGCAGCTCCTCTCCACTCTCTGCCTGCTGTAATTAATATCCTTTTCCCTGCAGGCTGTGAGGCTCTGACAGGCTTTATTTTTAACTCCACTTAATGACAGAGTATTAAGACAAAATGCAACTTTTGTGAGCTCCAGGCCTTGGGGAGGCGTGAGCCTTGGAGCGTTGCTGTACCTGGCAAGAAAGCTCCGGTTTGCAGGCATGTGGGGAACACAGGATCTCAATGTGCATGGGGGTCAGAGCACACACAGAGCAGACTGTGGACACCATCTGACACACGTTCTGTGGGTGGCAGCTCAAGAAGTTACTTTATATGGGCCTGATGGTGCTTAATAAATCTATGGGTTTTCAGTATAAATGAGAGAATCTCTGCCAGCATCCTCAGAGGGAGGTAGTGGGTATATGCTATTAAGAGACAGACAGAGGTTTAGGTTATAAAGCTTCCAGAAATGGAAAAGTGAATGATAGCAGGGGGGATGTCTTGAAGATTTCTGTATATCTGCAAGACAGTAAGCAAATTTATAGAAGACATGGAGTGAAAAGAGACAACAAATGATGCCCTCTGTTCAAGAAGTAAGTGAGGCAGGGCACGTTAGCAAAGTGGTTTGAAGCTGCACAGAGTGAGCAGATGAAAGATTGGTTCTAACCAAGATGTTGGATGTAGGTTATATATCTCTCATATATATATATAATAAAACCATGGGAGAGCATCTTATGGAAGCAAGGTGTGGGAAATACAAAATACAGTAATGATCTTCATTGGAAATAAAAACCCTAGGCATTCCTCATACAATGTTTTAGGGTCTGGGAAGTCAGTAATATGAGAAAAAGAACTGCCTTATGTTTTTTCTTCTCCCAGGTTTAAGTAAAGGCAAAAGTGAAGAAAACACTCTAAAACTGCTGTACATTGACATTTATTGTCTCCAAAGTTATGGGAAGTTACATTTCAAACAGATTGCGGTTTTCAACTGTCCCTCAGAAATGCGGAAGCTGGTAAAGGCTGATCTTTATTTCCTACCAGCTCATCTTCCCTGGTGACAGCTTTTCAGGAATTGATCTTAAGGCAAAAGTTTAGATCAAACTTAGATCTAAACTTTAGATCTAAACTTTAGATCAAGCCTGGTCTCCCTTACTGCATGTGCAGTTATGAGTGACTGGAGGGATGATGGAGGGGCATATTTCTTAGGGATAGCCTTACAGAGCAAAAAAACCCCCATTCTTCTTTGGAAAAGAAACAGCTCATAAACAACAGTGCTTCTAAGATGAAGTTAGTAAGACATTCCCAGTATATTTCACAGGATATTTATCTTTTCTCCATTCCCTGAAGGAAGGGCAGGCAAGGTGAATTAAAGAGGAAAAGATCATAGAACATGGAAAATACTATGTCATGAACTCTCCAGGCATCTTACTTTCTATACCAGTGTAGTATTGTCAAGGTGTCTTCTCCTATTGGTGAGGAATCAGGACCTCTTAATCATGACTTGTAGTCAGTGTACCAAGCTGAGACCAAGCACATCACTGATGGCTTCTTCTACCTAAGGTTCATCTATTCAGTCACAAGAGGCAGGTGATTTGAGGGTATTAGGCTCTCACTGAGACACATATTCACAGTGCTCGTTTGGTGATCTCTTTTGCACATCGATCCTTTTGTGTAATCCTCTGTCCATCCTCCAGTGGAGGAGAAGCTTCCCTATAATTAGTACCACTGCCTCTGTCGATGGATTCCAGGCCAATGCGCAGAGTAATTTGCTGCTCAAGATTACTTATGACACAAATGTTGACATTCTGTTGGCATAACTTGCAATAATGTATGCAGATTGCATCCTTCTAGTGCCTTAATTATTACTTCTCTGCAAGAAATAGTCAGGTTACCCTCTGCTTTGATTTGAAGGAGATAATTCCCCCTTCAGAAGCAGGGTTGTTTAGAGAAAGAAAAGGACAAAAGGAGAGTGGAGGAATAGACTGAGGTGCCATATCGTGGTTTTTCCCCCACATGGGATGTGTCTGCAGCTTTTCCTTGGCTACGTTTTCCTCCTTTTTTCTGCCTCATTGTGGGAATGGGGAGGTCTTTCTCAAGGTGAAATTTTCCCTGGAAAAATAGAGGAGTGCTGCGTTTAGTGAGCCAAGACAGATGTCCTATTCAACACCCAGCAGCATGCATGAAAGTACTTAGTATTTAGTATCTGCAGTGTGATAGAGTCTAGAGGCTACAACCAAGGTTGGGGCCTTGTTGGGCTAGGCCATGTATAAAACACCCCGTTAGATAAAATTCCTGACCCTCGAAGTCTAAGCTATAAATTAAACAGGAGGCTGAGCGAGGGGAGAGGAGAGAAGATCTGTTTCCTAAGCACAGATCAGTGTGAAAGCCAGTAGCAGAAACTCGGTCTATCTGACACCTTCCCCTTGTAATGTGCATTTTCTCTCTATCTAGAAGAGTCCTGGGAAAGCTGAGAAATTATTATATAGAGATCCTATATTCAGACAAGATTATGGAAAGGAAGAGAAACAAAGAGCTGTAGAAACCAGTCTGGGAAAGGAAACACAAGATTCATATTCTTTAACATGTTTAATGTTCATATCTTGTTTTATGAACTGACAAACACCAGAAGACATTCAGAATAGAAAATAAGACACAAGAAAACATCTTTCAGAGTGTATCCTTAGACAATATTGCTGCACAGCTCTGGAAATCACACTGCTAGAGACTCGTGACTTAGACACGGGAGAAGGCGACTACTCTGTGTGTTTGCAAAAGAGGGCAAAAGCTTCTGCAGGAGCAAATGCCACTGCTTGGATATGCAGGCAATAAATGTTTTTCCTGATCGAAGCTCCTTCCTATTTTTGAGTTATGCAGAGGTTTAATCTATCCTGCTGTATTGACCATTTATATCGACTCATGTATTTTGATACTCTACACAAGTATAGAATGGTTTGGAGAAATCACGTCAGTTATTCATTCACCTCTACCTGGTTCCTAAATATTGCATTACTTATGTGGCCAGCTGCACATACCTTACAGTGGAGAAGGAAAGTGAGTTGAGATCTCATTCTCAGGCTTACCTGGCAATTGATGCTTTTATTGCATGAGGAAATAACTAACCTTTAATAAAGGGAGCCTGTCTCAAGAAGAAGGAACTGTGGATGAGGAACTGAACTGTGAATGTCACCCGTATTTGAATGCATTTTCCCTGAGCTGCCTTTCTGGTTTCACTAGAAGTGTCCACGTTCTTCCACTGTCTGGTGGAAATAGGGCAAGGATACCAAAATTAAACTGAAAGGGAATGTGAGAAATGGGTCTCCCGAGACAATCAGTGAAGGATAATTGATATAATTGGGAATATTCACTTTCTTTAAGCCCTTTATGGTCAGGAGGGATCCATTTCCAGGATTTAGAAAAAGGGACACCTTCTCCAAAATATTTTCCTATTATTATCCCAGAAGCCACTTGACAGAAGGAACTGCGGCCATTCTGTCCTCCTGGGGACTAACTGAATGGAAACCTTAGCGTATATTTTAATAACAGAGCTAGATACCAGAGTTATCAAGTTCTCCAGTAATTATAGGCACAATACATGAATAATAAATCATTTTTTTTGGAACTGAAGCTGACCTGGCAGGACTCTCCTTCATGAACCAATTTCATTCTGCCTTATTCAATAAAGGCACAAACTGATGCCCAAAGTGTGTGTGCATATATATATAGCTGCGATAGCAAGGGTTTGTGCTACATGAACTTTCCTCTCTGTAGGAGAGTGGCTAACCCCTGTGCCATCATCTCATTTACATTTTCCAGGGAAGTTTTACACTCACTTTCTCACAGATCTGGGAAATTTCACATACGTTTTGACTTGTCCCCCTTTTTCCCCTTCAGCCTGCTGCCCTTTTCTTCTCTACTTTCCTCTAAAAGCATCCTTCTCTCTCCTCAGCAAATCGCCTTTCCTTCGCCTCCCATCTCAGCCAAGCAGGGGCAGGTGTGGTAGATCCTGGCCTTTTCACACTGAGGTTTCTCCCCCAGGACTAGCCCACCTCTGTCAGCGCTAATTCCTGCTGCTGCCGTTTGTATTTACAGTGGGAGAGCAGCAGGGGTCACACTGTTTGAAAGCTCCAACCCCTCCAGCACAAAAACGGAGGTGAGGAGAAAGGGGAGGATGGAGTGGACAGAAGGGCAGGGCAGAAGAAGAGCAAAGACCCAGGGGAGATACAGAAAGCAGTGATGAAAGCCTCAGTTCAGTGGTTGAATCTCTTCTTGTCACTTGAAAGCAGATACTTGAGCTGCTGCTCCAGAGGAGAGCTGCCCTTTCCCTTGCTCCTGGTCCTAAACCCTTCCTTCCCAACCAGCTCCTACTAGGGCAGGGCTCAAGAGCAACACCACTATCCTAACCTCTGTCTAGCAGGATGGGAAAGATGCCCTCTCCTCATTAAGGTCCTTATCACCATCCCTTCCCATCCTCCTGCTCTCTCCTCTGATGAACCACAGCCCAGGTTTGCTTAGTCAACTTGAAGTGAAATGTGGTGTGTTGGCCAAAACCCTCCATGAAAATCCTGTTAATTTGTTTGATGAGCTGATTCCAGCTGCAGCCAGACACAGAAACTCCGATTGCCTTTTTTCCTTTAACATTCCATCATGAAATGAGCCAGTTTTGTGCCTCAGCTGAGGATGCCAGCAGGGATGGGTGTGAGAGGTGGGTGTGTGGGGAGGCATGGAGAGCTGAGGGGGAGCAGGACGCAGGGGGAGATGCGTCTAATGGCATCATTTCCATTTCACAATAGCTAATCCTGCCTAAATCACTGAAGCCCTGGAATCCTAATGAAATTGGGTTGGAACTTGTTCAGTTTATGATGAGCTTTTTAACCTCTGCTTCTTAATTAGCCTGGTGCAGGATTGAAATAGGGAAAATGGAACTGTTTTCTCCCCAGTCCATGTTTCTTCAACAGTGTAGAAATGGTGGAATTAGATGCTAATCTGATGGTTGGGTTTAAAGATAATCTCTGTGTTTAACTCTCCTTGGGGGATGTGAGGGGAAAACAGAGCAGGGTTTTCATGTTCATGAGGTTGGCTCCTTCCTGGGATGTGCAGGTGTTTCCCAGACAGCAGAGAATGGGTCTTCAGAGGGTGCTGCAGAAGGGGGATGTGGGGACTATCTCCTCACACAGACTGGGGAGGAAGGTAGAAGAGAGGAAATGATGCATCTCACCCCTATTCATTCAATCAGTTTTGAGAGAGATGTTTCAGTTTCTGCCGCAGAAATGATGCTGTTTGGAACCATTTTGACTTAGGCAGGTGTCTTCAAGCACATTTTAGTGAATATCTGAGAAGGAAGAATATCTGTGGCTACCCAAGTGCAAAGGGAATGAACAAGCTGAAAGGAGGCAAAGATGCTCCAGAAAGGAAAGGCTGAACTCCCTCCTAGCAGAAGTGCTCCAGGTCAGGCAATTAAGCTGTGTTTCCTTGGACACAAAGCCTGTTTTCACAGCAGGGGCAAGAAACCTCTCTGGAACTTCTTGGGCCAAAGGAAAGGAACACCAGATATATATTTCTCTTTGCGTTCAGGAAGAATGGCTTGATGAAGTGCCAAGAAGAACTAGGAGGTCATTAGGAGCCATTTAGGTAAACAAGAAGCTCTTCTTCCTCTGAAGCTTTTGTCCCCATAGTGTAAGGAAAGAAAATGTACCTTCTTCTCCCCATCATGCTCTCCAGCAGAATAAAATGTGACTTTTCCCCTAAATAATTTACAGCCTGTCTTCCTCCTGAAAGTTTTGGTTAGTACAAAATGACACTTCTTACCCTTTAATGCTCTGATGAAATATCCTTCCATGTATAATTTAGGAACTGGCAGCTGGTAGTAGCAGGGCAGGTGTAGTGCTGGTGTTTGCAGGCAAATCTGTTAGCACTAGCTTGCTCCCAAGCCATGGGTGGAGGCAGTGCAGGGAGAACTGAGGACAGGATCAGCACAGAGACATCCCTGCCAAACCTGTGCTATCTGAAAGGGTAAAGAACAACTGGGAAATCAGCTTGGGGGGACATCTCACTTAAGGCAAGCAGAAAGGCTCAGGGTTATGCTCAGCAGAGGCAGGCTGGGTCCTTGATTGAGATATGAGCCTAAAGGAAGGGGAAATAAGGTCAAAGCCTCACTTTATTTCAGGCTTCCTTTGTGGCTTGGTAGTGCTATAGTCTTGGATCAGGAAACATATCTGTGATGTTTGTAGATTGTGCTTAAGTTCGAATAAGCTTTCACAGAATGGAGCTTTGCGTCTTTGTGTCCACAGAAGATGAAAAACTGCTCCTTGTTTTAGTGCTCTAAGAAGGGAGAAATAATTACTTCTTTTTTTAAAGGCACATTTTGAAATACAAGTGTTTTATTGCTCCTGAAGCATTCTCACTGTGGTTTGAGTTCAATTTCCACACTCTCAAACCCAGTAACAACCAGCAGCCTTCAGGTTTCATCCCACATGAGCTCTCCCTTGTGAAGTTTATCATTACATATTGAGGACATTTATTTTGTCTTGTCATTTGCTGCTGGTCAGAGCTTCTCTTGCCTGGAACACAAGAGAGAAGGGCGGGCTGCCTTATCCCAAACTAGCTTTTTGATAGCCATGGCACAACCCTGTCCCACACTACAATGACATGAAAGAATCTCAGGGTAGATTCAAGCATGGATGTGCTGTCTTCACCAGCAGAAGCATTTCCCAACCAGTGTGATGGATGATTCCAGGCAAATGAGGACAATATCCATCTGGGTGCAAACCAGTGATAGTATTTTTGACTTTTGCCCTTCTCTCATTACCCATGGCCCTGTCTGCAAGGCAGAATTAGCCTTGAACTCCTTTAGCTCCCCTTGTGCAACGGTTGTGCAGTGCTGGAGTGCCTCTGGCCATGGGCTTTTCACAGCTATTCATTAACGTTCAGCAATGGCACTTACTTGCTAATAATCTCCCAACGTTTAATAAACACAGCCCAAGAGTTTTATAACCTGTTAACTTCCAAGTGGCAATAATTAAACAAAAATGATAAATAATTAAGGCTTAATTACATGGTATCAGTCATTTCATTTTCCAGCAGGCATGTTAAGTGCATTTGCCACTACTGATCGGGGGCCCATTCTGCAAGCGCTCGGTACTTTCTCTGCGTGCCTGGATGGAGAGTCAGGTTCCATGCAGCTTTATGGTGGAGAAGAAAAAGGAAAATGTGCTTCATTAGCTGGGTAATTGTCCCCTTCCACCACTGAAGATAATTCCCACTGAGGCTGTTGCATGACTTTGGGAAGCCAGCAAATAGAGCCATTTGCGTCTCATGTTTCCCTGATAGAATGAGCTGTAGGAAATGGGACTGATGCAGAAGAACAGCCTGGTGCCACACACAGAGATACCTCTTTTCCCTCTCTTTCATTTTGGATCTGGATCCCAAACTGACATTTGTACACTGGGCCCTACATAATGGAGTAAAACAAACCCAGCAAACAGACAGATGGCAAGCGTTTTAAGGAGTTATATCAGGATCCAAACTCATCATGAGATCCACAACTAATGTGAATCAGCAAAGCCCTATAGTAGTACCATTTACAGCCTCTGAAAAGATCTGATTCCAGAGTTATTTCCACTCTGAAAACAGAACCATAGTTGGAGGGGGTCCCCATAGTCTGTCAGTTGGAAAACTCAGAGCATCCATGGAGATGGCAAAAAAAGGGAAGGAGTAGACAGCACTATAGCACTGTGAGGGTCAGAGTATGAAGCAGGCACAAATGCAGGACACTGAGGTCCTCTGTGCACTTAATGGACAAGGATAGATGGCACACTCTGATACAGGCTAATAAAAGGGGAGATGAGCTGACAGTACAGAAGACTGAAGCTCTCTGTCTGGCCAGAGAGCAGGGATAGCACAGACTGGTGAAAGGATCAGGAGGGAAAGCATGCACTAAATCCACTTAGTTATCAGCTGCCAGGGCTGCATTTGTCTTCTACAGGGAATAAATGGCCTCCATTGCTTCGAAAGCAGGGAATTGGTTTAATTGATCTCTAGTGGACCCTTCACCAAGGACGAGCATTGCACATTCTTTAGCTTGCTTCCCTGAAGCTGTACATCGAGCTGGTTTGCTTCAGTTAATTTCCAAATGGTTGCAAAAAGCTTCCCGGTATTCAAGCAGCAAATTCCACTCAGTTTTTTAGTGTGTTCCAGTTCATCCCCTCCAGATAGAGGATATAAATTGGTTTTCTCCAATAAACCTGTGTCTTTATTTCACCCAGCCCCACTATTGCAAGTTCTGGTTATGTCTGACAGTCCATCGGTGCTCCCCAAGATCCCAGAGCTGTCACCTTCAGCACTGTGGCCATAGGTGACACAAATTTACTGCAATATGGGGTGGGGGGAGATGCAAACACAGCCCGAGAAGTTTGTTGTTTCTGTTTTTCCATTTAACTCCATTACGGTCCACCGGGTAAAGGTAGGGACCTTTATCCTGCAGAGGAGTCTGTGTAAGTCAGAAAGCATTAGCCATGCAGATGATCACACTAAATAGCTTCGACTGCTTCTAGGGGTTAAGGAGAGATTGTGCATTGTAGGACTTGCCTACCCAGCTTGCACTAGTACATCACCAGCTGCTTAATGAGCTTTTACGTTTGGGTTCAAAGGCAGCTATAGATTTTGCTTTTCGATATGTGTTTCTTCCCCATATGGAAAGAGAACGAGGCTCAGATACAGGGTCAAGTTGTGGCCACTAAGTTGTCATGTTAACTTTCTGGCAGGAGCTATGTGTGAGTTGAGAGTCCACTGCAAATGCAGTGCAACACAGCTCTTTTATTAGGGGATAAGCTGGTTGAATTACCTTTCATTTGCCACAGTGAAGGAGTCAGTATCACATCAGGCATGGAGCCTCAGCTGAAAAGTGATAACTCTTAATGTGTGGTGTCTGAGTGCACATTTTCACGTTTAATTGCACATTGTGGGCACTAAGAAAGAAGTCTAAACCAGGATCCCAGTGTAACATTTATCCTTTCTGCTCTCACCAGCCAGCCCTACCCAAAAATAGCATTCGAGCCCTGGCCACTCACTCATCATTCAGCTGAGATTCAAAACTGCTCAGGGAAACACAAACTGCCCTGCTAGCAAAATCCATCCTGCAAATCACAGAGAACCCTCAACATCCACAGAGAACTCAATATTCCCACTTGAGCAGCTGGGGACTCAATCAGGCAAGGTGTTTCTTTACCACCCGGAGCATTGCATAATGAAATGCTGAGGACACCTCCCCACATGGATAGGAAGTAAATTCTCCATGGGGGAGAATGTAGTGAGACAAGCAAGTGGAGATGCATTAGCAGAACAATGCAGATCTTCACAGAAATGGGGGCACATGTCAGCTGCATCCCACTGTGAATGATGTGTGGTGCTGTGCTCGAGGAACTGAAGCATCTTCAAGTGTGCTGTATTGCACAGAATTGCTAAGTGGCAACCCTGGATCTCTGGATAAGTCAGTGTGCCTGGCTTGACGTGCTTATTCTAACCTGATCCTAAAGCAGATGTTCTGGTGGGGTGGGCTATCTCAGGGGATCTGGGTTTGACTTGAGGTTTGACAGCATTCATGTGTGGCTGTGGGAATGATTCCTCTTCAAATGGCACCACTAAGGTGGTGTCTTACCCCACTGTAAGCAGAAGGTAGATTGCTCTATTCTGCCCAAGACAAAATTTCTTCCCAAGTTGCCTATTTCCATACTCAAGTTCCCCCTTAGCAAGAAACACCAAGCTATTTAGAAATGTCTTAGGTGGTGATTTGAAATAGTCCAGTCAGGAGTGCCAGGGTAGCCTCTTCAGAGTCAAAAATACACCTTCTCTACCGAAACCTGGAGAAATAACTGCATTTCCCCATTTTCCAGTTGCCCTGAGATAGCTGTTATTTAGGCATCCATAGTTAGTTCAACCATCGCATGCACTGCTATGCTGGACGGTTTCACCCAGGGTTAATGCAGCATGAAGGAAAATGGGTACCTGTTTAGCACAGTAGTTCACAGATCAATTGCTGGGAAGTCTGGATCTCTACAAGAAGAAAAGGATCTGGCAAATGTGCTTGCTGGACCATGCTCTCCAGCAGCAGTAGAGAGATAATATAGAAAGTGCAGACATTACAATAGTGGGAATACAGAGGTCTGACCCATGGAAAAAGGCCTCTTTCAGGGTTGCAAAGCCAGAGGCAGAGAGAATAGTGTTAAATCCCTGAGTGGGTCTGTTCATGGGCAGATGCTTCCTGAGATGTTACCAGTCAGCCTTGCATCTGCTGCTTGGACATGACAAATGTGCTTCCCACCAAGAGTTTAGCCTGCAGGTAGCAATTCTTTGGCATAAGACAGAAACAACACAAAGTTGCTAGAAGCTATGCTAGGCTTATTTCTACAGAAACCACTCTCCTATTTGAGTTTACAAAGACCAAAATGCCCTCCCTGTGATAGGGTCTTTTTCTTTCTGCCGCATCCCAATTTGCATTACCCGGTCCTCTCAACAGCTGCTATTGTACAAACTCAATTGCTTTAAATGTCTAGAGGCCCTATTTTGCTCTGCCATATATGTTGGTGTCTGGACATTTAATATTTATTGAAAGATTCATTATTTGGCTGTTAAATATTCATTTGTACGAGGGAATGAATTGGATGAGTTGGATTTGTATTTGTTTTGCAGGAATTGGCTCAGAATTGGAAATGCCTGCTTTCTAAAGGGTGGTGCCTGGGGGCAGCTCTTTTTACACTCCTGGTGTTTCAGTGTTTGGTGCCTGTCTTTCAGGCATCCTTTCCCCTCCATTGGCTGGCTGCCTGTGCTTTGGAGATTAACTTTGCTATCCATACGTTTGTGTTTTGTTTACAAACCATGCAGTTTAAGACAACTTCCTTCTGCCCCCCCCCAGTCACACACAGAGAGAAGAGACTTCAGATGCTCAAGCATCAGTGTAATTGTTTTTGTTACCAGGAGACGTCTGGTTCTGTTCTGTCTCTTTAAGTGAAGTTTATGGCCTGAAAGGTAATTGATTTGCAATGGTATTTAAGACAAGAGCTGGAGGATACTGCTGTGCTCTCCTGCAATACAGTAGCCTGAAGAAAACCATTGCTAGAGCAAAAACATTGACTTTTTTTCGTGATGTGGTCTCCTCTGATGCACTCAGCAGGGGGAATTTTGCTCTATTTATATGGAATTGTCTGCTGTTTTTGCAGAAGGAGTTTGGACACTGTACAATCTTGCAAGTTGTGCTGTGACTTAGGTGATGTGTGTGGGAAGGGAGGGCAGGATGCTCCGTGCTTCTGATCGCTGCTCCCTCCTCTATCTTTTGCCTTGGAGTAGGTTTTAGCTTGTTTCTTTCCACAAAATGTAGTTTTAGGAAGGAGTCAGGCAGGGCTGGAGAATCTGCTGTGGTTTAGGCACTGGTGTATAATGGCACAGTGGGAGGGATAAATACATTTCTGACTATGGTTAGGGACAGTGCCAAGATAATATTAAGAGGTAGGATTAGAGAAGGCTTTCCTAATACACTTTCATTCTGCAAAATCCCTTCAGCGCAATGCTGTGGGAGAAGCTGAAGCTCAATTGAAAGAGGCAGAGGGGGCAAGGAGATGCACAGAATTGTGACCCTTGCTTCCCATGGCCTGCCATTGGGGATCTTTGCCTTCCCAGGACACCCAGAGTGTCTTTCCCTGTTTTTACAATAGGGGACACAGAGGCATCAGCAAGCAAAGGTGTCTGCAACACCTCTGTTGGACTTTCTGCTCTGAGTTCTCTTTCCCTCTGTTACAGGGAGTGACAGGTTGCCCACGTTTCTCTTCCTTCTCCACCTTAAGGGGAGGTGACTTCTCTCCACCTTAATCTTTCATATTCTCACCCAATAATAACCTTTTCTGGTCATTTACTCAGCAAGGATTTGTCATTCCAATGTTTCATTAATCCTGTAACATAAAAACCAGAAGATACATACACGATGGAGCAGTAATTCCTTTGGTAGCTTGCATTTAACACACACGGCATAAGGGCAAATAAGTTTTGAAGGGAGGTGTCAAAACCACTCACTTCCCCTACTTTTGGGGACCAATGACATTTGTCACCAGACTGTTACTTAGGCATTAGGAGAGAAGGGGATTCCAGCAGATCAAAACTCCTCTGTCTCTGGAAAACCCCTATCTGAATCAGCTGCTATGGCAGTGATGGAAATCCAGGCAAACGTAATTTATTCATGTCATCTTGGTCCAGTGGCTCCACATTGATCAAGGGACTGCTCTGAAAATTGCCAGAGATGCTCTCTGCCTGCTGCTCTGAGCTCTGTCCCTCTTACACATGGTTTCCTTAGGGATGTGCCCGCTCTGTCACACACCCAGGGAGCATTGCTTTTGCAGGATTATCACAGAACCTCCTGGGGAAAAGACAAATCAGGCTTTTTAGCTGCTTTTTTTTCTGCTTGCCACAAGCTAGTCCCAGCTTCCCACCACTAAAGGCACTTCTGCACCTCTCTGCTCTGTCAAAGGAGTTAGGATGATCAATTTATAGTGTCTACAGAGTGATAGGATGAAAAGATGTTCTGAAAATGTCTCAGATGAAAAGATGCTGTAAAAAAAAATAATCTTTACCCTGATAGACTGATTACAATCTATTGTACCATGGATTAGTGGGTGAGTATTTATTCAGCTTGTTTTTTATTCCTATGTACAGATAGATGCTCTGGACCACAATGACCTCTTTGAAGTCATTATTGGCTCTTGTATCCATTAGTAGCACACAGGGCACATTAATAAGCTGTGTATAGAAAAAAGACAATGAAGTCCCCAAGAAGTCATTAAGAGTCTATTGTGCCAGTCTGACTGTAGCCCACAAAAGATACTGAAACTATAAGCTAAAAATATCCTTTAGAAATGCTGTTGACACAGTTATTTTACATTGGCAGCAACATCCCACATACACACATGCTACCCTTACTAGTCCTGCTCAGACCAATGTATGTTCTGGGAAGCATCTGGCTTTTCTTGGGATTCAGCAATCTCCAAATGGCACTGTCTGCGCCAGCATCTTCCAGCTTTGTTAGTGAAGTGCAAAGGAAAATAGGAACCTTAACTCTGTCCTACAATCCCCATTGTGTGAAATGCTACACAAACACCCAGCTAGAGACTGGGGTTGTGTCAAAGGGCTGGAAGCAGAAAAGGTACAGGAAAAGAGGAGAAAGAAACATGTACCTGCTGTGTTTCTGCCCCTTTTTGGATCCAGAGGTGCTCCAACCTCACAAAAGCACATCTTTGAGAGGGAGACATCATCTCCCTCCAACAGCAGGGGAGCTGACCTTATATTTTCCTGGTGACAGCACCCCTGGCAATCTGCCTCCTGCATGTTGACTGGGACACTCCAAGGATCTTGTTCCTGAAGAAACAATTCTTTGCAATGGATGGAGCTTCTCAACTGACTTAAGAGCTATTGTCTGGGCTCTCTGCGGGCTCAGACAGGCATCATCACATTTTCAAGGTATTCCTCACAATTTCTGTTGTTAGTGACAATGTTTCTTTTCTTAATGGAAGCTGGAATTTGGTTGTTACTAGTCAAAATCAAGAATGGAAAGCAAGAGATGTTCAGCCCTTATTCTAGTCTGAAGAAGACCTAAACTAAGAGGACAGTTCCTATGGTCCTTAGTGTAGTGTTGACACAAGATAACACAAAGCCCTCCAATGGCCCAGCTGGACTGTAAGAAGCCTAAACCATACAAACACAGCAGGCTTACCCAAATACCTAAAACTGCTCTAATCCTCACCTGGAAGTGTGTAAAATATGGCAGATATTTCAACAGAAGGTTTGAAAAGCCCTTTCATCCATCCATCTCAGCTTAACATCCTCTGATCCTGCAAGAAGAGATTGCAGAGTACAACCAACCACTGAAACTAGCAAAGAGAAAGGTGGGAATTGTAAAAATCCAGTTCTGCTTTTCCCTTTCCTGCTTCAAACAAGAAACAAGATTATTCCCTGCCTTACTTGGCTAGTGGAGTCTTCAATATTGTGTCTAACTCATGCTGAGTAATGCGTATTGATTGCTTTGTAACAGGCTTTATTGTTCAGTCCATCACCAATAAAAAAGTTTATGTAAAACAAGAGCTGAAGAAAGCAAAGTGAGAGAAAGTGAGCTGGAGAGTGTGAATGCACACAGGGGATAAATGTGACTTTTATTTCCACACAGATATCCTGTGCCCGAATTTTAGCAGCAGGGATTTAGTTTTCATCACACCTTTGGAGGAAGGGGTTTGGTTTTGTTTTCTTCCTACTTGCTAATGTTCAAGTCTTCTTAGGGAAATAAAGTACCAGCAGAGAAGGGGAAAAGTAGGTAAAGATGCTAAATTTGTATATGAAAAGGAGCGGCTGAGCACTTCAATGCACTTTAAAGGCACGGTAAAAGAAAGAATGAGGATTTGCAGCAGGAAACCCGAGCTGACATGACAATCTTTAGAGCTGTCTTTCTCTAAATACGACACAAGTGATGTGGGGGGCCATAACTACCAGCACTTCTCTTTGCTTCCCAGTGGCTTTTAGGATGAAAAGCATTTCATTTCCATGGCCAGATGTTATTGCATGCTGTGGCCTTTGCCGGATGATAAATGAAATAGGGCTAGAGATAATCGTACTCTATTTGTAAAGGGGATGCATCCCTCCACTAACAGATTGAGTGAGATCCACCCAATTTGTTTCTTAAACACCATGTCCTCACCAGTAAGTAGGTATGGAAATAGATACAGGGGACAAAGGAGGTTTTGATGCCTGACCAAGCCCCATGCCAAGATGCTATTACAGCATGCTACCAATGTTGCTATACAGCAGCAGCGCTAGCAAAGGGCTCTGGTGTTACCATTTGGTGCCATGCCTCTAAGAGTGGTCCAGTGTGTATCACAGCCTGGTTCTTTGCTGAACTCATCCCTCCTTGCAATCTGCTTTGTTGCTGGGTTTCCCTGCAGAGCATCACAAGGACATTTATCAGTCTCGGTTCTTGCGGTTCCATTAACTTTTCTGGGCCTCAGACAATAGAGCTGTGGAGTTAACTTCATTCATTTAACCAGTGAGAAGGGGGTGGGGGTGAAAAATAGAATGCATTTTCTTTTAATCTGATGGATACAGTATGCCATACTCGCATCCCTGGTCCAGTCAGCAGTGTCAGCACTCACTAACATCCAGAGCTTTGCAAATAATGACTCACTTGCTTCAGTGGTGAAGCAAACTCATGGAGTAAAAAAGTGCTTCAAGGTTATTAAACAAGATGTTTTGACCCAAACCTGAAAGTTCGTTTTGTTATAAGGCATTTGTTACTGGCTTTTTTTTCTTGTTTTCTTTCGTAAATAACAGAAAATAAAGAGCCCAGTTTCAAAATGAGGCTGTTATTGCAGGAGGAAAAATGGAAGCATTATTTTAGGAAACAGAAATGAGGGAAAATGTTTCAACCTATCTTTTTGTTTCTTAATTTTAACTCTGTATTTTTGTACTAACTGAAATTAGTCACTTGCTGAGTCTGAACTGAAAAGTGCTGCTCATCACTTCCCCAGATCCCATATACCAGTGAATCAGATACTTTCACAAAGAATGTAGCCTTCATCTCTTCCAGTGATCTTGGTTTTGCATAGGTGAAATGCAAGCAAAAAGCATTGTAGCAGACAGAGAGGTGTTTGCTGGAGCATCAATATCGCTTTTGGAAAGTGGAATTGGAAGAGGAACAAACATGGAGAACCCCTTCCTATTTTGTTTGGTACAAACTGCTCTTTCTCCACCTTGCCTGCCTGAGCCTGTTTATCAGCAGTGTGCTCGGTAGGGAGGACAGTCCTCTGTGCTCCAGGTAAATCAGAGTGTGGATAAACTATGGATCACTAGAGGGAGATGCCAGATGGAAAGCGGAGAACAGTGCCTACCAGATGTGAGAGTCATGGAAAGAAGAAACAAAACCCTATTAGCCATTACTGTTACTAGCCTCCTCCTTCTTAGAATTAAAAATGGGCTATTCTGCCCACTTCAGTGTAATTTTGGTGAAGAAGCTTCAAGTCGGCATCAATAACTTATTAGTAAACCCAAATAGGGAACCTCCTCAAACAAATCCTTTTACCACAAAATAAAGGTGTTGGTTTGTTGTGTAACTCACCACCCACCATGCTTAGTTAAAGGAAGATTACACTGTCTTTGTATCTTGTGATCCTGCTTGAGAACTTTGGGCATGTGTCACAATGTGATTAAATCACCTGCTCTGCACAGGCGCAATTTAATGAATTACAAGCAAACCCAAACACTGAACTGAAAGAAAAAGGGAGAAAATGGCCTAAGGGACACCCACGACAATAAAAAATTGCTTCAGCTAAGCATGGCACTGGAGAGATACAATTTGCTATTACTGTTATGCATCCTCCAATATGTTGTGTTTGTTGGATGAACACCACTACTGGCTAACAAGGGCAAAAGCAGTGACAGGGCTGCACTGGTACTGCTTCACCACCAATGAAATGCAGCCATGTCCAGGCACTAACAAGACAGAGCTATACCAAACCCTATGCATGAAGGAGAGAGAAATGAGATGGTAAGCAAAAAAATCAAACAACATTTGAAAGCTGGGAGATTTGGTATAAAATAAACTCAGACTACCCTGGCAGAGAAACTGTGCTGTGTTCAGTTTGTCATCCCCAAAAGCTGCTTGGTCCAGGTTTGCTCTGGGTCTGCTGGCGGTGGGAGAGAACAGACAGCTGTGGCTGAGGAGGTGCTTCATGCCCAGCTAATTCAGCCACAGCTGTACCCGAGGAAATGTTTCTCAATCCCTTAGAAGTAAGACTTCAAGAGCCAGAAAATCCTTACCAAAGCCTGACAACTTCCTGTGGCAGGTGTCAACTTTGGACATGAGAAATGAGTTATTAAATCTCAACTACAGAATCTAACTCGTGATAGCTTTGACCTGTTCTGCATCCACTCACAGCACCCTTACTTTGATAGGTAAGGCAAATTCCTTTCATTGAATCAGGAACAAGAGGCTTTTGCTGTGTTTGAGTGAGTGAAAACCCAAACGATTCTCTTCCTAATTAGCCTAATGAGCCTTTTGGCTCTCACATGATGACAAGTAAATGAATTTGCCCTTTCCTTGACAAGTTCTTATGGGAATGATACGAAGGCTTTTGTAACAATGCATCAAAAGTACAAAGTCATTAAAAACAGTTGTCCAACTATGAAATTAGTTATTGATTAATATTGCTCTCAGACAGCCATACCGTTCATTCAAAACAAAAGAATCCCAGTGTTCATATTTCTTCATGAAGGTAGGTTGTTGAAATATATGAAACATTTGAGATCCTGAGGTCATATGTTTGTGGTTCTGCACACAGACACACTCACTGTTTTCTTTTGGAGCTCACAGAGGTCTTGCACTTCCAAGTAGTTGATCACTGTAAACATCTTGACTACTCTCACCTTGATATGTCCATTCCCAGCTGCAGACATCAGCATCTCCTGGAAGAAGCCTTACTAAAATGAGCACAACTAGTCCTCCTGTGAGTCACAGGGACTTTGTTATCTCCCAGGCTGTGAAGCAGAGTTATAAAAAGAACAGAGGGCTCCTAAAAGTAGCTGAAAGGCCCATGATGTGTGAATAGAGCCAGGAAATAACTGAGTCATCTCAAGTGTCATTAAGGGCCAGAAGAGTGGTATTAGAGCGAACAAGAGCGCAGAACAGGCTGTGAGCAACGGCCCCATCTCCGCAAGTACGATTTCCATGGTCACCCAGGTAGGTCAAGAGGTGTGTGTCTGCTCTTTTATACAATTCAGCCTCCATAATACATCAGTCTTTCAATGATGAAGAAAGAAAATGATTGAGGGAGAAGAAAAAGAGACCAGTGAAACAATACTTGGAATCACAATTGCTAGAATGTCTGTGCTTTTTTAAGATGATGGTGGTCGACAAAGTTTACCACAGTGTCATAACTTCATATGTTTAAAACCATAATGCAGTTTGTAATCCTTTCCCTTGCACAGAAGTCACATTTGTCAGAGTCTCAAAGAATTCCAAGTACAGTTCAGGTTTCATTTCACTTGGAGGTAATTGCCAGTCAGCATTCATCTGTGGGCTGAGCTGGTCAGAAGTGTTCAAAAACACAGTAGGCTTTTTCCACATAAATACCTGCTTACCAAAACTAACATGTCTGGCAAAAAATGCCAAAAAAGAGAAAGAAAAAAGCAGATTTCCCTGAACTTTCAGCTCACACAGGAGTCTGGCCCAGTAAATTGCACAGTTATAATGTTGTTCCTCCATCACAATTGCTTCAGAATGATTACTTTTCTATTTCATCCTCAGCTGATTAGTCCCTAGGCTCAATTGCTTTCAAATGAATGAAGTACCATCTATTTGTGTTTTCGCTTCTGTGGGAAAAATTCTACATACTGTGATAAGCTAAATAGATTGTGTTTGTCTGTGTGAGGTTTTGTTTTCAAGAAGGAAATAGTTTTGCTGGAGCTGAAATTCTGATTTTTGAGTATTTATCTCTAATGCAACTCTACCGTTGGTTTTTGATTTGAGAAACAGCTTGCATAGCTGATACAAACACCTTGGGAAGCTTGAACTGAATTATGGAAAACACATCTTTTTCCTGTCTTTCTCCTTTCTGTAAAGGAATTGCTGAAATGACTTACACATTCCTGCATACCAATACCCATTAAAATACTGGTATTCTTGCTTTTTCCATCATACCTATAAGGATAAGTAATCATTCAAGAAATGATGTACTTAAAAAACAAATAGTCCTTGCCCTCTTTTCAGTATAACGTCTTCAGATAGTCTGGGAAATTTTTAGATAGCCATCCAAAGTGAATCTTATCAGGTTTGCCTATTATTGCTCATCAAATCTGAAACATGCCTGGCATAATTTATATGGAGCTATTTGGCATTTCACAACCCCTTGCTATATGTCATTCAAATGCAAGTGATGGGTACTTCAAAGAAAACCAAGGGGCAGTTTTGATCACTTCTTGATAAGTTCCTTTGGACCAGAATTTCTTGCTTAGAAGCCCACTAGTTAAGGCTTGCATTCCTGATAAGTTTCCATGCATTATTAACCTAATTGGACCCAACATACATTCTAAGATTCTCATTAATATTCTTTAACACATTATGGCATCTTTATCCTTGAGCAGTCAACCGAGTTTTCCTCCTCATGAAAATGGGTTCCTCCTAATCAGACAATATCCAATCATTTCCAGTCCATAAGGTACATTTCCTTTATATTCTTTCAATTTTGCAGTTTTCTTACCAATCAGCACATTACATTTCACCCTCTGGATTATTTCTCCATAAACCTTGCCACTGCTGCCAGCAGCTGCTACCTGAAAGCACGCTAACTTGAGCTGCAGGACATGTCAAAGAGATGACCTCAGACTAAATGAAAGAGGAGACAATTCCTAGCATTTTGGCAGAACTATTCCACTAATTCTTATACTTTAGACCCTTTACTGATACTGATCATCTTCAAAATGAGTAAAATACTAATGGCATTTCTCCAATATGATAATAATATATCAATTATATATTATTTACCAATATTGACTGGTAAATAAATAGTACTACAACCAGCTGATTGTTAAGTTACTTGTGAATTTATCTATATAGCAGTACCATTTTGGAGTCCAACACCTGAATACCACAGGCTGAGATGATACCAAAAAAAAGTGAAAAGAATGACCTTAAGCTAAACTTATCACTGGTGTTTTTAGGTACTATGGCTGCAATAACAACAGTAATCAGCCAGAACAATCATTGGGCAAAAAAAAGATTTTTTTGTTTTTTTATAAATTCCAAAGTTTTTTATAGTTATTATCTAAAATTGAACTCTGTAGATTATTTTAAGCGGGTAGATTTTTGGTTTGTATCCATGAAATTGCTACCATATTAACAAGATTTTCCAGACATTAATAGATTGATTTTGGTATAATTGTAACTATATTAATTCATCCCAATTACCTCTAAGTAAAATTTAAATTAAGTTAAATTGAAGAAATTAAGAATGAAAACCCTGCATGGAAACCTTAAGGCATCGTAAGTTTGTCATTTCTCCTCCCCAAAGTCATTCATCCTGCAACTGAGAACACAACATAAGTAGTCTTGGTTCTCCAAAGATTAGTAAACTATTATTTTCTATGTTTCAAAACCAACATAACAGTCTCCCCACAAAGCCAATATGTTTGGGTTTTTTTCCTTCGTTGATGGAAAAAGTGTCTCTGGCTGTTTCCTTTCTGTTGGTTTCTTATTGAAGAAGCTGATGTATAGAGATCCATTTATAATGTGAAGAAGTTCAACTGTAAGGACAGGTTTAAATATATAGTGGAAGCACTGGTATTGGTCTGAGAGGTAGAGAGCAATCCTGATACCTAGATATGTTCCCTGCAGGTGCTTTTGAACAACCCACAGCTCATTATGTGTGTACTATTGCTCCAAATACCAAGGGCATGGCTGGGATGAGCCCTCTGCAGGGCTTAATAGCAGCTCCAGATGAGAGAGCTTTCATCCAGTCTTGGAGAAAGCAACTGTATTCTAGCTTAGCCAAGATCTGCATTGGTTCTGTTGTACTAGAAGAGTTTAAGTGGAAGCTGGCTTCAAGAGGAACCTCTTCATGATTAAGTTCTCTCATCACCATAGTTAGAGGAGCTCTTATGACGTTTCTGCACAAATGAGAACTGTGAATAGAACTGTTAACCCACTTGGAGGAACATGGATGGTTTGGTAAAGCAGACATACACGTAACAACTTCACATATGTTTAACTACTGTGATACAGGGTTCTCAGCACTTCATATGTCAAGGTATTTCATCTCACTTGCATCTCATTTATTCATCTCTCTGTTGAGTACTACTCTCATAACTGGCTATCTCTTCCAAAAGACCTCTGTAAAATCACATTTCTCCAGTTCCTGATTTCTAGGTACACACTGGGATAAGAAGGGCCTTGGGCTGCATCTCTGTTGAGGTGGTTGGTTGGCTGCATTGATATGGAGATGAAGATTTATTACTTGATGTTATTACGTTGCCATTGCCAGCATATTATGTCTACTCTTTAGCTGAATTTTCCCAGTTGTACTAATCTCTGTAGACTTCAAGGGTTGGCCTGGTGCTCTGCTCTGAAATATAGCAGGTAACCAGAACTAGCATGAATCAGATAACGTAGTTTAGATCATCCTTGCTCTGCTAGGAACAGAGACACACTGGTTACACTGAGGAGAACCAACAAAAGCCATCCCTCTCCCCGCAGCAGTGTCATTCATATAGAGGGAAAACTGCTTGCAGAAAGGTATTTCTTAATTGTGCTTTGGTTCTGGACCCTCTGGTGAACACACTGGGAACAAATGAAAGTTCCTAGTGTTGGGGGGGGGGGAAAAGAGGAAGGAAAAAGTTTTGCCTCTTAGAGCAAAAACATAGTTTGAGGCTATGTTTTAATTAAAATGAATATCTGCACTATCTTAATGTTATTGCCAGTTAAGTGTAGCAGGGTGATTTAGAGTTCCATAACACAATTATACTCCAGTAATGAAGCTCTGCAGAATTATCCCAGGAATTCAAAATGCAGAGGGGAGCTGTAGCTCTCATTTGTAACCATGTTACAGCCTTTATTGTTACAGTATTTTCTGTTTTCCTCTAAGATTAACTCAGTCCTATTTAAGTCTCTGGTTACATTAAAGAGAGATTGGGAAGGGGTGACTGGAGCTGTTTTACTGCCCTGCAGCGGTTTGCTTCATGATGTTCTTATACAAGCACAGAGCTGACTGCTTCAGCCTGTTCATGCTCTTAGTGTTTCTATGGGGAGACAGGATGCATGTACATAACTAGAAATACCACATGCCATGCGGTTTTGCAGGTGAGGTCTCAAATGAGTGAATATTCTAGCAAAGAAATCTCTGTTGAAGGTGCCTTAAGAGGCGGCACAAAGTTACTTTACACCTTTGCTTCTGGTTCATTCCGGTGTGCTGAGGAGGTCTTGTTTGCTTGTGGACCCTTGACTGGGTTTGCTGCTAGGGAAAAGGAGGGGTGCATAGAATCACAGAATGGTTTTGATTGGAAGGGACCTTAAAGATCATCTAATTCTAACTCAAAACCTGCTCTCCCACAAGGACTCTTCATTTGAGAAAGGCTTATTTTTTGTTTTGTTTCCAGAAGTGGGAAAACTGTTTGGAGAAAGCCAGAAGCCCTGTCAATCATCATTCCCATTTGGAAACAAATCTGTTTGGTATTGAGGAAAGATGAAAACTGAACCAAAGCTAACTACACTGGAGTTTTCGATTTGAAGCAAATAGATTAAAACCAGAAAGGAATCGATATGATAGAAAGAGCAATCCTCAGGAACACCTCCAAACCCCTGTGGCAGACCCCAGCAGCCTGATTAATCCAAGCAAACAGACTGTGGATACTTTCTTCCTGCCTCTGGATTTTCTTTGTGCAATTTCATGTCACAACCAGGGTCCTGACCACTCAAATGAGGCATATCTGTCAGCCTTTACAGGATTTTCAGCGCTCAAATCTAGCATCATAATCCTGTAGATACAGAGATTCTGGCTCCAACCAGGTGACACTTTTTGAGGGGGGGGGAAGAAATGTTTCAAATCTGAAATGTGAGGGGTTTCTTACATTTTCAGCATGGAATGTTTCTATTTTCTTGCTTGCAACTGGTTTTAGTTTGTCTATTTCCTTCCAGTGGAACTTTCTGCAAACACGGCAATAATAACAGGTCTTTCTTTTAGACCTTGGTCTATTCACACTGAGATGTGCTTTTCTGCCTTCGGGCCTTCTAAAATACTATCCAATGGGGCAAAATGCTGCTCAACATGTGTAAAGCCTTTATCTTTCACCTTTAGGTCATTTTCACCTCTATGGCCCCAAAAGTACAATTCTTCTCTTGTTAAGCTTTAGGCTGTCACCTCACAGCTGTGTAAAAACCCAGAGCTTCAGCTTCAATGTGAAGAAGCAGCACACTGTTAGCATAAAAACCAGGTCAGTCCATTTTCTGCAGAAAACATTCCTTGGTCCCTTTCCAGTCGCTTGCTAAAAGCTCATGACCATGGAATAAAGGCTAAGGTAAAATGTCCTGGAGCTATGAGACAATATCTCAGGATGCGGGTGCCCTTGGGCTCTGATTTAGGTTTCCATGTGTCTTACTGCATTTGCTTAATGATTTTCTAGGCACCTATGGCCATAGCATCTGGGCTGCTGCCACAAATTAAATGCAAGCAAACATTAAATCAAACTGTCTACAGCAGGCTGCAGAAATGGGCCTCCTCCTTCTGCTACCACAGTCAGGCACAAGTGACTCAGAAATGGTCCAAATTCACACAAAGACATTGCTGAAAGGACGTATCTTGTGGTGCTCTTGGGAAGTTGGCAGAGTGACTGTGGGTTACCAGGAAACCCACACTCTTGAGCTGGAATTCTTCCATCTTGAATAACAGAGAAAATAGGGCTGGAAAATATTTCAACTTGCTTAAATATTCTACAGCCTCACTGTATAGAGAACCTACCCTTAGTTCCCCTTTTGGGCAAAATCTCAGGCATTATTTATGCAGCACAAGATCCTGTGGCTCAGACACTGAGACTTTGGTGTTCCATGGCTTGTTATTAGATATTTATTCTCCCAGCATGACTACTTGAATTTGTGATAGCACACATTGAGGGGGATGCATACCTATCAGGAGCCACTGCCCAGTGGAAGCATTCGTGTCTGCGCTTGTATTTCATCCCATTTGGGCTTTTGTATTCTGTGTTTTACTATTGGAGCTAGACACATCCAAGACCATTATCTGCCATGCTACTCATTCAGTTAAATCTCCTTCACTGTAAGAGAGTAAGGGAGAGTCTCAGGGCATGTAAAAATCTGTTTGTGCCCATCTGCTTGCAATAGCTTTGTATTGCAGCTTGTTTGGAAAGGAGCATCAGTTCTTCATATGGGAAGGAAAGGTCACTGCCTCTGAAGGACAAATTCCGCCTCTGTCCAACAGGCTCCAGGAGTCATTGGTCACCCTCGGATGACAGCTCTGAATTGCAGGGCAATGTTTGCTGCATTTATTTCTCAGAGTAATTCAGTGGGCGGGTGTGAGTGGAGAAGGGGGGCATGCATTTGGCCGGGTTCATGGTGTGAAAGAGGCAGTAGGCCACGGTCACCTCAAAAACACCAAGGGATATTTACAGAATGGAGAAAAAAAAAATAAATCAGAAGCTGTTTACTGATTAAACTTGAAGCAAGCCCAGTCCTTCCAAAAGAGCAATCATCTGCTATTCATCACCGATTTCTGCAAGTCTGGATGCAAAGAGCTATTGCAAAGTTTTGGAAGTCCTTCATGTTCAAAGTCACTTTCTGTTAGTAATAATGATACCATAGTCCTTAAAAACCTTGGCTGAGCTTTGTTTTAGCTTCTGGACAGAGAAGCAAAGAAATGAAATACAGACAACAAATAGAGAAGTAACATCCCTTCTGACAGGCAGCAAGTCATTGGCACAGCTAGGAAGTGAACCTGGACTTCCAGAGTCATGCTTTAACACTCTGCTTATAGGGTCATACAACATCTTAATGGAGCCCAAATCTGAGTCATTTCAGATGGATGTTTCAAGTTCATTTGTATATGAATGAAAATGAGATATTTTCCTTTGCCTTTTTTAAATGAAAACCTAAATTCTAAGAAAACAGGTTTATGCAACTGGATTGTCCCTCCCTGCCGACTTTGGATCCTGTTGGCCAATACTGACCACACTTGTCAAAGGGGGACAGAGGTTACTGCCAGTTCTGTGAACGCAGGCAGGGTGATGAGAAGAGAGCTTAAGGGATATTTTATGGGCCCTGCCAATACGATTGTGTTTCATACCCGAAACAGTCAAGCTCTTTCTTGGTTACTGGGAGTGTGAAGACCACTTAAAAATGGTCTGTGCAGCAGTCTGCTGGGAGAGTCAGGGCCTTTTCCTTGTTGCATGGCATGTATATTTTGGGCTGAAGATAGCTGTCTTCACAGACTTGTGTAGCAACTGGTGCCATTGGACAGTAACCATCAACTATTAGTGTCTGTATTCACAATCCACTAAGCACTTCCAAATACAGCAGCAGTGACATGTGAATGGCAAGAAGGAGGAGGCAGCAAGTTTCGCCAGCAGTTGCCATCATTCTGGTTGCATATCAGTGTTTTCAGTGTTAGCACAGCTTGAAGGGTTAAATCCGATCTATTTTCCACAACAGATCACTACGATGTTTTCTCCCCTTTTAGATAGTCATCTTCCATTAAGAAAAAGAAATCAATTGCCAAGAATTTCATCTTCTCCTAGTAAAGCTGCTGTGTAGGTGGAACTGTCACGTATTAAAACTTCTTCCAACCATCAGCAAAACTCACAAAGCTGCAACTTTCTCTGCTCAACCCTGATTTTCTAATATACCTATAGCTTTGCTTGGGAAACTCTTTCATACCTTGAACACAAGCAAGAAGGGGAAAGACAACCAACTTAGTACTGAGCATATGAAGACTCTTAAAGAGAAAATGAAGCAGAAATCCTTGGGAAAGGTATATCTGATGGAATAGATCCTGTGATTGACTACAGAGTGAAATGCACTCTGCAGTGGTAGACAGAGCACAAGGTAAGGGACTAGATCTCACCAGGATATTGTCACATACAGAGTCCTCATCTCAGAGACATCATTGCAAATATTACCCGGGTCACACAGTTATGCTCTGTAGCCAGGAGAGTGCTTTGGTTATTGAAACACAGAATGAACTACCGGGGGACATGGTTTTTAAACTAACTTGAACAATGACTCCCTGTGCATTTTGCAGCAAGTCATTTCATCTCTCTGTGCTCCTCTCCTCTGTGTAGTGAGGATGATACTTATCATATGTACTGTGACACTGTAGAGCTTCATCTGCTGAAATTATTGTTGCTCTTTGTAACTACAGAGTGTTACGAGAAGAGATAATGGAAGCACAAGTGAATTTCACATTTGAGTGGTAGCCATTAAACCTTGCAAGAGTCCTCTGGCTTTAAAGACATTATATCTCTCCACTTCAGTGAAAGATTAGGCTTCTACAATTCACCCTGCATATAAACCTAGACAGGCCTAATTTTTGGCTGTATTTTCTCTGCTGTTTATTCCAGAGAAAAGAAAGAAAGTAAGTATTATTTGGGCCTGCTTCCTAGTTTGAAATGTCTGCCTAAAAATGCGTGCTGCTCCCACTTTCTATCAGTGATAGCAACATCAGCATGCATTACACTGCTAGTTGCCAAAAGTCAGGAATGTGTATCTGAAATCTACTTCTAAAGAGTTTCATTTGAGGCCAAGTACAGTCTCATCTCCAATTATTTTTCCTTTATGGAAGTTTGATACCATTTGTGTTGTCTGTGTAGATATCTGTATGTCCCTTGCTGACAATAAGATGCACCACATTAGTGCATCAGGGCTATAATCAGATAAACATCTTCCAGTATAGGAAAATGTCAGTCCTTCTGCTTGCAGATGGGTGAATGCAAATACGTGTAAGGCTTGTCACAGCTCTGTGCAGAAGCTGTTCTATGCACATGGATGAGCATAGGATGCACTCAGATACAGCAAGATCTGTGTATTTTATTACATATGCAGTTCATGCATACAGCAAGGCACAAAGCTTCCTCAAACTCACTGCATGTTTTGGGTAGAGCTGATCTCAACGTGCCCAGTAGACACAGATGGCTCCTTCCCAGGTGTCTGACCTGTCAAAGCTCCAGGATGGACAAAGAAGACATGCACGAGACAATCCAAATAGGGCAAGATGTACAAGGAGAGAGGACAGGGGAAGTCCACATGAAAACCAGGAACTGATCCCTAGCTCTTCCAACATTCAACCAAGAGTTTGTGCACTGCATTCTCCATTCTAGCAGAAAGGACCATCCCTATCCAAAGCAACAAAGCCATTACACATCTCTTGTAGATTCTCAGCTAGGATGAGTAGTGGACGCTTCCTTTGTGGCACATTTCAAGCACTGTGTTGGGGTTAGAAGAACCAATTTGTGTTGCCACTTCAGTTTGTGGCTTAGTAGTGGGATTTTCAGGTCTAGGGTTGTCAGTCAATCTTGTCCCAGTGTTACAAGTCAACAAAAATTAAACTCTTTGAAATGGAAAGTAGAATTTTGCAGGGAGCCAGGTCTGTAAGAATCGTGACCAAAAAAATGGCTTTTTTATTCATTAAAATTCAAATGCAGATAAATAAGCAACAGCTTCAGTAAGGATTATAGAACTTCTGTATTTATGAGGAAGCAGGAATTTTATAAATATTGAGATTGGCTATTTTCTACCTACATCCTTTTTTTTTTGGTAGAAGAGTAATAACATTTGCTAGTCCAGCAATAATACTATGCATTTATGCAGCAGCTCTCATCCAGACATCTCCAAGCACTTCACTAACATTAGTTTGATGAAGCTTCACAGAGCTTTCATAGAGGCAAATAATGAATTATTCTTCCCAGTTTACAAACTGAGAAATGGTTGCACAAAAAGGGGAAGGGATTTTGTTCAGAGGTGAAGGCTGAGAACATGGCAAAGCTGTGACAGAGTCTGGGAGCTGTGATTACAGCAATGATTATCCATCTGATGGACTTCAGCAGTTTAAAGATGTGCTTAAAGGAAGAAAAGTTACTGCAGTAGCTGATAGTCTGAACTTAAAACACATCAGTCACTTGAATATGAACTGCTTGTGTGCGTATGGTGGGTTACAGTAAATAAGAGTAACTTATTCTTACAGATCATCTTCAATATTGTATGAATTAAACACGATCTCAGAAGGGTAGATCAACTCAGAGCTGTGCACTAAATAGCTATGTGGCTTCACGTATTCAGTTAGTCGAGGTATCTCTAAGTAGCACTGAATTATGCCATGTAAATGTTAATTTTACAGATAAGATGAGCTTAAAATAAGTTCCCAAGAGCGGCAGCAGCCATAATGACAACAACAACAATCCAGAAGTTGCTTTAAAGGTTGTCAAAACTTCTCCTTTACAAGACTTTTTAATGAAATTTGCTCCTGCTTTAGAAAGAAAGTCAGTCATAAAGATTATGTGAAGGAAACAAGCGTCAAAGCCAAAATAAATACAGACTGAACAGAACACACATTTTCATCAACTTTTACAATTTAAAATAAGATAAAACCAGATAAATGTAGAAATGTTGCATCTTTTCAAAAGGAAAATTCTTCCATTACCTCAAAATATGAAACAGGAGACTTTGGCCTTCCCCTGCCTGAATTTAGTCTTCAGAATATGCCTCCACTAGTATAGCATAATAAACTACCTCTGACAATCAGGTTTCCTTTCTTAGATTCAGTCCTTTTGTGATTATGTTTGGTTGGGTTTTGTTTGTTCATTTGTTTCAATTCTTCTTCCCCCCTTCCTTTTTGCTATCTTTCTGACATGTCTTTAAATGATCAAGATTACCGGGCTGGATAATCTCCAAGCAATTAATTGGCTAAATTACAGCTAAGACATTTCAATGGCTGAAGGGATGTTGATAATGATGATGAGGATTAAGATGATAACGATGATTATGGTGATAATGTTTTTATTTGGGGAATACTTATCTTTATTTTACTTGTCACCCAAACTGGATGCTTTGATACAGTAGGTTCAGGCTCTGAGTTGCAACCTCTGTGCAGCAGGTGACATTATGCTGTCCCAGAAACACTCACATGCCATTTTGAAATAGATTTCACATCGCTGCTGATATACGTATTGCTGCCTGGGAACTTCTCATTTAATCTCATGTCTTGTCTCTCACCCACTAATTTATATCAATCCCTTTCTATCCATTTACAGTGTAACACCTCTTTAAATCAAACATGGATGTCTTTTTTAAGGGCTTTAAGTGGTAGGGAATCTACAGCATTTAGCTGTTGCAGTGATTAATTACCACTGCTATTTAGAGTCACACCTGCATCTAAGTTTGAACATGTCTTTGAAGTTTGCATCCATGGGGCTTTGTTAGAACATTTTCATTTCAATTTAAGGGCATTTTGCTTGCAAATATCTTCCCCATATAAGTACTGAATAGCTATGATCAAGTCATCACTGTTCTTTACTGCATGTAGTGCAACCAGTGTCTTCTGCTAGGAACTGTCATTTCAACTCCATCATCAAGGGATAAAAATACATGGCATGGGCCTTTCCTTTGACATACACAAAACCACAGTTCTCATTGTGGTACTAAAGAAAGTGATCCAAAGGGAGGGGTTTCAGAGAAAAATATTTTCTCATTGCTTTAGGACTTGCATGTCTGATCCTTGACTGTTTCTCTCCAATTTCAAGTAGAGCTGAATTTTGGGGTTTTGTTGTTTTAGGGATTTTTTTTTTCCCCAAGGATCACATTCCTAACAAAAAAATATTGTTGGGATGGAGAAGGCAGGAGAAGGAAGGGCAGTTCCAGAGGCTTTTAGACTGAACTGGCATCTGTTTGTAGATTAATCCATCTGATGGCAAAGCCATCACTTCTTAAAATCCCCTTTAAGCAATTCTCTTTGGTGGCCTGAATCTACTGAACTCTCTGTCTCGGTTCCCAGGCAGAGCAGAAAGCTTAAAGGGTTTCTTGTTTTGCTGTCCCTGGTGACCAGAGCCTGCTATGCTGCTTTTCTACCACTGGACCTCTACTGATGGATCTGAGGGGAAGGTTCATAGTCCAATGGATTAATGATGCTTTGATTGACTTGGTGTTGTTTGATGTGTTGTAGATATGCTCAGTCTGTGTCTCCTGTCTCTTTATCTTCCCTGTGCATTTATGTTGACAGTTTCACTACTTCCCTCCTGAGCTGGCTTTACAGCACAAGGAGTTTCTCAGTAGGAATTTTTGCCTTTGTTTCCTGGATTCTCTCTGCCATCCATACAGCAATCATTCCCTTTATATAAGGAAGGAGGTCATGAATGTGATAACCTACTTGTAAAAGAAAGTGGTTAACTTTAAGAAGAGAAAAATTCAAATCAAAAACACAGGGCTTTAGGAGTGCAAAAAAAAAAAAAAAAGCTGCTGCTCTGAAAAATCTGAATTAATCCTGACTTCTGATGCCAAAGATATCTCTCCCATGCACATTGCTTGGTATGCCTAAACTCGGATATGAGTGGAAATGGCTTCCTACTGCCCAAGAGTCCCAAGGTGGAGAAATTCTCACTGAAAGCTTCCAGCTGGAGACTGTGCTTTTCACCAATATATGGCCCTAACAAAAGGTGCAGTCCAACCTACAACACAGTTCAGGGCTCCTTTCCCAAGCTTGTGAACATGAGATGCTGGAGTAGTGAAGAGGGTAGTAGGAGCTTGAGGTATGTGAGTCCCAGCACATGTGATGAAGACCACAGATGACCTCTAGACTTAAATACAGAAAGACAAAAAGAAAGAGAAAGAAGAATCTGACTGCAGCAACACTTGGAATCTTGATGGCTCCAGAGATAAACAAACTGTGTTGTACCAGAGTCTTCATCCCCAGGACTTGATAAACCGTAGGAGGTTCCCTTTAGCCCTGGTGTATTGTGTTCTTTCACCAAAACATTAGAATGTCCTTTGAAACTTTTCTTCCCTTTCTCAATTGAAATCTAAATGAAAAGAGCTTCAATGGTTTAACTCATGACTTTATTGTCTGTCTGACTGACTCAGATTTCATCCTGCATGGAGTTCTTGACTCACTGAGACTATTTTTGATGCTCTGGAGATAAGCTTCACTATCAAGAAAGTGGAACTACATAGAATCACAGAAAATTAATTCAAAACCAAGCAACCTCAGGAGGTCACCTCAGCCACCCCTGCCCCAAGGCTCCATCAACCCCATCTAAGTCTTTCTTGACAGATGTTTAACCTGCTTTTTAAAACCTCCAGTGGTTCCAACTTCACAACAACCTATTCCAGTCTTTAACTGTCCTCTACTGTTGAATGTATTCCTTCATGTCTAACATAAACAAGTATCTCTTTTTTCTCATCTTGTTGGAGACACTAAAGCTATGCTTTCAGATGATGAGACCACACTTTTCAACTGAGAAGGTATCATTTTTCCAATCAGGCTGAATGGGCAGCAGGTCTCTCCTTTGAATTCAGACATTCTTGTGTGTGTGTCATCATATACTTACACATATTTCTTTGCCATACAGAAATGCCCCTTCATTTTTCTACACCTTTCTTTGTATTTTGCTCTCTCATCATGTCATATTATTCCTTGTCTTCATGTCCATTCCTCTCCATCTGCCTTGGTTTTGCTTATGTTTGCAATACTTCCTTTCTCACCTCCCAACACAAGCAGCTGCAGCTCAATCAAATGATGCTGTTTGTAGCTGAACTGGCATATGTGGTGTCAAGGATAGCTCTCCATTTTGTCCTCCTGGCCCTTCTCTGAACTATTGATGTAAATATGTGGCAGAAATGTCCCTCATGCAGGCTGTTCCTCTCAAATGAAAACATGACACGTCCATAAAATGTGATCTATGTGTAATCATCATACACATGCCTTCAGACAGGGGAGAGAAGTGGCTTGCTAATTAAGTTTTGCAATCCAGTGGTTGTGAGAAAGATAAAAACATGTCCCTGGTCAATCCATTACAAAGAGAACAGAACATCTGACCTTTTCATCCTGCCTTCCGCTTGCACTCGCTAGATCCATAACCTTTTCCAGCTGGAACGGAAAGTTCAATTAAGTTTTGTTGGCTCAGAAAACTGCCCATGTCCTGGAGAGTAGATTAGGCACTCAGGGGCTGCAATTATCCATCTGGTGCCACTTCAGCTATAATGTCTATATATTTATATACATACTGCCATCGCTTCCAAGGATAAACGCTGTGATGAGTTGCTCAGAGAAGGGTCACAAGCCTTACAGCTAGGGATGCTTCTGATCGTAGGGATCCAAACCACCAGGCTCCATGCAGAGTAAACCCAGTGTCAACAGAGCTTCGGCGACTCATAGCCTCAAAGGGAATATGTCAAAGTGGAAAGGATTCATCCCACACCGCACAACCTTTCAGGTTTCCATCTGTGTCAACTCACTGATTTATGGCTCTGCGCTTTCCCACAGTCTGGGGGAGGCATACAGAACCTTTGGAAATAATTTAATCTGTGTTGAGAGAGAAGTTTTATAAATACAGACACCCATATATATTATATAGTTAACACTTTTGAGGACAAAGTGCTTGGCCTTGGCAAATAATTCATGCAATTACATCAGAGATGAGGCACTGACAGCAACCAACGCATCAATCATCTGGCTGATCGATAATGCCTGCCTGCAGTATATGCAATCAAACCTAATCAGACTCACATAGCCTCGGGATGAGAGAACATCTGAGATCTTCACCTCACACAGAGAGGCTGTAGCTTCAAGGGCTCATCTGAAAATTTGCTGAGAAGAATTTTCCCTTTGGGGCCGTTTTTACACTGTTTGCAGATCTCAAACACTCTCTAAAAGGAGAGCAAATACATCTTAGATGATCACACCAAAGTTATAATGGAGTCTTTGAGAAAGGGGATGTAAGATTCACATTCATTCCTAATAAATCACAAGGCCAGGGGACATTGCAACTCATAATAAAGTCTCTGCCTTTATCAGAATGTTATAAAAAGATCCACATAAATCTTGCCTTACCCACTGGACACTAAGAAAGGTAGCAAGCAAGCATGTGTTTGTGTTACAACAGTCTACTGTGGTGCAAGTTGCAACCAGTTTAAATCAGTACCATGCAAACAGGTTGCCCTGATCAAAACGACAAGAGAAGACTGCCTCACCTTATCATCCTCAACAAGGAAGGAATGCTGGGCTTCCTGTGTCAGAAGTTCATAGGTTTGGGAGATGTCATTTCTGAGCTCCATCTGGAGTCTTTTTGTGGGGTTGGGGAGCACAGCTTCTTATCAAGTGGTCACCACAGTCATCAGGTTCTTCAGCTGCAGAAGATAGACATACCTCTATTAGTACTAGTGCTGGGAACACTCATCAAGTATCCTGGACAACAACCTCTTAATGTTAGTTAGCATCACAGTAACCATTTGATGTATGCAGTTTGGCTGCTCTGATGGCCAACTCTACTGCTAGAGCAAGATCTTCTATCTGCAGAAAAGCAATCCTGAGACACATAGAGGAAATCTCTCCACCTACTTTCTGACTTGCATCTTTTCTTAGGGAGCTAAAGTCTCTGAGAGAGCCTTAGGTCACAGATTTACAGTGGCTACTCTGAGAACTGAGGGGAACATTTCTAATCTACTCCAAGTTGCTTCCTCCATCCCACAGCATTCTGATGACCACCTCCACCTTGATTACAGCATCCCTCAGTTTCTTCTTAATTTTTTCCTCCTTACTTGTCCTACAACATGTGAAAAAATCATAAACTCCACCTCGAAATAATAATGTCCTACAGCAAGAAAGTGGCTGCACCATGGATGAGGAAGAGTGTAGGTGTGGCTGTTTCTGTTTCAGTCTCCTAGAGCAGAAGTCTGGGCTTGTCTATACATTGCCCACAGCATCCTTGGTGGCACATCTGCCACGCAGATGGGCTCTTCTTTCCCCAGGGGAAAGATCCCACCCTGGGACAGCCGAGACTCTGCTTTGCCACTACAGTGGGCTGAGCCTGCAGTTCTTGGGTAGTCTCCTGCCTTTCCCCTGCCGGTTTCTGTGTTGTGTCTCATTAGCTGCTCATCTCTCTTCAGCTGGGAGACAGGAATCTGGCAGGAAGGTGTAAACAGCCAGTTTAATTGGGTGTGTAGAACAAAAGCAGCAGTGGCGGTGCTGTCATTTTGGAGCTAGCTTACAAACAGGCAGTTTGAAAATCATTTCCCCCCATCTGCACAGAGTTAAATCTCCCAGCGCTTGTGGATGAGCATCTCTCTGAACATGGGAGAAGCAAACAAACAAAAAGGTGCCTTTTCAGAGTGAGACAATGTTTCTGTCCTCGCTTATATGCTGTCCTGTGCAATCATTTATCATCTACCTTGAGGCTCTGCAAGGTTGGGACTACCCTTCTTTTTCTCCCTGCCCATCTTGCACTTATGCATGATCATTATAGGCACCTCTCTGCCTTTCATCACCTTCCTCACAGTGACTGGGTAGCCTGGGCAGTCAATGGTAGGGTGCCAACAAGACCATATGTGACAACCCCAGAGAGATCTGCAGTCAGATCACATCAAGAGTGGGAATGGGGACACCTTTTCTACTGCTCTTCATCATACAGTCCTCTTCAATCATCAGTCCCCAGGGAAGAAGTCTGGTTGCTTCTTATTTTTCTTTCTGGTTGTCTGTACTTAAACTCTGTGTCTCTGAAAGGAAGGAAAAGAAAGAAAGAACTACACTAAAAACTGCCCAGAGATGTTCTGCCTTCAACTGTAAACGCTGGTGTGGATTTATTTGTGTTGCTTAGAAACCTGCATCTGTGTCCTGTCTGGTCCCTTTATGTTTATTTAAAATCACATCTAATAGAAAAAGACACAGCCATAAGGCTCAAGAGTGAAAGTTTACCAGGGTCACTGGTTCTGCCACCTGAACTATTTCTCTGATCTATCCTCCCAAACCAAACAAACAATTTCCATACAAATTGGATCCTGGTTACAGAAACACAGGATTTCAGCTCAAGCATCTCCCATCCAAGCTTTGTCCCCTGCCCCATAAAAGCAATCCTTGTGTGTGATGAGGCAGCAGTATTTCAGGCTGACAAGTATCTTACTTTCCTTAGAAGTGTTCCTTTTTTAACTCCCTCTTTGGAAGTTATGTCCAAAGGGATGGAATGAACTAAAACAAACAGGTTTTAATGGGGCTGCTAAATATCCAGATATTTGTCCAGATACAAGTATATGGACAAATGACTGCTGCACATGTGTGGATAAACCTGAGGAGCCTGATGTGCCCGGACCACATCAAGTTTACTGTGTGAATTGTTAAGGTAAACCTGTGCATGGCTGGACACTGGCTGCCTCCTTAACACCTTCAGGGCCTTGGCATGCAGATGTGTGGTAGAGCAGTACCTTGTATGTTTGAGATGTCCTTATAATCACACATGTGTGGTTGGAAATTTCCCTGTTGGATGCTCAGACCTCACTATCACCCTGTGGGGCATGATATGATAAGTGACACAGATTGTTGTAGGGTAAACTCACACACTTAACTTTTGCTTGTTCCTTGTTGGTGTGGCTTGGTTTCTTACAAAGAAACTGGGGAGATCATCCCATTTAACATGTCAGTATCTTTACATTTGCGCTGGGGATTTGGTTCCTTGAGGTAAAAGTGCAAGAAAATAGTTCCTGCACAAATGCATCCTAGAAATGGATCCAGGCTTTTAGTCCCATGTTGAGAACAATGTTAAGGAGCATCAAAATCCAGGTCCAGTCTTGGAGATGCAGTGATTTCCACCCCAATTTGACAGTGCCTTAATTTACATTTAAGCACAATACCAAAACCCTGTTTTTTTGCTTTTGTTGAAATAAAAATTACCTAGAACCCAGACTCGAAGTCTCACAAATTCTGAATGTAATGGCTTCATAAATTTGAAGCATGAAACAACTATGATTTACTGCTCTGTTTTTATGTATCACCAAGGCCATAGATTTCTTCCACTTACTGGTTTCTGCATGAACCTCAATTGAGTTATGGTTTAAGCAGGGACATGCAGTCTTTAACACCGGTCTCAGGATGAACAATTTAACCGCATTTTCTGAAAGGATTTTCCAGTGATTCATCATTTTCACTGGAAACCAGGTGACACCTTAATTCAGGTTGGAGCCTCACTAGCTCCACTTCTGATTGAAGTGAGGGTTTCTATAGAAAGGCAGACAGAAAGGAAAGAAAAGGAAATCACATGTTGTTTCCCTGTCTTTTGGCATATCTTATTTCCCATCACAGGGTGATAAAGCAACAGCTGAAATGCTGAAATGAAAGGCTGCTTTCAGGATCTACTTAGCATAGCCATAAGCAGAACACACAAGAGATTTCATGAGGCTGATTCTGCTGACATTGCCTGCCTGAATTGGAGATTCACAGCATCCCAGTTGAGAGGAAACAAACTTCCCATGTGTTAGAACCACACCTCTGATTTTTCTGAAGTTCACTGCCTATAAATAAGGCTTTTTTTTAACTGAAAGTCTCAGCACAAAGCACAGCCACGAGGGCTTCGAGTGCTGTCTAATTTTTCAGCTTCCTGCACTGGGACTTGATTGTTTTCCATGGCCTTTTGTGCTCTTAGTTTATGAAAAATCAATACTTTAATATAGAAAACCAGTCCCCCAGCTATCTATTTAGAGCAGTATTACCTCCAGCTCTGCCGCTTTTGCTATTCTGCTCACTCAACTCCATGAAACTACTGCATGTGTTAATGCAGCAGGATGAGACCTCCTCACTCAGGGAGAGCGGGGTGCAGGATGCGCAGGCAAAGGCATCACATCACCTTCAGCAAGAGGTCTGGTCCCTCCGCTGAGCTTCAGCGGCATGAATTTTAAGTAACCAGAAGGGTGAATTTTGGGTACCGACTGCAATGTGGTTAACCAGGAATTTTCAGGTTTAATAACCTTTTCCTTCCTTTATCTGATTGTAAGGCAAAGGACTGTTAAAATAAGGGTGAGAAATACTTTACTGTGGGTTGTTTTCAGTTCAAAAGCAAATAAAACCCCAACCCAAACCACAAAAAGAGACGCAGAAAACAAGGCTGTCAGTGTTTATTTTGGCTTTCATAGGTGAAAACCAGGTTTGAGATGTCATTCATTTTCACTAAAAGTCAAGATTCAAAAGATAAGAGTTTGAAAATAACATATTCCAGCTGCTTCATTTCAGCTGTGTTTTGGGTTTGTTATCCCAGACAGCTTGGTTTGGGGTGGAAATGGCAACATATGTCATTTATCATACAGTGGTATGGCAGAGCCGGCCTTGGGAGAGCTCTCATGGATCAGGCCAGGTCTCCTTGTGTAGGTGGTTCTGGATGAGCAGGAGGTTGTGCAGGCACTGAAGGGCTGATTCCTGCCCTGAGCCCACTTGTCCCTGCACAGAGTTCTGGGGACAGCCACTGCCACCAGTACAGCATCTGCCCAGAAGAAGGAGGGGGTGAGAAGGGGATGGCCATGGCAGGTCTGTGTCTGAGACATCAGTCCCACAGCAGCAGTGCACAGGCACCAGAGACATGTTATGGCTCTACAGCTCTGTATTTTCTGCTCTCACTCTGTTTCTGAAAGGAAGAGATGCTGTGATAGTGCTGGGAGCCATTGGGTCCCCATCTCTCCTGCTGAGGGCATGCGGACCTCACACTGGGCTCAGTGGGAACCCTCCCTCGGCAGTGTGTTAGAGTAAATCGATTTGATTTACCATAGGGCACTCCAAACACCCTCCAATGGTTGCTCATCACCAAAACAAATCTTTTCTTTCCTCCAACACTTCCCATACTTTTCTTTATCAAACACTTGGTGCTGAGAGATGCTGCTTTTTCCATGCTTCCCCTTTCCTATGGCAAAGTTGGAGGGAGGAAAATAAGAGGACCATCTACTTAAAAAAGCAGAAGCATGTCATGATATCTTTCCCCATCCCTCAGGCTTCAAGCTCAGCAGCTCTTTACCCTCTATGCCCACCTAGTAATCCGCCTAAAACAAAACTGAGAGGGTTGGAAATAAGTGGTCTCTGCATGTAAGTGAGCAGCTCCTGTGTGCAGGGAGTTATTTTTGGCTAGGTATGAAGTACCACGTGAGGCACAGTCTTCACAAAATGCCAAGCAGTCAAAGCCAGAGCCGCGTGCTCCTAACCTCTTGCACTGAGGTAAAAATAAACCTTAATAAAAGGGCTGAGGAGGCTTAATGGGAAGTGGAAATGCAAAAAGGAGAAGAAAAAGAGAAAGCTTCATTAGATGAGTCTCGGCAGATCCGAGGGGACGCAATGGGATGTCTCTGTATCTGACTGTCTCTCTTTTCATTGAAGGTCCTCGGTCCTCCAGGCCAGGGCTATGGCAGGCTGCCTGTCCACACTGGAGAGTTTGCAAGCCTTTGGTTCCTGCTGAACCAAAGGTTCATGCAGTGTTGGGCAAGAGGAGATTGCCTGCAAAAGGCAGCCTTGAAGATAAGACACCATGTGGGGGTTGTTTGATTATTGACATTGCCAGTTGCTTTGTTAGAGACCACTGGTGATTTGCTTCCCTATACCTTATCCCTCAGTTCCACTTCCATGAATGGGATTTATTGGCTATGTAAAAATGCTGTGCAAAAGATGGGCATACCAGCGATGGCAGTGGTGTCCTATGTCTTCAGTACATTGAACCTTCGCCTGCAACTAATAAGCGTCTCATGCTTGATATGTGGATGCTTGCATGTTAAATCAGGCTTGGAAATCATCCTACAATATCTGTAGTAGGGGTTTCCATCCCTAGCTCTGCAATTGCAGACAGTGCACAGTTAGCCCACCAGGCTGACTTCACTGTGAGCTTCCCCTGGGAAGTTGATCTCAAAGGGCTGGAGCAGTTTATGAGGCACCCTGGCTGCCCTTCATGTTCTCACTTCCATCTCACTCCCTCTTTTCTTATATTTTCCCATATTTTTCATCTGTTTTGCCAAAGCTTTTCACAAAATTGCTGGCTCAGAAAAAAAAACACAAAAATGTCTCCATCAGCACCAACCCCAAATTCCAACATTGCAGCAGGTCTCTATCTGAGTATTGCCTTTAAAGCAAAGGAAATACTAAAGCAGCGTTTCTCCCCAGCCATAACACGCTTCCCTGTATATCTATGTATATAGCTGTCCCAAACAGTGGTGAGCAAAGCTAATCAGCTAGAGGGTAAAAGTCTTCCTGGTGGGACTGTGGTTGTCTGATAGGAATAGCATTGCAGTTCTGGGGATTGCACAGTTCTCCTACAGTGCCCTATCAAAGGAAGATTAAGTTTGCCTGTAGTCTGAGGCTGTGGCTGTTGTCAGGTGTCCTGGTAAGTTCAGGCTGTTTGTATTTTCTTTTTGCCTAACAAATTCTGGCTCCTGGAGGCAGGATCTATAAGCAGCGATGCCAACATGGAGCTGAGCTTGGCTGGCCCATGTCTCAGCTGTTTGCAAGGTCTCTGCTGTGGTCTCCACTGGCTTAGGCACTGAGCAGTCCTGGGCTCTGGTGAGCAGCAGCATGACCTAAGTGTTGCAGAAAGGATTTCACAGGAGCCTCAGTAGGCTGGACATGCTGGTGGCTCTTGCTTATGCAGGACTGATGCTTCAGCATCAGTCTTTAATCTAATTAAAGCATCAGGACCCAGCAACAAGTGACAAAGCTCTGGCACCAAATGGGAGGAAGAGATGGAAAGGCTCAGTGGTTTAAAGCCAGAAACAGCTCAGCCATGTCTGGTTAGGTGTCCTGGGTTCAGCAGTAGCAGTCGTTTTATTCCTTCTCAGTAGTGGTGCAGTGCTGTGTTCTTGACTCTCAGCCTGGGAACAGTGCTGATAACACCGCTGGTTTTAGTTGTTGCTCAGTAATGTTTACCCTGACCAAGAATTTTGTGAGTCTCATGCTCTGCCAGGGAGGAGTTGAAGCCGGGAGGAAGCAGAGACAGGACACTTGACCCAAGCTAGCCAAAGAGGTATTCCATACCATAACATGTCATGCCCAGGATAGAAAATGGGGGCAGTTACCCAGAAGGACGAGATCACTGCTCGGTCAGGCTGGGTATGGGTCGGCGGGTGGTGAGCGGCTGTATTCTCTTCCCTTGTTATTTCCCTTATCATTATTATTATTGGTGGTAGCAGCAGTGGGAGTCACATTCTTTCAATTCTCCTTCCCATCCCTCCAGGAGCAGGGGGAAGAAGTGGGGGGAGTGAGCGAGTGGCTGTGTGGTTCTTAGTTGCCGGCTGGGCTTAAACCATGATAGATGGAGGGCAGAGAAAGAAGCTGTGCCATTGCCCTGGGGTGTCCTGAGCTCCCCCTGCCCCATGGAGGAAGCAGCAGAGATACGTAAGGGGAAAGGTGGGATGAAAACATTTGTATCCTAAGTCTTGTCCTGGCACTGGAAACATTACCATGTTTGCATTGCTAGCAGGAGAATACCAGTCAGTGATAGCAGAAGGGCATACAGACAAAAAAGAGCTCCAGAAGTCAGTGAGCAAAGGGTCCTGAGGGGAAATGAGAGCATGGCTTTGCTCAGGGCTGGCCCAAGAGCAGCAGGAGGAGGAACACTTAAGGTGGCATGGGGTCCCATCCTGGAAGAACAACTGACACTGAAGGAGATAGTGCATGAGACAGGTAGGAGCAAAACAGCCAGCATCATTAGATGATAGAATAGATGCCTTTTCTATTGGGCTAAAATGTCTATTTGAGCAGGGGGATGAGAGTAGAGGAGCACCAGAGGTACCTTGCCCACCTCAGATATTCTGTCCCATGACCACTGTGATACCTCTGAGGAAAGAAAACATGGAGAAGATATTAAGATGCAGGAGACATCATGAGCTCATGTGGTCTCTGCAAAATGAATAAACTAATACAGTAAGTGGGCCATGGAGTAAAAACTCAGGGTTTGATATTAAGACTGCTGGACATAGGCATCTCCCCTGTTTGTTTCTGCATCTTTAGCTTCAGGACTGATGGATGCTGAGCGGCACCACTGCACATGGAAACTTTACAGTGAGAACCTCTCACGTGAAGGAGTGCTGACTGCACTATTGATGAGGCAGGAGGGAGACTCCACAACAAGCAAACAAAAAGAGTGAAAAAATCCCATTCAGGAACTATAACCTCACCCTGAGCTCAAGTGCCAAACGTTCAGGCCCTGGCATTGCCTCCCTTTGCCTGATAATGCTTCCCAGTTCATTAACATTCAGCTTTAAACCTGAGGAAGAGCAGGAAAAGTCAGGGATCACAGAGGGAGTGAATTCAGAATTAGAGATGGACCTGAACCAAACCCCTGGGTTAGACCAGAACTTCCCTAAAGGACAAGCAGGGGGTTTGAATTTTGAGGCTCAGCGCAATCTATAATTCATTATGTATCTCTGGTATTTCTAAGAAGGCTACAGCTGTGATATTTAAATGCCAAACCTTTGTGCATTTTTAGACTCAGACTTTTGTTGTTGTTTTTGAGGCTCTGAAATAGGTTTTGCTCCTCCCTACTTCCTAATGAAACCGGAGAGGGAGAAAGTGCTGGCAGCATCCTAGATAGGCTTGATTCTTCTTATTGTAGGATCAAGGACATTTGGAATTAGTGAGTCTGGAGCTCAGAGCCATCTGATGGTTGGCTCATCCTTAATTTCAAGGGGGCCCTTCACAGGACAAAGCAATATTGCAATATATTTGCCCCTAACACACACCCACCTTAACAGCCCAAACTTTGTGATTTCCAGATTTCCATGGCTTATGATTTTCACCACATTTTCCCTATGGATGAACAGAACAAAGAGGCATGAACTGGTATCACTGATTGAGCAGAGAGGGTGACTTCTGCACTAAACAGGATGAAGCAGTATAAGGGCGAAATGCAAAAGCAGAGCAGGAGGGGGTGGTGGCAGTGAAGGGAAAGCTAAATGACAGGAAGTGTTTCAAACACACAGGGGGGTCAAGAGGCCAGCAAAGGCGTTATTCAGGTCCTCAGGAAATAGCAGAGACAGGGCGGTCGTGAGAGTGATGCTGCAAACACAGACACCAAATTATCTGCGTGATCCTGGCTGCGCATCCTCCAGCACAGAGGCAGGGGCCAGTTCTGCTCAGACCTTGCAAACCTGCTGAATGCTGCCACAGTGAGAAATGCCACCAACACGTACACAGAGAACAGAAGAGCTGTGGTTTATATCAGTGCAACAACTCGAGGGAACTGATCTGAGGTTCCAGACATCCTGTTTGATACAGGGCACATCACCCAGACTGGAGTTGCAACTCCTCAGCTGCTTTAAGGGGACACAAACAGGGCTGCTGCCTCCTCTGTGCCATCCAGGAGGCTCTACCTCATTGTGCATCACCACTGGCCTCTGCCCATGGAAGGTGTTACCATTACCCTGATCCTGTACAGCCTCACATATAGGAAACAACCCTTGGAACCACACATGAACTCCTGAGATCCCACCTCTAAATGAAAAGTAATTGTGTTGTTGTTTCTCACCCATTGTCAGGATTGACAAAGAAATCTGTGAGCATTCTGAGGGCTCATAATTTTTTATACACAAAAATATGCACATGTGCAACAATTAGTTGAAATTCTTCTCATAGAAGCTAGGGCAATGTATTCAGTGACATTTAACCTCCCCCTTCCCCTGCAATCAAAGTCTTTTAAATAGCAGTTGCATCAAATTTGATTCCATTTTGGCAGATACATCTTTTGAAAGGCAAAAAAAATAAAACCGTGATGGAAGCAGGAGGAAAATTTTCTGGAGCAAAACAGACTGTGACAAAGCAATATGTATCTGCAGAGGAGAAGAAAAGCCTTCTAAAAACTGATCCTGTGGAGCCCTAGAATTAAGATGTCAAAGGAAGGAACACAAGGAAAGGAGTGGTAAAGGGAAAAGAAATATATCAAGCGGAATACTGATGGGGTTAAAATACAGTGGTAATGTCCTTCATAATGCCACGAGCCACGGTCCTGCTATAACCTAATTAGCATCAGCCACAGCTGATGAAGGGCCTCGAACAGGCTACAAAGCCCATGGTGCTGCAGGAGGTGAAGTGAGTGATTCAGTAATTGCTGCTTTTCCTTCAGACACAGCATTAAGCAAAGAGTTGCAGCAGGGTATGAGGTGGAAACAAGCTGAATCAGAAAAGAATCAGCCTTTCAGAGGAAGACGTCTGGTGAAAGGCAGCATTCAGGCAAGACGAGAGTACCTGGTTCACCTGAAGAGGGATGGCAGTTGTATTAGCCAAATCCTTATGGTAATCCCCTTCATTTGTACAAAAGCAGCTTGTGAGAACAAGTGGGGTGTCCATTGCTTTCCATATACTATTCATACACCTGGTATAAGCTTCACCCAGTGGCACAAGCTGGCTGGGTGTGTTTGAAGTCAATGCTCCCACCACAGCGGACACACTGCATCTCTCTGCATAAAGAGCAGCTTTTTGTAAGGTGATGGGTGGATAGCCTATCTCCTTTCCCAGTCTGAAAGGCCCCGTGGGTCCCAAAGGAATGAGAAGCTCTGTATGATGCTTTTATCATTATTAATGGTAACACTTGTATTTAGAGACAGATGGGGAAGAGATCTGGGAAACGTGAGACCTCTAAGTCTTGATTCCAGCAGTGGGGGTGTTATAGAAGCTGGCTATGCTAATCAGGAACTGAAGAGGGAAACCACCTAGGGAATTGTGATTTAATTAAAGATAGCTGCCATGGATTCTGAGAGAGAAAAACCCCAAGCCCAATAAACTGTTTGAAGGAGCATGCAAAAATGTCAAGTCGGAGAAGGGAACACTGCTAACTTTGGCAGGAAGAAAGCTGTGAATAGGCATCATGATGCCTCTGCTGAGCATCTTCTCCCAGCCATCCCGGTGGCACAGCTGTGCAGAAAGCACATCTGGAATGAGATACCAGGCTGCAGGATGTGTGGAAAGACTTGGGCAAGGGCTGGTAGATACATGGTGTGCAGGGAACCTGTGCCAGCTCTCCAATGGAGTCCAGCCCTGGTTTCCTCCTGGGAGTACCTTATGGAGTAGAGTTTTGGCACTGGGACAATCCTGCTGCCATTGACCTCAATGGTATAGAGAGCACAGGCTGACTGTGGGCTGGGGAAGGGGATAAACCTGCCCACTTAGAACTGTGTATTTCATCTTCTCTCCTTAATGCTTTCCTGTTCCTTCTTAGGCAAGAGATGCATGAGGAAGGATTAGGGTGAAGAACAGTGGCTGAGGCTGGGCTGTGAGTCCTCCAAAGCAGGAGCTATGAACAAAAAGGTGACCTCAGGTTGATTTCGCTCTTGGCTATGCAGGGAAAGCATGTCTGAGGGCAGGATTTTTGAAGTGCAGAGGGTTAAAACCTATTGTTGTCAGAAACAAAGGGGAAGCCTGAGCAATACAGCATGGAGCAATACAGCAATCCAGCTACTTTTTAACCTTAGGAATTAAATCTAAAAGCTTGAGAACGTCTGTATGTCTGTATTATCAAGGAAAATCTCAGGAAATGGTGAGTTCTCTCCTTTCTGCTGTTTTCTTTTCCATCCTTTTTTTCACCCTTAGATAAACACAGGGAGGGTCTAGAGGACAGTTTGTGTGCATTTGCCACACCAACAGAATTAAAGTTCCTGCAAGATATCATGCCAGGCCATTCAAATTTGGAAAGACTCAGAGTATTCCTATTAGCTGGAATCCCCAGGCCCCAGTGGACTGGCCAAGGGGTTTCAGGCAGGTGCCCAGCTACAGAAACTTCTGCTCTGTTATCAGAACAGGGACCGCATACGTATTTTGACCACTTTGTTGTATCAAGAGTATTGTAGAAATCAAGCAAACACCAGAAATTGCAAACAGCATGACACCAGCAATTGAAGAAACTCAACTTGCCTCAAAATAGGAAAGAAACAAAGTGTGTGAAAGTGAAAAAAGAAAGGGACCTGGCCTGATCACATATCAAAAGGAAGAGGCCAAGTAGATATACACTTAAGTGTCATGTGCGAGAGGTGTCTTCACCTTGAACTTGCTTGCTAACCCATGTCAGTCCTGCATTTCAAGTGTAGGGCTCCTTTCATGCTGCTGGAAGTCCCAAATACAGCTCATGGGACCTGGATTATTTTCCATTGGATAATCTTGACTATCTGTTCCCTCTCCATATAGCATCCCTCACCCTCTAAACCCATTACTGGCTAACAAGCTTTGGTGCATCCAGAAGCTGCAAGAGAAGCTGCGGAGCATTGACTCCTTTCCTCAGTGAGCATTTTTGTTGTCAGTCATCCCCAAGCCCCAGCACAAACAAGTGCCTAACAGGAGAGCAGCGTGCGCGATGCCAGTGCTGCAGTGCTGGCAGGTTAGATGTACTGCTTCATTTTACGTCTGGGCTCTGGGCAATATTAGTTTTTTAAGGCAAGCTTAGATCTCAAACATTTGTCAAAGGCATTGTCTGTGAGGTTGAGATCCATCTCCTTCCCCTTGCCACTCCCTTGCTTATTTTTTGCTGCCTCCCTCATCTTAAACTGCTCTAAGCTGTCCTAGAAATCACAGCTTTCCTCTTTGGCTCGCCTCTTGGCTAAACCATCAGTCACTATTGGTTATCCTCTGCTATAGAAAGGGTGATGGCTTCTCTAGAAAGTCCTGGAAATGCAGGAGTGTGATGTTGGCAGAGACAGCCACATCCTCCCACTCACCTGAGTGAGAAGCCACCATGAGCCAGCCTCTGGGAGAAAGAGCTCTTCTGGAGGGACCATAATAGATGAAGGGACCAGAATGATACCTCCAGGGAATCAGCCTTGGGAAGTAAACTAGTAAGAACTAACCTTTTCCTGAGCATATATCAGAAGGTTGTTGTTGAGTTTGGAGATTTTTTCCCCTTTCCTTCTATTTTCCCCCTGTCCCTTAAAAGGAGAATAAATTAAGAGTTCATCTGTAATTTTCTCAGCAGGATAACTGCATTGAAGTGCCAGGCAGGATCCCCCATTGTATAAATCAATGCATTTTATCACAAGCTTCGGCCTTCTGGTAATAAACTAAACGAGAGCTGCTGTTTTCTTCATGGATGTAATCAGCAAACAGGTAGAGCAGAAGAGCTTTCTTCATCCTAATGGGGGAGACAGGGGAGGCAGTTTAATGTGACCCAGAGTGCAGATTGAGTCTCTCCTGCAGCGGAGCAGTTTCTACAGTTATCTCTGTGGCTTTCTGCCTTATTTCCAGTCCAAACATGCTTTGGAAACCATTACCATATTTATAAAGCTACCTGGACTCACTGAGCATGCATGAAAGGGTTAGAAAGACCTATCTACTTTACCAGCTGTGCAGTCAGCATCTGTAAGTGAGAAACAGAGAATCCAGCAGAAAAAAGAGAGGTTATTCTGTATTTGTTGTGTAGGGGAAGTGTATACGGTCCTTCAAAGGTAGCATCCATTAACCTTAGAAAGCACAGCTACCCATTCTGGCCAGATGAATGTGTCCTTGATGACAAGTAGCAGGTTACCACATGTCTCTCCATAGATTTACCACAGTGCTAGGGTAAATTTCCACCAGCATGTCTGTTTTCTTGCATTATAGGGCAGATAAGTGGGGAACATGGTCTGCAGATAAGGGGATTTACGGGACAGGGAGCAGGAGGAGTCTGTCTTGCAAGTTCTCATTCCAGGCTTAGGCATGGGTTTAATATGTGATTTTAGCCAAGCAAGAGGATTGTGATGATTATAACACAACACATCTTCTTTGCCACATAATGAGTACTGGTAAGAGGCTGCAAATCCTTGGACAGGAGATGTCCAGGATCTAAAAAGCGTGATCACAGCTCTTCTAAATAAAAGGTTCCTGGTGGTTTTAATCTGAAATCTCTGTTATCTCTCCGTTATCTAATCCCTTAGTGGTCTAGTAATCCTGAAGACAAAGGCAGAGGAAAATAGTCTTGAATAAAATTGTATGAATTACATGAATATGATTTATTATTGCAAAAAGTCTATTGCTTGGCCTGGGGCACTGAGGACTCACTATTCTACAGCAAGGACATTTGGGGAGCCTGTCTTTCTGGCTAAGCCTGCAGGGGATTCCCATTCCTCCTGAGTTCACATGCTCAGGTTTTAACTAAAACATCTCTTTCAGCTGCTGGGAACATGCTGTTTCATCTTTGTCTTTGAAGAGAAGATGATAGAGTGATTATAATGCTGTCCTTCATATGTTAGGTGGAAGAAACAGGCACACAAGCCACAGGGATAGTTTCCTGTACAGAGAACAGGTCATATTTGCTAAGCATTTAGTGGGCCTGAAAAAACAAAACCCACTGTAAAGGATAGGAAAAAAGATATCTTTGGTCTTCTTGGTCTTGTCTTTCTGTAGTAGCATAGACTTGAAGAACATAACACTGAGAGGTGATTCACTTTGCTTGCTCCGGTGAGAGTGGATCAGCAGCTACTTACACCCTTTACAAGAGGAAAGAAAAAAAAACCTATTGATCCAGAGTTCCCACATTTATGATCTACATCCCTGTGCTTCCCCTAAAGAAAATTTATTGCTCCCCATCAGCAATAAATCAGAAGACCAACTTCCCTGCTTCCTCTCAGGCAGACACACTGTTGTACAGCATGAGAGAAACTCCCCAAAGTGGAGGATATGAGGATTTAACACACAGGCAAGTTCAGATAACACTTCAGAGCTAGGAGAAGAAAGACAGATCAGCTGCCAACATGACAGGATATAGTAAGCTTTTAATTATATTTAATTCATCTAATAGCTGTGTTTGTTTCATATACTAATATATAAATAGATATTTATTTATACACATTTATTTATACGTATTTATACTAATATCTATAAATGTATAAATATGTCTTAGCAAATATATCATTATTAAAGCAAAGTAAATAAATACATATTTATAGGGAAGTCTTTAGTGCATTTAATAAACATACACAACTTGCTGTCACGCTGGAGGGTAAAACAAGGTGAAGAAAACTGGAAGCAAACCTAAGCAAAAAATAACCTTAGACTGACTCTTTCTCCCTAATGGATCCCAAAGCTCTGTTTTACTCTAATTTACAGACCAGTGAGAGATCCGGTTCTGATGTGCAGCAGTCTCGGAGATGAGATACAGTAATTGTGCAGCTAGAATAACAACATCACAGCTGAGCGCAGGCTGGGAAGTCAAAGACTGCTTTTTTCAATGAAACTTGGACAAACTCTTCAGCTTGGGTGAAATTATTCCTAGTTGATAGCGAATAAAGTCCTAACCACAGTATCCAGCTGAGAGGATGTCTATATTAAAGGTCTGTATACAGAGGAAACATAAGCTTTCTAAAGCTAGATAACAGTAGGTTGGAGGTCGATGAGGACTAGAAAGCCCTGATAAAAAGAAAACCCTGTAGAATAAATTTGCCCACTCTGAGCAGAGTACTGCTGGTTTCAATTGAGCTCGGGGACTTTTACAGCCGTACTGCTGTATAGCCACTGCATCCTGGAGGAGTTCACAGAGGCTGGCATTTGGTTTTGACCCGAGGGTTAATTTGGCTGCTCTTGCAAAATAAGAAATAAGAACCCAAGTTCTTGTCTCCTTTGCTAGCAAGGCAATTGAGTGACATGAAGGTAAAACTGGCGTGAAGAAGAATTGGGATCTCTAATGAACAGGAACAGCTAGGAACTTTCTCATAGTTGAAGGATATGTCAAGATGATGACTGCTCAAAACAGACTGGCACAGAAGGATGGAGAGTTATTTTGTCCTGGGTTGTTTTCCAGACTTGTTCTGGAAACAGCTGGGATGTTTACTGCAGGAATTCAACCCTGGGATAATGGCCCTTGGGACCCACGGGTATCTTGATTTCTCTTATGTGCTTCCCTTCAAAGGAGCTTCTCTAAGACCTAATGACAGATGAGCCTAGGGTTACTCTCTGTGTGATGCACAGAAGTCTCCTCTGGTGTGACACTGCAGACACAGGCATGCTGCACTGGTCATTTTCCACCTCTTCCTCACCAGCAGAACACCTCCTCCCTCCCATCACTTGTCGAGGTGGCTATTCCTCTTCAACTATAGATTACTTATGTCAAAACTTCCCCCATGGCTTTGTCAAGGACTTCAAATCTGCTCTCAACCTAAAGCTGCTGGATTAACACCAGGTCTTGACTTAATTCTGCTCTGGCAGTTCATCCTAGTCCCTCTCATAGCCACCTCTTCTAATCCTGCAGTCATTTTTATAGTCCTTAAGCTTTCCAAGCCTGCTCATTGAGTAGTCTGGGGCTGCAGACACAGGACTCGACACAAGAAGACACATGTACTTTGCTCAGGTGGAAAACAACTCCAGAGATAAAACTGTATCTTTTTTTTTTCTAAAACCCAAGCCTTTGGAGGAATTCCAGCTGATTTTAATACCCAGGAGACTCGACTATAATTGCCAAAGAGGAGGATGCAGCCAGCTTTGCTATTACCTTGGCCACAGACAGGAAGCTATTCAGCCAGATGCCTTTTGAGCGAGAGATCAGGTCATCTCAGTGCTGACTCAAAAGCAACCAACCCCTCTCTCATCACTTAGATTTAAATCACAGCTCTTTTTCCCACTCCAAGGTCTCATTAATGCCCCTGGACTCATGATAGGAACAGTAGAAATGTAGTATCTTTGCCAGCTTGGGATTGTTATTTCCATCATACTCAGCAGGATAACAGAACACTGCTTGGTTTAGTAACTAGATTAAAACAAACTGCTGCACAGGATTTGATCTCAAACATCCTACTTTTCAGCAGTGTGATTTAACTTAAGTCCATCTTCTCTTTCCATGCAAGGGGAACATCATGGTATCAACATCTGTCTTGAGCACTCACTGCTCTGGGCCTGCTTCACATTCTGGATGGATCTGTGAATGAATATTTTTCAAATGCTATAAATATTTTATGAATTTCTATCCAGTTACTTTAATGGGAGGTTGTAAAAGCATTTAACCATATTACACCCAATCTCTCAGACACTGCATTATTTCAGCAGAGCTATTTTATTAGAAGCAGCTGGCACAGTTGCTTGGTATTGTTTAAATATATATCTATAATATATATAAAATATATATGTGTTTCTCAAGCCAGATGAAATCAGACAGCAGGAAAGAGGAAACAGCCATGGAAACTCTGTGTCTCAGGTTTGTTCTGATGCACTTGAAAGGTTTGATTTGCTGTGCTTTGCATGACTGCATGCAGGCCTTTTAAGTGACTCTGTTTTTATAGACTGGGCAGAGACATGAGTCTGGATGTCTGATGGGCTTTCTCCTCTCCCAGAACACTAAATCCAGATGCAAACATGTGGCATCGCCTAGGAACACAGCCAGGGAGAGTTTCTACCGCTCAGCCTGAGACATCCCTCACTGGGGATACCTCAAGTCCCATGTGTGACTGGGGCTCAGCTTATTCCTGTTTTGCTTTTGCTGGGGACCAGCACAAGCAGGCAGGAGATGCAGTTTGTATCAGCAATGCCAAGCAGGATTCTTTCACTTCTACATAAGGTTTTTGCCAAGAGACCCAAAGTCTCTGAGCCCATCTCTGCTTTGGCAGTGAAGGGGATGCTTGTGCCACAGCTCCAGGTAGACCCAATCCCAGCCTCCCAAAGCCCCTCAGCATCAAATAGCGGAGAAAGGCCACCCTGCGTCAGCCCAGCAGTACCTCACTCAGCAGAGGATAAAGATGCCACTTTCTTCTTCTCCTCCCCCCCCCCCCCATTGTTTATTTCCAGCTTTGCACAAAATGACTTTAAAAGCCCATTGAGCTGCTTTTGACCATGTCTCTGTTGGGTAAATGAATTTATGGTCTGCCAGCCTGATTTATGAATGCCCATTCCACTTCGAACAGGAGGGCTGGTGATTTTGTACCTTCAGCCATGCGGGACAGTGAGCTGTTCTGATCAAAGAAGCACTGATTTTGCTGGCATGATTGATTCAAGCCTGAAGAATTACAGCAGATTCACGTTTGCACAGTACAGTCAGCACAGGTCAGAGGCATTTTCTGCCCTCAAAGACAACATGTCTGAAGCCTGGGATGCTTCTCGTGCCTGGGACCCTTACTAATGCCTCCTATCACACCTCAAATCAAGCAGCTGCTCTTTTTAGAAGCTTTCCTATCAATTGCCTCTAAGTTACAAATAAAGAATCACAGAGATTTCTTTTGTGGGACAGATAACACAAACCAAACCCCCTTTTACCTCCTGTGGTGTTGTTTTTACTTTATTTTACTGGTGACAAATGCTTCAGTTTTAAGCAAAACACCCTTCTCCTCCATGCTAATATCCAGCCAAGGGTTTTTTTTCCATATCTTTTCTACATTGTGACTCCTAGTCAAAGTCAAAGAGGTATAAAGTATAAGAAATTCAGATTTTCTCCTTCCATCTGTCCAGAAAGGAAGGTCACAAACTACAGTAACTTCTGGACCTATTCATCAAACTCTTGGAAGTCACAACTCCCAGATTAAAAGAGCAGTGATTGATGATACCTTTTCCAAGGGTTACATTGGAAAAATGTGCTCCTTATAATGGAAACAGAGAAGAAATTAGTTCTCCTATCTCTCTTGAGTCTGAGTTGAAAGTGGAAAACGGCAGATAAGAGGCTAAATCCCAAAGTCTTTCCTCCAAAACCCTGCCCAATGAGTTTAAAAGTTCTTTAATCATCTTCCTTACACTTTCTTTAGATGCCCCTTGCCTAAGAGGCAGTCACAATATACCCTTGGCCGCTGGTGGCTCATCCTGATTATTTTAGCTATGTGAAAATAGGATCATTTCAACATAAACTTCAGTTAAGCCTCTTTAAAGCTTTATTGGTCCAGGACCAATAAAACCTTTCGTTGAAGTTTCACAGACAACCTTTCTGACTTCTAACAAAAGCTGCATAGTTCCCATATACCTCAAGTTTCCCACTTCCCCCTCATGCTTTGGTCTCATGAGGTGGTCAGGCAGTGCAGTGATAAAATTTAGGGGAAATAAGGCAATATTTGCAATATGACTCATTAGTGGCACATGTCCCTCAGTGCACCTGCGTCAAGCGACCCTGCTGGAATTCATTACTCTATCAAAAGAGAGAAAAAGAGAGACGGGAGATATAAAAGAGTGGCCCAGATAAGACGCAAACTCTCATGTGTAATAGGGAGGTTTGTAGCTGTAAAGGACTCCTTCATTCCCAATCCCAGTGACAGGGTTGTTTTGACAAGGCTGTTTTGACAATGCTGAGAGGAGTGAGATCAAAAGACACTGATCTGTTAAAGGACTGGACCCACAAAGAAGAAGACAAAGCTGTCAGGATCACAAAGCCAGGGACTGCAGCAAGTGTGCTGTAGTGGTTCCCCAGGAGACCAGATGACACCAAGGCAAAGTGAATGCAAAGGACAGACATTATGGGAGCAGAGCTTTTATTTTAGCTTCTTTTCCAAGCACAGGGTATTTTCAAAACAAAATCTGCTTTCATTGACAAGAGAAGCTTCTTCTAAGTTATTTGCCACAATAGCAAATAACTTCTAGGTGGTAGGGTGCAAACTCTGGCTACTACCTGCTCTGTTGATGCTTTAAAGGAACATAATTGGGAATGATCTGATCAGGATCCACTGAGAGATCCATCTTTGAGGGGACAAGCTGTGTGGCCCTTACTACATGAAAATGAAGACATGGACTGGTCCCTTGGGAAGAGTTTGGTCATAAGGTTTGTATCCAGGGCTAAAGGGGAGTCAAACAGGCTATCCTTCTCCTATGCTTCAGAGATGCTATACTCCACACTGTGGAAATCTCTTTCCCTGCCTTCAGAAAAAGAAATATATATATATAATCCCCCCAAAACAGTTCCTATTATAAACAAATACTGAACAATGAAGCCCAGGGGAATAAGAAGCACGGTTCATCAAGCAGTGTAATGACAGCTATCAGCATCTGCAGAGAGTGAAACCCATCCCCACAGCCAGAGCCAGGTCCAAGTTGGCTCTTGGGAACCTGGGGCAGAATCGCATCTCTTAGCAATACTTGGCATCCTTGTTATAGATGCACCCACCCCTCACAGAAGAAAGCCTATACATGCCATGTGCCTATGTGAAAGCCAAGACATGTGAAATATGAAAATGATCACAGCTTAGACAGGGGATGCCAAAGCTTGTCTGAGGAGTCCTGGGTGTTAGCCAACAACTAACTTACACACAGAAGATGAACAATTATTCAAAGACAAATCAGTGCCATGCAATTTCTAGTAAGGCATCAGGCTGTCATTTCTATACTGGATAAACACAAAGTGCATTGTTTCTTCAGAATAACAATAGTTTCTCTGTTTCCATCACTTTATTCAGAAATCTCTGACATCCTCTTGGGGCTGTCTAAACATGATTTTAGGGTCATAAAAGTTAATGCAAAGGTTTTAATTTTTACCCCACTGCTTCCCTACTGCTTCTTTGCTCCAGCAGTGTGTATATCCCTATGCTGGCCTCAGAACCTTGGGCATCAGATTCCAAGTCCAAAGCCTCACATCCAGGCTATGCCTCCAAGAAGCCTTTTCCATCATAGCATTTCTAAATAGATGTGACCTTTCTTCTCCTGCCTTGCAGCCAAAACTTTTGTCCAACCTCTTACTTCATATCTCATAATGACTGCAGGGGCTGCCCTTTCCTCTGCTATTAGCAAATGCAGCCTGGCTTCACTCACACATCTTTCCAGGATACAGAGATCCCTTTTCCCAGCCCACTGCTGTCAGTGTGTTATCCCTCCATATCTTCCCCTCTGGTGGCACCCTTTATCACTTCGAACATACGTTACACACACTTGCTTTCACAGCCCGTCCTCACCCGCCCTCTCCCTCATTCATCATTCAGCTTGGAAAGGTTGATTCTCACCTTCAGCTGTCCCCTGGTGCCAGTCTTCCCTCACCCACTTCTCCCATCCTCAAACAAGTTATCCTCGTGTTTATCCCATACTGTTCCTCATGCTCTTTAAAACATCTATTTTATCACACTCCCCCCAAACCCTGCCTAAATCAAACTCACCATTGTGATGCCTGGTGTCTCACTCTGACCCACTTCATCTTCTTAGTTCCCTACATTCCTGCCTCTCTTACACATTTCTTGCTTTGACCTAGATGGAAAGCTCTTTGAAACAGTGTCTGATTTTCATTCTTTATGTACAGCACCTAGCATATACATGACCTAGTCCCAGCTGAAGATGAGTAGTGACACAGAAATGACAAAAGATAAATGTGTGTCCCTTTTCCTAAGTAGAAAAATACTGCTTTAAATTTCCATGAAATTGGATTCTTATTTGCCCTCACGTCATGGTCACAATTGTACCTATATAGCAGCAGTGCTCCAGCCTTCAGCAGTGGCTCTTGGATGTTAGTGGCAAACGCAGTATAGCGTGAATATATCTGTGTATATTGTTGCAGAAATAAGGTATTTTCCTGTTTATGTCTTGTAAGAAGGACTACAGAAAATTCTAGAATCTGCTATCCAAGAGAAAAACTCTAGAAATAAATAGCAGGAGATGTGCCGGGGCAAGTGAGAATAAATACTGAGAAATTACCCTTCGATACTAGAACACATCCTCCCACCTTCCTAAAAATGAGAGCGTTTTTGCTTAGTCTTATGACTGGTAACAGCATCTGTCACTTCACGGGAATCGCAGCCTTCTCTTGGTTGAAGCAGGCAGAAAACAATTTACAGGAGGAAGCTTGTTCTTTCGACATGTGCTGAGGACAAACCAGCCATCAGTCACTCACTTGTGCTAACGCCGTTTCTCGATTCAGCAGTAACTGCAACAGCTCATCCTGCACTTCCCAGCCCTGCCTGGGGCTGTAGCCTCGTCCATACCGTACCCAGAAAGTGGGAGTGCCTTTGGCTGCTGACTTTGTATACATCCCCCCACACCTTTGACTGCTCTGAGCTGGACCTTTGCACGGGAGAGGTTTTTCTCAGTGTTATTTCTCATTCAAGGCAGCAAACGTTTCAGCTCCTGACAGCCTCCCGTCACTCCAGCCACCTGGTGTCTTGCATCTGAAATGCTAACCAAGCTGGGGAGTCAGGCTCTGCTTCCTCTGCTGACTGTTCTGCCCTGAAATAACAGGGCTGGAATGGCAGGGAAGGGTAGGGGAAATAATAACCCATCTCCTCTGTCATTTGACAGGACCCCCGCTGTTCACATGTCCATTGGCTTCCCAGCAGGCAATCACAGGGTATTTAAGGCCTTTGGTCCACGCTTTCACTGTAAACTTAATCCGTGTAAAGTGTTTCCTGAACTCACAGAGCCTGAAGCCCTTTTAGATGGCTCCCTGTGAGGATGCAGGGAGAAAGTGCAACAGGCAGAGCTGAGGTGAACATCAGACTTGCTGAAAGCCCAGGACTGGAAGCAAGAGTGGCCACCAAGGAATTACAAGTGTGGATCTGACTGGCTCCTGCTAAGAGCAACAAAGTGACCTGAAGGCATGTGATGGTTGACCCAGGCTGAGCACGAAAGCGGCTGCTCAGCGGGACAGGGGAGAGAAAATAGAGTGAAAGGCTCATGGGTTCAGATAAGGACAGGGAGAGATCACTCACCAATTACTGTCACGGGCAAAAGAGTCTTGATTTGGAGGAATTAGTTGAATTTATAATCAATCAAATCGGAGTAGGAGAATGAGAAATAAAACCAGCTCTCGAAACACCCACTTCCACCACCCCTCCCTTATTCCCAGGCTTAGCTTCACTCCTGAATTATCTACCACCTCTCCCTCAGCAGTGCAGGGGGACAGGAAATGGGGGTAGTGGTCAGTTCACCATGCAATGTCCTTCCTCCTCAGGGGAGGACTCCTCACACTCTTTCCCTGCTCCAGTGTGGGCTTCCTACAGGGTAGCAGCATCCTTCCCTCTGGGCATCCCCCCGCTCCAGTGTGGGGTCCTTCCTGGGATGCAGGTGGATATCTGCTCCACATAGACCTCCATGGGCTGCAGAGAGCCAGCCTGCCTCGCCATGAGCTGCACCATGGGCTGCAGGGGGATCTCTGCTCTGGCACCTGGAGCATCTCCTCCTTCCTTCCTCATTGACCTTGGTGTCTGCAGGGCTATTCCTTCCACACAGCCTCACTCCATCCTCTGGCTGCAGTTATGAAGCTTTTTTCCTCCTTCTTAAATACATTATCCCAGAGATATTACCACCATTTCTGATGGGCTCAGCCTTGGCCAGTGGCAGGTCCATCTTGTAGCTGGCTGGCATTGACTCCAACAGACATGGGAGAAGCTGCTAGCAGCTCCTCACAGAAGCCACCACCTCTGCAGCCCACCCCCCACTACCAAAACCTTGCCACACAAACCCAGTTCAGGCATAAATATACTATGAAGCAACACTTGAAACACACAGCAGTATGCATTTGAACAATTCCTAACCTTTGGAAAGAGGGTATTTCCCTTTACCACACATTCCCTTTGTGCTAAAGTCACATTTAAGGTGAGTTAATGCCACTGAGAAAAGAGAGGTGGATTTGAAATGAAAGCAGCCACCTGCAAAATCAAAATTACAGTGTTTTGTGCTGAAACAACATTAAATGGATTCAGCAGGAGAATCTGGGATAGGCGCTGTGCATCTCTGCTCTTCCACATGATAGGCATTCCTCAGGCTGGACTTCAATTCCCACCACACACTGGGGTCTTCCCTTGGGTCAGGTGACTATCCTATCAACATCTTCTGATTCAAATGAAACTACTTATTGAAAGACTGGAGTTTCCTAAGGGATGGAAGCTCTTATTTGGAACAAGCACTTATTATTTAGTCTGCACTTGTCGTTCCGAAAGGAATTGATATAGAGATTGATTTTATGCACTGATAGCCAGGGAATATGAGCATTTCTGGTGCACAGCTTTTATTCCAGGGGTAGCAAAGTACGTACTGTTTACTGGGTCTATAAATAAGATATTAATATCTCTCCGGGTAATCACTGGACTTAATACAGTTAGGAGCAAACAGCAGGAAACTTTGAACCACCTCTTGTTCCTAGAAAACAAAGTTGGGGATATCTTTGTATTCCACAGAAATACAGAGGTACATTTTAAAAGAGCTTTACACCCATCTCATGAATTTTTGCCCTGGAGTTGTAAAGGAGCCTTTCCCTACCAACTGCCTGATGTGTTTGTTGGCTTCCATAACTAGATTCTGAATATATACTTTGTTTGTTTGCAGCTGTAATACCCAACAGCATCTAAATTGGATCCCAAGGGTCCAAAACATTGTCTGTTTATAGAAGTATGTCAAGTCTGGACAGCCCTAGTAGATGTACACGTGGGTACCTCATATATAGGCTCTGAAGCAGTGTTTGGAAACATATTGAATGTATTTCATACAGGAATAACAGAGCTATCTGTTTGAGAGATGGGGACATTCCATGTAAGTACTCAGCGTTCAAAAATTAATGAATGCCATTGATTGAGTTTATCCTAGCAAATGAAAGAAAATTCTTGCCATTTTAGGATAGAAAAGGTACATTTCCTCACATGTACATTACCATCTGGCATGGAGATGTATTAATATCTTGCAATATTTAGGTCATAAATCAAACCTAAGCCCTTATTGCACATTCAGAGAAAATTACTTTCTAGTGACATATGGCATAACCTTCAACTTCTATAAATTAATAAAATTCAAGCAAATCTACTCAAATTCATATATTTTGTAGCCACATTTTATTTTTATGGCTGTTGTTAACCACTTGTAACATTGGAGGTCTTAGGTCAATACAGAGAGCTTATTGCAAAGCTAAAGGAAATTACCTTTCAGTGGCCCAGGGCATGAACTTCAACTCCCTCCAGTCAACGAGGAGTTCTGATCTTACTGACTGTTGATACACACAGGACACCAAAATTATATGCTGGGTTATGTTAAAGGGGTTTTAGAAGGGACCCAGTGGTAGCTGGTTACAGAAATGCTATAAATGGAAAGCAGGTTTGTTGAACTGTGAGGATTTAACATCTATCTTGCCAGAAGTCACCTGTTGCAATTGTTCTTAATAGATTCTTTGTGACTTCAGAATTCATCATGCAAAGATCAGAATATATAGTCAATTTGTCTTTCATTAGAAGCAGTATTTTTATACAGCTGAGTAATAAACTGCTTAGAATGGGGGGGGGGGGGGGGAATCTTGTTTGACAGCATCTTGGTTCAGTTTTGCTTTTAAATTTGGCCTTGTTTGTTAATTTTTGCAAAAGCCATGTTTTTCTGAATCATATTTCTCTGTCATTGTTGTGCAAAACAACCCTGACATTTGCTGCTTTCAAGTTAAGCTGTCAGGATTTACATCTATTTAGCTAGAAATGTAGAATTAGAGACACGAGATGCCACACAATGTACCCAGTCTTTTTCTGGCTCCTTGTCCACACTTGCAACTCAGTCACCAGTCCATACATTGTGACTAGTTACCATGTTTGATTTACCTCTTTAGTCCATATATCTTCTTCCATCCAGTTTTGTGCCTGAGTCCATGTTACTGTGCCATATTCCCCTGGTTTTCCTGTAGCACTCTCAACCCCCCCATCTTCTTAGCTAGGCTTTCCCTACATCTCTGAATCTTTCTCACCACTGCTCTATTCCTTTCAACCCCTCCACGATGGCTTGAGCAACACAAGGTATAGATTGGCTTTGACTACCCATTCCCCAAAAGATCGTGAAATCCCGATGATCCTCATCTAAATCTCTCCCTTCCTCTTCCAGTAAGGCCCTAATAATATCCCTGCCTTGGTCACCATGTTGCATTTTGATTCCTGTCCCAGTGGATTACCTTCCCCTCAGTCTGCAGTTTACCACGAAAAAGCATTTTCCAGACAGACTTAGCATCTCTTTTTCTCACTTTCATTTGTACGCACCCACTTCTTCAGTTCCTTCTAGCAGAGAAAAGACCAAGATGAGGCGGCTGGAATTCGAGGTTGTCAGTGTTGATGTCGCAAATTAGAGGCTCGTTTTTAACAGTAAGAGCAATTAGTCATCAGAGCAGGTTCCTAAGAGGATGGTGAGTCAGCCTCTTTTGTGAAGCTGCCGAACTTTCCCAAAGGCTGTGGTTTTGAATTAAAATGACAAAGCTCTTAAGCTTGGGAAGAGAATCACTGGATGACCTCCCGCATTTGTGTTTTGCAGCAAGTCAGGCTGCAATCATCCTAATGGCCTTCTTTGGCCTTAAAAAGATACATGACTTCTGTCCTGGGTAGGTTTCAAGGTCGAATTCAAGGTTTTTTGTATCTTTCTTCCCGCCCAGCTTCCTCTTGCTTTTCATGCTCTGCTCTTCCCATGTCCTGTGCAGTGTTTGCTCCTCCCAAGCAATTTTCTTCCCAGATTTTCTTCAGCAATTCACATAGTTCAGTAGATTACTGCATGGAGATCTTTACATCTGGCTTCTTTTGAGGTCAGTTTACAGCCTGTCTGGGATCACAAAATGACATCCCTTTGGTCACAACATCTGCAACTCCAGTCACAATTAAAATGGGAAATATAGAAGATACCTGAACTGTTCATCTCCTGATCTTCACTGTGCTGCCTAAGCCAGCCTGATCAGAGGTAGGAAAGAGGATTACAAGGACTCTCAGTCTGTGAGATGCCTGCATGGAAAAGAGAAAGAAGAATTGCTTAGGATGGTCTATGGGGAGCAGCAATAGTTCCTGTGCTCTTCCTTGGCATCATTATTAATAACTTGCAGAGGCGGAGTAGTGGCCTGTGTGGTCTTCTCATCTGATTGCTCTGGCATTTACAGCAGCACAGGAATACGGGAGGGTGCAATAGCGAAATGATCCACATAAATAATTCCACATGATTCTAAATTCTTAACAAAAAAATACATACATAGATTTAACCCAAAGCTCATGCCTTAATGACAACTTTTTTTTTCCAGTGCACCAAGGATGTGATACATCTCCTATTGGGCTCAGGTTTCTTTAAATAATGATCTTTTTCCTTTCTTTCCCTTACAAAGCATTCTGGGCAAATACATTTTCTATAAAACCTGTGGCTGCAACAGAAAGGCAGGCCTCAGGGGGAAACTTTTTGCACATTTCTTTAGCAGGTTGGCAATTTATCTCATCTGGCCTCCTCTCTCCTCCCTTCCTCTCTCTTTCTAACCCCTCACTCCTGGCTTTAAGGACTTCATCCAATCAAAGCATAAGAAGTTTAAACAAAACAAGAAAGAAAACTTAAGTTGGATGTCAGGAAAAGATTCCTATCAGTGAGGTCTGCCAGAGCATAGAATAATCTCCTGTGGGGAACAGTGGGAGTCCATCACTGGGGTAGACTAAAACTAGATGAAACTAAAATCAAAATCAATATCATCATTAAGGGAAGCAGCCTGAAAGGCTGAGGGATGGACAGGAAAATTTGGTGCCCCTGGAGTTTAAGAAAATGGCTGTGACTTGCTGTCTAGCGTTTAACCAGGGGTTTGATCAGAATGATACAAGGAAGACGAAGGTGGGTTTTGCAGCAGTCGTTTTTGGTGTGTGAGTGCTTAGTTTGTAAGTAGTTTTCTGCTTTTTTGGGGTGGAAGGTTCTTGGGTGCTGAAAAGGCACGGTGTTCAATATGGTATTAAATATATGTGTGAGGAGGATGATAATAATCATAACTGGGGTTTTCTACAGTGAGAAAACAGCTCAAGTTCTAGCACTGATTATGCTGTCTAACAATGGGAACAAACAGGCTGTGTGGGGCTGTCTGCTTTTCCTTGCAGTCAGCTGCAGTGCAGCTGCGTGCACCAGCTTGTTGGATCTGGACCTTAGCTAGCTTCCAGGCTCTGCCCCTGAGATCTCCTGACTCAAGTACATCTGTTTAGGGTCAGATTTTTCCAACACCAAAAATAAATCAGACCAGATGGATTAAATAAGGAAAATCATCCTGGTTTCTGTAGCATGGGGAACTTTGGCCTTTGGTGGGGACATCTGCTCACTGCTTTGCTGCCTTATTTTCGTATCCTTGGAAGAAATACTCAGCTAATGGGGTACTTGGAGAGGATGAGGGTGCTCCCATTTAACTAGATGCAGTGACTTACATATAGAGGAATAACCAGCATGTGAAAATCCGAAGGCCTGGACTCATGCAAACTTTGATCTGGAGACACTTTATATGGAATCTCCCTAACAGGACTGGGAAATACCCAGTGACAGACCCAGCTTCCAAAAGAAAAGCAAGAAACCTGCTCCCCAGGAGGAATAACACAGTGGTCCTCTCCCAAGCAGCCCAGAGAGCTATTCTTTTTGTCATACCTTTCAAACAGAACCAACAATAAAACCCAATCCAACCTGTTAGAAATGCACCATTTGATTTCTCCTGCAATATCCCCCTGACACTAATCATTTCTGGCCCTCCCCATCTAGCTCCTTACAGGATCCCATGCAGCTTTCTCCTCATGCACTGGCTTTTGACAGCTGGGATAAAGGATAGCAGAGAGTGTGTGTCAGCTGCAAAATAAAGGCATGTTTTATTGGTCTGACCTCTGTAATGCCAGATGTAAATCAGCCAATTGCTTTTATTAATGATTTGTAGACAGCACTGTTTGAACAGAACAATTTTGTTTTATCTTAGGAAAAAAAATATATATTAAAAAGAATCTCAGCTCCTGGAGATTGATTCCTGCTGTCAGGAATCATTAGGTATTTGGTACTTCTGGAGGTGTTGGGCTGTGGGCCCATGTTGGATAATCCCTCAATCCCTAAATCATTTCACTGTAAACATAATCTTTGAGTAACAAAGTCAGTCTTGGGGATCTGCCAACATCTCGGGATGAAGCTTGTCAAACGATTTCTCCAATTGCCTTTGCATGTAAATGCCTTGAAAGCCCAAATGCTTGGCAAGGCTGGGGATGCTGAATCAGCAGTGAAGAAGCAATATGCACCCGTTCTGTCTCAGAGCCTGTTCTGCTTCCATCTGGGAAGCCTGAGCTGAAATCCCTGCTGGGTCACTTCAGCCTCAAGAAGCTTGTGCTCACGCACTGCCTGAGCCATCTTCTTCCAAGCAACAGACCAATAGTTCACCTTTATTATAGCAGTTGTCCTTGGCTTGGGAGCTGCATGCTGCCTTGTTATCAGTGTCTTCCTCCAGACCCTGCTGGGGGTTTGAGCTCTTTACATGTTAAAACTCGGCTTTGCAGACCTGTGTAACTCCATAGCCCTCCTAGCTATCCCTTTCCAAAACACAGAACAGAAGGAGATTCCTCCCAACACCTCCTTTCTGAGGGTTACTTCATCTGAGGAGATGAAGCTTGCTTGAATTCATATGGCATAATAAAAATAGCTGCCTGGTATTGTGGATGGCTTATGTTAAGATTTAGTGTGATCTGAAAATATAACGGATCTCCTTTTGAAATATGTTTTATTACTTTTCTGTGTATCTCAGACTAGTCAAGACTTGTCAAAAATATCCTTTACTTATTGGGCATTAGTGAGATTGAGAAGACTACCTGTGCAGTGCTGAATGTCAAGAGAATGGGCCATATTTTTCTCATGTGAAAGTCTCTTTTAGGGATTATACCAAAGCAGACTTTGATGCAATAAGATTACATGTTTATGGAAGGATTTATAAGGAGGTTGCTTATTTGGGAACACAGATGATAAAGGGAACTGGTCTGGACCAACTAGTGGAAAAATAAGGAAAAGAGAGATATTCAGGTATGTTCAGAGTAGCTTCAGTTCCTTGGGCTGCAGAGGGCTGACAACAGTGCAGGCAGCAGCCCTGTTTCCCTTTTGTTGTGGGAGAGAGCACAGAAGATCAACTGAATGAGAGATCTTAATTTTATTAGATTATAGATTAGAAAACACAGCTTTGCTTAGTGTTGGCTACACTCTGTATCATCCATAAACTGCTGAAGGAGGGTCAGGATTGTTTTCTGCTTTTAACATCATGAGTCTGATTATCAGGCACCTTATCCCAGTTTCCCTACTATAAGAGGTCTGTGTATTCCCACCAGATTCCATGCTGATACTGGGTTTTTTACTGTTTACTGGGTCTTTAGCTCCCTTCCCAAGGCAGAGATTACCTCTTCTCAGCCATTATAACCCAAACAAGCTAAACTCCTCTAGTCACGTTTCTAAATCTGAGTGAAAGTAAGCAGAGCCTTTCAGATGGTCTCTATGCATCCACCTATATTGCATTTATCTTTTCCGACCTTGGGTGACCAAAGCTGTCATGCTCTATTCCTGATAAAAGAACATTAGGGCTTTGCATAATGGCATTAGTTATCTCCCTATCTCTATGGGGAATTCTTTACCTGGTACACCCTAGGCTGTCGTTTGACATTTTCATGGACAAAGCTCATTGGTGATTCACAGTCCTCCTTTGATCAGCTTGTACACCCTGATGTTTCTCCTCTCGTGACATTTGCAGAGGATGTGTTCCCAGTCCCAACGCATGTAACAGTGTGAATTACACCATCACATGCCAGCCCCTTCCTCCAGCCTTTGAGATCATCCAGTTCTTCCTCTGTGCAATACCTGGCTGTGCGTGTGAAACCTCCCAGCTCCCAGTCAGCAAATGCTTGATCAGAGCTGAAAAATCTCAATCCAAGGTCATTCAGGAAGACATCTTTATTAACTTCCAAAAAGCAACTCTTCTTTCAGCTTTATTTGTTCTTATCTTTCTGTTAAATACTATCAGAGACTAGTTTATAAGTCTTAATGTTCATTCTCAGCAGAACTAATGAAAGAAATATGGCTCTGTTGAAATACACTGAAATCAGGATTGGTTAAATACATTAGTGTTCCTTTCTCTCTTCCAAAAAAAAATCATCTTCACAGAGAAATGAGATTAGTCTGGAACCATCTATCTTTGGAAATTGAGCTGATCAGAATGATTTCAGAATGTCTGGGTATTTGCTGACAGGAATGGATCTATTTAAGGTATTTACGTAGTTCGTATTGTTGTAGCATTTGAGTGCATCATGGCTTGCAAAGTATTTCTCCTGAAAAACACTAGATTATGCCCAATTTGGTGATGGCGACATTCTCATGGCCATGTAATATGTGTCAGTAACAAAACTAAGTCCAAGTCTTTGCTCACAGATGAAGCATTTCCTGGTGACAGTGACCCCAGAACAGAATCTTATATCATTCACCTCAACGTTTATCTTCCGTTTAGATGTATTTCCATAGGCACCCTTATAGTTTCCAACTAAAGTGAGTTCACAGCAAGTAAATGCTATTTGGTTCTGAGTGCTGTCGTAGACACGGCACTCACCTTCCTGCCACTAAGCTGGGACTTGTTCTCTCCCAGAGAAAAGACAGACTGCACTGAACTAGGTGATCTTTAAGGTCCCTTCCAATCCAAACCCTGCTGTGATTTTGTGACTTCTTTCCGAGTGGCAAAGTCTTCCTTTATATTTTTATCCTTTTTTCTCCTAGTACCATAACATTTTGCTTTCATGCAGCACCTCTCCTCCTGCTGGGTCTTTAAGCACCTTGCAGATGATCGGTGCAAAGCATTGTTTCACCCACCACTGAAAAGCAGCTTTTGCTGCATGGGGAAAATTAAGCAGTTTGCACCTATGCCACTGGGATTTGGGGGAGGCAATGGGAGGAACAAGTGAAATTGCAGAAGGAATCAAAGCAGGGAAAAAATCAGTTCACCAGAGACCTTCACTGCCTTTCGGCCTTGGAATAAAACAGCACAGAAATCTGCATTGCAAGCGAGCAGCTTGGGACTATATTATACCTTGCTTAAAATCTATGCCTCTGATGTCTCCAAGCCATTGTTCCTGCTACAAGGTCCTGCCACAGCACTCTCTGTATTTCTGAAGAGGATAGGAATGCTGAGGGCGCCTTTGAGGGATAAACACAACCCAAGGGGTCAATCCAAAGTGTTCAATTATGGATTCTTTGGGGTGAAGCCATCCGGGTGGCTGCCCTATGCTCCTACAGCAGCTTGGCCTGTTCCTGCTGGGCACTGCAGCAATGCCAGGGGCAGAGGCAGTTATGATCATGAACCACAGATGAATGTTTTGGCCTAGATGCTTTTATCAAAGCCTCTTTCAAGCAGAGAAAGGCAGGCCCCGCAGTCACTAATGTGACATCCCTTGGCCCTGCCAACTTCAATGGGGAAGGATTTAGCCTGGCATCCTGAGGGATCTGTCAGATCCACCTGATTTGTTTCTCCTCCCAGCTCGTGTCAGCTGTAGCTATGATTTGTCCTGCCACAAACATCAACCCTGACCTGGCTGCAGGCTACAAATACCCCTCAGAGAGGCTCCAGTTAGGAAGTGGCTTTACCACTTTGGCCACCGCTGCTGCATCCTGGCAGCTCCTTATTGATGCCACATCCGGATCCCTTAATGCTCCCACTAAAACACCCTGATTAAATCATGCCTCTAATTGGTTTCCTCATTGCACAGACATAAAATTCCTTTCCCTAACAGCGAGCTGAGCTATTCCAGCCTGCACATCTCCAGCTCAGCGCTGAACTTTCTCCAGCAGTTACAGCAGCTTCCCTGCTGCCCTCTGTGTCTGCATCCCGCAGCCGGCTCGGTTGCAGACCCCCCGCATCCCCTCTTGCTGCTCCCTCCATCCCCACTTTTTGGGAGGTTTGGGGTCGGCTCCTTCCCTCGGGCTGCCCTCCGGTGGCCGCATGGAAAAGTGCAGCATCAGCTCTGCAGGGTACCAGGGGTAGCGGGGGGGGGGGGGGAAATCCCCCTTTCCTCCAGCCCATAAAGCTGTAAGTGTCTTTTCCCTCTGAAATAGAACTGTTCTTCTGTTCTATATCTATCCTTGGCCACCTACATGTGCTGGTGACCGAGAAGTACTGTAATGAACGGAACAGTCTCACTATTCTATTCTGTCCCATCCCACAGAAGTGGGGAAGGGAGAAGGACAGCATGAGATGCTCTCACATGATCTGAAATACAATAGAAATTAGGGGGGTTGTGTAGAGGCTGAACTGGAAAAGAATTATACTGTGATCATCTCCAAATCTCCAAATAGATAGCTCTAAAGACTATGGGGAAACTTGGGTTTGTCCCCAGGCTGCACTTCCCTTTCATCCCCATGCTATAGTGCCACTTCATTGCAGTGACAGAGCATCTCCAAGGTCAATGGGTGCCATGCTCATACTTCTCCACCTCTTGGCCTCGCTCAGCTGGCCCTGACCTTGGCAACGTTATTGTCATAGCATCAGGGAGCTGCTGGCCAAGGAGCCAGCTGGACCTCATTACTGGCACTGCCAGACACGAGTTCTTCCTGCTGGGGATGCTGGAGGTTTCCAGCCAGGACCTGAGGTTGAAAGGATGGCACAGAGCCACCATCTTGATAACTGTCCATGGAAATAGTCGTTTCCCTTCTGGAGTCAAAGCCATCTTCCCCTCGGGTCTCTCTGTTGGAAGCGGGAGAGCCATTAACAAGTCCAGCTGAGCAGCCACATGGCTCTGCACTTGTCTGAACCTCCTGAAGGTCACGGCTCTTAAAAGGATAGGGAGAAACCTGTGGGCCTTAGACCTTTTTATGCACTAGGAAACTACTTTGGATGATTACCGGGAAAAGAAGCACACAGGAGATCACCATGGCTTTTCTGGCTGCTCAGGATGATGTTCTGTGTGATGCTGTGTGTTAACTCAACACAGGAGGGAAGGACGTGAACACTGATGAAGCTACTGTTGTGTGAACTGTGATCTCCACATGCAGGTGAGGGCCTGTGCATGGCAAGGGCTGAACACCATGAGACATTGCCTAAAATAGCCCTTTTCTGGAGTCGATGTTATCTCACAGCTTGAAAGAGATCCGTGGTGTGCAAGCCCAGAACGTGCCAGGTTCCCTGTACTGGGCCATTTGTAGCTTTCCTCCTGCACTTCACACTTCCATCTGCTACTGCTGGGTTGGCTGCCAAAGACTGCCTCTGTGTCTTCACAGCCTAAAGTCCTGCTCCTGCGAGTAACCCCAGCAGAAAGACAATGCCAAGGTTTGCAAAGGGTCTAACATGGATCTGGACCGCTGGGGACGACAGGAGCCTTGTGAGGACAGATGAAAGACCACAAAGTTTTCAGCCATCGGAGAAAACAATCATTTAAGTGCAATTGGCAGGAGAGACAGATCTGGAGAAATCCCAGAGGAGCTCAGTCAGAAACCCAGTGATATTTTAAGACCGCATTTGATGTGTCAGAGCACAGGTAGCAGGCACTGTTCTTATGGAGATGAGCGTGTACTGGTGACTAAGTCCACCAGGTGCTAAGCTAAATCAGACACTGCTCAGGGCCCGTGTCCCGTTTAATTACCATCTTGAGGAACAGGCTGTGCCAGGATCCAGGAAACCTGGTGGACACGAAACAGGAAACCTGAGTTCTGCTCCCATCTCAACCACCAAAGTAGGAGGTGAATGTGTGCAGCTCAGTTCCCCATGCTGTGTCTCCTCTCTACTCTTCAATGTACCTTGGTTATTTAGATCGGCAATTTGGCCCAGGAAATGTCAGCATTGTGAGTGTTTGTGCAGCATCCACCACCAAATTCTGATAATGTTTTCGTTGCTTTCATACAATGGTAAAGTCCTCCTAAAAAACCCTTGCATGTTGCTCTGGGAGCAGCATCCAATTGCTGAAGAAAACGGGGATGATATCTGCCATCAGTTCCCTAGAGGATGGGAATGGAGGAAGGTTGGCTTCTACTGTCATCTCCCAGGATGCAAGGGGAGATGACCTCCCTTCTTTCCAGAGCTACTATTTCTGCTGCAAGGCATGAGCTGACCCTGCTGTCAGCTCCAGCACTACACAGGAGGACGAGACATATTCTAATGTCTGGTCAGGAGCTATGAAGGTTTCTTGGTGCTGAGCTGCCTTCCCTTCCCAGCAGACCTGGCTTGTCACCTTAGATTCACTCCGATGCCACTCATTCCACTGAAGCTCCCTCAATGCGCAGGACTGGGAGGACAGATCTTGCTGATGAAGCCAGCATGTCTACTAGCAGTGAGGACAGCCAGCAACAAACCAAGGGTGTCCTTGCTCAGCACCATTTCCAAAGCGCACAGCCTGGGTGCATGAACGGACCAAGCCAGATGAGGACCTCTTTCACAAGAAGGCTTCATTTTCCTCTGTCAAGTCAGGACCACACACCCAACAAAGTGACCTGTATCTGAGGATGCTCCTTTGAGAAAGCTCCAGCAGCACCAGTCTGTTTGGTGAGCTGGTTCCTAACAAGACGATGTACCAGCACACCTTCCCAAAGGGGTTTCGAGGCACCATGCTTGGCTGGCCCTTGTTCCCTGTCTGCCTGTCTCCCCTTACCTTGTCTGTGGCGTGGTGACTCATTCATGCCTGCTGGCTCCCTGCAGTAATTACCAGCAGAGCTTTCTGTCGTCACAGCTCTTAAGGTAGGCTCATGCTGTGATAAATAAGCTGCTTAGCAGCATGGAAAGAAATGGTATTTAAAGTTTAATATCTTTTTTTAGCCCCTTTTTTCAAAGGATGCTGATTTTTGTGATCTGTTTGAGAAGATGCAACTTGGCTTTGTTTGTTTCTGTCTCCAGCTGGGAGAGGCACAAAGAGAGGGAAGGAGAAATGGGTGTGTGCACTTGTGGCATGACACAGCCAGGCTGTCTCCCTTCCCTCTCACCTCCGTAAGCTTTACAATAGTGACTTACACCCTCATTATACAATTTAATTCAGTCTGGCAGCTTAACTTGGCCTGGTGGCTCTGGCTCTATCAGTGCTTTGCACCCATTCCCCTTCCATTCCTTCCTCAGGAATAGTTAAAAAATACAGGACCTGGCAGCAGCAGGCAAAGATTGCTGTCAGCATTCCCATGGGACACTCTGATACTCGCTGTGGGCTTGCATGATCTGTGAGTCGTGGCTTTCTGGACTGAGCATCCTGAGGTGCGGAGCAATGCATGAGGAAGCTTGTGCAGGGTGCGACAGCTCAGCTTTGTGCAGCTGCTGAGATTTCTCTCCATGACCCTGCTTGAAGCTCAGTGTTCACCCTCCCACCCCTAAATCTTGCAGGAAAGGGGGGGAAATAAACTCAGAAGCTCTTTCTTTCAGCCATGGAATTGAAAAGCTTGGCCCTCCCATGAGACTTTCAGCTGCAGGCGAGGACTGCAGCTCACTAAAGTTGAGCCAGCATTCAGGTTTCTCCCTGCCGTCAAGAAAGGGATTTAAATACCTTTGTGTCAATTCTCCCCATACATCCCCACATGCATTGGGAAGACTGTCTCCTGCCTTACTCTTCTGTCAGGGAAACTGAGACCCAGAAAGAGGTGGTGCAGCCCTTCACCCAAAAGAGGTTTAAAACACCAGCAGAGCACCAAAGGGACACCTGGACCTTCCTCAAGCCAAATCTTTTTGCTGTAATCACTAGGCAATATTGCACCTTTTGGGGTGGGGAACAGTTATCCTATAGCAGGGTAGGTGGGATCCAGAGGCAGCCAGGAACATTTTCAAGCCCTGCTACTGTGTTTTCTCCCTGATTCAGTCACTGGAGGCAGATGTAAGGAAGGCACCGTTGGGTGTGTGGGGACAAGGAGGCTGTGTGTGTGAGCACAGCTCGGAGTCACCCATGCCTGGCGAGGTGGCAGACAGCTTTAAGTCAAAGGGGCTGCTGCTGTTGCTGTGAATTATGCTTTCAGGTTTCATACCTCCAGAAAAGCTGGCAGACTCCAAACAAGCTCTCTGAATTCAAAGCCCCATGCATCAAGTTACCAGGAACATATGAGTGATTCCAAAGGCTTGTACTGCTTTGAGTAACAATTTATAACAACAAAAGCCTCATTTAAGACAGGGACCCCTGTGGGAATGTTCCTATTCATTTCTCTCTTCTGTGGGTAATTGCAGAAAGATGACATTTAAGTTGTTTTACAAAAGTGGCAAGGAAAAAAGAAATGAAACGGGGAAAACAGAGTGAGAGATGGGATGGTTGGATAGGGTGAAGGAGAAGATAGTCTGGTTAGGATTCCCAGAGGCCAGGGAGTGGAGAAAGGTTTGTCCTGAATAGCAATCTCAACTCACAGCAGGGTAATATCAGCTACATTTACTCAGGACAGTGGAAACAAGGCATGGAGGTAAGAAAACAACACTGGGCATAGAAGCACAGCTCATCCCTCGGGCTGACAGGTAGATATAAAGTGTGGGTGAGTGAGACCCCAGGTACCACTGCCCAAAGCAGGACTGTGGTTTGGCCATGAGCAGTAGAGCCCTGGCTGCCTGAATACCTCATGGCTGGGAGCAGACTGTGCAACCCCTGGATGCAAATAGCTAAAGAGTGTTTGGTCAGTAACAGGGACCTTCAAGCCTCTTCCAACACCTCGATGTAGAATGAAGAAGACCCAAAGGGTGGTAGAATCTGCCTCCCCCTCTATATGCTGGTGAAATCCCTCCGGGATGAAGATTCTCCCTAGCTTGTATGAAGGTGATGAACCCTCTTTTTGTTCTGCAGATTTTTAGAGATTTACTACCTATTAGAGGAGTTTAAATGTATTCAGTATAATTAAACCCAGGGGGAAACACAAGCCTTTAATATCTCATGATTTCTAAACCAGAAGAAAAAGCACATCTTTCCCTACCACTCTACAGCACTCCTGCCCTTGGTGACAGGTTTGAGGAGCCCACAGCTGGGACTGGGTTAATGCACTGAGCAGAGCAGCCACCCATGTGCATGTGTTTGTGTGTGTGTGCAAAATCATCCTAATGATCCAGAGCGGAAGGGCAAGTGGGTGAGGAAAAGGGGGGTGGCAAGTGGGGCATGTTCCTGCAATGCAGGGATAATTGGCCCTGCAGTGGTAATGGCAAGCTGCTGTCAGCCTCGAATAGAGTGTGTGAGAGATGAAGCGACACCCTGACAGGTCCTGCAGGTCGTCCTGGCCTGCCCTGCCTCTGCCAAACAAATGATTACAGCTTTTCTGCTGACACTCAGGAAATGAAATTGGAGGTAATGACTCTCCTGAGGGGCCTGGAATAAGGGATGGCAAGAGGGAGCCTCGCAGCTTTGTACTTCACCTGGGACATCTTTTTGCCACACTGCTCCCTGCGAGCACACAAGCTTTTCCCATAGGAGCATACACATGGATGCGTGCTGAGGTCGCACACTCTGAATTTCCCTTCCCCAATACAGCTCTGTGGCAATCCATCCATGCCAGTTCTGACCCCCCCCCCAGTGAATCCTGGACACTGTTGGTGACCCTTCAGCATCATCTGGGAGTGAAGCCACTCAGTCTTTGGATTTCCTTCTCCTCCTATGCTATATCTCAAACTCTCACTCTTACTTGCTTGATCTCTGTGTATTTGCAACTTTCTCTTCTGTACAGAAGCCTGTGTTAGGCACATGCAAAAAGGATGCAAAAGAACAACATAAAGCACTTGTGTAGCTCCTACTACAGCAGCCTGGTTAATTCCAGGTCTACCTTAAAGCTGAATCTTAGGTCACCAATGGTACATTGCCATACAAGAGCAAAGTAATGACAATCTCTGTAGGTATCTAATAGGCTGCATTCCTGCTGAAGTGGTATAGTGCAGCTGCAATATTATGTCACCAGTGGTGGTGTGCTCTAACCTAAATCTGGGCAGGTTGCTGGGATATTCTCTGGTATCCTGTTTTTCAGTAAAGTCACATTGTTATCCCATTGAATCGCTTATGGTTTAAACTTACATTGGAAGGAAGGAAGTGGGAGAGAAAAACTTAAATGTGCTGGCTGGAAAGTGTTTACTATAGCACACAAGAGCTCCACCTCCTTGTGATATTCAAGTTCATCATATCTAAATAAATAATGCTTGGAAATTGTCCATCACAAGGGAAGACAGTCATCTCAAGGGTACTGTTGAAAGCTTATGTCAAAGGTAACACCATGGGCATGTAAATTGATTCAGAGTACTTCACTGGCACTGTTTTCTTTAGTACACTGGTGTCATTCCAGAACAATCCCAACCCCCAGCACACTAACATCAGGTCAATTTCTGAGCCCATTTACTTCACAAGGTTATTTCCTTTGACTCCAATGGATTAACCAGTTCTACATTGCAGTAGGAAGAGGTCAGATGTGTATCTCTTCCACTTACATTGAATTTAATTGATTTTTTTGTATCTGTTTAAAAAAAACACTTCAGAAATAGACCATAATGGCAAATGAATTTTCATCACTCTCATGCTCTCAAATGCAGCACAGGGCCCACTGTGCCAGGTGGTGTATGCACACTGACAGAACAAACCCCTCCCAATTCATGGGCAATATACCCCAAAGAGGGAACAGCTTTCACTCTTAAATGAGTCAGAGAGCTATTTTACAGCCTGAAAACAGCCTTTCAGCAAGCTCAGTTCCTTTCCTGGATAATCCCTCATCTTTTCTAATCCTTCCTGAAGATCTCTTAGCTCAATGACTAGCAGTATTTAGAAACCCTTTCTCTTTCTTTAGGTAATTGCCCTCTTCAGATGTTACTGATAAACGTCCTGAGACAGAGCCCTATAGCTGCTGCCCATACAGAGTCCATCACACAATGAGTCAATCCTGCTCCCCTCCCAGTTATTACTCCAACTGGTGCCAGCTGCTCATCATCAGCAAGGCCTCTTAAAGGAAGTGGTTTGACTCTGTCAGCTCCTTTCTTGAACTCCAGGGATGGTTTGTTTGCCATTAAGTTTTGGGAAGATGTAAGAAGCTACTGCAAGATTTTTTTCCCATGATTATTTGCTATTATAAACCTCTTCTGAGCTCTGGTTTCATTTCAGCTTGGACATCAATGTGCTTACAAATGGTATGTCTGCATTTGCTTATCCGAGTAGTTCTCTAGTTCAGTTCTTTACAGTTCAGTGAGGTGACCACCATAGCGAGCTCCTGTCATGGGCACAATGTGCTTACTGTTTTGAATGGTAATACCTGCTAAGAGCTATAACCAAGTCCTCAATCCTGCAGGGTTTCCGGGTGCTTTTCTTCCCATCAGTGCAGCTGACAGAGACTGAGCTCAGTTCTGCACCGAGTTCCCTGTCTGAACATTGTTATTTTACTGAGACAGCTAAAGGACCCAATTGAGAGTGGGCTCCATTTTGTGCTTTGTGATGCACAAAGATAGCAGAGGCTTCTCTTGCCCCTGAGAGCTCACAGTTCACAGCCACAGTACTTTGTGTCAGACTGTGTGGCACAATAACCTGCTCTTTCTTTTTCATGGCAGTCCAGCAATTGTTGTCATGTCATCTCTATCTGCCCAAGTATCAGGAATGCTATGAAATCATGGTTGTTTAAAGGATTTGCTGGGTTGGTAATTTCATGTCTGTGGTTTTCCAAAGGTTCTGCCTAAGAGACATTGCCAGGAAAGAGGACTTTTATAAGTTAATTTTGGGAACTTCTGTATTGTTGCCATAGAAAGAGTTTCTGAAGGAAGCCAAGTGTTTGAAGTGATTGCAGTTCTAATACTGGGATACACCTTCAAAAGGATGCTTCTGTTGTGTTGCCACTGGTAGACCCATTTCTCTCTGGTGAAGAATTAATATTCTATAGAAATAGCTATTAATAGTCAACAGACTGTTGAGGCCATTGGAATGAACCCCCAAACTGAAGTCCTGGCTTGGAGCATGGAGTTGAAACTGCATGTCCTGCCTCTCTAGCTTAACCATTTCTGGCAATCAGATTCTGTTTCTGGCTGGAAATTCCACCTTGCACAAAAACTATTTAGTTAAATGACAAGATAGGGACTAACCAAATGCCTGTTTTGAATGAAAAGCAGGTTTGGTCCAGCTGCACTGGCCTCTTCAATCAGCTTATTGTTCCCTCTGTAAGAGTATTGCTGGTGGCCCGTGAAGGACTTTGGACAAGTCTTCCTTCATTGTCATGCATTGATCTTATGCATCGCAAATCCAGGCAGTGGCTGAGGAGTGGGTATCTCTACTAATTGGTTACATCTGCCTCTAAGGCCTGGCTACCAGCTGGCAGAGGTGATGGTGTTTGCAAGGCTGCCTTGGCACAGAAGCTCTATGACTGCCATCTGTTGGTTTCCAGAGTTGCATTTCCTAGATAAACATGACCTTCTCATGGGAGATGTGACTTCTTATCTGCAATGGATGGCATGTAAAAGGCCCCTCCAGCTTCTGTGGCACCCTCAAGATCCTGCTTTGCCATTATCAAATGCGACGCCATTGTTTTATAATGGACATAATCCTTCTTCCTGCAAGAAAAAACTCTCAATTTCCAAAGAATCCATAAAGAATTCTACCTTTCCACCAAAGGTTTCTGTATTTGAACAGAATCAGGAAAGAAAGGAAGTTTTGCTGTGCTGTTTTGGTTTCCCTGTTGGTGATGCTGAATATTTAATCACAGCTTCCCAAGGACGTTTCTGTTTGGATTTTTCCCTAAGCTTCAGTGGCTGATCCTGGCTCAGGAACAGATCTTAGGCTGGTCCCTATGGACTCTCTTGTCCAAGAACTTGGCTGTTCTTGCTAGTTTGCTGAAAGGCCTTCAGGTACTCAGAAGAAGTATGTATATGTGCGAGGGCAAAATATATATCTATATTCCCAGAAGTCTATAATAATGCTTTTGTAATGGAAAATCCTTAATGGAGAGAAAAATAATAAAGTATGAGCTTTCTTCTGAACTGTTGTCAGAAGAAAACTGACAGCAGTTCACAAGTTTGGGTTCAGAAGTTGTTTAGATTCCCTGAGTGCAAAAGAATATCTGGAGTCCTATCGGGAATTTCTAGCTACTTTATATTTATGCCCACTGAAATCCTCAAAAGTCAGTCTGGTGTTTCCATGGAGTTCTAACAAAAGAATAGCTAATGATTAGGATATTTGGTCCAAGAGGCTGATTATTTCTTCTAAAACTTGAATAGTGGAGTTCAGAACTTTGGAAGACTGGTATCATCCAGAGGGATCTGCAATGTCTTTGCTGACATAACCATTTCTGACAGATTGATTAATACATATCACACCGGTACTCATGGCACCAGGATCACACAGGAGCAGGCACATCACTTAATAAATAGTGCTGCTCATAGCTTCTGTCTTAAGAAAAGTTAATAGTTAAACTTCTTAAAAAGCAGTTATTTTGAAAGATGACTTTGAAAACTCAGCATCTACCTATTAGAAGTATCTTAACCAAGTAAGGCTTATTTGCTTTCCTTCTTATGTTTCAGAACCACCTTGACAATTTCAAAACAACACAAAATCTCTTGGGTAACACTGTAAAATAAAGGTTCCTTTGCAAAGTTCTGGCTACTCTGGGAGCTTAAACTCATTCTCAAGGGCCAGAAGACTCTGGGGGCCTCAGATCAAATGCTGAGGTAGATATGCTGAACAAAGACTCTGGAGTGTTTCCTCTGAACCATCAACCCCCACAGGGCTGATGGATTCATTTGTGGACTTCTCATAAGGGAGCCTTCCAGTTTCTTTTTCTGGGACAGGCTGCCTGTGTAACTGAAGGATCGGGAATTACCGTTACCAGGAACCTTGCTTCAGCGCCCCGCGGCTAAACAAGCTCAAATCTGTGTTTTAGCAGCCCAAAGAGACATTTGGGGAGTTTCAACCAGCATCACAAATATGCTGGGTAGGAAACATGAACTAGGCTTCTCCAGTTGTCACCACAGAATCTGAGTGCTGCACTAGAGAGGCCAAGCCTGAGTTGTATGAAAAACAAATATAGAAATACTAGGTTTTTTTCTGTTACTTTTCCTCTTGCTATTCTTCCAAGCATTAAACATTAGGGCTTGGGCTCATTCAGAATATGGAACTGTTTGTTGTAAGTAATTTCATTAAGACACACGGCTCTGAATCAACAAGTTACTTAACATTTTAGCCCCATAATTATAGGTACAAATGAAAATCCTGTTGACTCCAGCATGTGCTTAACGCTCTGTTGAACCAGAGCCTTAGTCCAGTCAGCAAACTTGTCATGAGCTGATCCTGATTTGTGAGAATGGGTTTATTATTTGTAAGTATGCACCAAATAGGTTGGGCAAATAATTTTTCAACCTATCGGCTTTTACTGTTTGCTTTAGACTGTTTGCTAAGTAATTCATTATTCATTATGGTTGGTCAAGTGCAATGCATGATGCTTCTGAACAGGAAAGGGGGGGGGTAAAAGGAAAAGGATTAATGAATAATGAATAACATACTTCCTCGTCTGAATCTTCATGCTGAAGTGAAGGAAACACTCAAACATTTGCAAGCATTTTAATACATTCTCTGTTGCTGCCTTGGGTACTCAAAAGAAGAAATAATATGGCTTCAAGAATCACTGCTAAGCCAATAGGGCATTTTAATACACTCAGGGAAGATACCCAAAGGAAGTAAGTGCCAAAAAATGCCAGTGGACACCCAAAGTAAGTGCACACAAAGGTGCTCAAGCCAGCAGCATGCTTATTGTGCATCACAAGCAGATGCCCTGAAATTCCTACCTAGTTGCTTATTTGCAGCCTTTGAAAATCTGCTCAACCCCACCCAGTGATCTCAGCATGAGGCCACAAAAGCATCTCCTGAAATCATTACTTATGAAACAAAAAGCTTATCACATGTTTGACCTGAATCCTGCCAGAAGTTGAAGTTATACTAAGAGTATGTATGTGAGAAGGGAGAAAAAAGCAAGGAAGATTAAGGAGCTGGTGTGATCTGCAGTGGTCTGCAGGTCAAAGCAGTGACTCCTTTGAGAAGTCAGTGGAGGAATAGACTTGGGGGTAAAGGTTTTATTTGTTAGTTTTCCAATGTTAAGTAATAACATTTTGTTTTAAAAAGCAAAAGCAAACATCACTCTTTAGCTTGAAATCTTTTGGTTTGAACAATCTAACTAGTAATAGGGAAATCACTATTTTCTGTAGGAAACAAAGATATTCAGCTGAAAGTGCTGTTTGTATTTACTGAAAAGTACCCACCCTTTCACTGAATCTTCTGGAGAAGGTTGGATAGATTTTTGTTGCTAGGATTTTGCACTCGGGGAGGTGAAATCAAATGAAACTGAGGGCACTATGCTTTGGGTTTAGCTAGCAAAGCACAGCTGAGTCATTTCTATTTGGAATAAACCAACCCCCCCAATCCTTCTCTCCATAAAACTTCCTACATCTCACTGGCCAGGAGATATCTGCTTCCCTTTGCAGGCAAAGGTGTTTCAGCCAGGGCTGTGTGAAGGGGTTTTTGCCTCCTGCCCTGTGCCTCTTCTCAAGCTGTCTGCTGGGTGCAGGATCCAAGTGTCGGAAGCGATGGATTTCGGAGCTGGCTACCAGCCGCGGTGCCCCGCTCATTAGAAACAATTTGCATGCTGAACATCAGTCTGACAGCCCTAGCAGGGATTTGTTTAGCTAATTTAGAGTAATGGAGAAGAGAAATTAATCACTTTAGCATTGATGCTCCCTGGCATGGCAAGGCTAGTAGTCATCCCCCCCTTACCTGTCAGAAAGACACCCCCAGTTCTCCCCCTATTTCAGTGTGTCTTTGCCCCTGAACTGAGAGTTCAGGGATATAATAACAAGCCTGGAATACCAGGCCAGAAGCTGTCAGCATGGAGAAAAAAGCAAGGCAGCTACGGAGTGCTTACAGCAAGGTTAAAGCAAACAGGATTATGTGTTCAAAGCACTTGAGAGTGCTGATGCTCTCAAAACAAAGGACAGGGCAGGAGCCTCAGCTCCTGTCTAGCTGTGCTCAGCTGGGGAGAAACCCAATCACCAGCTATGGCTTCATTAATGATTGATTAAGGGAATAGTGCTGGGGTGGAAGAATCCTGCCTGTGGTGAGCACAGATCCACTCCAGGTGTTCTGCACCCCTTGGGAAGCAGGGATTTGTGAGATAAGGGCTCTAAGATGACAGTGCCCAGCATTTGGTCCACTAGAGCTGGGCTGGGGGATCTGGAGGATCACTTCAGAAGAAAATGGGAAATAGGTTCATTTTCAGCTTTTTTTCCTCTGTTTTTTAGTGTTTTCAACATAAGCCTTTGTTGTTTTTCATACACAACCCCAGAAAATGCAAGATCTATATTAAAATATTCTGCTTTGATAATACCAAAAACATTTATCAGAGAAAAACCCCACAACCCTTTTAAATCTATCCAATGTGTTTTGCCAATCCCAGGTGTATTTAGCATGCTTTAGGCATATACCCATTCCAAATAAATGAAGATACAAGCTCATGACAGCTGTGACATGAATAGAATCCATATTGTGAACTCAAACACCCTTATAATTTGTCATTTGTTTAACATTTAGGATCACTGGACTCTCAGACATTGTCATGCAGCCTGTATTCCTTCTCCCACACTCCTGTTTACAAGCCTAATGTGAGTATTGTTCCCTGGATAGGCATCCTCTGCATATTTAATTTCCTGTGTATTGTTCCCTAGTCCTTCTCTAGTGCTTGGAGCAGGTAGGACTGTTTTCACGTGGAGGTTGTTGTCTCCCATTTCTCTATTACAAGAAGAAAGCTTTTCTGACCTTCACTATCACCGCAGAGCGTGGGTGCAGGTTGTTTTCAGCAGAGTTCTTCTAATGTAGGACTTCTAGTCACTGAAAAGCATTAGAAACCCACATATCATCATTTATAGGTGCAATCCAAAACTCATCTCCTTTTATAGGCCCTAGCTTAATAATTGTGGCTGCAGAATAGCCTCCAGTATTATTCCCAGAATAAGAACTACTGAACTTAAACAAGCGTAATGCAATAAGGGGGAGATGGAAGTACCAAAGCTTTTATGTACAGAAATGATGCCAGATTGTAAAAATGTGAATGCTGTAAAATAATGTCTTTAATTATATGCATGGAAAGAAGGTTTTTCAGCAGCAGATGTCTAAAGATAGGCTCTCAAAACATAGACCTGTCAGTGAACTCTACGGAAAAAAGTAACGGAGACTTTTGGACATGGGCTGACAAGGATGGCTTTAATTTCCTTCAGATGAAGGTTTCTAGGTGTATATGTGTGTAATTTCAGAACAGGGCTCTTAAATTTTCTGCCAATTATAATAATTGCAATTAAAAGGAAAGATTTGGTATAAGAAATAAGAGCAGAGAGAATGGATCGTGAATGATGCATGGGGGTAACTGAACTCTGCCCTCGCCTATTGTAGTTGTGTTAGCAGATGTTAAGGGATGGCTAGTGGGGAAACAGAAGATTTTCTGATGAGGCATATGTATTTGTGGCCTATACGTGTGTGTGTGTATATATATATGTATATAAGTACCTTTAGTTAACAAGTGAGTCCTAATTGTCTGTCTTGACGTATATGGTGAATTCCTTTGATTCCTTTGATACAGATTGGAAAAGGCTGATCCTAACAGAGGCTTGGCTCATGGTTCTCAGGGCAGGCAGGGGCTTTCCCAGAACATTCCCACTCCTTAAGGAGAACCCAGCTGAGCTGCTCATCAGCAGCTCTCAGCACACCTCCCATTGCAAAACTTGAGTGGAGAAAAGCAGCCAGTTACCACCCTGGATGACTTCTTGATCTCATGTGGGTTTCTATCACTCCTGAACAAAGGTATTTCTGTCCAAGGCTTTTCAGTAACTGGGGATGTGTGGGGAGTTTCACCCAGCCCTTAAATCACAACAACTGCCATCTTTTTAAAAGACTATCATAATGTTGAGCTTTCTGTTTTTAATGCTTTATTATAAAAGTCCCCAAATTAAGGCTGCGATGTAGTTGCAATAGAATTTACATTAGCATATTTGGAGAGTTTTTTGATCATTTTTTGCATGCCTTAGAATGAAATATGCTGCAAAAATTAAACATTATATGCAAATGAGTGCAACAAACCTACATTTTGAATAATAATTATTCATTATCTCCCTTATAATATATGGAAGTGGCTTCCTCTTTCCTTTTTTTAAAGAAGGAAATGCACTGTAGACATTAATTCAGCACAGCAGAAGTTTACAGAGGAGATCCACTGAAATTATAATAGAACACATCCCTCATTTGCATAAATCCCAGAATCCTGCCTGCCAAACCCCTCCAGCTATTAATAGGTGATATGAATGTCACTCGATGCTCATTTATAATATTGTCACTGTAATATAATGCATATTTAGGACAGATTTTAAGAATCATTGTAATTAACAAAGCACACCATTACCAGCAAGTGTTTATTTGTGTTATAGGATAAAGATGTTGCATTTGGAAACAATTATAACTCCCAAAGTGTTGAATTACCCCCTTTGGAACCATTGCCTTCTTTTAGTGAGTGCAGTAGATTTCCACAGGCTAGTTGCATGGGAAAAAAGCCTCCAATGGTTTAAAGAAATGGCATGTCTGCGTATCTACAGTGATAATAATCATTCATGTGCCAGGCCATACCTGCATGACATGTATTTATTCTTCACCCCAGGGCTGGTGTGATTGGAAGTTTTTCTCCATAGCTCTTTATGAGGAAACTGAGTTGCCAATCTATGCGAATAGGCTCTTTGAAACAGCTTAACAGTATTAAATGCACATTTAGAGCCTGAATTACTGTTCACTCTTCTGTTTCCACTGTTTTGAGTTCTACTTATCACAAGGTAGATATAGCCAGGACAGAGTGTGACTTGAGCAAAACTTTCTAGAAGCAAAGTGGCTTTTTGGTAGGAATTATGCAGAAGGATTGATTGTTCAGGTTGATACTGAATTCCTCCCATAGCAATGCTCCAGCTTATTTCAATGTGAATTTGGCCAAATATAAGTTACTTAAAATTTAATCACCCACACACCATGTCAACCAGTGGAGCTGGAGGCTGATGAAGAGTTTCCTCCAGTTTCAGCATCCCTAGATACAGTCAGTGATCCCTCAAGATCTCTCCCTGGCTAGGGAGGGTGGTGGGAGGCAATGGGAGGTAGAACCAGAAGGAAAAGAAGGAAAAATAGGAAAGACCTCTCAAACAGTGCTCAGCATGGTGCTTGCCAGCAAGCCTGCATGCCCAGAACTTGCATCGCTTTGTGTGTGTTTGTGCAGAAGGTGGATTTAATGAACTGACTCTGTGCTTACTGAAAACTGCTGTAGAAGGATAAATCATCATGAATCTCCAAGCTCAGCCTTGCTGTATGGTCTTTCTCCTTGAACCTACTAGGATTTTACCCTCCTTTTACCTACATCTCTCTCTGATGATACCAGGACAGAGATCCTTCCTCAGGGCACAGTTGTCCCCTCTGCCAGGGACTCTAATGAAACACCATAAGCCCATCAGTGACTGCACATAGTCCCTCTGTGCTGCTGAATTAACCTCCTCCACTCATATAGATGTTTTCACATGTCCCACTTTGGGGAACAGCCCCCATACCCCTGCTGAGAAGCACTAGAATAAAATCTATTCCAGCAGTAGCAGAGCTCTACATAAAGAGGAGGCAAAAAAATCTCATGTCTTTCATGCGAGTGGATTTATTCATCCAAATTTGAATTTTTAATGCAAACCTCTTTAAAATTTCAGGTTTTCGAACATTTCTACCTCTTTCTTTATAAAACTGGTTCTATCCCACCTACAGTGCAAGGTGGATTGAGGCAGATGTAGCAATAGATATAGCAGTCTCCAGGCTGTGCTTAGGACACATTTCAGTTTAGATTTTACCTAAGTGACACGGCAAGAAAATACTGTCGCTTTTCCCGTCACCTCCTTTTCTCTCTTTCCTCCTTCTGAAATATTTCAACAACACTGAAAAATAATCTTCCACAGGGGAGAAAAAGGGAAAAAAAAACCAACAGCTTTTTTCTTTTTTTTTTTTTTTTGTCAGGAAAACTAAATTTGATAGAGATACATCTGTTCAGAGACTGCAGGATTAAAAAACAGAAGACAAATGGAAACTCTCCTAGCGCTTGCCTGCGCACTGCTGAGAACAGAGACTTGTTGATCCTCAGGCTTTCTGGTTGCCCGAGGAAAAGAAATAATTAAAAACATTAAGTGAACAAAACACTCTCTGAAAAAGGGAAGCAATCTCTTTAGCTGAAACCCCACTCTTGTCTCTTCAAGTCCTTCAGATGACAATCAGCTGCCCGGTCCCACACTTGGGGCGCTGTTCAGACCCTTCCAGCAGCGTGTTTCACCACTGCAATTATTCTGGAGTCTCTCCTCCTCCTATTGTGGCCAGTTTTTCTGTGTCACCCTCAGCTTAGGAAGAGTAGTGTATTATATGAGACCAACAGTTTGATTTGATCAAATCCATCTCAGTTTATGCTCCTTCTTGGCTCAGCTGTGGCAATCTTTTGTAACGGATGTTACGAGTTGCAATCATTGGAAACTCACCCCGGGTCATATGTGGCTTCAGATGCACTTTATCAGATTGATGCCACTCCTTTTCCTTGCCACATCCTCTAGCAGCTTTCTTGTTTTGATGCCTTTATCTAAGTTCCCCACTGGAGATCACCCATCCCCGGAAGGGCTGGAAGGAAAATATCCCTCTCTAAGAGTGATCAGAGTGCAATAGCAGAAGAGAAGCCTTTGAGCTTTCTGTGGTTTCAATGAAGTAGCTTATGAAGCAATCGCAGTGCTTTAGCCTTGTGCCTGCCCTGGTGTCCTGCAGGCTCCCCCTCCTGACTCCCAGGCATGGCTTTGGAAACAAGACAATTAAATTAAAAAAGAAGAAGAAAAAGAAGAAAGAAATAAAGCAGCAAACCAGACTATCCCCTAGCGAACTGCAGCCTTGCCTGGACATGAATTCAGCACACAGGCTTCAAGGGGCAGCAGCACACATAGGGCAGCAATGCTCTCATGGGGAATTTGCTGCTCTCAGGCACCTTTGACACCTGAAGGCAAAGGCTCAGAGCAGACCCTTTGCCCACCCCGGGATGCTCTGCTGCTGTTCCTACTCAGTTTCTGCACAGATGTGGCACTGCTGTGAGCAGATGTCGGCATTGCCCGTGTCAAACTGAGTGGCTGGCTGCACGCAACAGCAAAGCTGATCGCAGCAAGTGCCTTCCCCTGCCTGGTGCCTTCCTCTATTGCATGCAGAAAATGCAGATGCTTGGCTCTAGATCCACCCCATGCGCACACCCCCCTCACAGTTACAGCTTCACGGGTACAAACCCAGCCTACACACACCAATGGACTCAGTCACACGTGTGTAGTAAACCCATGCAGCCACCCACAAGCACTTTGCGCTTCTCCTGCTGCGCCAAGGTTCCTACTGCACGCAAACTGCACATAGCTGCCTATAAATAAACACACCGATCCAGCACCCGCCTCAGTGTCAGCTCCCCTCAGCCTTTTGGTTTAAATATAGGCTTTGGCTCTGCTCCAGGAGGAGGTACAAGTGGTTTCAGACTCAAATTGTTAGGAATCCTATTTGCTTAGTGAATGTTTCTTTCTCTAATGAGACCAAAATAGCAATTAACAGGAGTCCTAATGCTACGATTCTTGAGGAGTACACACATATATATATTTTTATCCTTAAGATTATTCTTATCTGGCTTCAAATCCAGAAGCCATCTTGTCCAGACATGCATGTTATACATCACACCTATATCTGCACCTTTCTGTTTCACACTTCGGTGTGGTCCGGTTGAGATGTGCAAGGGGAAAATATTGGCTTTGAATCACAGCACATCCAAGTCCTCATTGCTGGTAAAACTCAGCACCTTTTTTTTCCTCTCCTGGTTTTGTTTTTCTCATCTTGAAGTTGACACAGAAGCTGAGATTTTTCAGCCCCTTCTCTCCTTGCTGTGTTCAGGGTTTGCCTTTTTTTTTCCTACTTCTCTCCTTTTTTCCCCTCTCCCTACAGCCAACAGAGTGGTCAGTGAACACGAAATTAGCCAATTCAGACAGGGGCCGAACACCCCGAGAGAGGAGGAGAGAAAGAGAGACAAGACGTGATCAGCCCTTGCCTGAATAAGCTCTCTCAACCCTACTGTGCTTTTCCCCCTTTCTCTGAAAATCACATGAAACAAATGGGAATTATGAGGACTGCAAATTCCCAGTGCATTCAGGGACCGGCCACCAGTGACCTTCCTGCCTGCAGTGTTTCCCTGTGCTGCCCATGCCCTGCTGCAGTACAGAGCATTTACATCTCCAGCAGCCTTCTGCTGCCTTCCCTCAAGTACCTGCAGACAAAAGGGCAGGTTTTTACCTCTTTCATAGGAACTAGGAAGTCTGGCCAAAACCCCCTGGGATGAAGCTGCACAGAGAAATGTCTCTCCTGCTAATTCCATTTGTTTAAGCTGTGTGTAGGTCTTGCTTGTCCTTTTAAGGGGGATGCTTTGCCTGAATTCCTGGTGGGATGAACACCTGAGATCACCCTGGGCTTCGGGCACTGGTTGTGTCTGTGCAGTGAATCAGGGGTGACTTTTGATGCTCCCTGGTCTCCTGGCTGCCACCCTGCCCACACTAAGCACTTACTGCAGAGCATTAATGAAAATCATGGGGTTCAGTGCCAGGTTTTATCCTGATCCAGAGCTGGGACATATCTTGGAACTTCTAGCTGTGATTGCACAATGATGTCCATGAAACAGAGGAGGCAGTGCTTGCAATGCAAGCATGATGAGGCTGCATGTGCAGGACTGCATCTGAGCTGAGGTTCATAGAGGGACCTTGCTTCTCTAAGGAGCCAGGGAATGGTTTGCTCTCCCTAGCTTACTAATATTTGCATAGTGTTTTGAGGATGTAAGCTGCACTGAGAGTCTGTGTGGTGGCATAAAAGATGATTTGAAACATTTTCTTACCCATTCCTAGTTTTGGGAGGAACTGATAATGACTGTTATGAGTAATGGCTTCCATAATGTGGTCAGTCAGCTGGGAAACCTCAGGACTGCTCTGGGATATCTTTTTCCTGTATTGCATCCTTCAAGTAGGGGGAGCAAGGAACTATAAGATAGAAAGGGAGTTTTAAGGAGACCATTTACATTGACTTTTTGCAATAACCTTTCAAGGTCCCCATAAGTGCCAGGCCATCCAGTCCACAGAGTCTCCTGGAAGGCCAAGTCAATAATATTATTGACTAGTATCAGAAGCTCCTCAGGTGTGTGGAGCTGGGACTTCCGTGTAAGAAGGGGAAATAAATCCATCCTAAGCAGATATCTGGAGCAGCATGTCCAGAATAACAATATTAGCAGTAGTAGCACATAGGTGCAAAGCTACCAGACATCACCGGAACTCATGGGAATGGGATTTTAACTGGACTGGTTTCCAGTTGCCTGTTATGTAAGCTCATTTAGCCTTGTGAGAGCCTCTGACTTTTCCCATCACCCCTTCTCCCACATTTCTCCCATCCGCTGTCATCAGTGCCTAACCCAGCTTTATCTCCCAAGAATGGCTGATTTCCAAAGTGCCAGCAAGTGCCTGAGAATTGCGTAATTGCAATATAATTAATGAATTAAAAGAATGAGATGTTTTAAGTGCTTTCAATATGCCAGTCCCTATAATTATCTACAGAAAACGTGTTCATTAACAATCTCGGAGTGTGAGGCTGTGGCTCCTGCTTTTGAACGTTTCTTGCTCTCATGGAGCTGGATGTGGAGTGGGAGCAGGGAAAGGGCTTTTGCAAAGCTTTAGGAAGCTTTGCTTTCTCCCTGGGTTTAGAGCAAGTCAGAAGAGGAGCAAGACTGCAGAATACCTGTCAGTTCCCAGCAGATGTAGAGGCAGCATGATTTGCTAGACCAGGGTCATAGGACCCGTGTCCAAATCTTGGCTCTGCTGTGTGAGTCTGAGTGCATGAACTCAGATGGATGTGTGCATTTTAGCAGCAGATCATTTATCCCCTTCCCCAGCCAGCCCCATGCCTTGGCTGGAAATTGCAGCCACTTCTGCTAGAAGAGGTTTGTGTATAAATAATTGTACTCTATTTCTCAATGTAAAATCATGGGTGGTGTGGAGCTTAACAAGGGAATTGCCAGGTTTCACTTGTACTGCTGGGGAAATATTGGGCATTGCCTCTCCTGGATTTGCTGAGCAAGACTGAGGAGAGGGGAGTCTCAGTCCTGCTGGAGCCCTGGTCAGAGGAAAGCTGTCCTTAGGAGCTTTGCAGGACATGGTGATGTGCTTGAAGAGCTTGATTTTACTTACATGGGTGTAAATCAAGAGCAATTCCTTTGATGCCAATGGAGTGGCTGACATAAGTGAGAGGTGAACATGGCCTATTGGTATTGAAAGCACTTAAAACATCTCTTGAGGGCACTTTTATGAGGGAGCTCGCTCTGTGAGGCTGATTGACAGGGTACAGCGCTGCTCAATGTCTGTCCTTCCCGGGATCCTAAATTGTAAATTAATTCAGCCATAGATGTGACTAAGACATTCTCTGTCTGGAGCATTTTAGCCACATAGTGGGCTGCAGGCTCCATAAATTGTTTTCTGTTCAACTCAGGCAATAAATGGCCAGTTCAGGCAACACACTGATAGCATCCCACTGCCCAGTTTAGGCAAATTACAAAGGATGAATTACAGGGTTATCTCCACACTTTAACAAATCCCACTTTTTGATTGCTCTAACCTGCTCTTGCTGAAAAGGCAATATCCTCCAGCAGACAGGGGTTAAACGTCCAGCGGCTGGGGAAGAAGCTGAAAGAGCAGAAGAACTGCAGTGAGGGCAAGTGTTAATGAAGGAAGATCTTTGCTGGGAAAAGAAGCAATCACTGCCTGACGGGGTTGGGTCCTGGTGGGCAGGGAAGCCTTGACATTTTCATTCAGAGGGACCTATGTCCAGAATGAGTGCTCCTATCCTTGGACATTGTTTGCAGCATCCTTAAGCACTGCCACCAAGGAAAGAGCCAAGACTTGGTGTGATTGTGCTGTTTAATCTTAATGGGACAGAATTAATTGAAAGAACATAATTACGGCAAGAGTTCCTATTACTGTTTTCACGTGGGACCAACAGCCCAGCTCTCAGCTGCACGTCCCAACCTCCAGAAACATTGGATTTGACTTTCAAAACCTGGGAGGCCAAGGAGACTGTTCCTGTCCTGTATATGAAGGATAAAACAGTTGCTTTGTATTATAAGAAGTGCAGCATTTCAGTGGAATAGGGAGAAAATGGTTTCCTTGCCTTGGAAACCTCTGTTTTTCACCTCATCCTCAGTCAGAAAGAGAAGTCAGAATTGTGAGAATATTCACAAAACTGAGCTCTGGAAAATATCATTTAAATAAATTTGAAATCTCATGCTTTGATTTGGGCATTTTCTAAAAGATGACTTCAGTTTGTACCAAACAAGTCATTTGAAAGGGAGAAATCTCTAAGGTTTTGTTTCAAAGTGAGGAAATGGAAATTTTGGCAATCTTAAAAGGGATCATGTTTTTTGTTTCATGTAAAAAAAAGTCAGGAAAACTGTCTCTTTACTGAAAATATTTTCATTTTTGACACTCTGCTATTTTTCAACCATGAAGTATTATTAGAAAATAAACACAGAAGGAAAGAACATCTCTATGGTAGGAAAGACAGGTACATTTCCATGAATAAAAAGAAGAGTCTCTTAATGTCTGCTGAACGTTGCTTTTAGACTAAATCATAAGCACACAAAACATGGTTTATTGTTTCTGTTAATACTTTTTTTCACCTTATCAGGCTGTATGACTGCTTGTGGTGTTTTGGTGCTACCAAAATGCAACAAATATATCCTAAATATAAAACATGTATTCATATAGAATGGATATAAATCCTAACCTCTAGCCAGGCTGGTTTACCCATAGGATGAATCAAGCCCATTGTGTCAACCCAACTTTCCACCCTATTTGCACTTTAATTGCAATTCCAGCTTTCATGTCCATCTGCCAGCTGCGAGCCAAGTGCTGCTCCAGCATTGCCAGCGCAGGGTCCCCGGTAGGGATGAGCCATCTGGTCACCCTGTCCCCAGTGCAGGCACCACCAGCAGTGTGGGAGGAAGCCAAGTTTGGCTTTCACTGCAGCATAAGGCAGGAGTCAGCGGGTGGCTCTACACTGGACATCAGCTCTTCTTAAATCTTCAGTCAGTCTGTGAATGCTCAGGGCTGTGAGCCATGTCCTAAAGAGCCAGGACATCATCTGAGAATTCCAGTGCATATCAGAGAAGAGCAGTCTTCTGTTTGCTTTCTTCTTTTATAGACTGTGATGGCTGTGACTGTTGTGTTTGTGGTGATATCTGTAGGAAGAGCAGCTTCTAGCAAGGGAAAAGCTAGAGGATAATCCAGAAGAATTTAAGGGCAGACAATGTTACAACATGAAGTCTATCCAGAACCAGCACTTCTGAGTCTGGATTAGCAAGACAATTTGACCATGGACAGGTCATCTAGATCTATTCCTTCTTCCTGCTACACTTTCAAAGCATAGCTTTGAAAAAGCATTTTAACCAAACCACTTCTTAGTTTCCTTATCTGAAGAATATAAATTATAACACTTTGCTTCCTGATACAGCTCTGATCAAGGACAATTCATTAACTCTCCTGAAGTGCTTTTAAATCTCCTGTTTGAGGCACTACACAGGTATTCAAAGGAGAGAGTTCACAGAAACCACTTCACATGAAATAAAAATGTGATCATTCCAGATTAGGAGAAATCACACTCAGAAAAGTTCTGCTGACAAGTTTATGAATTTTTCTGTGTTTGTGGGGGCTGCAGAAGTCTTCTGAGATAGAAAAAAGCAATTTTGTTTTTTTTTTTTTTTTTTTTTTTTTTTTTGACAATCATTCTGAGACTGAAAGTTCTGCAGTATTTTTAGAATTTGAAATTTCAGCTCCCTCTTGCAGAGCTAGGAAAGGATGGAGGAAGAGCCAGGAAGATAGAGAAAAAGGGACGCGAGTGATGTCCAGACTCTCTACCTCTCCTGGTCCCCAGGAAAGCTGCTGACCCATCGACATTCAGGCCTAAAAACTTTAGGTCTGCCTAGATACAAGACAAAATATGTTGCTTCTGCCCTGGGACACGCGTAGGTCTGACCTGTGCTCCATCCCTGAAGCTACTAGGGGAAGATACCTGAGAAGGACTAAGCTGAAGGCCTGGACACATTCCTGTGTAACATTATCTAGGTGTTCCTGCTCCGGCAGGGGGATTGGACTAGATGATCTTTCGAGGTCCCTTCCAATCTCTAGCATACTGTGATACTGTGTGAAGGTGATCTGGTTAATACTGAAGGGACAGGCAAGCTGTGCATTTAATATGTGAACGTGTCTGACTCACTCTCGGTTCTCCCTGTGTTCAATAATGTAAATAACATCTTTAAGAAGCCCATTACTTTCATCTGCAGTTGTGAGAGAATTGCTCAGGTTCTCCCTTGGCAGTTCTGTTTGCACATAATAACAATATTAATAAAAAAAACCTAGAGAAAACAACCAAAACAAAAAAGATAATAATAGGAAGAACAGTAATAAAAAACAGGGGTTGCCTTTTCAAGGTGTTTCCTCCCTTTGAAAGAAAACATATGAATTGAAAAGACTGCTGATATCAAACTCTTCTGTCTAGAGAAGATGAGGTTCCTTGGAGGCTTCGTAGAAGCCTTCCAATCTCTGAAGGGGGCCTGCAAGAATGCTGGAGAAGGACTCTTTGTCAGGGACTGTAGTGATAGGACAAGGGGTGATGGGTTCAAACTGAAACATGGAAAGTTCAGTTTAGATATAAGGAGGAAGATCTTTACCCTTTGGAGTCCCACTACTCCTAACAGCAGGATCTTCAAAAGTGGTTAGACAGCACATAGAATCATTTCTGTCTTTGAACTTCTATTGGAATCATGCAAGTTGCCAGGAAATAATAAGCCAAGCACAAAGTTCAGCCTCCTTCTCTGCTGGATCATGCTGTCTGCAGCTGCATCACCCTAACCCACCTCCCTCTCCCCTGCTCATAACCTCCAATAAGATTAGTTGAGGGTTAGGGGAATACATTTGGTCTATAATGCTTCAATTTCCATCATGTTTTCAGCAGAAGAGAATACAACAACAGTTTTGCTTTTCATTTTGTTCAAGAGGGACTTCTTTTCTCTTTTGGCTGTGGTAAAAGCGTTCATTTTGATGACATTGTTGAAGTCATACTCTTCAAACACATGGCGTGTATTGAAACAAAGAGCAAATATTACTCCATGTTTTCTGCTATGTTCACTTTTCATTACATTACTCAACATTGTTGGAATTAAAGATGCTCATAAAAACCAAGCATGGTGATACTTCCCAATAATATTTTGACAGTTTTAATCTGGGGTTTTGATCCATTTGCATTTTGATGTATAACAAAAACAAATGTTCAGATTTCAGGGAATAAGCTCTTCGTGTTCTAACCAAGGGGGATGGAGGATTTATTTCCCAGTGATTATGTTTGGACAGTGGCTGTGATGAGAAGCCCTTCTGCAACTGATGTAGTAAAAGAGGAAATCTGGGGTTATAATTAAAGAGGGTTGGCAGTTTAAATTTGTGATGATGAAGAATTAATTATTAACAGAAGTAAAAATGCTTTAGAAATCCCACAGGATGTTATTTAGCAAAAAGAATATTTCAGGGGGAAAAAAACCCAGATCTCTCTGTTTAAATTTGAATGAATAGCAGGGGAAGAGCCTCACATCCATCATTCAGCTTGCCTAAAAGTACAGATTTAAAAGAAAAAAACCCTGAAAACTGTCTTGTTTGTAAATTAAGGTATTAGAACCTGTCTCTCTGCTCATCTCTTCTTCTCCAGGCCAGGATTATGTTTGATTTGTAATAAAATTTGACACAAATCCGACAATATTTTGACCAGGCTTTGCATTTTGGAGATTAAAATAAGCACCTGCACATGGCAGCATCCCTTGCAGTTACATCCCCTGGCTTCCTCTCCTTCCTGCTGCTTCTGTAGCTGGTCACCTCTGTCTCCCACTCCTCCAGCACCTCTCTGCTTGTCACCACTTCCTCACTCCTCATGCCCTAGCTCCATGGAGCCTCTCAAGTCCTTTCCCTCTTCCCGAATCCCTGGTGTTCACCTTGACTAGAAGGACTTTCACCCACTCCCTCCAGTCACCTGGCTCCCTTCCATCGCTGTGTCCTCAAGTCACAGCAACATCACACACAGAACATCGCTGTCCCTTACATTTCCTCACAAATTGAATTCATCATGAACGTATGAATAAATCCCCAAGAGAATAAAAGTTCTCAGAGGTAATTGAATCACACAAGAGTGATGGGACTTTTTTTCCCTCTTTTTTCCTAAACTCATTCCCAGCCCAGGCTCAATCAGCATTCATTACTCCCACCTCCCTCCATCTGAAACAGCAGAGGAACTGAGTGAAGGAGGCCTGCTATAGCCTCCTGATTAAATCTTTCAAACGTGATGGCCTATCAAACCCAGTATTTTGTAAGCCAAGAAACATGAGATTTTAATCCAACGCAGATATAGGTGCAACCTATAGAACTAGCTGTGAAGAACAGAGCAATGGAATCATATGGAGTGTCTGATGGTTTAAAAATATCTTTGGAGAGGACAGTTTGATCTAAAAGAGTTTATTTTCAAGGGTAGAGCTACTTACAGTAGGAAAACACTGAAACAATTAGCAATCAAAAGAAAACCTTTTGATTTGACATTTTTGCCCTCTTATTTGAGTTTGCTTCAGTTTAAGGAAAATATTAGGAAAAGAAAAATCCTAAAATTGAATGGAAATAATAGCAACATTCTGCACATACATGCCACTTCATTAAACATTTAGCTTGCAGTGTTTTGACATTCTCCAAACGAAGCATTTTGACATTATGAAATGGAATTTTTCAATAAGCTTGTTTGGATCTTTCTAAATCAAAAATATCCTGGAATTCTCCATCAAAAGGGCGTTACAAGAATTCACTTCTCAGGCTGATTTGAGCGAATGAGATTTCTACTTTGTCCAGGTTCCAGCAGCCAGCAAGGCATGGAGGCTGCCAGCCCAGCAGGTTGTGATGGAGACGTCCACCTCACCTGAGGCCATCTAGTGAAGGCTCTGATCTGGCACCTCAGGACTACATGTAGAGGCACAACTGACTACGTGTCGAAGGCTCACGTGTGCCTTGATGCCGATGAAACCTGGTCAGCGCTCAGACACACACCACAAAGGCTCTGATGTCCTCTGCTGGGATCTAACCCATGACCTCCAGTGCTAAAAACATGAGACTTTGTCATCTGAGATAAAGAAAACATTCTGCAGCTGCAGGAAAATCCCAAGCTCTGGAGTGCTTTTGCCCACTAGAGGGAAGTGCATTCACACGCACACGGGTGAGCATACAGCAGTGCACATGAGACAGCTTCATACACTCCCTCCCCACGCCTGGATCCTGCTGGACCCAAAGGAAGGCTGCCGGAGCATGGTGCTGCTCATCGCCATGTCTCTGCTAGTGCTAACGGCAGCTGAAGAAGGCAACAGGCATTGCCTAAGTGACTGTATCCACACTTCCCATCCTTTGCCATGACCAATACGTGTGCACAGGCACAACCTTACTCTTGACAATGTCCCCTTGATGGATAAAAAAATACAGTGGGAAAACTTAAGCTCTGCAGGGGAAGGATTGAGCTACATACTCATTTGAAGGGTATCTACGAAGCTGCGCTTGGATTGGCGGAGGAACTCTGAAGATCTGGATTTAAGCCATTTCAGCCCTATCTGCACTTGGAAAACTGCTAAATGCACAGATGTAATCCATACAGATGGGTTTAAATACGAACATCCCAGGCAATGCAGTAAAGTGCACGCAGTGACAGTATGTATATATAAGCAATCAAACACAGGCTGTGTGAAATTATGTATATGTGACCAAACACACCCTGTGCTGTCTGACTGTTCAGCCAGCAAGTTAACATATATTCTCCTAAGTAGGCTGGCTTTTAAGACAAAACTCCTTCATGCTAATGCAAATGTAAGAAAAGATATATCTCCACGAACACAGAAGGGTTGAAGTATTTGTGATATGCAAATTAAAGTGAGCTGCACAAACCTATGGATATAAGCTGCCTAATTGCCTGTATAAAACTGGGAATGCTGAAATGTGAGCATGCAGAAAAACACAGGCAGCACTCCACAGCCTGTTCAGGGTGTGTTGCTTTGGAGGCACAGACAGACTGTTGCATGTATGAGTGCACAACCTCCTTCCCCTTATACCAATAGGCTCCATGTATCCTTACAGACTGCAGGTCTGAAGAAGTAATGAGCAAAGCAGGAAAGGGGGAATATAGCTGGAGAGCAGATGATGAGAGATCATAGTAAGGAAGCTTCCCAGTTGCCTGAGAAACAATGTCCCTCCCTGGGATGCTCAACAGCAAGTCATGGCTGCCAGTGCTTGACTGTTCTGGTGGCTGTGGAGACAGGGGACATCGTGAAGTGAGATCCTTGCACTTTGAAAGGGGAAACCACTCTGTCCTTTCTCCCTCGTATCTTTGTCTCCCTGTAGCTCCATCTCCTGGGGAGGCCAGTAATGCTGGCACTGGCATTGAGTCCAGCGTGTCAAGCATGAGGTAGAAAGCGAATCTTCTCGCCTTTTGGCTTAAAAAGCACTTTGGCATTAACCTGTTGATTACCCCCCACACCAAGTGTTCAAACCTTTGTGAGCTTTAACACTTCACTCTTTTTTTCTCTGCTGTCTAAACTGCTGTCTCATGGGGAAATCCCACTGCTATTTCCACACTTGTTTTGGCTTTTTTGTTGTAAAACCTGATAAAACTTATACCTTTTCCCAGGTTCGCTCCAATGGCTCTCAAGAGCAAAGTCTTCAGCCAACTTAAATTTGCGATACCTTGTGGAAGGCAATAGAGATTTAATGGAGCTACTTTGTGTTAGAGCATCTGGCCCCAAATTCTCCAGGGAAGCAGAGTATCATGTACCAGATCAAAGGGCCGGGTTGATGTGTGCTACAAGCAGGGAATACGGAAATTTGTTGAGATGGAAAATGATTTTGCCACCTGCTTCCTCACCTTGAGCAGGACCTAAACCAAAGTCTCTGGCAAGGCTCCCGAATGGAGTTATATTACAATAGTTAACAGGAATATTATTACTACTAGCAGTAATTTCTGATTTACAGTTTCATTCTTGTTGCTAACTTTCCTTCCTCTGCCACTGAAAGAAAGAAGCAGCAGAATATTATGAGATGAGGCTGTCTCATGTCATGTTTTAAATTTATCTGACAGTTTGAAATATGGAAAACCCATAAAGGAAGCTTGTCTGGGTATAGTGAAATTTCCAGGGTAATTATTTCCTGATCTGGATACATTGGTGAAAATGCATCTCAGATTTGGAGTGTTTCTCCAGTAAAAACATCCTGGGTTTTGGTCTTATTTCTTGTCTCACATACCAAGTTCTCTCTATCTGCTGTATCTTTAATGTAGATCAATGCAAAACTCCCAAACTGGAAGATATTCTTTATGATTATGTTAATCCCATGCAATAATAGCATGAAGCAGATGCCATAGGGGACATGAAGAGCAGTGCTGCTGTCTGGCCCTGAATTATCCAAATCAGAAACAGGTGCTAGTAGGTAAGTGAGTGTTTTCTTTGGGTTCATGTTAAAAGATAAAAGAACAATGTTCAACCCCACACAGGAGCAAAAAAACCTTGGTACGAGTTGAAATGTCAAACTGACTTTTAAAAGATCAGAAGTAAAATAAAGACCTTTTGCCAGATTACTTCAAGGTGACTCAGACACTGTGAGCTGTAGCTTTGGTGTAACAGAGGTCCCATCATGATGACACTAAGTGTTCTGCTATTTCCAATGCAAATACCCCACTCAGAACCAGTCTTGACCATCTAAAACATGGCTTATCTCCTCCATCAAATGCAGAGCAGTTTATGATGGCCTTGGGGGGAGATTTTAGTCTCTTCAGGTTTCTTTTTCACTCTTCTGGTTTTTGCTGTTGCAGGAGCAGTTGCCAGGTTTCCATCCTCATTCTGTAACTGGAACCCCTGAGAAGAAGCAGCCTGGAGAAGAACCAGTTAATTTCATTTACTGATGCTGTAAACCCTCTCCAGCTGCTCTCCTCATTCTCAGGAGCATCACAGCCAGGACTGCTTCTATCTCCACATTGCACTGCCTCTATCAGTGCGATGAGGTGATGAGCACTCAGAGCACCCATCATCAAGGGGCAGTGTGACAGGACAGATCCCCTGATCTATACTTAGAAGTAGTGTGTATGTGCATTTGCCTGCATGCACCTCAAAAGTCTACACAAATACATTCCAAGAATCTCTATGGAAACAAATGTATTAAACTGCCCCATCCTGCCCATAGCACTGAAAAGGAATGTTATTTTATTGGTATTATAAGCTATGTATTGGAGACAACAGGGCAAGGATCAAAACCAACAGAATTAACCCCTGTGCACCGTTCCTCAGCTGCCAGCTGGGGCTGTGGAAGAGCATAAGATAATCCTTCCAAGAAGACAGGGAAGTTCCTGCCTTTCCTGTTAGCTTTGGGGTATATTTCTGCATCTGCTGCTGCTAGCCAAAAGATTGATCCAGTTGGTTTCCACCCAGTGAACACCTTGTCTTGTATCTGTGCCATTATCAGGAACAAGATCAGTAAAGCACGGTTGAAGATGTTTTTGTTCTGATTTGAGTGTTTCAGGGCTTAATTCTTAACTGCTGTGTTCTCACAGTGTGACCCTGATCATGGTCAAGTCAGCCTTACAGAAAAGCTTCATGTGGTGAAACAAATACTGCCTATGGTGATTCACAAGAGAGCTTACATAAATGCAAAACTTTGGGCTCATTTATTTCCTTGTTGCTCTAACTTGCATATGTACTTTCAAAAACCCTGTCAACCACCCAACCATCTCTGTGAGTCTCCATCCATCTCCCTAATGTGGAAAATCAGTCTGAAGGGCAAAAAATTGAGATATACGAGGTGAGTGAAGCTGGAAACAAGCTGAGCTATTTATTAGACAGGTTTGGGCAGGTTATTTTGTTGGGGAGGGAGGAACCATCCTTTCAATTTTTGCTTTGAAAAAATGGAATAAAACAGTTCTTTCACTCTCACAATAGTTTGGCCATGTGGTTGTTACCTTTGGGTGCACAGATACCCCAGAATGAAGGCAGGATGTACTTCAGGCTCAGCTACAAGGTGATGATTGCAAGCTGTGATTGAACTGGTGCAAAGGCTGTGGTCAGGTGAAGACTCAGCCCTTCCTCCATGTGAGTACCTGAAGCTTTTCAAACTGTATAGTCCCTATTAATCTTCCAAAATGAATGGGCAATATCAGGAGAGCAGGTTTTCTTCCTAATATTGTTGTCATTTTCTCTTCACTTATCATTCCTCTTCAACGCTGGTGTTTCAGGACATCTGCACTCCAGGTGGAATCAGGACGATTGGAAAACATTGAAATGAAGAGTGAAATATTCTTTTAATGAGAAAGAAGACTCTTGGGTAAGTGTTGGAGGCTTATTTTATTTTTGTTTCATTAATCTGAACTAAGATTCTTTAAGCCTTGAATCTCAAGCAACATCTTTATCCTAACTAGGAAATACATCCCAATAGGTATCCTGTTTAGCAGTGCTTCTTACCTGGCTGAAACACTCAAAAAGTGAGTGTATCTGTTTGGGTTTCTTTTTTTTCCCAGCCAGTTTTGGTTTGTTCTTCTTGTTTACACAGGCTAATGACAAATTAAGGGGATAAACCAAAGGCCTTGCTGGAACAGCTGTAAACTCAAAGCAGGAAGTCATTCAAAGCCTCTGAAACCTGGCTGTGTAATGCTGGAGGAGTTAATGATGAAGAACTGAATCCTCAGCTGGAGCAAATTGGCATCGTTTGCTTGAAATACATAGAGTTTCACTGATTTACAGCAGTTCAGGATGTGGCCTGAAGTGTCTCACTATTCTGCTTTGTTTGCATTTTAAAGTGATCTCTGCTGGTTTCTTAATGGTTTTGTCTCCTATTGATGTATACGTGGGACGCCAGTAACCAAGCTGGTCTCCAGCAAGCGCAGATGGTAGAGCATGGAAAAGCACTAGCTCAGTTTCCTGGGAAAAGCTTTTTCTAAGAATTTCGGAATAGCACTGAGGCTATTCCTATTCCTGCAAAGGTTTCTGTGGGCTGACAGCTGGTACTGCGTAAGATTTAGTATCTGAGGTTCATCTGTGCTCTTCTAAACACGAGGCAGTTTAATTTTGGAGTGGCTCAAAGATAGTCTTACATGATAGAGGATGTCTAGATTAGCTTTCTGACACTAGTGAGAGTGAAGAGCTAGTTAAAAAATAACCCAGGAAATGGTGGAATCATGATGGCTGGAGAGCTCAAAGGACAGACTAGAGAACATCCTTTGGGTACAGCATCATCAGGGCTGATCCTCCCTCAGACAAGTGGGACTGACTCAAAATTCCGGTTGTGTTCCTTTGTAGTCTTTTATTTTCTAATACTAAAATTAACCCAGCTTGAAAGATTGCTAAATTTACCAAGAGCAAGAGTGAATAAGAAATGAGTTACACATTTGCTCTTTGCAGAGCCAGAGCTTTAGCAGTCAGCCTAACCAAGAGATAGTCTTTCTTCTGCTGATCACACCACCCAATGATCCCTGCATCATCTGGATCTCCAGTCTGTGAGCAAAAAAATGTTAGTGGTGGCAGAGAATATTTTCTTAACACTTATTATAGAGGGTTTTTGGTAGAGAACACATGAGCATTCAGCTCTGCTTTTGCCTGGAAATGAAAGGCTTAAAAATTGGAGGAAAAAACCTTGTTGCAATTAAGCATAGGCAAAATTGCTCACAGTTATTTGCAGCTACTAAACTGGAGGCCACTCTCTGAAAGCCAGGCTATCAGGCAGAGCAGCTCCTTCCAATTATATCCTACTGGAGGGGACTTCTGAGCTGCCAAGATTCATGGAGGAAAGCCATTCAGAAAAATCGTGACAAACTTCTCCCCATGGAAAGAAAAAAAGCAGAAGCTGCTTTATCGAAGTCTAAACGTTTCTTGGAAATAGGCCAAGTGCAAAAATATTTCCATAAGGAAGATTTATGAGATCCAACGAGAAATTTCAAAAAGCAGGAGAGAAAGAGAGACAAATAAACAAACTAAAAACCAAACAAACTGAGTGACAGAGGCCAATTTGGAAAGCTGGTGGGTAGGGAATAGATCCAGTGTATGGAGAACAAGGCTGAATCTCCAGAGAAGGTGCCTGAATGTGGGGATCTCTCACCTGTAGTAGCTCTGGGCAATGCTGAAAGGTATCCATTTTGCTCCAAATTGAAGCAAGAACATAATTATAGTCTGCATTTCATATTCCCTCCCCAGCTAAGAAAGAGGATCTGTCTCTTCTTACCTCTTCTCATAACCCATTCCCAACTTCAGCTAGTGCAACACCTCAATCTGTTATCCACTGCTCATGACATGCAACAGCCCCATCTTCAGACAGCTGAAAGGGATTAGCATGACCTCAGTCGCCTCACTTTACGTGTAGATAATGAGAGGAACCCAGGGGAGAAGGGGGACCAAGTGCCTTTGGGCTTTAAAATCTGTGAAATCAGGACAGTGACCAGTTGAGGTACAGCACATAGGTGCAGAGAAAAAGGCCTGCTCCAGTGGAGGAACCAAGATATTTCATGGAGGGCAGTAAGACAGTATTTCCAGAGTGTTACACTGTGGAGTCTGTGGCTGGAATTTACTGTTTCTAAATTGATTTGGTTCAAAGAGAGTTTTGGTTTAGCAAATGGGATTTCTGCATGGATACCTCATAAAAGGTAATGGCAAGGAGGGTAGGAAGCAAGAAGTCAACAGGGACATAAAATAGAAGTCATTGCAACAGATTGCTTTCTGCAACCTGTTCAGATTTTTTTTTCCCCAAATTGTTGTTTCATACTGCCCTTAACATTTAGATTTTCATCTGTTTGCTCCTTTTTGTGAGAAGAAAACTATGTTAGGCATCTCATAAATGCTTACATGGAGATGTTTCCCATCTGCTTGCAGATGCACCATGCCTGCTTTCTGCTAGGGACCTGGCAGTTCTCAATGTTTAAATGAAACTGAACCCACTCCATTTGCTGGATGGGCAGAATCCAAGGAGCAAAAATGAATGTTTCTCAGTGCTGGTGATTCTGTTAGAGTGCAAAGAGCTCTGAAAATATTTCCAAACATCTGCTGCAGGTTGCTTTCTTAAGGAAAGACCCCTTCAATTAAGACCAAGAATTAAGACATCTAAAGCCATTCAAGACATATGCATTTGTATTTTGTGAGTAAACAGAATTATTATTATCACTTTCTTGGCCTCCTTCCAACTAATTCTTTTCCTTCACCGTACAACATATGCATCTCTTTCTGATCATGCAACACCGTGGTACTTCGCCATACATTGTTCAGCGTGGGCTGCCTCCATCCCAGGATGGTTTCACTTCAACAGTAGGTGGGAAGCACAATGTTTTGCTTCATTCACTCTGACACTGAGGTTGTGCTGGGCATTGTTAGTCACTGCTTTTGGCACACGGTGAAATACTTGGTTGTGTAGGGCTCTGCTCTAGCCTCTTCTCTATTGGCAACCCAGCCAAAATCCAGCAGTGCCATCCAAACACTCCAAGCCTTCCCAGTTCTCTGCTTGCGCAAATCTCATCTGTCTCTTTCTCTTTTGATTCGCCTGCCTCTGAAAGGTTTGTGCATTTTGCAGACAGCATGGAGGCGGAGGGCGGGGGTGGCAGGGAAGATGAAGAACTCCGTGATACACTGAGTATATAGAACAGTGTATAATATACTGAGTGATGTAACAGCGAGAGGACTAAGTGAATGCTAGTGCTTTGTGATTTACTGCTTGCAAATGGCTTCTCTTCTTCTGAAATACTGTTAATTTAATAGACAAACATCCTAGGATAAAGGCTCGCCAGAGACAGAACTGATGGGATAAACATCGAGAGATTAAAGACCTGTGGGCAAAGTGTATAATTCTGTTATTAAAATCCCAAAGTGCTCCCTTAAAATTAGACCCTAGCAAAGGAAGAGGAGTGGAAACCTATGCTTAAAAGGGAGAGTTATTGTGTTGAGCACTTCAGAATCATTTGCTACGCAAAGTTAAAAGGAATAATAGCACCGAACTGGGTCTTCTGCTTGTTTTCCTCCTGCTGTCCATAACTATCAAAGTGGTATCAAAGAAACCTACTTATTAGCTATGTGTTGAGAACATTTTCCAAAGGCAGCCAGAAAGCCATCAGTGACAGCATTTCCATGACCTCCTAATTGCATCCCACACAATGTGGCTGCTGTTAGGCCCAGAAGACAGATGCATTTGCAAAGTGTGTCCCATGTCATTACATCCCAGCTTACAAGTGAGTGTGCCATGCCGAATGGTGCCTGTTATAGGGCTCATTTTTGCAATACCTAGTGATTCCAACTGAGATCAAGCTGTCAGTAGACTAACTGCTGCCTAGTTTTAGTCTATGGCTAAAAACCACAGTCTCAGTAGGGAGACCACACAAAAAAGGAGTTACCACTACCAAACTGGACTGCCAGAGGAAGCTGAGGCATAGGGATCCCAGTCTGCTGAATAAACCCAATCTAAACAACTAGCTCTTGATTATTTATACACCATTGACCAGTTTTACTGTAGATACCATAAACAATAGACTAATGTGGATGGCTTGGGCTTCCTTGGTATTGAACACCCTCTCTGAATGTTTCCCATACACCCAGAGCAGCACTGGGTGACTCTTTTCTGGTATGCAGGTCACAATGATAGCTAGTTTTGTTTTCTTGGATGAGAGAAGGTCCTGATCTAAGAGAAAGGAAATGATGAGGTAATTACAATGACATATAGAAGGGATTTGAGGATGACCACTGTAAAGCAGGAGAGGTCTGCATTCTCTTGCCAGCAGCCACATCGGCTAGACAATGCTGCTGTTGCTTACCAAGAGACTAACAGCTTGGCAGTGGGATGTGAGCATTAGGTAGCCAAAGACAAAGGCAAGAAAAGCAGTAATATCTGGCTCTGCTTTCTGCCTGAATGCCAGATGTTCTGACTCCTTCTGTTAGATGAGCATTACTGGTGGTATCATGTGGGTAGAGTGGGTCAATAATTGATGAAGACTTAGTTGCACATTGGTATGGATAGTATGGTTGCAGAGAGAAGGTTTCTCTGGATATAGCTGCCCCTTTCACTCTGAAGGAATCTTTAATGCTCTGGACAAAACTCGGAACTTCTCTTTCAGTGCACATTCCAGGTTTTCAACCTTTTCTTTATTAAGGTGTACTGAAAAATCAGCATTTTACCATGACTTATGAGGGGAAAATTCTGAAGAAAATGATTTATTACAAATCTCCATCTGTTTCCTCCCCCAATATATGCTTTTTTTTTGTTGTTTTTTGTTTTCTGTTTGGTATTTTTTTAATATATGAGAAGGGTAACACTTTGAAAGGAAGGATAATTGTTTAAAATTGGAAAAATCAAAATATGCTGACTAAACAGCACTCTCCAATTGGAGTTTTACTGAAATCAATGTTTGTTCCTGTAGTGCGTTTTGATTCTGACAAATGGATGTTTTCCACTGGGAGAACACCCCATCAAGATGCCAGCTACTTCTGTGACTGGTGGAAATGAAGCTCATTTTCCACGTATCCTGTGGTTGAATTCCTAGCTGTATAGTTAATTAAGAACTCCACCCAAGTCTTTTTTTTTCCAAGAAACTTATGAGAACTTAATATATTTGAGGCTGTTAATCTCTGTATCACATTTAATTAAAGCTGGTCAATCAGTACCGATTTATTGGATAGGACTCTGTAGTAAAGTAGGTAAGTAAAGGAATTCTGATACATTTCCCCATTCAAACACAGAGCATGAATTTGTTAGGAAATCACGCCAATGCTGCACCTTTTAAAGGTTAGTTCTGGCTCTGCTTTGAGATATGTCATGTTGTCCAGCTGGACACTAGGCATGACTGGTCTTCACACTAGAATTACCCCTTAATTCCCAGATGCTTCCACTGAATGCAGTGACACTCAGGAAATCAGTGCCATAAAGCATCCATCCCACACTGGGGGTCTCTCCATGAGTGGACTGCTCCACTCCTTGTTTTATGCAAGGGCATTACACAAGGACACAACCATAGCAGGACTCCCCCCAGACACATCTTTTAGGAGACAGTGGAAAGAGAACCCCCAGATTAACAGTTGTCAATGACAGATTACTCTGAAATCAACCGATCATGACAAAATGCACTTTACCATGTATTAGTCACATATCACTGGTAGCAATGAGTCCATAAACATGCTTTTAATGATCAAATGTTATTTAATGTATGCTGAATCTCACAGTAAGTGGAAATTAAATGGACAATTTAGTGTATCATCTCTATGCATAGGCTCAGAAGCATTTCTCCTGCAGATAAACATTGACAGTAAAGCTGTTATTCAACAGAATGCTACAGCTGCCAGATGTTAAAGGCTTTGGCCTTTGAACATATTGTCCCATAGAAAAAGGTTGACATTTGCTGTGATACTGAATATATTCCGTAGCTAGAAAGAAGGAATTCCAACTCTATTCTGAATGTTATAAGAGTTGGTGGGTAAAGGACCAAAAAACCTAAAAGATCCCTCTTTCCAGGCCTGTATTTGGTCAATTGAATGGCTATGCCCTGTTAATCTGCTCTTTTTTCACTAACATTGTCTTCTGTGTAACAGCTTATGCACTCATCTGCAGTAAATTATGCCAGCAGCTCAGTCAGATACCAGCCCTAACATTGAGACCAACTTGCAGCAAGGAGGGGAATGATTTATTTAACTTTCCTCTGTCCATTAGTACTCATATGACCCCCCATCACTTCAGAAGAATAGGTTTCTATGTGTTTGCTACCTTCTAACTTGTATTAGTCCTACAAAGTGACACAGCAATAAGAAGTATTACATTAATTTGGCATGCCAGACAGAGAGCATCTCTTGACTCTCTGGTACCACTCTGTGTGCGCAGAGGTGGCTGTTAAGAAAACAAATTCCCTCTTTGATTTGTAGACTGAACAAATTTAAACTGGAGTCCTTGAACACAATCACTGAACCTCACTGTGCTTCTTGTTTAAAGACCAAGAAAGGAGAAGCCCTTCTCAAGGAAATGTTTTAAATACAATAAACTCTCTCTAAAATTCTGCAGTTCTTTCAAAGTCCGTATTGCAGAAATACTGTTGTGTTCACATAGTCTCACAGTATTGGAGATTGAAGAACGAGGTCTTAGTATACTTGTTCATATTGAGGTAAATCAGGGAGAAAAAGTCTAGGTGGGGTGGTAAATTAAAACCAGGCCCAGATAATACCATGAATGTCCTGAGACAGACTGTGTTCATGTCAGGATTCCTTCTCCTTGAGTGGTTTGGATGGACAGAATGAAAGACCTTTGACAGATCTCCCATATTAATGGAAATTTCAGTCCCTGATACCTTCCTTTCTATCCATGTTGTGATCCTGATGTATTATCAAAGCTAGAGCTCCCAGTGGAAAAAAACACTGCAAAGGAATTCCTGCAGACATAGTAAGCAAGGTATTTTCCTCTGGGGAGAATATTTACAACCCCAAATCAAAATTAACTGACTTGCACCATAAAACTCCTCAACTCAAGCTTCACCTTCAACCCTGCAAATGCTAAAGGTGGCACATGATGCATTTCCCACTCTCCCACCTTCCTAAAATCCGTTTAAAATCCCTTGAATAAATGTCCAAAGACAGGACACCTGAGCTACAGTTAACTCCTTGTGCACTCTGATGGCACCAGGATGAGATGACAGCCTGATTATATCTTTCTGACAACCTGCTCTGAAATAAACTCGGAAAAGCCTTCCCACTGTTTGCTCAGACTCCCACACAAATCCCCAGTTTATCCATAAAATCACAATGACGAGATGGGGAGAGAAAAAAAAAAACAGCTAATGAATTTTTGTGCTTCCCATCTTAATATTTCAGTTTGTCCCTTTGCACAGGCTTGCCTTCATGCACAGGAGCCATAAATCTGGCCTGTCACTTTTATGATTATTAGTGGTTATACCTGATGAATATTGATATGTGGCAAGCGCTCTTTCAACGTTAAATATGTTTGCCAATTTTCCTCCTCCAGACTCCACCCGTTAATGCTTCATCCAATATGAATCAATATTGGTTTAATAATTAACATGTTTAAACATTTTTTCATGTATTTTTCATGATGAGAAGATCTATGTTTATTTTATGATGATAAAATATTTAGGGCCCAGGGAATTTTACTGGGCTGTCATCACTGTGTCAGTTGGGCCCTTTTCACTCTGCCTGAGGGGGCATCTCTGTCTCTTCCCAGCAAAGCTGAGGCTGAAAAGGTTTCAGCTACTTGTACAGAAGGTCTGTTTATGTGGATCTGAAGTTATCTGAAATATGTGCTGGGGCTGGAGGGGAAAGACTGCCAGTGTGTTTGCTGCAGAGTGCCCACCATCAGCCGCACAGATCAGAACACCAATGGAGACAGATGTGGATCCGACCTGGAGAGACTTGTAACAGGCTCAGCTTCAAAGCAGATTCAGAGTAGAAGTTCAGACTCTTGGAAAACATACACAAAAGTGAGCAAGGAAAGAGAGAGACTAAAGCTGGCACAGGGAAGGCTTTAAAGAGCCCATGGTGCTTGCTGCATAAGTGGGGGCTTACTCATCCCCTTGAAGGCAGCAGGCTTGACTTCCCATTGCTGTTTCTATACTGGCAAAAGCAGATGTTGAAACAAATTTCCTGCAGTGGAAAGGGCTTGGTGGGAGTTGAAAACCTCCCTGCATAAGTGAAGGGGTTATTCCTTAGCACCTATGTAACATGCAGAGGGGCTTGACAGCCTGACAGGGGAAAAAAGTACATGTAAGGTGGAAAAGGCTTAGGAAACATATTTGGTGCTCTGCTGCTTGGCCTTAGCCATGTCTGGCTCCCCAGATCCTACAAGACCTCTCTACTACATCACCTCATAGAGGACAAATGCAAAGAGCGCAGACTTCAGAGCCGTGCAAGTGGCATAGCGGTGATGCCTTGGCTTTGCACTGGCTCTTACACAAGGGTGAATTCTGCTCCGGCTGCCCAGGGCCACCAGGGAATCAGGGATAATGAACAAAGTGGCTCCGAACACACCGAAATCCACGTGAAGGTTTCCTGTGAGACTGTGATTAATGTGATTAAGATGATTATGTTTATTTCCATGTATTTGCTGAAAATTATTCAACTGGTCACAGTCCAGCAGCTCCTGATGTTCCACTTCTGGGCAGCAGAACAAATACCTTGTAGTACATGCGATCTGATCAGGCACCAGCCCTCACAACATTCCTATTGCTGATGCATTGGAGGAGTGCTGCACTCCATTGGGTACATTGGAGGCTGTTGACTCCAGGAAAACACTTTTCTTGCATGATTTGCTGTGCAACATGTTTATTCCAGAAATGGATTTAAAGAAAGGAAAGGGGGAGCAAAGCATGTATCAAAGTCATGATGTCTCCTGAGAAGAGATTTGCTTGTCAAGGTGTGTTTGTAAATAGCACATCCAGAAGGTGAAAATGTAATGTGGTTTCACACTTTACTTTTTGAACCCGTGTAAACTTCTGGCATTCACAGAAAAACAGAGTTTTACAGCTTAGCTATGCATTTTGTGAAGCTCTTAGATACTTCATGGAAGAAAAGCATCCATCAAGGGCATTAAACCCAAAGATAACACTGGTAACTGGGGCAATATCTGTGCTGCTGATCACTGGAGATTGAGAATGAGTAGGAGAGAAATGGTGCCACTTACTTGCCTTTTTTATATAGTCTTTTTGGGGGCACTACTGAACATATGACACTGGGCTAGGTGAACTTTTCATTTCCTTTTATTCTTATGGCATGAAACGTGAAACAAATCTGGTGGAAGGTCAGGTAGGATGCTGCTTTCTAAAAATACCCTGTGTTTTGACCTGAGCTTAAAAACCCTTCTGAAAAATAAGGAGGAGAAGGTGAATGCTTCCACATCCTGCTTGGCATCAGGGAACTTCCTGCAAGATATGCAAAAAATAAGGATTAAAAATTACCTGCCAGGTTTCAAAGGGGATTTTTTAACTTCATTGTGGTTATTTTCCTCTGCTCTGGTTAGGAGTAGCAATTATATTAATCCTTCTCCTCCAGGTTGTTAATCTTAGTAAAGCAACCTGTTGCTTCGAAGATTGTATGTTGTTAAGGAGCCCCCTGAGAACATTTATTCATGCTTGGGGAATGCATTCCTAATGCACACGCTTTTCAGTGAGGCTGAAATTCACCTCTAAGAAGAGGGGCTGTGCTGAAAGCCTCGGTATCACTTAATTCACACTTAAACCCTTCAGATCAGAGGATAAAATGAAATCCAATGGAAAACTCTGCTGATAGAGTAAGGAGACCTTAGTGCAGAAATCGGTGTGGCTTTGGGTGAGAAAAGGAAGATCACTGAAATTAAAATCACTTCCTTTGAATTTGATGGATCTGAGCGGGTGTGAGAGATGGGAGACGGAAGAAAGATGCTCTCATAGTTATATGAGCTTGTATATTTATGCTCCAAACCTGAGCGCAGAGTGTAAATCGGATAAGACAAGTAAATTGCACCCAACGAGCAGTGAAAGCAAGCAACAGCATTCATGTGGAATCTCAATTTACACCGCAGCTGGGGTCTGGAGGAGCTTCACTAGGAAAGCAGGGGTCTGAATCACAATCTGCTTTCTTTATTCCCTTCTTTTCCTCCCAGTTATTCAGCACAGTAGATATGCTCCAGTGCCACCATCAGTACAGCACTGTGAGGCTGCGAACCAGTCACCCAGTGCCTGCAAAGAAGTGTCCCACATCCTAGGACGTGTTCCACATACTGCTAATAGCCTAAGAAAGATTTACATGGGCACTGTGCTCCGATATGGATTGCTGTCATTTCCATGTTAATACGCTGCTGTTCACCAGCCAGCAACCTTTGTCCTTGTAAAATGCTCCCATGGCTTTGTCACAGCAGAGTGGCTCAGGGGCCGAGCCAAGCAAACTTGCTGCTTAATGCTAATGGTGATATGTTCTCTTTTTTTCCTTTAAACCAGTGAAGGAAAAATGCTAAATTTGGTTTCTCTGAACATGTTTAAAGCTCTTCATAACATGGCTGTATCCCAACCCTTTTCAGACCTTTCCACCACCTGCTACCCATGAGATGTGTGCTCTGCTGCTTGTGTGCCTTAGCTGAGGGATGCTGTGGGTATGGAGCCAGCAACCGGCTCTCAGGACTGTGCCAGGCCCTGTGGGGTGGTCCATCTGCACATGAGGGCTGGGATTCACATCTTCCTACTTTCAGCAGCTCCAGCACAACTGTCTTCAGCTGAGCTAGCTGTCTGGACTCCCCTTAGAGTTGGGAAAGAGAAACAAGCAATTCCACAGCACAATTCATCTGACTTGTTTTAGATGCCTGTCTTAGAAAGAGATGAATTGAGCCCTACAAGTGACAGTTTCTCTGCCTTGATTGTAAAGGGAGGCACTCCAACCTGCAGGGATGCAGACCTGGAAGCTCCAGGTATCTGTATACAGCTAGATAAATCCTAGAGTACATGCCTCATACTGATGTAGCCCAGTGACCCCATACTTTGAGGTGTTGAGCAGCACCCATGGTTGTGCCCTGTCCTGAAACAAGATCTCTTCTGCCCTTAAAAGTGTGAGGTCCCAGCTGAGAGACTCACCATGCCTCATTTCTCTTGATCGTGGTGCTTTGCTATGACAGATATTCCGATCTGTCCCTGTATAAATCTCTTCTGAAAAGCTGTCAGACCATGTAAGAAAGAAAGATGGAGCTCCTTCTTGCAAAGTGCTGACAGGGTGCCATCACGTACCAGCACAACAACAGGGTACCATGCAAGGGCCTGACACTTCTCTTTCTGCACAAGAGTCTTGTCCTTTTGCTCAGCTCCTTCTGTCCCCAGCTGAAGCAGCAGAAGCCTTTTTGTCTTGTTCTTTGTTTTTAGTCCAACAGTAAAATGCATTTTTATTTTCCTGATGATATTCTTATCATATTTAAATAGGTGTTTGATTCAATCCCCTGCATGCCAAGTGTTTGTTTTCTCCTATCACTGACTGCAAAGTTATTGTTGTTCATAGACATATTTCCAGGGGAGATTTTATTCAGTGGCAGCAGACGTCTTTGCCTGGAAAGCACTGATGCAGATAGTGAGTGCCAACTGTCCTTGTGTGTTAGGAGGCATTTTAACTCAGTTCTCTATAACTTACACTTCATAAGAGTCTCCAGCAAGTTCCACTCTCAGTTTCTGCTGTAGCTCTGACCAGAAGCATCATCACTCACTAGTCCCAGGCTCCTTGATTCTGACCCAGCATCATGCACACTGACTTGTTTACTAGAGCTGTGTGATAGCTGACAACATACTCCTAAAGAAAGAAGCAGGAGAAGCCCAAGAAGAGCTATATTATCATACCTTCATTGGTGGAGGTGCATTTTCTACACACACCTCTCTCTGCACACTTCTATGATGGACAGATGCCCCAGAGAGCATGAAGATGTAAGGGAAATAGTGACACTGTTGAATCACAGTTTTTGAATACTGTTGACTCGAAGGTATGTGAGTCCCCTTCCTTCCATGGGGATCTCTGTGCACCCTCTGAGAGGGCTGAAACATGTATTTTCTTGCAGGTGCCTGCCTTAAAACTGGTGGAACTAGCCAGCATCAGGTATTTTGGTCATCCGTCACACATCTCAGCTCCCTACTGTTACCTACACACTGTGTGCAGCAAGCAAGGATGTACGTGCAATCAGAAACCTCCCCTGCACACATGGGCATCTTATATGCTCTCTGCAGGCACACTGGCTTCAAAAAACAAGCCTGGGCTGTGAATGCCAGGCACGTCCTGCTATACCTGCTGCATCAACTGGACATCTCTATAGGAAGTGTATATACATCAAACACACACACAGAGCACGGAGACAAACAGCAATGGGGGAGTCATGTATACTTACTAGCACACACTCCCACATACAAATGCAGTGAGACACACTACATGAGCAACCATACTATACTTATTTACTGCAAAGTAGCCCCATAAAGACCCATGGTAGTTGCATCCACGCAATCTCATCTCCATGTGCACACATGCAAGCACGAACTCTTTCCCCTGGATTTTTGTGCTCTGCAGTCTTCAGGGGTGACTGTACCTGGTCTGTCTCCCAGATCTAACACATTCCAGGACTTTATCCAGACCCCTTCAATGAGGTTTCAAATGTTTCTGTGCATGTTTCAATCCGTTCAGGCATGTCAGACAAGTAAGTGCTGTGGAGGTACCTGCAAATTACACCATCTGGCTGCCTCAGTGAGCCAGACGAGAGGCAGACTGCAGGGAAAGGGAGAATCCAGACATTAAAGGAAGGAGAGGAACACACCACTAACCATTTGCAGAGGAGTGCTTCAAAATCATTCCAAATAATCTTGCAGTAAAGGTTTACCCATTTCATTTCATTTTATTAACAAAATCTGATAAGTGTGAAGGAATTTTCTTTGGAATGAGCTCAGTTCAGTGGAAAATCATTTCCACCTTAATGGTCATGCCTTGAGTAATGCCAGGAAATATCCTGTATGGCAGAATCTGCAGGTTCCCAAGCCTGGGCCTCTGAGGGTAAGAAATAGTTCATGATGGGATGAGAGTGGGTTCAGAGCAACTGATATAAATAGATAACTCCATGAATAGTTAACTGATGACAGAGCCTTTTCCACCCTGACTTGTTTAAAAAAGAATATAGGTAAATTTTCATACATGAGTCTGCATGAAACAACGTCACTGCCGTTAAAAACAACCCCTCTCACACCACCTCGACAAAGCAGCTTTAAATCAGAGCTGGAGCATTACTAGGGGGGAAGGGGTATTTTTCAGGGAAAATAAATTATTTTCAGACAAAATAGACTTTTTCTTTCAGCATATTTAAAAGGAATGGGAAAAAAGGTCCCCTAGAAAGTAAAGAAAACCAGTTAAGCAGGTTCAGACTGGGTTCTCAGACCAGGATGGATGGATAACCCTCTGATTGGGGGCATCTGCTCAGAGGCAGGCTCGCTTGTTCAGGTTGAGGGACAGGAGCAGCCAGTGACACAACAGCTTGTGTCACCATGATACTGACTGTACCTAATCTGGAGGTAAACCAAAGATGCTCATCTGTTGCAATGTTAATTTGCAGAAAGCTCCTAGTGGGAGAAACAAGGCAGGGGAATAAAAGCGTTTATTTGTTGAAAGGGAAACATGTTTTTGTTGACTCAACCTTCATTAAATGGCTTTCATTATTGCCGCAGTGTGAGCTGTTGGCACAAGCCTCTGCTTTGCCACTAAACCCTAATGCCATCTGGAAAAGGAAGAGGAGGGAAGCAGGGCAGAAGAGCCTGAGCATCTTCCCATCGCCCATCTCTGAGCTTGCCCCGATCTGAAAGAGAGATGCTCTGCTGGGATGTGCCGGGAGCCCCATGGCTGGGCTATAAATCTCACTCCGTCAGAGAGGAAGATTTATACTCACAGCTTTGAAACAACGCCTGTAGCAGACACACACACACACACACACATGCTTACACACACACACATTCCCGCCCCGCAAACCCCAGCAGCTTTGCCAGAACTGAGCCTGAAGAGAAGGTGCAGCCCCTGGAACACCTACGTTTGCTTTCATGACTTTCCAGCAGCGTTTTGAAGACAAACTGGGGGCTTGTGTTTTAAGTGTAGCCCCGATTTGCATTCGGATGGGCTAACAGGCCATGCAGTCCATGGTAAAATACTGACCTGTCAAAGGCACCTCACAGTTCTCAACAACTGCTGAAATGGGTTTAAAACAGACCTGGGAGAGCAAAAAATAATCAAAACCCCTCTGCCTGATGAGTGAGTTCTTTCATCTGCTAAAAGCTCTCCAAGCCCATGAGCCTGAGGCTGACTTTAAATAGAGTCAATGGAGAAATATCTTCTAGACAGGGAATGATGAAGCCCTTCAGTAGCCTCTCTCCCTTTCATTTGTGCTCTCTCTCACACACATGTATTTACCTCTGTTCTCTTCCTCCCTCCAGATAAACTCCTATCCAGGCTGGTGCTGGGTACCCTCACTCGTCATAGATGTCGGAGGGGTGTGTGCCATGGGGTTGAACTTTAGAACAGTTCTACAGCCACAGGATCATGGGGTCTTGTCCAGTTGTGAATGATGATGCTTTAAGGTAATTTTTTCACCAGGTAAAGAATTCTTTGGTTTATGATATCTTTAAATGAGTCACAGAGGAGTTCACCACAGACACAACCAGTTTCTGGATTCAACCAAGAGACAAAATATTTCCTGGGGACACGTATAGCCCTGAAATTCCACTCAGCAATGTGGGCCACTGCAGAGCGCTTTAGCCAGAGCAAAAGAGGCTTTGAGAGGTGGAGGCAAAGGGCCTGTAAAGCATTTGCCCTTCCTCCTTCTTCCCCAGCACGATTCCATATGTTCTGGGATACCCCTTGGGTCAGTTGGGATCAGCTGTCCCGGCTGTGTCCCCCCAACCCTTTGTGCCCTCCCCAGCTGCCTGATGGGGTGCGAGGAGCAGAGCAGCGCTGTGTGAATGGCTGTGCAAGCGCTGCTCAGCAGGAGCCCAACAGCCCGGGGCTGGTAACGCTGATTCCATAGGGACCAAAACATCCCGGGATTGGCACCAGTTTCCAGCACCAACCAAAACACTGTTTCCAGCACCAGAACATCACCCCATACTGGCTACCACAGAAAGATTAACTCCATCCCAGCCAAACTCAGCGCAGTAAGGGATAAAGCTTTTACCTTTTGTCATATATTAGCAAAGCAAATAAAAAGCCCTCCAATCGCATAATTTGCTAAACTACAGACTGAGAAAGACATTGTGAACTGTCATTTTCCACATTGCACAGGAGATAACCTCGGGACAGTTTCCAACATCCCTCCTCCCCAGTCTTTGAGTGAAGAAGATGCTGAAAGTGGCCCTATCTCCATTTAAAGAGTTTTCAATTAATCTTCACTTTGGGCTGAGCCAGTCCCGAGTCACATACTGAGAACCATTTAGAAGAATGATGGATACTGAAAACTGGAGTTTCAAGCTACCAAGGCTGCGATCTGTGTCTGACTCCAGAGATCTAAAGATCTCACCCGCTCCTTTTCTGTGTGAAAGAAGTCAGCTCATCTTTGGGTGCCTTTTTATAGCTCATCCCACTGACCTCTGCAGCGCCCTTAGGCCATCTCGATGTGCACTGACATAGTAATGATGGATAAGAAACATTTACCATATTGGGGGCGAGGCAGAGTGAAAAACAAGGTTTCCCAGGCCTGCTCCAGACCCTGCAGCCTGGCTCTGCATCGACCTGCCCCTTTCCCAGAGCACTGTGCAGCTTCCCAACCCAACAGCACATTCCTCTCCCTGCCCTACAGTTTAGCTCTGATGCCTCAGCAGCTCCTATACTTTTGACCTCGCCAGCATTGCACAATCTGCCTATGAGCCCGTTCCTCCTGCTCCATCTCAGTGATGCAGCATCAGCCTGAGGCAAACTCAGCTGTGAAGAAATGACTATGCCTTGAGGCTGCAAACCTTTTGAGATATGTGTGCAGATTCTATGAGCTCCAACAGGCATTTGTACCTATTTGGTCCACTTCTCTTGCTCTTTGGGGTGGGTTGATATTGGCTAGACACCAGGTGCCCACCAGGCTGCTCTATCAACTCCTCTCCTCAGCAGGACAGGGAAGGGAGCAAATAAGATGGGAAAAACCTCATGGGTCAGGGTAAAGTTTAATAAAGTAAAAGCAAAGGAATGTGGAAGCAAAAGTGGGATGAGGAAAGAAGATTGGCACTGAACTAGTGTGGGCTGGGAGACATCAGTGGTACCTTTGGGTTAGCCACATGGAGAAAAAATGTGTTCAAGATGTATCTGTGTGAATTACAAGACTGTGAGTGTAACATGTTGTAGCATGGTGCAATTCCCAAGAGCTTCAGGGCTTGGGACCTATGTGGCCTATGAGAATGGTGAATGTTCCTCCGTGCTTGTTTCAGGTGAGATGACCCCACCAGGATAAGGAAATGAGTGAGCCTGGTGTGGAGGTGCAGAGAAGGAAGAGCTGCAGTCAAGGGGCTCCATCACAGAGCTAATAACCCTGAAGTGTCTGATTCTGACCCAGCTCTGCACAGTGATGTATGGCTTTCCCAGCTTGCATTAGCCTTGCATTAGCAATGACTGATGAATCTCTGCACCATTTGTCTTTGCATGCTCTGGATGAGGCCTCAGCAAATCACCTCAATCCTGCTTCTCCTGTATATTGCTCTGGCCTCCCTGCATCCCTTCAGTCACCTCCTCCCCTCTTCTGTTCAACATGCAGTGCACAGTCTTAACTTGGTGGCTCCTTCCTCTAGTGCTCTTTACCTATTTAACCCAAGCACAGTAGTGACTTTGTCACCTATTTAATCCTGAGCTAAGGCCACTGGAGTTGTATCTATGACAAAGGGAAAGAGCACACAAGGTATTTTCCTCACTACCTTCTCTCCTTCCCCAGGCCTTCCTCTGGAAGGATTTCCCTTTGGCCTTAGCTAATAATTGAGTTCAGTGAGAGGGGAGAGCTGCCTCAGGACAAAGTTCAAGCTTTTTTCTCCTCAACAGGATTTTTGTGACAGTTCCCATTCCACCTTAGGAGCAGGTACTTAGTTATGAATTTCCCCTCTCCATCAGGTGAATGGCACATAGGGATGGCTGGTCTTGGGGCTCATACAAGTTTTCTGCTTAGAAACAATTTGTTTTGGCATAAACTGGTGGGTTGAACACAGACATAAGGAGGAGGTGGAAAGGACAATGTAACTCCCATGTGCAACTCAGCCATTAGAACTGGCTTGTTCTTTCCTTGTTCTTTCCCATTCACCCCTCTTGCCTTGTAATGGTCATTGGTAGCAATTTGTGTCACACCATCCTGAGCGCCAAGATCCCACAAACCCATTCATTATGGCCCTTAGGAACAAATCCCATCAAATCACCAGTTTATAAACTGCATTTCAGATCTGTTACATGAGCACTGATTGCAAATCTGAAGACATTTCCATTTTGCCTGAGGCCCAGATTTTTAATTTAAGAAAAGAGAAACCCTGACAGGGTCTCTGCAAAGGCTCTTTAGATATTCCAACCAGCACAGTTTATTTAAAAATTCAATAAGGCAATTTTCATGGAAGCAAGGAAAAAGAAGCTGGAGTCTGTAAGGAGAAAGAAGCAGCCTGGATCTTATCTCCCAGACCCACTCAAGCCTATGCTGCTACCTCGTTTTGGCTCCTAGCAGCCATCAGCGCAAAACTTGAGATACTCTTTCTGCTTGGCAATTAAATTGTCTGCAACAGCGGAACAAGGATTAGGGAGCAGGGAGCAGACATGGCCTTTTTAGAATGATCTGCTGCTCAGGAGTCACATTAGCCAGCACAGAGCAAATACAAATGATCAAACCTATTTGTGGACTTCATGAGGCTGGTGATGGAGGAGAAGAGAGTGGTTAGCTTTGCACAGGCATAGCCCTGGGAAGTGGACAGAAGGTAAGTATGATGTATATAAAAACTGGTTGTTCTCTGCTTTCTATGAACCATATGGGGCTCCTTGGAAAGCAGAGACAAAACTGAATTGCTGTGTTCAGACCAGAGGTGTAGAAACATCCCTGGCTTCTCTAGATCATGTAGCAAAGGTACTTTTTGCTATCTTATGTCCATTGTTATCTTGCTATCTGCTCCTCAGCCAGACATAAACAATAGCCAAGACATTCCCTTGTGATAGCATGGCATTAGGACACACCCAAGCCCAGCCTTGGAGGTTTGTGAGGTTCCTATCCCATCAAGGAAAGCAGTAAACAGGAATCAGTGGTGCTTAGGGAGAGCACAGGGATTTCTGTCACCCATCTCTCCCCTCATGACCTCAGTTCAAATGCCCACCCCTCCAGAGGAGCAGAACATCTGTGAGACTTCCCCCTTAGGGAGTATTCGAGTCTCAGCCTAGTGGCAGAGGAGCTGAAGGACTTTCTGAGCGTGCTTCTAATGAGTCCATTAAGACAAACACAGCAATTACATGAACCTTTCTAGTCAGAAGGCTGAGGTGGGGTTTTAATTAAGCTAATTGTACTCAGTTGGAAAGGCTATTTGCAAAGGCATTTAAAGGCTCTGGTAAGGTGCTGTGCTGACAGACTGAGTTTAAAGATAGCAATATTTGTAGAGCATGTGAAGCCTACTGTCTGTGTGGACTACTGGACTCAAGCTACCGATGTCTTGCATGAAGAGCCTGATGCTGTACAAGAGGTAAGTGATGTTTTGCCGATGGCAATGTCAAGGATGAGTTTGTGCTGAAGCATCTCTATTCTGGAGAGGACGCTGCTCTCTCAGCTCAGGGGGCTTTTCAAATGGTCAGCACTTTCTTTTCCTTCTCCAAAAGAGGGCAAACACTTTTAACTTCAGAAATGTTCCCAGGTCAGCATTTTGTAGTGACTGACCAGTATCTGTGTCAGGTCAGTTGGTGTTTTGTGTTTGTAATAGTGGTTTGGGTTTGTTTTTTCCTTAAACTCTCTTAGTGCAGTGATCTATAGTGTCTATATGAAAAGCAATTGCAATTTGAAATTGGGAACCTGGCATGCTTCTGACAATTCAAAGCTCTTATGGATTGTAGAAGATGGGTCAGAACTGACCCTGGCCTGCAAGAAGCTGGATTTTTGACAAATCAATGCGTCCCTGTGCAAGTCCCTATAGAAATGTTCTAATCAGTGCTGGTTGTGTCCACTTTACTCCCTTTTTAAAGTCTTCCTGACTAAAAGCCACAAAAACCTATTACCCCTTGCTAGGGACCTGTCCTTCTCTTGCTGTGTTACAGCTTGGTTGAGTATTGGGGGCCCATGGGAAGGATATCTCATTGTTTCTTTATCCTCAGTCAGAAAGACAGAGCAGATCAATGTGACTTACACTTCATCCTTTCCCATTCAGTGCTGCCTCTCATTTTGTTCTGCTTTTAATATCATCTTTATTGCAAGTCTGTTCTAATGCTGGCTGTTTATTTATGGCTATTACTGAGATGATGCTTTAATTGTCGGATCAGTGCCTCCAGTCCATCAGTTAAAGAGCAGGCAGCTCTTTATAAAACATCATTTTTTATTTAGCTAGGCCACATGCACACACACAACGCACACACAATTAGGAACAGCAATGGTGTTATTCCCAACAAACCCATGTTCAGCCCTTTGTAATTTTACCCTGTCTTGGAAAGGACAGGCTTTGAGTCTGTTTACTGTTCTTTCTGCATTGAGCATTTTGCTTTGTAGATCTGGAAAAGGGAAATTTAATTAGAGTAGTATTCAGGATGGTTTTATATACATTTTCTTCCAATTAGCATTTCATTAAGGCAGTTAAATTGCATTTGCCAGAGACAGACACAACCCATTGCAGAGTAGTATTTTAAGATCTCGTTTCTCTTTTTTCATATTGCAAGCAGAAAATGAGATCAGGTAGTGATTGATTAATTATTAATTCATTACTGGTTATTGGCTTGGGTTGGAGCTGGGCAGGAGTGTCTGAGAGAGAAGGGGGTGTGCTAAGGCATAGTCTTGTTTTGTTTCTTTGGACAACTTTGCAGGAGAGATGAGGTGGGTAGACTCAGCCTAAAGCCAAGTAGAGATGCTGTGCTGCTTTGGGTGCCTGGCACTGCCTCCTTCCGAGTTTCTTCACCATGAGTTCCCTGCAGGATGGAGATGGTAGATGGGGGAATGGTAATACTTCAGAAGTGATAGTGATTAGAGCTGTTGAGCAAGAACTATCCTGTTCCTTGGTTAATCTCCCTCTTCCTCATGATGTAGTGAATTGGTGGGATGAATGATTGCTGCTTTTCCTAGAGGGCTGATAGGACACATGCCCACATACGGCATGCTCCTGCTGGCTGACACCAGCTGTCCAAACTGCATCTCTGCCTTGCTCTAGAAGAGGGCTATGCTCTGCCTTCCCTTTCTTCTCTGAAAGCTCCTCTCCATCCCTCCTTCTGCTTGCAGTATGGCTTTGTCTCTCTTCATCGTGCTCAAGGTCACCATTGATCAGACTGTGAGTACTTTACAGCTACAGCCTCGGATGGGCAGAAAGAGAAATTGATTTCAGTCAATTCAGCAGCAGATTGAACTGTATTGACTTGTCCCCTATTCATGCAGATGAGGAGGTTTGCTACCTTTTAATTACCACAGCTATCCCTCCTCAGAATCAATGGAATGGTTGTGTGTGTGTGTGTGTGTGTGTGTACACAGGAGTGTGGGGCCTTGATGGGAGAGTATCTGGGGGGGGATGTGGGGATGATTTTTGGCATATCAGGACTACACAAGGCAGGAGCACTGGTGCTGGAATCCCGAGATAGAAAGTCATGTTTCCTCTCTTCAGTAACTCTTCCTGGAGGATTCTGCCACTGGAAGTGGTTTGTTTTCCACAGTGGAAGCCAGCCATTTTCCAGAGAGTGGCACTGTGCTGAAGAAATGGCAGCTATAGGTGATATAGGGGTGCTGCTCCTTTGAACTGGACATACTGGGCAGGAAAGGCTGAGGTGCCACTGTGAGAAACATTACTCCTTCTCTCTCCCTGTCTTTGAGCACACAGAGGAGGGCTGTGCTGCTGTAAGCTTTAATAGCTGGATAAACCAGTCTCCTGTCAGCAAAGTCTTTTAGCCAAAACCTGAATTCCTCTTGTAAAGGAGAAAGAGCTGGTTTTGTGGTTTGTGCTTCCATCTGCAGATCAGGAGAGACTAGGATGTGTTCAGCTGACCCCTGTGGAAAACAGGATGTATGCGACTGATTTCCATGGAGCTGCTCAGGCTTCTCGCCCTGGATTCTGCTTCTGGCTCTATCTCTGAGCTTTTGCAGCACAGTGATTCGCTGCTATCATGGAAAGTGCAGTTGGCATTTTTGAAAGGTGCAGGATTGGCAGCTCTAGAAGACTGAAATCCTCTGTTCATCTGCTGAATTGGTGCCAGTAGTACCAGCACTAGGAGTGAGAGAAGAGCAGTGATTCCAGCAGGGCTGGTGAATGACAGCTTTTCTTAGCAAATTGAAAAGTTAAAAAAGCTAAACCAGAACAATGAAATTCCTTCTATTTAGGGTTGGAAAGTCCTGTATTTCTTTTACCATTAAAACTAGTCTGAGTAAGACAACAACATTAAAGAAAACATCCAAAGGAACGCAGTCTTCAAACTAGAGCTAAAATCAACTTTTTAAAGACAAATAGGGGAAAAGTTAATTTTTTCCCTTGTTCCTCCTACAAAAAGGTCAGAAATTCTCTGCAGGTGACCAAATACACTGTTTTAGCCTTCCTTCTGGGACTTAGGCCCAACACACTTCTCCCAGCACCAGGATTACTTAAGCCTAGACTTAACACTGTAAGGATGCTAACCCCCATGTGTGCACTACATGGCCAGTCACTGCAAGCTGGGTTAAGACAAGCAATTCACTTTACATAAACTATTAAAACCCCATCAGCTGGTTATAAACACAGGCTGAAGCTTCCCTTGGAACCCAGACTGATGGCCTGTAGGTCACCTTTCCTTGACCTCTCCATATAATGAGGGGGTATCTTTAATGACTGACTGGATAGGTAATGGTGTAGGGATCCTGACTTAGTAGGTTTAGATGACATAAGCAAAGGGGCTTCACCTTTTCCATTATCTGCTAAAGATAATTCTTATTTTAACCTTGCAGCAGACGAAGGTACTGAGATGAGGTGTTCAATATGTAAGTGCATGACATTGGTTTTAGACCCTGCTTTCCAAAAGGTCTTTGTATGAAAGTCATCCCCTCGTGATTTCTGTTAAGACATTCTGGACAAACTAAAATGGGCTCAGTCCTGTACTCCAGCCTCTGTGATGGAGAGGTTTGCTTGTTATTAGTAGCAGACCAAGGGTACCTATTGACTATTGCAATCCAGATTGAAAGTTGACATAGAGATCAGCTCTGTAGTATAAAGGCCTTCCTCCTGCCCTTGTAGAAAGACCCTTTCTCTCTTCCTCACAGCATCCTAAAGGGGGAGAAGTGAATTCCAGCGCTTTACAACTCCCAGGGAGAGAATGTTCTCAGATAATCTTCCCCGGTTTCTAGCTGTTAAGATAAATTCTTCCCATGTTAGTAAGCCTCCCCTGAGGCCTCAGGAGAACAGGTGCTCACTTGACCCAAGTGTCACCTGTACCTAATATATCACATCAGCCTCAGGGGGAAAAACTGCAGCCAAGGTTTCCCTCCCCACACCCACACAGGGGAGGCCTGGCTCAGCACAACCACAGATGGAGACCCGCATGTGCGCTTGAAACAGAACACTCTTGAGAGATGGGATTTGCTTATTGTGTCCTTGCCATGCCTCAGTGATGAATGGTTCATTGGAAGGCTTGAAGGTATCATGCAAATCTTTGTCCACCGCAACTTTTGAGGTGCGTACCAAATGTTCTTCTATCAGGTGGCCATCCTCTGACTCTACGAAGGCTTCTGGGTTCTTACGGCTTTTCATTGCATAGCTAGTACTGCTGGGCTTAGTCATGGAGATGAACAATCATCCTGTGATTCTGGTGAATGAGCGTTTCCTTGTGGAAGTTGAACAAACATTTTCTTCAGGGAGTATGTTCTTTCCTGCTGTAGAAAGTCCCAGGTCATCTAGTACCGACAACTCTTCCCCTGTCCTCTCCCACGCAAACCTGAAGTGTGGGTGAAAAGTGTCACTCAAAGTAGCTTGAATGATGACACATCCAGAGAAAGATAACTCAGCCAGGGAAATGCAGGCCCAAATATGTGATTCTAGGGGGCTGTGTGGGAACGTTATGATGAAAGCAATGAGGCATGTCCCCTGCCCACCATTGGTCCTGGTTGCCCATCACTGGTTTCTGGAGGTGGATTTCAAGAGCAGTAAATCCTACCTCTTCTTCAGAAGTCATTGGGAACAGAGATCCTCTAAAAAAGTTAGAGGAGATTGCCCCAAATATTAATCAATGGGGAATAGTAGAAGAGAAAAATGTCATTTTTTCTGAATAGTATCAGGACCCACATTACATCCTTGCAACAGTTACCCCAAAGCCACAGCAGCCAGATCTTGCAATGATGGGCTAAAAACTTAGTTTATATTCTGAGCTTGTTCACTACAACCCAAACTCAAGGAGCCCACATGCTCAGGCTCTCATTTTTGTCCATACCTAATTATGTGTAATTATTTAGCAGGGTATTAATTATTTTGCTAATTATTGAGACTCTGCATGTGACTGGCCATTCCAAACGATGTACAACATGGCTTGATTTCACGCTTCATGCCATGTTTGTGCCAAAGTCAAAAAGGCTTACTTTGTCATGATTAGAGAGCGATATAGAGCAGCAATTGTGGAACAGTTGTTCAACACAAGGTTCCTGGGAATCTCGACTGGAATTTCTAAGTAGCCAGCAATTTGTGTTTGCTTCTAGGCTATGTGAAGGTGAACAGTCACGTTGGGCTGAATGCAAAGTTGCATGAGGACTTGCGTAAACTGTCTGTGAGCCTCTAGTTGTAAGTGTTTGGGAGCCATCATCTAATATGGAAACAGGTTCGACAGGACCTTATAATTGAAGTGACCAGTTGCTGCACAGTAATGATTAGGTTGTGAACATCTCTGAGCATCTGTTAGAGGGGTCTGCGTTGTGATGGCTTTGCACAATAAAAATGTTTCAGAAGATGAAAATCTGTTCATGGAATACTCTGGCAGTAGCAAAAGTTTATATACGGCTTGTAAATTCTTCACCAAGCTCCAAGAATAACAAATTCCTTGCAGGGAAAAAAAAAGTGGGGGATGCACACGTAGAAACATGAGTAAATAGGAATCACTGCATTTATTTGGGTTTAGATGGTGTGCAAATAGAAGCAGATAAAAACATTCATGCTTTTGGAGGGCTTGAGGTCAGTCTTCCTGAGTAACTGTTACTAATTTACTTCTCTGCCGCCTTTCCCATGTCTTGGCTAATACCAGTACTCATTCAAGGCTGGACATACATCCAGAGGGATGGGATGGGATGGGAAAAGAGGAAGTACAGAGAAGGGAAATAGCTTTTTGTCTGTGTCCTCATCATGCACACTGAGGAACTGGAGAAGAAAGGACAGCCAGCTTGGAGTATGGGTGGAAAGTGCATGGAAAATCCCTTTCCAATGATTCTTATTTCACTCCCATTACTAAGGCACAGAAGAAATACTATCCTCAGTTGTGGAGGTAAAAGCCAGTGTGTGTTTTCCCTTGTAGAAGACTTAAACGTTTCCTGAGGGCCACCTGTAGAGCAAAGCCTCCTCTTTCCAGCCATCTGGGAATCACTGAATGCAGGCTCTGCATTGGTTTTATTTATTTCTCTGTTTGTAGTAACCAATTAAATGAAGCTTACTCAGTCCATAAAGAGCAATAGCCTGGGGAGTGTGGGAGGGAGAGGCATTGCAAAGAGGCATTTTATCTTTGACACACGCTCCTGGGCAGAGGATTGAAGGTCAATGCGTGCACATCATACTGGGCTGATTGCAGTGTTGACAACCATTCAGTCAGTTTTATGAAATTATCAATAGATCTGTGATTGCAGAACCTAATCAAGGCTTAGGAAATACAGTGGGTGGAAAAGCCAGTTGGGCTGGATTGTTCTCCTACATCTGGCTCTGTGGGCAGGGTGTCTTCAAGCTCTGTGCAGCTTCTTGCCACTATCCTTTCTATAGCCTTTCCTATCAGATGCCTTACTTTGCTGACAGGTCATCCTGTCCCTTTGTGGTATCTTAATTCAAGGAGCACAAATTTATTCCAAATAATATGAGAATTTATTCCAGTGTTTGCTGGAGCCTGAGAATAGAGTCAGAAAGGAGGGAGGAACATTTGTGAGGGGAAAATGTGAGTTCTTGTATTACTTACAAGATTTATCAAAAGCATCTTGACAAAATAAGCTCAAAAAGGACTTCAGTAATGTGCACTGATATCATTTTAACCAGGTTGTTATAAATCTCATATCAACTACTTTCTGAGAGACCCAGATTCAGGTGTCATATTATAATTTGGATAGTTCGTCTTTTACCTACTCACTGTAAGAATCAAGTTTTCAGTTTTCATAGCAGAAAAACCCTACAAAATATCTCTTGTGAGCATTCTGAAGGATCTGAAAATAGAAGGCAAATAAAAGATCCTTTCCTGTCTAAGTTAGTTTTGTATTTCACAGAAAGTACCTTACACAGATTGTAGAGAAAAATGCTGCAATTCTTTAAATGCTTGAACTTATCAGTACTGAACAACACAGAACTGATGTCAATGCATGGATTTCCTCCTGGAGCTTTCCCTTCTGAAGGCTGAACACACAGCTGCTATATCACCATTCTTTTTCTCACAGGATATACCATTTTCTAGCTATCTCTACTATTTTCTAATCTTAGCACACAGTATTTCCCTTTCAGCTCTTTGGCTGTGTCACTGGAAGTGCAGTGGTCAGAAATTATGCATGGATTGGGATCCAGCATTAACCAGCCATTAATTGAAAGAATAATGGCAGAGCAATGTTACATCTATACTTCTGTAAGCATTCCTGCATACTTCAGCCTTCCAAAGCTGGTAAGAAGACAAGATCCAGTGTGCTGGGTGGGGTGATAGTGATGTTTTTGCCTTCTCTAATTAATCTTCAGAAAGAGCACCTATTAAGAAGCATTAGGAACATTCTCCTTGTTTCATGTAGCAGCTGATGAAATGATTCCAGTGAAAAATCAGAAAAACATTACCATTCACTGCAGTAGGAGAGCAATTTGGAATCCTGATGGAGACCAAGGCTGTGTTGTACTAAGGGATATTCAAATGCATAAGTAGAGAAATACCCGCTCTGAGATTCATGTCTGAATAGCTAGGAATTTTTGGAATCCAGAATATTCTAAAATGAAGAGTGTTCTCCAAGGTAACAATAATGACATAAGTATACAAGAATTTAAATCAACAACGCTGGGATTTGGAGCAGTGGAATGAGCCTTTTCATTTCTATGTAAGATTTGTACTCTTCTACTGGTGTAAGGAGGTATGAAAGGACTTCTTTTTTTTTTCCAATGAAGGAATCAATTCTCATGTAATCAAAATGAAGCAAATAGACAAAGCCTTGGCATTATGAACCTTCAGTAAGCTGAAGTTCCATGTATTATGGAGCTCATAATGAAAGCTTGGACTGTAATAAAAGCCTTCTCTGAAATAAAGGAGTGGAGAAACGGGAGAAAAAGGAGTTTTTCCCAGTCCCCTGCTTTGCAAAAGTGAAGGTAACTGCTCAGGGACTTGCTGTGGATTGCCCAAGAGGTGGAGCTGTGATGATTAGAACTGATAACTTATGTCCACCTTCACAGCCTGGTTTCTAAGCTTCTCTGGTACTATACCCTCAGCTGGAAGAAAATACCTCAATCAGTTAAGTCCCATTACTTCAATTCCAAGACCATAGTTCTTCTCAGAAGGCAGCAGAGAAATGTGAGAGGTTATCCCGTGCCCTCTCCTGATCTGGCTGAGGTGAGTCTAGCAAGCAGATGTATTTCCACTCTCATTTTAAAATGCTTTACAGTTTAATAAAATGGAAAATCAAATTGCAAGAGAATTAAATGATTTTCATAAACACTGGGCAAAGGGGTCCTTTGGATGAAGGTTTATCTGTGTTTTTGAATCTTCAGGCTGCCCTAAATGCATGTAATAACAGTAAGTCATTCACAACATGCACATTCTCACAGAATTGCTGTATTAAACAACTGTGTTAAACTGGTGGGGAGTGAAGGTATATCTCTTTTAATTACCCCTGCAAAGGGAACAGAAGCTCATTGGTAGATCCTGGCCTTGCTGCCATGGCTAGATAATGCCTAAGCCTATGGAGGTCGTCTCGGAATTCATTGCTTACTACTCAAAGGCACTGTCCTGCAGTCACATCACTGCAGGCGGAGGGATTGGAATAAATGGTGGTATTTGGAGAGCCATGGTAGTGGAAGAGGCTTAGCTTATTTTTGAACAGTAGAGATTTACTTATACATTACAGTTCAAACTGGAGAGCTGTGGGGATGAGGCTCTCCTTTGAATCAGAAATGTTAAACAAATCCTCAGTAAACAGTCTCTGTGCAATTTGTACCTCTTTTAAGGTCAGGCTTTGGCTAAAACTGAGCTGATTTTTTTATTGTCACAGAGTCAGCTGTGATGGGATGGAATTGTTGTCCTGAGAACCCCTCTCCTTGGCCTGTCTCAATTCACTTCTGTAATACACTGCCTGCAAGGGAAGAGGCTATGACTGTAGATAGATAGATGTGTTCCAGAAGCAAAACATGGTCATTCCTCAATTCCAGGCCCTACCTGGGATTTGGAGAAGAGAGGGACACAAATCATACTGCAGTCCCAATATCTGCATTCCTCTTTGTGTCAAAGAACACAGGGACTAAGGATTTTTTTTCCCCTTCACTTATACCTACCTTTGGTATCACTTGGTAGGACACAAGGTTGAGCACAAGGGATGGGAGGAATAAGAAAACCATAAGACTCATCCAGTGCCCTTTCCTATGAATTATGCTTAAGGGAGTGGTCTGACAGAGACCTGAGGGAGATCATGCAAGGACTAAGGCCAAGTCAAAGTACCAGGTACTGACCTCCTGGACTCATCTGCGCATCCCTTGGTGTCAGACTGAAAGTTTCTTTTTCTTTGTTTTTACTGTAAATAAAATCCCATGGCTGAGAACTTCTGGTGAAACAAAAACCTTTTCCTTGCAAAATTTGGTGTTGGAAGACTGTTTTTGAATCAAAACTCATTGCATTGGGGAATGAACATCCATCTCTATTCTCTAGATATGGTCAGCTTGTATGTTTGTGAGAAATGCTGAGAGGAACATTTTGTCTCCTGTGAATATGACATGTTTGGGGAAACCATGTTTTTGATGGATTGCCCTGGGCGCCGCTGCTATTAGAGATGTTTCTCCATTTGAACTCCAAGGGATGGAATAGTTTATTTTTAATAGCAGGAAACAGATATAACATCATGTGGTGGAAATAGTTCCCTCCGTGCTGAGAACTTTAGTAAAATTTTGGTGGAGAATGATTTTGAATTCCCCCTTTTCCTTTGAATTGTAAAACCTTTGCTAGCAGACCCTCAAAAAGAGACAATGGCAGAGTTAAGGTGGTGAAAATATGAATAACCAGTTACTTCCAGGGCCTCCTGACTTCCTTTATACACAAAACTATGCTACCTAATTCTTCACTTATTTCTGATGATATGAAATCCTGGGGTTTGAGGCACTGTGGACTGAAAGCTTCCAATAGGAGGTTGATTCAGTGGTTAGGAAACAGGCTTGCTATTTTGGAAGCAGCAGGTCAATATGTTGTCTGAGCATATCTTTTCTATGTTACTTCACAGATAAGTCCCATCAGTCTGTCAGGTTTTCATCTATAAAAAGAATATTTCCACCTTATCCTACATGTGTTAGGAAATAAACCTAGAAGACTGAGGCTTTCTGTCTCCCTGTGTGCACACAGGCATATACCTATACTCCCTTCTCCCTTTCCACAGAGCTGTTACTTCATTCTTACAGCACGTTCACAGCTTCTAAGAGGTAAAAGTGTTAGCTTATCCCTAAACCTTCTTTTCTCTTTGCTGAGCAAAATAACATTCTAAAGATGACACAAGTTTCTGCCACCAGAAATCAGTTTCATGGTGCTCTCTGTAGCTGAGGCACATCCTGGTTGAATGTGACTGCGAGTAAGCTATCGAAAGAGGAGTTTGTCCACCAAGAGCTGAGTCAAGGGGTATGTGGGGATAGTTGTACGTAATAAGCATAGTTATATGTGATAATGTAGTTCTATGTAATAAGTAATGCCCAAAAGTATTAGTTATAAATTAAGCGTGAAGTATTATATAAGAATATATGACTATATATATAAGAACAGTAATAATATACTTTGGCCTAAACATAGATGTCTGTTCCTCTTCTAGTCTGTAATAAGATTGTTTGTTTCTTTCTGTGTGGAGAACACAAACTTAGTTTACAGAGCTGGGCTGGGAAAACTAAAATCCAGTGATCCATGGGGCAATTCTGATTAATGCTCTGAGAGTTCTTGCTTGAGTTTCCCTATCTGCAGAAGGAATATAGAAAGTGTCTCATTAAAGTGAAGCTAAACTTGTGTTTAAGTACCTTCAGAGGTGTTTGGAGCTATAGAAAGCAGCGAAGTGTGCATCTATGCACATTCTGACATACAGTACCCTACAGCAAAAGAGGTTGTAACAGAATACTTTGCCCAGTCAGAGGGTTTGAATCTATCTCACCTTCAGCATCAGAATTGTAACAACCCAATGTCCTAACATTCTGCTAGTCTTAAAGTCCAGGGAGCTTCTCACCCAGTCATCCAAGGGAACTTCAGGGTGCTGTGGACATACAAGCAGGATCACACCATACTTGAGGTCATTATGTACGCAATTCCCCACCTACCATTTCATTGAGTGCACTGATTGGGAGTTTCATCTGTGGGTCTGATTAGAAACCCACTTGAAATCACTAGGAGCCTTTTTCCTTTTTGGCAAGTAGGATTTGAATGTGGTAGTTTGTAAAGAATGCTTGGGCCTCTCTGGGATGAAAGGCACTGTACTGAAATGTAACAGAAAAAAGTTCCTTCTTCCACATGTTTCTATGAATATAGGTACATCCACCTACTTTGGTACACTGAAATTAATATCTGCTGTAAGATTAAAGCTTATCAAAGCCTAAACATTGTACAGTCAGCCTTCTGTGTAGATACAGCAGCAAAAAGAATTGAACCCGACAGAGGAAGACAGACTCATTAAGAAGAGTTATAACAAATCAGTTATCAGCCTTTTAAAGAATAAACTTGTTAGAATAAACCTGTTAGAATAAACCTGTTAAATAAATCCTCAGCAAAGCTAATTAAGTTGGTGTTACACTGGCACAATGGTTCCCTTCTTCCATAGAAGACTTAACGGTAGCATAAGCCTGTTAAAGCAATACACTAAGTATACAGTAAGCCAGCTATTTAAAGGATACCTCAGTCAGTTCATTCTCTAAATCTGACCTACCTACAAATTTTCCCTAGTGAAAAATATCTCCTAGGCTCCAAATGCCTATTGAAAACCCTTGCCGGTGTACCCTCTCCTTTGTGAGAAACATAGCCATGGATGTGCCCCTTTTACCAAACAAAGGGACTGGTGATGGCTGTGGAAGAGCTACATGACTCAGGGTTTTTTGTTTTCCTTTGTGTTGTACTCAAGCTGCAGATTAACCAACTGAACCTCTTCTCAGAGCTGTAATGACAGGATTGATCGGTTATTGGTGAAGCAGCAAGGCAAGAAAGGGAATAAAAATAATTACTTTGCCCTTATATAGTGGGTTTTCTCAGGGCATGTGTAAGGATGGATGATTTGGAGATGAAGAGATGTTTAAGTGAGGCTTGGAATACCTGGGTTTGTCTCAATTCTGCCTCTGGTTTTGTGTAAAACATACTCTTTCTACATCCCTCTTAAACAGGGTGACTACTGGTTCCTTTTGGTTTTGCCTGTTGTGATACTGAAGTTTGCGATGTAAGCTTTACAGCTTCCTTCATGATGATCTACTAAGCCAACTGAGGCTTTGGTGGAGTGTGTTAGCATTCCTGTGATGGCTTAGTGTGGATAACGGCAGGAGTGGAGATGTAGGTGCAAACCATGTTGCTCTCAGTACTAACATTTCCCCCAGATAGCTTAATATGTCACTACCATCATTCCTTCATGCTGCTGTGTAGACAAGAATCCAGGTGGGTAACTGCACTTAGCTCAGTTCTGGCTTCTAGGTGAAAGTTATACAAACAATAATCCTGACAAGATGAGAGCGCTAGACTGGTGTACTATCACTTGTATTGCATAGATGGAAGCAGAAGCAAAGCAAAGTCATCCCCTTGAGATTATGTGGCCATCCAGCAGGAGAGCCATAAACAGAACCCAGGAGTCAGAGTTGGTCCTGCATGCTTTATGCAATAGATCACTCACTCCAGAGGTGAACTGGGTGATTTTCCTCAAGTGACATAGGAAGAGTTAAATGCTGACTGCCTTGGAGGGAAACTAGCTAAAATTAGCAGAAGAAGAAGTGTTTATTTCTGGAGAAGGTGTCACAAGCCAAAGAGAAGCTAAGCTTGAAAACAAGAATTGAACATTACATAAAGAAGCGCTTGCCAGCCACAGCTCTTTCAGTTGCCTTGAGTGTCTGTGTGCAGAATTCATCTCTGGCAACCATAAAACAGTGTCAGCTCTGAAGCCTAGGGTATGAGTTTACTGTAACAGCATTGGGACATTGGGGATGGCAGTGCTGTAGGGGAGATTACTGGGCTGGCAGAGCTGCCATGGACAAATAAATACCAAAAGAGAAAAGATGGGAAATCAGAACCTGCAGGATCCCCTAGACTGAATTTCTGCCTAATGTTCAACCCACTCCTGCAGAAGCTCAAGGAATGAAGTGTCTGGTATGGAAAGCTGGAACATGCTGGTTTCAGAGCATGTCTGGACAGCAGGAGGTGCAGAAGCACATAGGCGAAGTTCATTGTTAGCAATATTACCATTAGCAGGGAAAGGTAGCAGCTGAGTTCAGGACTGCTTAGGGAGAGATGTGCATACACAGAACAAGTAGCAGTCTTTGCTTTGGGAAGCATCCAAATAAAATAAACAAAATGGAGTTTTTATGCACACTCTTTAACATGCTGCTTGGAAACTGTGGCATAAAAGCTACATTTACACCGTCTAGCAGCTGTGTTTCACGCTACATGCGAAGAGCCTGGTGTTAAGCACCTGCACAAGGTATGCTATGGCTTGTTCTTAGTTTACCCAACTGTGTTTCTAGAAACTGATTGAACTTTCCTGCTCTGACCACTAACCAAAATAGCACGAGAGGCTGTTTAGGCAGAGTTTTTGTAAAGCATTTTGGTGTGTACCTCTCAAGTGTAGCTTCTGAAAATCGATTGCATCAACTTTTTCTTAACAAGATGAAAAGTCAGTATTGTATGTGAGAAATAACGTTGCTCAAGGCATGTGGTTACTGCATGGTAACAATAACCCCGCTTCTCAGGGTGCCGGTATGCACCAGCTATCAACCTGGTGACTCACTGCATACCTGAGGCAAAGTGCAGTTATCTCAGAGTAGCAGCATGCTCTAAAACATGTCATTCCTTAGTGCTTCAAATTCAAATTTTCTCCCAGATAAATAATAAATGACACCCAGGGGGAAAGGAGGAAGGAGGGGGAATTACTTACTCTTCTTCCTATATTCAATACTTACTAGATAGACTGTTTTGTCCAAAGGTAATGATGATAGTCCATTCTGACCTAGACTACTGTTGATAAAAAAGTGCAGTGTGGTTGTACGAATCTGTTGTAACATGCCAGCCTCCCTTCCCTGGTGATTTGGATCCTTGGGATCAAGAAAATGGAATTTAACCTCTTCGTTGTGTGGCAGATAGCCAAGTGGCTTGAGCATTAGTTATAATGCAAAGAGAGTAAGACAGAACCATCCCTTCCAGAAGCTGAAAAAATTTGCTCTTACAATTACAATACATCAGCATCAGTTTAACACTCATGCAGTCAGATGTGCATACATGTTATGAATTGATTTGATGCTGGGGGTGGTACGGTTATTCTGTACCAACGTCTGATCATGCAGCCTTAGCACTGTCCTGTTCATGTGCACTGGCTTCTCTTGGGTAAATCAGAAAAGAAGCACTGACCCTCTAACTCTCATGGACATGCTTCAGAATTAGTTTAGACTATGGATGCCAGTGGCTATCTGCCTCCTCCAGCAACCCCTGTTAAAAGACTGAGATCTTTCTCATGCCTGCTTTGCAAACATCAGGAGCTTAGCAGTGCCCCTTGCTTTACCATCTCCTTTGCAATGAACAGTTTTGGGGCTCTGGGAGTTATGAAGCAGACTTAAGAACATAGATATGTTGGAGTGAGAAATAAGGGGGGAAAAAGTTCAATTGAACATTTTAGTCCCCTCATTTGACTGTGTGGGTTTCAACTACCAACACCTTTTTGAGTGGTCTGAAGTGCTGAGTGATTGCAGATAGAAGCAGAGAGAGGCTTGAAGCCCTGTGTGCAGTGTACAGCTCATGATGGGTTGGGAGTTACAGGTGGTTCCCCTTTGAAAGCCTTAGTCCAAGTTCAGAAGGAAACTGAGCTGCAGATGATGAATACTGATGACTTGTACTTGGTACCAGACAATAGTAACAATAGTGAATATGAAAGATCGCTAATAAAGCAGTTGGATTTGTGCCAAAGATGGGAAAATTGGCAGATACAGATTCATTTGGTTGACTTTTGTGTACCTCAGCAAGCTCTAGAGGAAAATATTCAATTCCTTTAGCTTCATCCCTCTCAAAGTAAGGAATTCAGTCTAAGTTGCTGATTTTGTTCCCTTGAGAGTCAACATACAGTGAATTTCAGAAGGAAATTCATCCATATCAAAGGTAGTGTTTTATGTAACAGGAAGATGACTCTTGTAGAGTTAAAATTACCCTTTTCTGTTAACTGGAGAGGGTATTTAGACAAATACCTGAAGCCCAGCGCCTGGACAGTTCTAATTCCCCATTAATTCAATGGATCACATAATTTTGCATTAGTTAGCCTTGGTCAGGACCCTTCACATCAATGACAGTTGGAAGCAACCTTCTAAGCTGCTAAACAGTAGTTCTCACTTTTCTTTCTTCCTAGTACATTTTCCTACAGCTGACCTCATAGTGACTGTTGTCATCCTCAATGAGACACAAACCACTATTACTCCTTTGTCACAAGACATCTGCTTCCTACCCAGGACAAGTGGGAAAAATACTTAAAGGTAATTGGAAAGCTAAATCTCAGGAGATTGAAAATCCCATTCTGCAATCCCCAAAAACTCACAGCGCTCAGAACAAGTATCCCGAGTGCTTAGTACAGCTCACGCTCAATTTTGAAGTTGTGGCATTTCTTCCTTTATTGGTTTGATGCTGGAATGAATTTATATCAAAAGATAAACTTGGGATATGTCAATTGAGGAGCAGTGCAAAGATGGAGAAGCACTTCCTTGGAAAGTTTAGTGAGTTCAAAGCCTTTCAGGCTTCCAGAGCTGCACTGAGGATGATTCAGTTTAATGCAGAGGAACAAGCTATCAGAAACTCCTGTCAGATATAAAAGCCAAAACCATTCCCAACTGTTTCTTCCCACTCTGCTGGGACCTGCCAATGTTTTTGCTTAGCTTGGCAGGGGGTTCCAGCCTTCCCTCCAGCCCCTACTCAATCCTTGACTCTTGCATTGCGGATGGTGGAAACAGTTTCTGCTAGCTCCTTGCCTCTTAGCCCTGGTGCTTAAGCCCACTCCCAGACTTCTTCCCATCATCCATCAAAACAGCCTGGCATTTTCCTGGCCACACAGCCCTTTTTATCACCCATCCTGCCTTGTGAACAGTAAGACACCCATGTTTTAAGGGATACCAGCAGTAAATTAATACAGTTAGTGTTTAGGAGGTGGATATCTCTGCAACCAATGCAAAGCACAACCTAAATGAGATCACTACTTACTGTGATATTGTTTGCAGAGGAGAAAAGGGAAATACATTTCACAAGAGACTGGGAGAGCTCCAGAATATCAATACAATGTTCACAAAGCAAGTTTAATCCATTTGTAGCCTGTGATAAACAGTGAAGTCTACGAAACCTTGACAAGAATACATTCTGCCTCCTCAAGGAGGGCAACACAACAGGATATGTGGAAAGAAAATGTTTGCTGGTAGTGTAAGAAGAACTCAGGGTAGGGTCATCAGCTCATGGGACTCTAAAGTGAGTTTTTGCAGCTGTATCACAAACATAAGTGAAGCATTTACTGTATGTAGTTGGCACTCTTTTTGCACTAGATAATGGCACTTTGTGCTGCCCTGTCTGGGATGGAGTCAATGGAGTCAATGTCTTTTACAGAAGCTCACATGGTTTTGTGTTCTAGATGTGTGACCAAAACAATGTTGTTAACATGCTGGTGCTTGGCTGTTGCTGAACGGTGTTGGCCCAGCATTGAGGTCGTCTGCTTCTCACCCTGCTCCTCCAGTATATAGACTGGGGGATATGCAGGTGGTTGGGAGGGGATGTGACCAGGTGGATGACCTGAGCTAACCAAAGAGATATTCCATGCCATATAACAACATGCTCTGAAATAAAAAGGTAAAAGGGGGAATTTTAGTTTGGTTAGCCATATTTTGCTTGGGAACCAGCTTGATATTGATCTAACTATGGAAGATGAGTGATTACCTTTGCATCACTTGTTTTTTCTTTCTCATCTTCTAGTGCTCCTTCAGTTATTAACATTTTTTTCCCCTTGCCCTTTTTTCCCCTTTTCCCCTTTTACTCACCCTTTCCTCTTCCCCCATGGGGAGTGAGTGACTCTGCAGTGTCTAGTTGAATACTGTAGTTAATTCACACCCACAACACATTTGGAGTACATGGTGAAAACCCATTTTGCTCATCTTTGTGGCAGCTGTTATATGAAAAAACATGAACACTGTTTTCTGCTTTCTAGATCTGTTTCATGTGATGTCTTCCAGAACTTCTCCTAGACAGTCCAAATTACTGTTTTCCTATCCTTGTCACAACCATAATATTGGGGGGCCTCATGCTTGCAATTGGTAGACTCTTTTTATACCACGTGCATTGTGATTTTCTGTTCTTCGTATCTTCCTGTGATTGACTAGCTTCTATTTATTTCATGGGAAGAATATTATAGCTTGGAAAAATCGAAGCATTGCTTTTAAGACAACTGTTGAAAGAAGAGGAAAAGATAGTGAGGATTTGACATGCTAAAACTGTTAATAGCTTAAAGTCCTTACTGGAAGAAGAAATAGAAATTCTTGTTCAATGGAGCTTTGCTGATTTGGGCTGAAGATCCAGGTTTTCTTCATTGCAGGGAGAAGGAGAGTTGCAATACCCAAGACTAAAGAGAAACCACTGAAAAGAGAAAATTACTGAAGTGAAATAATTTTGTTTTTTAAAATGACATCCAGAAACCTTATCTTTGACACATAAGAACAGACACACAGTTAAATATGCTGTAACCTGCTTAGGTTTCCAAAGCAGCAAATTAAACCAGTGGACTATGCAGTGAGTGTCCATTCAGATGAGCAAAGCTCATTGAACACAACAATACTGTAAAAGAACATGTTGAATACTCAATGCACCAAATAATCCTCTTTTGATACAGAGACAGTAAAAACTGTTGGGAGAGGAAGCGATAGTGTATGTATGAAATGGGGGAATAGAGAGAAAACATCCTGGGACAGGAAAATGATGAGCAGAACTACTCTTTGCTTTTTTTTGTGTTTTCCCCTTGTATTTTTATATTGATAGCAACTATTATTTCCAGGCAAGACACTGGTCCTAAAGTTTGTTGACTCTGAACAAGAAGAAGGTGTTACTTTGTAGAGAATATTTGAGTTTTCTAGGGTCATGAAACCTTTGGGTGCCTGAAGAGCATCATATCACCCGTTTTCTCTCATTCCCTCTTCATAGGGAGTATGAAATATCAGGCTGGGTGGTGCTAAGTCCTGCTGGACCCGATCACACAAGGGCCTTCTTGGATGTAGTGAGGAAAGACACCCAGTACAGTCGCATTAGTTGAATCAATAAATCCTGGCTAAGTCCAGAGCTTGCTCATGGAGCCTTTGCTTTGATTTCAGCCAGCCTCATATAGGATGGAAAGATTCCTCTTCCATTTTTGGCAAATGCCACAAGCACTAATGAAGCAACACACTAGTGATAACCCCAAACACCATTTATATGTTTAAACAAGTGAAAAGTGCTTGTTTGTGTTTTGCATAAGATCTGATCCTTCAATCTTCTCTGCCATGGTGTACGCCGTTCCTTTGTGGCCTTGTACCAGGGGAATCTATGAGAATCACTTCAGCCTTTCATTTAAGCCCGTGTGACAGAATCAGGGGTGGCTTTACCAGCAAAGGTGCTTTGCGGCTGACTAGTCACTTGGAAAAAAGTAAAACTACTTTGGGTATACTGTAACTGCAATAAACTAAGCTACAGCCCTGTTGGTATAGCTTGGAGTCTGACCAAACTTCTAATTCTTCTTTGGAAAGATTTGCTGAAGATTTAGCATAAGACAATGCTCTGTAGTTGCAGAGAGAAGGACGTAGTGTCCTTGCAGGCCAGGGAATGGAGATGAAAGGAAGGGTGCCTCCTGTTGCCCTCCTTGCCACCCCTGAAGAAGGTGGTGGATTTTTTTCCCTGTCAGCACAGCCAGTGCCTGACTTGTCCGAGGGGTCCTTGGCTTGAAGCCTCACACAGTGGCAGGAGCTGTGAAGTGCTCTGCCTACGCTGGGTGGCCTTTACTGAGCTGCTGAGGTTCGCCTGGGTGGGCCGTGTCCTTGAGGCATCCCCACCTCCATTCCCTATCTCAAACCTTCCCTGGGGGGCTTTTCCCACCCCTGCCGTGCAGACCCAGCCGAGCAGTCGGGACAGGAGGCTCCGGGGATCGCCCGTCCCCTCCCTGCTCCGCTCCCTGCCCGCTGCGCCCGTCACCGCCCCGCCGGGCCGCCGCTGTCCGCGGTGCTGAACCACAACCGCACTGCGCTGCTCGGGGCTGTGGGGGAAGAGGCGGCAGCTCCTTCTCCCTACCGCTGAGGGAGGTGAGACCCCCCCAGGCGAGGAGGAGACGGGGACACCTCGTTTCCCCGCAGCTCCCTGCTCGGCGGATCGGGATCCATGAGGGGAAAATCGAAGGCGAAGAGGGAGAAATAAATATTACATGGAAGGAGCTGCCTAGAATCCAACCAGTCCCCTCCCCAAATCCGAGGGGCAGACAAGTTTAGATCCCCGTCCAGCGGCCCTTCCCGGTGTCATCCTCCCTTTCCGCGGCTCAGGCTCTGTCTGGCCGGAGCTTAAGTCCCTCCTTTTTGCTCCCCATCCCGCCCCTCCCCTAATTATGTACAAAGCACTTAGAATAAGATGGCCAGGCTGGGGCTCCTCCCTGCTTCCCTCTTCCCCATTCATCCTCTCCAGACCGCTCCAAGCCCCTCCCCCGGCAGCAAGCCCAGCCTCTCTCTTCCCTCCTGGAGCCCTTTTCATTTTTATTTCTAACCCCCTCTCCATTCTCCCTGCTGCCTCTGCTCCTTCCCCCGATGGCTACGAACTGAGCAGCAGAAGAGAGGGGGGGGCGCGGGAATAAGGGAAGGGGGAAGGAAAAAAAAAACAAAACAAAACAAGGGAAAGAGGGGGAAGAAAAGGATTTATTTTTAATTTTTTTTTTGCCTCTGCCCTTAATGCCCGCGATCTGGATCAAGGAAGGGGATTTTCTGTCTGAGCATGAAAAGGACTGCTAGAGCCCCAGGATTTTCACGCCTGCATTATCAGCCCAGCACCCAGTATGCGAGCTGGACACAGAAGCTCTCCCACAAGTTCCTACCGAGCCGAATAAAACCCACGGGCGATCAGATCTCCGCCAGAGAGGGACATTAGCATCAGGTAAGGCGAGCGCTGCGGCTGCAGCCCAGCACCGGCACCGTTCCCGACGGGCTCCCTGGTCCTGCTCGGCCGCGTTGTGTAACGGCCCCTCGGTTCCCCCGGGCCCCCGGCAGCGGGGAGTTACCGGGCGGAGGGATGCACAAGTCCTGCAGCCCGGTTAGCGAGTGTGTGCGGGAGCGCGGGGCCAAGATTCGCCGGTACCGGGAACACTGGGAGCACTGGTTCCTACCGGGAAAGGCGCAGCCCCTGGGGGCTGGCCGCGAGTGGGGGTGAGAGGCAGCCAGGATCCATCTGTATTTCGGAGTATCGATACAGCCCGGAGCGGCTGGGGGGGACACAGGGACCCTCCCCAAGGAGATGGTGTCATCGCTGCTTAATCCGCTGCTCGGGTTTCGCGAGTGACAAAAGCAAATCGCGCACGAAAAGGGAAGTCTGGCGCCTTGGATCCCACACTGGGCGGCTCGCCTCTACTTTCAGGGGGGAGGAAGAGATGCCGGGGGTGGGGGGGGAGCGATGCCTGGGGCTGCATCTCACAGCGCAGGGGGTTGGTGCTCTCCGGCTCAGCTGCTTATGAGGCTGGTGCGGAGCGTAACTTTGCCTTTTCCAGTCCGCGGGGGAATGGGGAGCCCGGAGGGCACCTCCACGCCATTGCATCATCCCCGGGGGCCAGCGTAGCCCGGCTATTATGATCCGGAGAGGGGAGGCTGCCGGTGTGAGTGTGTGGCTTTGAAGAGTCCTCCCGTGCATTTACTTGCGAGTAGGGAAGGGGAGGGGTTGTCACTTCCCAAATGCAGTCTTCATGGAGAGAAGCAAGTGCTAGGAGTCTTGATGCATGGATTTAGCCTTATGATTGACATCTGCACTAGGTAGGACAGGAGGGTCTTTCATGCTTTACCCTGGCTGCTCATCTGGGTGCATATTAATTCGTTAACGGCAGTAAAGCTGCTTTCTTAAGAGTTGCAGAGAAGTGTTTTGGGAATGGTGAGCAGGAGGTAGTGAGTGAAGGGGAGACGAGGCTTTGGTGTAAGAAATATGAAAGGGTTATATATTTTTTTCAATTCCTTATAAAGGAAAAAGATTGATCAGATCTGTGTGTGAGTGACAGACAGACAAACCCGGGCTCTCTCCCCCTCCCACACACCACACGGACAAGCAGTCGCGCTGTCCCTGGCAGGCATGTACACGCTAAGCACACAGGACACACGCTGCCGAACTCGCGCAAGTCCCCCCCCACGCTTCAGCGCAGCATCTTGGTCTCGTTCTTTCACCGATTCGAGGACCTGTTCAAGCTCTGCAGTTCCCCACACTCAGACACATATTTGACCTACACAGGAACACACTGTAGCATGCAGAAATAACCACATTGATATTCTTATGATGTGAATCAAACATTCAGATGCTCGTATGAGCATACACGCGCTGTCTCCTGTGCAGGTCTCTCAGTGTGTGGTTTGTTCCCCAGCATCATCCTCTCCCTCATAGCCAGTTCCAGGCATTGATTCAGGGTTTGCTTGACTCTCAGGCTCTTTGCAACTCAGCAGAAAAAGCTGCTACGTTTTGTGTGTCTTCGTCTGTTTTATGGCTCTTTGCATGTTCCCAGGACTCAGTGATGATTTTACTACTCGAAAGGCAGGCGAGTGGCAGGCAGGGACTGGGGGCAGCGGTGGCAATCCCAAATCCATCACACCCTCTCTGATCAAGAGCTGGGGTCTGTGAGTATGGGAAGGGCTCTGCTGGAGCCACACTGCTTCTCTCTGTGTGTGAGCAAAACCACATATGCGTCTATAGCTTAAAACATACAGTGCTAGGCTCTGCTTCAGTCTTACTCTGCTTCAGAGCAAAACCCTCCCATCCTCTGAGTGCCAACACCCCCGAGCCTTTGCAAGCCCCTTTGGTCAGAAACAGCATCATATGTGCAGGGGGTTGTTGTCACTGGTGTTAGATGTATTTAAGTAACACCCTGCTCTGACCTTCCTCTTCTTCCTCTCTTTCTATGGGGCCTAGTGAGGAGGCTGTGCAAGGATAGAATGAGGCTGAAGTCTGCGTTAAAACTTCAGAGGAAGAATGTGTGGGGAATGGGCTTGCTGTAGGAAGAGGGTATCCCAAAAGAGGTGGTGGAGGGTGCACTGTGTTCCCTTCTCACCTCTGCTGTTTACTATATTAAGAGTATGTGTAAGGCTGATACTGAACCTTAAGTGAGGACGGGTCTGCCAGGAGACAATCCTCACTGCCGTCTGCATAACAGAAATGGTTCAAAGCCAAATCCTCCCGTCCTCGCTCCGGCAGAAGCCCCTCTGCCTGCCTGGGGAGCGCTGCTCGGGAAGGCGCTGCAGAAACTGGCTCCAGCCCAGACCCGCGCAGCCGTGCCTGCCTCCAGGCATGGATGTGTGTTTCCAGAGTTTATCCAAGGCTCCCAGCCTACACCCTCGATCCAGCTGACGCAGGGAAGGCAGGGAAAATTTACTTCGGGGGGGGGGGGAATAAACGGCTGAAGATGGGAAGCGAGGATGGAGAGCGCCAGCAGAGCCCAAAGCACCACGTTCGTGGATAGGGAGTAAGGGAGGGATTTCGGCACCACCACCACCACCCCCCTTTCCTCCTCCACCGCACAGCGCTGCGCTCCCGCGGAGGGAGGCGGGCGGCACCTCCCTGGCCCAGTAGGGGGCACTGTGGCTCCATGCAGCGCCGGGCGCGCAGCGGCGCGGAGCGGGACCGACTCCCCCCCGGCCCCGTGGCGCTGGAGCCAAGCGCCGAAGATAATAATAGTACGGGGGGGAGCGGTGCGTAACAACGGGGCTCTCTTCTCCCAGGGGCCCAGGTGCAGCTGAATGGTCCGGGCCAGATCCTTCCCGGCCCTCTGGGGCGTGCGGGAGTGCTGAGGATCTGGCCTGGTGCACGCAGGAATCTTTTACCCGGTGATGAAATGCAGCTACTTCTGGGACAGAGCCCAGCAGCTTTTCCGTGCCAGCCAATACTACAGGGGAAGTGAAAAATCACTTCATGCATTGAAAGTGCAGAGATGAACTTAGTGAGGCAGAATATAAATTACCCAGAGTTAAGTAGCTTGTGCCTTGTGGCTTGATTTACACCATCCCTCTTGCAAAAGTATCATGAGATTTTTAACAGCCACAAGGACCTTGGTCTGTTTGCTTCCAGAGCAGCTTCCCAGAATATCCATGCATGCACAGAGATCTGGCTGCTAAACAGACCCATGGATTGTGGTCCTATCCCGTGAATCTTCCTCTTGCCTGGAAGATGGCTGCCACCCAGAGCAGGATCCTGAGTTACTGCATGGTGCTGAGCTGGGTCAGGATAAGATGTGTGTGGTACCCCAGGGTGTTCTTGGATGCTGGGGAGGTTTTTCCTTGCTTGCTGTGCCACCGCACTGCCGTGGCCAGCTGACCCATGGGGACTGGAGCTGGGCTGGACAGGGCTGCAGCAGGCTTATAGCTTGTAATCGGTGTGCAGAAAGGAAATGCTATCAGAGGGGCCTGGGGAACAGGAAACTGGGTATATCTGCCGGGTTCTTGCGTCTGGAGAGAGTCAAACACGGGCAGAGAAGGACTTGACAAATGAGGTGACATTCACTGGGGTTGGGGAGTAGGTATAGGGTAGCTATGCTGACTTGACAGGCTGAGCTGTGCTGTTTCAGGGAAGAAGTGCTAGGACTAGCGAGAGGGAAGAATGGGAGAAACCGCAGAAATCAGAGGATCAGCTAATTTAGATTGAGCTGAAGATAACTTCAGAGATGCTGGACCAGATCCTAAGTGAAGATGTCATAAACTGGGTATAAACATGTAATTTTGAAAAGGAGCTAAAAGTCAGACCCAGGATTCCTCCTGTGGTTGGGTTGGGGAGTTTAATACAACATCTAAGCCTTTGCAACCCTCTGCTCAGTGAGCTGTTTCTTTGCAGCCTTGAGGCAGGACCTGCAACAGCATCACAGGGGAGAAAGATGCTTATTTATTTTTGCTATTTGTTCTTCTGAAGTCATGTGCTCTACATCCATTTTATTGTTGCCTACAAGATGCAGCTGAGAGAGCTTAGCTATGCACAGCGCTGTTGCTGTGCCTGCTGACAGGCCCCTCTGGAGCACAGTGTTGGGTGAGTACCACAGTAAGAGTGGTACCTATGGCGGTACTGATGCCTCTGCAGCTCTGGCTGTGGCATGCCTCTAAATGTAGACATAGTGTTCCCCAGTGCCCTGGACTCATATGCATGATTCTCTGCTCCTGCTTCATGAAAACAACTAGTTGCACTGCTGATAGATCACCTCTTACACTGGCAATAGAAATAACAGTAAGTCAGAGCAGCAGCAACTGATTGGAGTAAATAATCTACAACAGCTTCAAACGGTGGCCTGCAGAGGAGGAAGGAGTGAATAGCCTTTGCCAGACTCACACTGTTGTTTCACTGTTTATTTTGGTGGTAGAAATGCTGGACAGACGTAGAAATTCAGGTGCCAGGAACACCAGTATGGCTCTCAAGCCCTAGGACAAATTCTCTCTGTGGGTTAGCAGTGGGCACTGTGCAGGGGAATATTGCCATCAGTGACATCTTTCCTCCCAGAGGTTCACAAATGACATTAAGCTAGCTCTGGGCTGACACGTACCAAGCAATGGCACAACAGCTTGCAAACCAAGCCATGTGAGCTTCTCACATGTAAGAGAAGCTCTAGAAATTACAATTTGCTCCAGGGTTTTTTGCTGGAAATCGGAACAGAATATAGGAGCAGAGGGAGCTCTCGCACTCCTATCCATCCTTCTGCACTGCCTGATTTCCAGTACAGTAGCTCTGGTTCTTTCAATGTCTTCATGCTTGGAACCTGTCTCGCTGCTGTCCTAATAGAACGTGTGCTCTTTCACCTGGTGGTTATAGAAGATAAAGCCTGAAGCCTTGTGAGAGGTTGTCTTACAGCTTGAACTTTAATATCTATGCATATTACAGCTGAAATATGTACAGTGAGTACCCATGAAAAGCTTGGAAGCACTTGCTGTAAATCATCACAGCCTGTCAAAGCCAGTGAGTTAACTGGCTTCATGGTGAGTGAGGATCTCTTTCTTAGGGTTTGATTTAGAGCATGATTTAGAACCTGGCCTCTGCTCTAGACTCTGCTGTGTCCATCATGAATTTGGATGTAGTTTTGGCCAGAAGTCCTGAGTCGGCACAACTGATCCCATTTAGCCATCTCTTTACCCTCCTGGAGCTGCGTACGAGGTTGTCAGATACATTGCTAACATTGGAGACCTTTGTTGTAATTTATCCTCTGCAGTTGTGAATGCTGCCTCAACAAAGCTGCATGGAGGACGGGGAGGGTGAGCCTTAAAACCATTGCCTCATGTGGGCAGCACATTCCAGGTGTAGCTGCAGGACCAGAGGAATAAATACGAGGGACTTGTTCAATAGTTCAGAGCAATAGATAGAAAATTGCAAAGAAATTAAAACAGAGGAAGGATGGAAGGGAATGAACTGCGACCCAAGGGAAAAGGCTGATGATTCTGGGCAGGCAGAGAGAACCGGAATGAGCAGGTGGACTTGTGGGATCAGTGGAGCAGACAGCAGTGAGGCAGGTACCAGTGCTGGAGCAGTCTGCCTGCTTTCGGCATGTGACTGCTCTGCAAGCAGGTACAGATGGTGAGCGGGTAAGCAAAGCCTTTGGACATATGCTGGGTTACATATGTGGCTATGGGTCTCTCCTGGCTCACGCCACCTCTTTGCCTAGAGAATGAGGATACTACCGTCACTGCAGACACTTCTCACACTGCTCTATGCTGGCTGAGATTTGCAGTCAAAATCAAGGGTGTGTTTCAAGCCAGCTGGGAAAGCTGAGGATGTACAAGGTGAGACTGAAGAATGCTTCAGAGATGCTGCGAAAGTCCAAGTCAAGAATGAGCAAAGGGCAGCATAACGTTTGTGCTGAAATGGTGAACAGAGATAAAGAAGCAGCAGCGAGGATACATGCAATGTAGCCTTAAGACCAGCAGCTATTTCTAGAATTGCTTATGTCGTGTTGTCCAAATTCAGAGTAGCTTCTGCAAAACAACTCCAGGCTTTGCTGTTTTATGCCTGAGAATGCTGATAATGTGTTTATCTGCCATTTCCACACTCCTAAAAGAGAACTAAAGTATTAGAAAATGATGGTGGGCTGCTTTACTGTATTTTAGGCCAGCGACTAGATAAATCTAATCAGCCAGGGAAAAGGCACCAGTTAGGATTCTCCCACAATTTGTGTGATTCTGGCTTAAAATAGCCTAATAGGGGTAATATGAGTTCTCGTAAATATTTTGGTAGAATCCTTTTTGTGCATTTAGTAATGTATATTTATCAATCCTTTTATTTGCTTCTTGAGGGAAAAGAGTTAGTGTTTAAAGACAGCGATCAGAACTGGATCACTGTTGCTCTGCATATCTGGTAGTGACATGGAGGAAGGAGTGATATGTTTTCATGGTGGAGCTGGATCAGGCCTTATTAAGACTGGGAAAAGCTGGGAAGGGGTCTAACCAAGAGAGTAGGACACTGAAGGGATTAGAAGGGCATGGATGAATGCAGTTGCTCCTGGGATAACCTTTAAGCTGTTTGGGGACATGCAAAGTCAGTAGCTGTATCGGGATTGTCATGTGTAATGCCACTAGGAATCCGAGATCTTGTAGGTATGACTATGTCTTTATTGAGCCTTTTTATGTTTTTAGTTTTCATACTGCTCTGCAGCAATGGAATTACTTACGAATTGTCTGCAAAAATATTTTGTTTGGGATATTTAGATCTGTTACCACATGATTTCCTTGGGTGCCTCCAACTTCCTATGGGCAGGATAAGGTGAGAACATTTCTCACCATCCATCTCTCCCCCATTTGTGACTGGGTAGGCATCAAATCACTCCCCTTGTCTAAATGGTGTGTAGGCCCCACTTCTGCAGAGTATGCAATCCAGTACTTGTATATTGCTGAAAGTATATCACATACAGGCTTGCTTTCAAACGCATGCTCAAGTGTCGCTGGCCCGTGCTATCATGACTGCAAAGGTCCTGATCCTGCAGTCTGCATCACACAGATGAATTTTTAATTACAGTCCCATGCATATAATGAAACCTGTTTCCAGGATCAAAATCTAAGCAACAGCAAATCCGTATATATATGCTAAGTGCAGAGTGAATCATGTTTATGATCTGCCAGAGTTCAGCTGCTTTGTTCTGAAAATGCTGGTCAGGAAGGCCCAGAAATATTCCCTGGTATATTATAAAGACTAACATATCATCAGAGGGAGAATCAATGGAGATTGATGGCAAATTAGATGGACACTTGAGACATTAAAAGGAAGGCTGGAAAACAGAAGTGATGTTATAATTGAACCATATTAATACATTTTGAATTGCTTTATAAATACTAACAAGTTAAATAAGGAAAGCCTGGAAATAATAGTTTAGTCTGGGAAAGCTAGGAGTAAGAAGGGACTTTTGAATTCTAATATGAAGGTTAGAATAAAAAGTGATCAGAAGTATCTTAATGCTTTGATGATACAAGAACAAGGGGACACATCAAAATTAAAGGGCACAACTTTTAAAGCAAATTAAAAGGACATAGTCCTTTTCATCAGTGTATAGTGAAGCTACACAATTCTCTGCTGCAGGATGTCACCAAGATGAAAGTCTAGTTGGATATGAAGTGTAAAAGGCTACGTAACTTGGTAGCAATTAATAGCACTCACAGCTCTGCAATCTGGGACAATGGTAATCAGATCTCACACTTCAAAGCAAAAGATGACCATCTTCTGGGGTCAGGAAGGACATTCTTTCTCTGCATAGAAAGAAGATAATGTGGCTGGCCAGGTAATGTGACTGGATATGGTCGATCCTGCTAGAAGCTAAATCAGCAAGAGATTAGCAAATTGCTTTCTGTGGGTGCTGGATTAAGGTATTAGGAAAAGGTTTTTATCAATGCCAGACAGAATATCAATCCAACAATCTCTTCTTCTGTGTCAACTCCCACAAAAGTAATTTCACTGATTACAGTAGATATTGAAGTAGGACATAAAATGAGTGGTTATAAGCAGCAGCAATGACCCTGAGCCACTCGTTTCAGTTTCCTCTATCAGCATTGTGATCTGCAGGACGGTGCAGAGCTCAGATGAGCCTGGAGTCTCCTTGTGCTTTATACTGTACAGTCCAGACAGAGGAAAAGAAACAAGGAATGCTGTCCATTCTGCTCAGTATCACAGAAAGTGCAGCACAAGGCTCAGGGATCAATTCAAATTCTATTAGGGTCAGTGGAAGCATTTCAGTTTGCAGAACAGGAGGTCTGGCTTGGCCTCAGCAGAATTGGAAAGACATCGATGGTAAGGTGATGGAACATGTTTAGAAAACAGGACATTAAATATCACAGTAGGGCATGCTGAGCACTTGGAAAATCAGCCTCCAAGGTGTTTGTAAAATGTCACCTGAAGGAATTTGACCACGCTTACATGGGAAGGATGTGACAGAGAGAAGTCCTGTGTGCATTAAATCTAGATATTTAACCAAGCTAGCCTGGTAGAAATAACAGTGGAGAGAGCTCAGTTATGGAGCCAATTAGTGTCCAATCTCCCCTCCCCACATTTGTCCCCATGCACCAGAGGGTCCCTCAGTGCCTCCCCCACGTGGAGGTCCACCTTCTTGTGCTGGGCACAGTCCTGCATCCTGTCCATGGTCTTCCACCATCACTGGGGCCTTCCTTATTGGTGGGAAGAAGGAAGAATCTGCCTTCCTCGATACTCTTTCTTTCATATCAGCCATTTTTTCCTGTTGATGAAGACACGTTTGTGTGAAGAGAGAACAGGCTGTTGTGTACAGACAGGGGTGTGCAGCTTCTACAGGTGGCACTTGCTGAGAGCCACTTGTCCAGTGGCCGTAAGCATCTCCAGGTGAGCAGAGAGGAGACTCCTCTTCCATGGTGTCATCTGCACTGGGGCTGAGACAGGTAATAAAACTGAGTTTCCTTCAGAAAGGTGGGAAGGACGAAAAGCTGTTGGCTATGAGGAAAGCCTAAACAGTAGATGGAATAAAACCCTGAGAAATGTGTGACTGGTGGTGGGTGAAGGAGGGGGGAGCTGGAAGGTAGGAATACCAAGTTTACTGGCAAGGCAAGTGTGAATGCTAAGATGAATTGCTACATCAGGATGAATGATTCCTTTGCTGCTTGGGTTGCAAACAAGAGAGAGATGTGACCAGCAGGTGCAAATCTGCCGATGAGGTGTTGTGTAGGTGTGATGATTGCTGTGCTTCCAGGCTTGGCTGGAAAGGGAAAGGATGGACAGGAGAGCTTTCATTCTGCAAAATGCATGAGAAAGATGCATGAAAAAGAAAATAACTATGAGGTAGGATTGCAGTTTACCTGCATTACTGAACGATTGATTTCTGATGAAAGGAGCAGAGAAGGGAAGGGAATAAAATTTTATAGACGGCAAGAATGGGATCAGAGCTTTAAAATGGCAGTTGTGTGTTAGTATTCTTGAAGGATTGGTTTAAATGTGACTGCAGAGACCAGTGCTAGTTCCTGATTTCCAACCATCTGCATTTAAAAGAGAAATGAACCCAGCAGACTGGCCTCAGTGAAATGCAACTGGGTTTCCCCATGAGAATCAGAATGGTCACTGCATTTCAAGTACCTGGAAGACTTAAAACACTGACAAGGCTGAAAGGTGGGGCGAGGGTTGAAAGGAAGAATGGATGGCAGGAATAAGTAGATTGTAGACTAAGCTGGATAATTCAGGGTTCTGTAATAAAACTGCATGGTGACAGAGAGTGAATAAAAGACTGTAGTTATATTATGGTTTACGGAGCACAGGACAGATGTCTCTCTAAGGAGGCTGTGATAAGGAGTGGAAGGTAACAGTGGACCGAGAGCAGTGGCTGTTTCGGGATGCAACAGCACTGTGTGAATAAAGCAGCACTGTAGCAAGATAGTTCAATCCCAGTGCTCACTGACATATTATATATGACCTTGGGCAGGTCACTCAGGCTGATACCTTTCAGAAAAGCTTTTTAAATGCATGTGTTCCCATGCACAGGAACTGAATTTCTTGCAGTCAGCGCTGCGGTCTGAGCCCTCCAGCTCACACCGTGGATGTGAACCACCCAGAGAACTCAGCTTCAAGTTTGGTATGAGGAAAAATGTGGGTTTTTCTTTCCTTAAGGATTTGGCAACCTATGTCCTCAGGAAATACAGCCCCCCAAAGACTGGTGTTCAGCAGTGCTGAGTCTTTACCTTTCCAGCGCTGGGCAAAAGCAACACTGGATTTCATCCATTTCTCCTTTACCCCAACAAAATGGCTCAATGTTTAGCAATCTGGCCTGAATTAATTTCTCTTCTCATTGCCTAAGATCACTAATGAAGTTGGCCTTTTACTGGAATATGTAAGGGAAGAATATGGTAATTGTATCTTGTTTCATTCTGTTGCACACAGATATAGGGCTTTGACTTGCATAACACAAAATGAAGTGTGCAAGCGTACGTGTGCACACACACGTGTGCATTGTGCTTTAATAAGCCTGAATCAAACCTGCTGTTTCAGTGCAGCATATTAGTCTTTTTACCAACTTCAGCATTTGCAGTAAATAGCAATTAATGATAAAGCTGCTTACGTTAAAAAGAAGAGGCTGATAAGTCCTTGTTACCAGTAGATTCTCCTGCAGTGCTTCTCATTACTTTGGTTTCAAGTTTGAAGCCAGAAATCTTGTCCATGGCATGTTTTTTTTCCCCTCCCTTTCTCTGCTGCTCATCCAAGGGAGCTCTTCTGTAGAGCCTTGAGACCAGTGAATTACAGTCCCCAAACCTATCGTGTCTCAGATAACAGGGACATTGTGATGCTGGGGGCATGACCCTCCCTCGGGTGCCATAATAGAGGTGGACAGAAGGCCTGCGGACAAATACACACTCTGCTGCCCTTGCACAGCATTACTGCTCTTCTGCAGACCTCCATAAATAAGATTTGAAACTGGGGAAATCAACAGGAGAGCTGAGAGACACTCTGGATTTTATTTTTATGTGTAATTTTAAATTTCTAGGCTCTTGAAAGGATGTGAGGGCTGATTTCCAGCTCAGTAATACACTATTTTTGTAGCAAGATGCTCAGGAAGCATTTTCTGTGCCCCATGTGTGTGCGGGTTTGATGGTGCTCTATCTTCTGGGATAGCACTGAAGGACTGTGGAAGATGACAGTAAACCATTGGAGGGTTTGTGCTTGCTCATATTGCCCACAACTGATGTTAAGAAAGTAAAATACACCCAGAACTGAGTTTCTTCTTAATGGAAGCTTGTTTCCTCCTGAAGAAACCCCAAAAGCAAACTAATACAAATGCAATGCTTATGACTAAGGAATGCAGGAGCCAAATTCTTTGGCAACTTAGAAACACTCAGATATTTATTTAGACTGCTGGCTTCTAGATAGGGGCCTCATTTTCATTCAATCCAGTGGATGAAGGAAGCAAAGCAGGTGATGCTTCCCTGAATACCTCTGGGACAAAGATTGCTGGTACGTGGTTGGGAGCAGGGTCCTGTGCTTGAGAGATCAGGAGCAGATGCCAGATGTTGTCTGAGGAGCAGCAGCCCTGGTACATGCTGTTCCCATCCTTGCCTGTCTGTGTCTCATCCAAAGAGCACTTTGGTGGTTTGAATCAGGGATGGCTGATTGCAGGGAGTTCTGCTTTTAATTTTGCTCAATGTCAGATGGAGTTGGACATCATATGTTCCGATTTGCTGTAGGAACCTCAGGCTTGTTTGGTTACATGTTAGAAAATGAAATGAAATAAAAGGAAAGCCAGAGAAGTGAAAAGAGATAATTCAGAGAAATAGATGGTTAAAACAGATGGTGTGACTGTAGAATAAATCAGGAAAATACAGCTATTTCTAATGGAAAAAGTAAAACCAATCCCAAGATTATTTCTTGGGAACTTTTCTCTCATTTTTGATACAAGGATTTGTTCATTTATTTTTCTGTAAATCTAATTATTTCCCTGTAAGTTCTTCTTTGAATGCAGAGAGCAGAGGACTATGAAATCATCAGCTTAAACTCAGACTTTCAGCCTTGCTGTGATCCCTCATGTTGCTATGAAGATCTGACAGGCAGTTATTGTAATTCCTGGTAGGGATAGGTGAATAATCATTTTTGGTTTTGGGGTTTTTTGTCAGTCTAAAGCAAAAAAAAGGAAGGGGGAAAAATGAATTTTAGCTTTTCAAACATAATTGACATGGGGGGAAGAATGAAAAGTCTTTTATATGTGGGACTAAAAGGAAAGGAGAATAGAAAATCACTTCTAAAGTTTAAATGATGCAGAAATGCATAACTTTTTCTCATAACTGTTTTTCACTTTATTTCCTTCTAGATGCACTTTGTAAACATTTCAATCTGAAGCATTTAAGTTAAGGAATAACTCAGTCATGTACCTTGATGCTTTTGAATTTTCCCCAATCCATTTTTTGACAGTAACTATCTAACAAATTCAACCTGAATTAATAAACACTGGCAGTCAATCCCCAAGCGCTTCGCTGTGCCTAATTTAACTATGCGTTTAAAATGTCTTGCGTCTTTAGTGCCTATGATTGCAGTTTCCTTTATGCTACACACAGTTAAAGACAATTTGTATCTCAAATAACATATACTCAAAGGGTAGAGAGCAGTGGGGGGGAGGAAAGGAGAAAGTAAAATGATTTGTCTGAGTAAACCAGTAGCAGAAGCATATAGAGAAGACTATAGTCTTGACTTGCATTCCCCTGCTCTCACTAGACTGTGGATTAATTATAAATCTTTCTCACACATAAGACTTTACTCATACTTCTGCTCCTGCACTTTCTCATTCACACCTTCAGTTCTGTGTTACTCTTAATTCAGAGTTCTTTACATTCCAGTTTTACATGCTTTCCTCTTTTCTCCTCCTCTGCTCCTCGTGTAGAAGGTTACTAATGAAGTGGCAAATGTTAATAAGGTGTCTTGGCTGCGCTCGCTGTGATGGATAAATGAGCATGGTGGGTGAAGAAGAGTAGCAAGGAGGGATGGAAGACAGTAATCTGAACTGATTTCAGACTCCAGCTGAAGGTATGCAGGAACACAGAAATCGGCTGCATGCTTAGAAACCCCCAATGCAATGGGAGCAGGAAGTCCAAACTGAATACATAAGCATTTCTGAAAGGTTGGGACTTGTATCCTCAGGGATACAGGGACCAAAAGGAGAGCAAAGACTTGTAAGACTGGGTGATGTGTACGTGAAGAGGAACCAGCAGATTCCTCCTCTTTGTTGTGACAGGACCTCAGATGTGGATCTCTTGCTCTTGATTTATCTGGATGAGTTTGTGCACAGGCACTAGAAGCCCCTGTGCACATCTGAGTAAACTCAGGTGTGAATATGCATATTCAATCAGACAGGGGTTACGGGTGCTCTCTGCGCACTGGGCATTGCATGCTGGCAGGGATTACACCACCATCTGCTTGGTACAATGCACATCACAGGCTTGGTACCTGAATCTGGGATGTTGCTGCAACTCCCGCTGACTTCTTCAAGTCTTGCAGAATAATGTTTTTGTCACTGGAAACTCAGTTGTGTCATTAATGGACAAATCTGGACAGAAGCTATGGATTTAGTGGGGAGAGGCATTTAAGGGGCAGATAGAAGAAGCTGAAGGATCCATGCTTCAGGTTGATACCTATAGTTCCCTGAGGAACACAGACCAAGCCCACAACAGCAAGTGGGGGAAACTGTGTTGATGCCATGGGAACAAAGACGCTGTGTAGTCTGCAATCCAGGCAGGAGGAGGGGGAGAACAGAGATGTAAATTAGGAGGAAATTTCCTTGAGCTGCTTTGGTCCAAGAATATTATACCAAGAATAAAATGTGCAAGAATAGCTGTCTGTCATTGTAACAGTCACATTAGATGTGATGGATAACTTCAGGCTATGTGTTCCTGAGCACAGTAGACTCTAAATACCCTTCTTTCTTTAGAAACTCCTTCCAAACACCTTTGATTTCCCAGGGATAAGCCAGCTAGCTGTATTCCTGTTCTGCATTTGATTTTGCACTCACAGAATATTATTCATCTAGCTAGCTATTTATTATCTAATTCCATGGCTGCAGTTGAGGCAAGTCTGTTTATTCCTTTTCCACAGCAGTGTCTCTTTCTCCAGCAGCTCTTACTAGCTGTGAGGTGCCCTGGGGAATGTCAAAGCAGAATTAATTACTCATGACCAGCGATGGAGGTGTTTTTTTGGCTTTGGCTTTGGCCAGCTGATTGCACAAGATCTTTATGGGAGTCAGGCTGTTGAAGAAACAAATGTGACACCTGCTCTGGATTGCTTTCAGACAGAGTCACTCGGGGAGGCTGCAGAGGCATGTAGGATCTATCGAGCAGCAGGGAAAAGCTAACAATCTAGCCGAAGTCAGCAGTGTGCATGCTGGTGGAAGGGACTCCTCACTTCCTTTGGCAGGACACCATGTCAGTGAAACTGTAAACCACAGTTTAGTGTGTTCTGCTCTGTTCCCAGCCTGCAAAGGTGTGAGTCTTTCAGTGTCCATAAGAAAGTCTTCTGTGCATTCATTCTGAATGTCCTCTTTGGAGCAGGAGGAGTTGTGAAGGCATCTGGCACATGCTAAACTGGAAGTCACTCCATCAGCATGCGCATGAGTGATGGCAATGCTGACCATTTGCACAGGCTGTGCTGAAGCAGCAGTGTTTGTTTTACAAAGTGCTCTGAATTCTTCCAGACCCTCTTCTTCTCCTTTGTAGAGCCCAGTAGAGCCTGTGCTGTTCTTCCTGGTCAGCGATTTCCTCCTGGCAATGGAGAAAGGTCAAGTGTCCATGCCAATTCTTCATCTGTCAGCAGCTTTCAAATCATCTAGCAATGAAGGGCTAATGATTTGCAGTGTCTGGCATGGATGGGCACTCTCTCCCTGCAGGAGCATTCCTTCTTCCTAGATAGAGTCTCTCTTGTTGCTTCAGGTGATGAAGCGTTTCCTTCAAGGATTCTTCCAAAGGGGTGATTCAGTGCTCAGCTGTCAGAGTGATGGGGTTACAGTGTTAGAATGCGCTGATGACCAGGGATAAGTTCAATTTTCAAGTAAATAATCCACAGTTTTCAAAACATATTATCCTCAAATATCTTCTGCCTTCAACTTGTTCCATTGTTGCCCAAGACAGAAACAAATTGAGGCACTTTGCTCCTTTCCCACCCCAGAGATGAGGCCATGTGTACAGAAACATCGGCTGGGACAGAGCCATTTGTGGGGCAGGGAGGTGGAAACATCAGCTTTTAATGGAAGTCTCAGGCTCCAGCACTACTCACTATTAGCAAAAAGCTGTAATCTGTAGTGACAGCCCAGCTGGAGCAAGAGTAGCTAACCAGGCACATCTGCATGCAGAGGTGCACGCTGAAGCAGCTGCGTGGGGGAATTCACATTCCAGACTGCAGTGTCTGGCGGTGGAGGCATATCCCTTTAAGAGGAAAAGCAGACAGAAAAGCTCCCTGCTACTTCAAATAAACCTCCAAAGAGTGGGGATGCTTCTCCTTTCTGTTCCCATTGCATAAACCACTGTGCTCACCTGCATCACCTGAATGGTGGTTGGCACTAAACCCTCTCTCCAAGGGGAGGTGGCAGACTTGCCATGGAAAGGAGCAGCCTTTGCTCCTTATTTAAACTTGGTTTTAGCCTGATGAAAGGGAGGAGAAGGGAAATGTGGTCATGCATAGCCATGCACTGCCTCTTGCTCCATGCACAGCCGTAGATCAGGGCCCTGCCTTTGTGCATGCTGTTCTCTGTATGCACATTTAGAACAGAGCCTGTCCTCTCACGTTCAGCCCTGCAAAGAGGCACCAGCAGCACGCAGCACTCAGACTTCAGCACTGAGACCTGCTGCCCTCCATCTCTTATTGAACTGCAGTGAATGCACAGGAGCCGTTGGGGACATTTTCATCCATGAAATGAAGAATCAATAGAGTTGCCTCATTACAGGCTCCGCACCACTGTTCTCTCCTTCCTTCCCTTTGCCACTTGCCTTGCCCTGTTTTTCAACCCATTTTTACCACAGACTCGATGGTGTGAATTCATGGGTAGCAATTCCCCTCTGCTATGCAGAGGAGCAAAAATCTGGTTTAAAAGAAGAAAAGGAAAATCAGGTAGACTTCTTTTAACCAGCAGAGAAGTTGGTTTTCTGATCTGAGGAGGGGAGGGAAGCTGTGTTATGCAGTCATTGAGCTGACGGAGCTGCTTGGAAAATGGACATGTTTTTTCCTTGGGAAAAATCTTCCCTTATGATTTGTGGTTGTGCTTTTAAGCTCCAGTTTGGATGAGAACCATGCTCCCACAAAGCTTTTATGGCCTGAAAATTCAAAAGCAATGCTAACTTGAGACCTTCATTATCTTCTGTTTCTGTGGTGCTGAAGAACTAGAATGCTGTAGGAAATATTTAGCATTGTTTAATGATAACACATAAATAAACAAATAACAAATATTTTCTACAAGATGCAGTATATTTGAAATATATCAATACAATACAGAATATGTAAAAATGTCAAAACAAATTAATTGAAACAACATAAAAATGTGTTTCTCTCCTCAAAATGAAACGTTCCAGTATGACTGAAATGGAGAGAATCAAAATGATTTGTTTTGACACCTTAGACATCAAAAAGTTTGTCAGAATTGACACGTTCCCATGCAACGTTTCGATTGTAAGAGAGAGGCGTTTTCCTGCTAAGAACTGTTCTGTCACAATTGTGTGACCAGCTCTACTTGCAGTCTATCTAAACAGACAAACATCACAGCCAAGACTCAAACGCTCCAGGTGGTCAGAAGATGGATTTAGCACAGAGCAGAACAGACTCAAAGAAGGAAATAAAGAAAACTCACAGCTAGAGATGGTCTTAAACTTGGATACCAAGCTGCTTTCATGTTTGAGATGCTCAGACCTGCGTGGTTTCAGCCTTTAATCCTAGCAACGACTGAGTTCCTTCAGTGTTCTAACAAATCTGTGCTGCAGGATTGGTGTGCTGATGGAAGATGCTGTTTGTGATGGTGGAACGCCAGTGCAGATCCTTAGTATCCTGTGGTATTTTTCAGTTCTTGGCATTGGTTGGGGTCTAGCTAGTACCTGTCCTCTGTGTTTGACAGATTAATATTGATAAGTATGTGATGGCTTTATTTTCCACACATCCCTCTGTCTCAGTGGAAATCCACTAGGGATTAGGCTGAAATGTAGTGTTTTGGGCAGATTGGCTCTGGGATTCAAGGCTGGTGAAAACCCCTTTGGCTTGGAGTTCTCCCACCTTCATGATACACAGATTTTAAATCTTCCCATTATATAAATGCATTTTCAGGTTAATTTGAGCTTCTAATTTAATATACTATTCCAAATTAAGAGTTAATATGCTATTTGATTATATTTTTGCAATGAGATCCAACCCAAGGCTCATTGACTTCAATAGACCTTCCAACAGAACCTGCGGCTGCAGAGCCTGCCTAAATGTGTGCTTAGAGAGGGAGACCCACGCTCAGGATTCCTGGCTTCTGTTTCAGAAGCTGCAGATAAAATGGTGTTATTACACATTCTGGCTCACATGTCTAGCCTGAGTTAAAGTGCCTGTGCGTTAATGTGTGTGTAACTTCCACTATACTGGAAGGCAGGGTGATCGAGAGACCTGGGCCCAGGTGTTTTCAGCCTCAGACCAGTGTCCTGTGCACTAAAGGAATCTGTCCTAAATACTTAAGAGATTCCCATAACACATCTCTAAGTCACTGGGCATCATCTATTAGGTAGTTGCAGGTGTATAAAGTCCATGGCAGTAACCACATATCTTCAGCCTGCAGAAGTCTGAGACCTTATGAGGACTCACCTTGTCTCTTGAGTATCCTTGCAGGGCTGTTGCTCAATGGTCTAAAGCTGCAGGAGCCTGTGTGTCTAAATGCACAGTGAGATTCTTATGGCCATAGCAAATTCTTCATTCTCTCAGTGTGGTAAGAGAGGTGGATGAGCCCAGGCATAGAATTTGCAGTCATCAACAACTTGGGGTCTTTTTTCTTTCCCCTCTTCAACTGCTTCTGGTTCCCTTGGCTTCATCCAGCGTGAATGGTGGCAGAACCTGGCGCCCATAGGAAGCGCTCAGTTAAATGATGCTTTTCATCCTGGCAGGCAGGGCTGTCATTATCCAAGCAGCAGGAGCTGTACCAGCAGATGCAATAGCCTGTGGATTTTAACCTGTTCTGCTCCTCCAATAAGAGCTGAGGAGCACAAAAGCCCCAGGTTAAGAGCTAAGCTCCTTTCTGAGGGATAAGAAAACCAGGAAGATGGATCATTTGTAAGGATTGTTAGGTAACCTCAGCTTCCTAGCATGCCAAAATCAACAGCATTACCTTGCCCATGGAGTGAGATTACTCTGTGTGACAGTGGTGGTGAAGTCCCTGCCCAAGAACGAATTTCAGAACAACAAAATTGTTGTAAAGAATGTTAGGTGTGGGGTAACAGTTGACCTTTAGGATCAAATGTTACATTATTGCTCTTCAGGGCAGTTTTGGTCATCGATTACTTTTTTCCTTCAAGCTTTCTGCTTACAGGTCCTAATTGTTGCAATGAAAGGTATTAGAAAGGCAAGTTTGGGACAGAGAATGGAACAGGCTTGAAAGCAAAAAGCAGGGTTTCTGGACTCTGACAGACCTCTTTGAACTTAGTTTTCAGATTACTCAATTCAACAATACGGAATAGTCTGATTTTTGTTTGGTTTGTTTGGTATAGTTCACAGGTATTTCTTTTTTTCAAAATGCAAGAAGAGCACTAAATGAATTTGGACATTGCAGAAAGCATAAATTACGAAATAAATTTGGCTCAGTCAAAACACGCTGTTTAAGAAAACACTTCATTTTGATTTTGAATGTATAGTACTCAACATGTAATGAAAAACAAAACACAATCTTGAACCGAGCCTTTCCAAATGGAACACTCAACACATTCTGTTCCAAAGAAAAGCTGACTTTATCAAAATGCTTCTTTTTCCCCCCTTTAAATCAACAAATTTCTACCAAGTGTTCTGCCTCTGATGAATTGGCATTTTTTGACATAAAATGAGCAGTCCAAAAAAATCCTAAGCAGCTCCATGGCAAGTCCTAGCTAATTCAGGAATAGTAGCGTGAAGGTGCGTAGGAAGGGTACTGCAAGGAGATGTCGCATTGAGCTGAGACTTAAGAGATTCAGGTTGAATTCCTGAAGCAGTTAGAAAATGATCTGGGACAAGCCATTAATCAAGCCTGTGTCTCAATTCCCATTCTGCAGAATGGGAAAAAACAGCATTTCCCAATCTTTTAGAGCTGCTGCAAGGATAGAAACCTATTAACACTTATGAGATTACAGGACTTTGATATGAGGTGTGTAAATACTGAGGAAGACAGAGGACAGAGCTGCATTTTTTGGTGTAATTTAAAATGAAATTATGGAGAAGTGGCTTAGCTTGGACAATAATTTAATAATAGTAGGAATAATTTCAAGTTCAGGGCAGTGTTTAATAGAAATCACTGCTCACCACCCACCATATTTTTTTTTAATAAGCAGCTCAGAAAAGTGCTATTTATCATTATTATTACCATCTATATTCATTCTATCTCTGCCACTTCACAAATGAGAGGAGTTCCTCACAAACATCTCCAAAGCTAGCTCATTATCCAGCCTCCCTATTTAGAACTCTCATTTCTGACAATAGCTATCACAATCTTGCCAACAGTAGGGCTGCTGGTGTGCTGACACCACTGCTCTGAGCCCGCTGAGCAGCATTATCTCACTGTTCCCTTGTGCTCCCCCATCTGTCCCTGGCCATCTGGTGTCCTTGGTCTTCTGATCAGACTGCAAGCTTTTGGGGGCATGGACCACCTTTCTGGTGTCTGTTTGTGCAGCACCTAGCATGATACCTGTTCCAGTCTCAGATTCAGCAGGGCTGTCTTCAGAATGTGATACTTCACCACGTAAATCAGTGTGTACATGCATAAGTTCCTTTTAATTTAATTCCCAGTTCTACTGAGCACTGTTAGATGGATCCTCTTTCTAAGCAAATCCATAAACCTAGTGCCTATGGATCCTGGATTTCAGAGTGGTGGCTTTGGCACCTTGGCTGCTGGATTTATGATGAGGACTACCTGATGTTGTACCTGATGGAGGTTACAAGCCTGCTGCAGTTCTTTGGTTTCAAAGAGCTTCTCATCCTCATCAAAACAGAACCAGCAGTTTATAATTAGCTGAAGTGTGGGGACAAATGAGCTGAAAACAGGTATTTAGTTGTTACCAGTGTGATTCTCACCTCGATAGAGGCAGGGAGTAAGTCAAGTTTCTGCTCAAAACCTGCTCCCTCTAGGCTACTGATTGAACTGCATTGATAACAAAGGATTTGTAGGATGTTTTTGGTTCACTGAATATTCTGACAAGTTGTGAGCACAGTGTTGACAAACTGAAAGGAAAAAAAAAGCCTTTTCTCCTCTAAATCACTTGGGGTCAAAGGAACTATTTTCATCAGTGTTCTCCCTTAAGAAGCTGGAAAGACAAATCAGAAGAAGAAAAGGGAAAAAGTCTGATAGTTTTAAACGGAGATTTGGAAATGTTTCCCCTTGGTGCTCTCACAGCCAAAACACTGACATCTCCCAGTCGTTATTTTTTTCAGCCTGAACAATCTGGCAAAAAAGTGAGTCCAGGGGTTGTGTTGGTATTTTTGGTGAGATATTTCGTATCCTTTCTCCTTGCTTTTCCTCACCCAGAAATGTTTCAGCTGATGAGTATCCTTCAGGTCTAATCACTCAGGCATATTTTAAACTGAACTGGTTAAGTGGAAATGTAGGCACTGGTCAGTGGAAAATAGCCAAGGTTTGGGGAGGGATTCACCCATCACTGCCTCAAATGGAGAAATCACGCTTCCACCAAATAATAGCTTTATAATCATTCAGGATTTTACAATGTTGCTTGCCAGAGACATCCAGAAAGTCAGAACCACTGCTGACTTGCAGCTCCATCTCTGACTCTAGTCAGTTATCAGCCCCTGTAGTTTGAGCTATAGAGACATGTAGATGAGAAGCAGCCAAATTCTTTTTTCCCAGAGCTCAGGTTTATCCACAGAAGTTCTCATGACTTGACAAACCTTGACAGATTTGTTTCCTGATCCTTTTCCATCCCTGTTCCCTGTTTTCCCCTGGCCCTGACACAGAAAAGATGTCCTCAGCTTGGTTGGATCGCTGACCACTGTTTCCAAAGGACAGTTAAAGCAGTTTCATGGGCAGTATCTACCTCCCAGCACTTTCATGAGCCATCTCTGAATTAGGGGCAGGACATAAATATTGTCATTCCAGTTGCACTCAGTGACCTAACACGAGTTAAATCCTAAAGGTGTAGGGCAGTAGTTACCTGTCTAGCAGGAATGTGAACGTACAGTTAACTTAAAGAAGGGGTAGTTGAATAAAATCTAGAAGAGTATCTCCCAGACTTAAAATTAAGGATGCACTTAAGCTGTTTGCTGAAATGAGGTCAGACTATTGTCACTTTGCAGGGTCGAGCTCTAAACTAATATAAGCTGTTTCATCTCTCCCTTGACACTTCAGTCTTTTACTAATTTATCAGCATCCTAAAGCAGTGTGTGAAGTTGCTGCAGAACAGAAGCGTTTCAGATACAAATAGCGATTGTTAGCCTCTTCCCTCTGGTAAATGGCAGCAGGCAGAAACCTCTCTCAACCTGCCAAGAAACAAATGTGGGACACAAGAAAGAATTATTGGTGCATGAAGCTTAAAGAGATAGGGGACTTATTTCTTTACTGGAAATAATGTGTTCAGTAATTTCTCTTTCCTGAGTCTGCTATTCCTGATGGAAAGAGTTTACAACACGAGGAGGAGAAAACAGAAGGGATATGTGCAAAATCAACTTGAATCTAATAGAAGGGATGAATGAAAGGTACAGAGGTTAGAAGAAAGGTAGAAAATCCCAGGAGGCAGAGGAGTAGTGAAGTATTCACAGCAAGTGATGGAGAGTCAGAGCTCTTACGTTCTGCCTTTCCTGTTTGTAGCAGTCATTTGGCGCTACACAACCTCCCTTGTATGAAACAGACCTTGCAGTATCATTCTGTGCAAAATCTATCATTCTGAGCTATCCCACTGTATAAAAATTACCTTTTAAGTGGCTAAGTAGACACCCAGCTCTATTCCTTTCTTCTTGTTTCAAGAAACAATGGGAGTAACAGCACTTGCCTGCCTTACTAGAGTGCTGAGAGCTTTAATTAATGTCTCTAATTCAATTTGAACTCCTTGGATAAAAGGCACTGCCTTGTGACAGAAAAGGTATTGCCTAAAATAGAATATAATTAACACAGAGATATCAATCACAGTGAAATTAAGTGTACATTCAAATACAACTTGCACTTTACAGAAAGTACTTGCCTATTTTTCCTCCAAGAACCCTTAAGACTCACATGACAAGGAACATTTAATGTTCCAGGCTGGATCTGTATTAGAATAAGGCCATCTTAAACCACCCAACAAAATAAAAAGGGTTGTAACAGAAACCCCTATTTGCACTGATGGATGTGCCTTTGTGATGGACGATGCTGGAAACCGACTGTAATGTGAGTCAGAATCAGTACATCTAACATTTTCTTCTCCCAGTTCTTATTTACTGTGAACTGCAGCCTATGTCTTAGCTCACCCACTGATCATGTTTATTAACAGATGTGCTAATTGCATGATCATATTTGCTGACATGAGCCAGAAGGACCCAGATGACTGCATTGCTCTGTAAGGCTCCGGAGTGGAAATGGCCTTTGTAGCTTGTTTTTTTGTTAACTGCTGTATTACAAACCTTCCTGTCACCTCAAGAGGGTTTTCATTCATTGCTTATAGGGCAGGAACACCTAGTGAGCTGTGGGGGCAGCAGGACTGCCTTTTGTTAGGTGCTATAACCAGATGATGGCCTCTCCTACAAGTTTGTGGTCCAAGTAGTCAAATGTTATTGTGTTTCTATGCTGGAAAGCAAGGCAAAAAAGCATGGAAGGGCATTGCCCAAGATCATAGAAGGTGCAGAGCTGAGCAGAAACCTAGATACCTGGATGAAAACCCAGTGTCTGGCTCTCCCAAGCCTCCCCTTTTAATGCAGAGATGGCTTTTACTTAGTCTTGGCTCTCCTACCCAAGCTGTATATACTTAGAGACATCACCTCCTTGCCCCTTTTTCCCCATCCCCTTTGCAAAATCCCCAGAACACATTGCACATCAGCTGAGCCCCATAAAGACACCTAACAAATTAATTTCAGATTCAGTCTTGTTAGGAGTTAGATTGAATGCACCTCATATAATATTGCCTTAGACGCAAAATAATCCCACTTTAGTAAGCTTTATAGCTTCCGTGGGGACCAGCCCCATGGTGTGTATTAATCTTTAATGTGAAACAACATCTCTACAGCAGCTACAGGGGGGAAAAAGATACTACTAAAAAATTAAAGTTGATGGTGTGATAGTTGTCTAGACCCAACTGTGCTCTACCATCCTTCATTGCCTCAGGCACCATTCCCTGCTCTCAGCGCTGATCCAGCTTCCAGACTGGAGATGTGTCCTTTTCTGCTAGCGATCTGAAGGCATGTTCTCCCCATGTCTTAACCTGTGGTTAAGAGCTATCACAACTCTTATCATCCTGACACTAGCTTCAATCTAAAAGGAGAGGAAGGGGGAATGAAGACGTGCGTGGGGGGGATTAGTGAGTATCTCCTCTCTTTTATAAGTTGATATTTCCTCAGTGTGTGATGCTCTCATGTGGGAGGACACATTGGGACTTCTCTGAAACACGTTTTATTTGGTTCTTCTTATAGTTCAGTTCACACTTGCACTGCCTGGGAACTGGAGGGGAGTTATCACTCCATTTAGGTATGTGAAAGCTCCTCTCTTTGCAATAGAAATTCAATAGAAAGTGAAATGTTTAAAGCAAAACTGGTCCAGGCTGGCTGATGAAGTAGGTAGTTTTGGATGAGTTTAATGAACAGACACCCAAGCAAGTCTGGACAATGTGTACTGATAGCTATCAGAACAAATGTGCGTACCCATCTAATGGCAAATATGCTGAGTTTGCAGCTGCTTACTGTGATGGGACAGTGTTGCAGATCTGCAAAGAGCAGCAAGGCAGAGAAGTAGCCTGGATGGAGAAGGAGGAATGGGTTCCTGAACTGGAATTCGGAAATCCTCAGGGTGCGATACAGCTGGGAGCATTTCCCAGTAATCACCTTGGGATCATGACCAGTGTGAGTGGAAGAAGAGATATAATGTAGTTCACTTGGAATATACTTTATTCTTTTCAGTGTGGGAATAGAGCATATCCCTTTATCCCCAAACCCTGGGTTTGTAAGGTAAAGTAGAACCGATCCTTTCTGAGAGGAGATGGGCTGAAACACAGAGAGCTGCCACACTAATAGGTGCAGTAAGAGTTAGTGCTGAAGGCCACTATTAAACACATGCCTTCAGAACAAGAACAGCCTCTTCAGTCAGGAGCTACAGGTACCATTAGTTTTAATAACAGTAATATTCTATTGGCATTTGGAAAGAAGTTCGAACAGAACTTCTGCCCAACAGAAAAAGCGAACATTCGTTGACTTTCCCATACTTAACGTTTTTCATTCCTTCATGTAATACAACAGCTGAGTGTCGTTTTTAACCAGACTTACACAACTCAGCTTTGATAAGTGCTGCAGAGCACACTGCAGCTCCACAAACACATGCTGTGCACACGTGCAGACTCCCACACACGCACTCGGCACTTGTGCTCCCTGTCACACTCCCGGCACAGGAGACCTGGATGCTCAGAGACATGGGCTGCAGCTCTGCTGTGCTCCTGGGAATAGATCCTGGTGCAGGAGACACCCATGCCAGCAGATGGTGATGCTCTCTGGTCTACACTGCGCTGCTTACATCAGCCAAGGTCTCACATTCACATGCAGTGCTACAAGTGCACATGGCACCTCTAGCACACCTTGGTTTGGCCTCTCCTACGCTCTTAGCAAAACCTGTCATATTTGGGGCTCACAAACTTTTAGTTTGAGGGCTTATGGTGGACTCAGACTCAAAATCAGAATGGTTTCTGGGGATGTACAAATAAACCTGACGCTAAATTTCCTTGTAGCAGAGCTTTGCATAGCCTAACTTTTCCTGCTTCAGAGAGTAGCAACAGTCTCTCTGCACTCTATTCTGCAGAAATAGATGGGTATAACCTGTCCTGAGGACAACTTTTAGCAAGGTTTTTGCTCCAGGAGTGGGGGATGCAGCCTCAAGATCTCTCTGCCTGCCCAGGTATGCCCACTGTGCTGGCACATCCTTCACCAGACTCAGCGAGGCAGCCAGATGGACAGGAGGTGGGCAGGAGGAGGAACATGTCCTGTGTATGGAGATGACTTTTTCCGAGCAGCATCAGCAACACGCAACACAACCCAGCAAGCTGGGACGCTGCTGCAGCCAGAGTTAGGAAGTAGAAAGTGAGGGTATCCATGTCAGGCGTGGGGTGTCAGCTAAGCAAGCTGCTCACCTTCCACCAATAGAACACACAGCTTTGTTCAGAGAGGGGCATTGTGCCAACAGCATGACTGTGGAGGTGGATGATCTAATGGCTGAAACATTGCGAATAGGAGTCAGGAGATGAGGGCTCTCTTCCAGCTGTATCCGTGGCTTGCTGTGTAACCTTTGGCAAGGCATTTCACCCCTCTGTTTCCCTTCCCACTCATCATATGTCTTGTCTATTTAGCTGTTAAACACGTCGGGGAGAGGAGCTGGCTCATAGCAGGACTGGCCTCAGCCATGATTTGATGTGGGGGTGCAGTGGAACAACCACTCTCCCATCATATGAATGACAACATGTCCTGCACCAGGTGCTGTGAAGCATCCCCTTAAGCTGCCTAGTAAATCTGCACTGAATATGCAAGTTCACTGTGTCACCTTGCAGAGCCTTGATCTTGCAAAGAGCCTGGAGGTCCTCCTGTAATCGAAATAGCAACAGACCTTGTTCCCCCTCTACCAGACACACACCTCCCAGACACACAGGCAGGAAAGCAGGTTGAGGTGATTTTTCTCCTTCAGAGTTTGGCAGGATTTCATAGTCGTGTGTGTGTCTGTGTGTCCGAATGTGCTCCTCACTGGAGCCTGGGTAATTATTTTGTTTTATTTCTCTTTTTGGCAACACTTTGAAGTAAGAGCTGGGCCTTCATAGATTGCTCGGGTTGCACGGAGTATGGATTACAGATCATCAGACAGGCATGAAAGCAGAAGACACGTTTCTCTGGCATGGCATTAAAGGGACAGGAAAGGGGTAATTGTAGCCTAGGGTGCAGTCACCTTCTGCGCCCAGCTTCACTTGCCTCTGCGACACTGCAGAGAACTTCATGAGGGAAGTGATGGAAAAGCTGGGGTAAGGATGTCTCAGGTTAGGACCTGGTTATTTCAAAGGTGATATATGCTCAGGAGGTTAAAGACACCACTTAGGTACATGAGTAAAACACTGCCAAATACCCTAAGCTGTAACACAGGCAGAGGGAAGTCTTTTAAAACTTGATTTTTCATGTCTGTTTTCACCCTGAGAGACAGTTGTCGAAGGATCAAAGCAATTCCCATTTTAAATTCTCTCTTTCTCTCCCTCCTCCCTCTCCCCTCCATTTCTCTCTCTCTTTCCTTCCTCCTCTTCCTTCTCTTTTTCAACAGGACTCCACAGAATGGAGCAAGAATGAGAGGAAAAAGGCAGACAGAAAAGCATGAACTGGAGGCTTGTTGAGTTCCTCTACCTCCTGTTTATATGGGACCATATACTAGTACAGCCCTCCCACCAGGACCCAGCTGCTACCAACCAACATGTCTCCAAGGAGTTTGATTGGCTTATTTCAGACAGGGGGCCTTTCCACCACTCACGGAGCTACTTATCCTTTGTGGAAAGACATCGTCAAGGATTTACAACCAGATATAAAATATACAGGTACGTTGGTTTCCTACAGCACCTGGAGCTTGGATAACTTGTTAGGTGGTGGGAACTCAGTCAGTTCCCATGGGCTCAAGGCTTGTAGTCAGTTTGAGACACATCATTGTCCCTGTTTCATCTGGAAGCGCTTCTTTTGTTCTTCATGGTCCTCAGCTGGCAATGAAAATTGCTCCAAAGACTCAGCATTAGCTCTGATAGGGAGATGAAGGTAATACCGTGACAAAAGGGACCAAGGGTGTGGGTGTACTTCATTTGTGACGACAGATAAGTTCATAGCCAGGTTCACAAGCATGTTTGTCAGACCAATGTACCAATGGGCAGACCCCAAGCCTCTGTAGTCATACATGTAAACTGCCAATAGCTTAAGGTTCACATGGGTGAGAACAGACATAAAGATATCAAGACACACATCAGTATGGCAGTTCTCACACTGCTGAGAGTGATGAGCTTTAGCTATGTACTGCCTACTGCATACTGCAGTGATGAGCTTTAGCTATGTACTGCATACTGCAGATTATCTCCATGTAGGAGCTGGACTTGCCCCAGAACTGTGATCTTGGTTTAAGAGACTTACAACTAAAAAACTCCAGAGGATAGGCAGAATCTGGATTTTCCTTTGCCTTCTAGGTTTTGAAGCTTTTGTTGTTGCTTGTTTCCAGCTCTTCTTGCCCACTGTGATATCCAGAAACATGCTTTTCATTTCTCATTTTAACATGAAAAGCTGGGGCACCCATATGAGCCTCCTATTAACACAGCAAGTGCTTTGGAGTGAAGGGGAATAAGCCAGCAAATGTCATGAGATTTGTGTTAAAACCTAAAGAGACTGCAAAACCCTCATAGACATGTGCACATTTACATAATTATATAGTCCTGGTGTGTTTCAGAAAGACACTTGCAAACACAACTGTTGCAAACTAGTAGGTAAGAAAGCACTAGTGAATAGCCTACTGGCAGCATGCACGCAGACACACATAGGTGATGACTGGGGGGAGCAGGGAAACCACATGTGTTTAGGCTGTGTTCCCCATGGGCAGAGAGCCAAAAGCACTTGCAGAATAAGAGTGATGTGCAAGACATCATCTATGTGTGGGGAAGAAAAATGAGATGTGCCTGTCCCATGGCCTCCAGGGAGTGCAGCATCCCCTCCCCTCGCACCAACCTGCAGAGCAAAGGCAGGTAAACATGGGTTGAAGATACTGTTCTGGCTTGTCCTCTTCATTCAAAACAGCTCAGGGGGGAAGACAGCCCCAGACCTAGATACCATGCTGCCATGCATCCACTAAGGGCGTCTCACTGTCTTTGCTTGCCCAGAGGAACAGAGAAAACATGCCTTTTTCAGTCAGACTTTCTTCCTATGTGTGGATATCCCCAGCTCTCCTCCTGCCCTGCCTAACACCAAACACTGTGATAGAGGCTGCAAATCTCTGCCCCACACAATGCCCCTGGTAGAGGCTCTGCCTTTTGCTAAAGAGCTATTCAGCCCTGAATACCACCTCACTGGTCCACAGGGGCTGTAGTGGGAGAGAAATGCATGCAATGTATGTGTTCAGACACATCTATGAACTGTCACTGTAGGTCAGGCCAGAGATCCACCAAGCCTGGGATTCTGTCTCCAAGAATCATGGAAAAATGGGTCTGGAAGGGCCTTGAGAGGTCATTTAATCCGCGCCTCTTCCCCAAGGCAGACTCAGACATACCTGTGTCACATCTGACAGAGGTTTGTGGGCAACCTCAAAGGTTTCCCATGATGGAGAATTCACACCCAGAGCAGGGAGCCTGCACCACGGCTTTGCTGTCCCCACTTTTATAAAGGAACTAAAATGTTGTTTGTACGTGAAGCCTGTGATTTCTAGTTGTATCTGCTGTGTGGTGAGGAGGAAATTCCCCTTTAGTTTGTAGGAGGCTGGTAAGAATTTGAAGGCTTATCTTAGTTAAGGGTGACCTGAATATACAGGAAGCAGAAAGGGATCTCTTTCTCCATTTCTGCTGGATATTGCTAAAGCAGTTGTAGCATGAGGAGGAGACAATGTCCTCCTTCTTCCAACATGGAAGAAAATGGGCAGCAGCACCCTACATGCATAGGAGACACAGATGGTCACAGTGCTGGTACTTGCAAAAGAAATTGGAGATGAGACAAAGTCCAGTGGAAGGAGTTAGGAAAAGAGTTTAGAGACACAGGGCAAGATTGCAAGGGCACTTTGGGCATCTCATGGCCAAATATCATGCACTAAGCTGAGGGAGGGAGCTGGGGGCTTGGAGAAATCCAGCCACGAGTGTCATGGTCTGAGCTGCTGGGAGCTGAGCGCTTTGGAAACACTCTCTGGGTCTATCTCCTGCTCCCACTGCAGTCAGCTGAGGAGGAGGGGAGAGCCTCATGTGCTTCAGCAGATGGAGCCAGAAAGTAGGTGGCTGCCCAGATGATGGAGGGTTGGTTGTTTCTAATACCCTACCCTGTTGGCAGAACTGGTCACTTCAAACCTGGTCCCATGCAGTTTTTGAGGGAGCGTTAAAATCAGTCTGGTTATGGTGAATTTAGTGGAGCCACAGCCAATTCCAGCAGTTGAGAGCTGGATTCAGAACATGCACCCCCCCCCCCCCGAACATATCATTTTACTGAAACCCACAGGGGTAAAATCTCATTTTGTGGGATCCTTAAATTGACTTGGAGAAGCTGTAAAGCTGTGGGGATTTTGTCAACTCTTTAATTCCAACACAGAAGCTTCTTTCCTACCAAATGATGTCTCTCAATTGCTCTTTGCACTAGACTAGCCCAAGGGAGGCACATATCCTACATTAAGGATATTGCTCCTTTCCTTAGAAAAGCAGCAGATACGACACATGGGAGTTTTCTGTGTACTCTTCTCTTTCAATGTTCCTTTCCTCCCATACTTTTTTGGGGGTGGCTGGTTTGTTCTTTGTCCTTTGGTCAGACAGTTCCTTGAGGCACTTGTGATTTAGTTGAATGAGGTTTAACCTGACCACTGCTTTTCTAAGCAGCAGACCTCAAACCAGCCAGAGCAACCAAGGATTTGGAGTGGAAGTGAAATCAGGCAAGAGGACCTCACCCATTCCTAATTGAAACTCTGTCATCTGTTTAGTGGTGATTTCCCCAGTGTCTTGCTGTGCAGGAGCATGGACACAACGCATTAGGGCCATGTCATTTACACTGAAAACCCATACAGATAAAGCCACTGTCAGTGCTACACAGAGCAGAAGGCAAACCACAGTATTTGTTCATTTTTACAGGTGATGTTAGAAAGGGAGCGACACCAAACTAAACATGAAACCCTCAGAACTAAAGTCCAGAAGTCTGCCAACAGCAAGCAAAGAGCCTATTTTAGTTAGCCAGGCAATTTTACATGCTGCATAAGCAGAACTGCTCTGGCACAGCAGAGCTGCCAATATCTTTTCATAGGATGCCTGAATCCAGATCTATCCAAAGGCTTATTCCCTTCTTCTGTGTATTTCATTTTAGTATATTTTAGGTTCCTTTCTCACAAAACTTAGACCACTGATTTTTCTGGTATCCTCAGTCAAGGTCTGCACTTTTCATGTGATATTATGAGGCAAGTAAAGGGAGAGATGTTTTATATGTTAAATCATGAACAGTAGGGGCAGATACAATTGCATTAAGGAAGCACATTAATCAGCATCAATTCATACTAATAAGGCTGGTTTAGGGGGGCCTCTGGCAGGAAAATGCTGCTTTGATCATTATCTGTGCACTCTGATGCTAATGCAGATAGGATGGCAGATGCTGAGAGTGGTTTGTGGGGCGTCTGAATATTCATTATCACTATCCTGGCTGTTCCTAGTCATGGGAGCCTTGGGTAGTAGGTACTGCGTGAAGGCTGGAAAACAGATGAAGCTCAGCTTGGCTTTGGGACTAGGGCACTGCTCAGCCCAGAAAACATTCCTGTTGCCACAAGACAGTAGTTAACAGCTTCAGTCCACTTCTTTGAAGTATACTGTCACGTTGTCGTTTCTTCTTTTCCCAGAAACTGATTATTTAGCTATAAGGCAAAGCAAAAGCAACAATAAACTGAGCACTTGAATACACTCTGCAGCTAGACAGGCAGAAGCACTGACGCAGAGGCATCTTGCTAATGATGCTGCTCAGTTTAAGTAAGTTCTAGAAAAACAAATCTTTCCTAGGAAAGAATGAGTCTTTGTTGTTCAATGTCAGAGGTAAGGCACAGGAGGCAGAGAGGGAAGAGGTGAGATGGTCTCATCCAGCTGAGCAGACAGGCTTATGGTTACACTGTCAGGGTCTATATTGTATCTGTATAGATTATGTATATCTATATGTTATTGCCCCAGGCTGAGGTGTGGCTGTGGGTAAACTCACTTCTCTATGCCTTGGTTCCCTCCCCACTCCCTGAGAATGAGAGATGACAGCGCTTGTCTGCTCTGCATTGCTGGGCAGACTTAATTAAATGTTGCAAGACGTTTGGACATAAGGGACGACAGCAATATAAAATGGATGTTTGCACAGGGCTGGAAGGGGAATGAGCAAGAAAAAAGGTGGATTTTCTATGTGTGGGAGTTTAATTCCATTTTCTGCAATGCAAGTAGGAACCAGGAAATCTGGCTCTCCGTGTAGGTTAGCAGGGAGACCCTGGAGTATAAAGAGGAGATCTGCTCACCTTGCACTTCTCCTGCAGCAGGATCATTTAGAGGCTGCCTAATTCCATGAAACCTGCAAATACACTCTGCCAAATCTGGATAAAATGAATTAACAGATTCCAAACGCAGTAGAGGATGTGACAACAAACCAGTCAGGCCTGTCCCATCCCTCCACTTGCAGAGTGACAGGACAGAACTGATTGCTTACGTACACTCGTTACAGTAAGGTCCCTGAATATATAAAATGGAAATACAGCTCCTGAGACAGGAAGGGTTGTGAGTATGTGAGTAACTGGATGCACAAGCTAGCTATAAATAGGTTGGAATGATGCCTAGGAGAGAAAAAAAAGCTGATCTCCTCCCCTTAAAGGGTTGTTTTATCAGGAGGATGGTGCAGGTCTAAGGCAGGTCAGTGGAGAGGTGAGGGGTGCCTCTATCCGTGGTGGTTTTCAAGGCTTGGATGGACAAAGCCACAGTTCTGTCCACTCAAGGGCTGGTGATAGTCCTGCTTCAAGTAGAAGCTGGATTAAAGACCCTTAGGGTCTCATCTAACCAACACTTCTGTGATTCCCCTGTTTCTCCAATTCAAAGTGGACACTAAACTGTGTGCTCATAAAAGGATTGGTACTGCTGAGCGCATTCAGCCACACTGGAGGGTTTTATTTAGTCCTAGAAAACCCACAAATCGTGGTCTCTTAAAGTGTCATTCCCCTAGCAAAGAGGAAGAGAATGATCATAAAGTGAGGATCTTTGCTGTGCACGTAACACAGCCTACAAATGACTTAGAAATACATGTGCTGTTCTGCTGCTTCAGTTTTCCCTGAGAGGAAAAATAAATAATATTAAAAAAGAGGACAATCTGGTCTCACAAAACTTTCTAAGTTTTATGGCACCACAAGTTAAAAACAATGAGCCAGATTCTCTGTGACATAAAGGAAAGTTCACCGATTTATTGCCTGGAGAATCTGGGATAGCATATCCAGCATTGCCCAGGGGCTTACACAGCTCCAGGGGTTAGAAGGCTGCTTGCCCTCGCTGGCTGGGGGAATGATGAGCTGTTATTATTTGTAAGCAAAAGCCAAATCTGGCTCCTACATCCAGGCACAGGACTTGGACAATGTGGTGAGCGAACGTGAGGCTTCTATGGCTGGTTTTAGCAGCTTCTATTACAGATGTTTTGCCTTTCCTGATCAGAACTTCCAGGCAGGTTGCATGTAAACCTCTGATTTTCACAGCTGAGGAACTGATCTGGCAGAAAACTATGTTGGGGCTCTCCAGTCTGGAGAAGAGAAGCTGTGTAGAGACCTCTGAGAAGCTTCCAGTATCTGAATGGAGGTGCAAGAATGTTGGAGAGAGAGTGAAGATCAGGGACTGTAGTGATAGGACAAGGGGTGATGGGTTCAAATTGAAACAAGGGAAGTTCAGGCTGGATATAAGGAAGAAGTTCTTTACTGTGATGGTGCTGAGGCATTGAAACAGATTGCCAAAAGAAGTGGCAAATACTCTATCCCTGGCAATGTTCAGGTCAGGTTGTATGGTTTGGTTGACATGGTTTAGTGTGAGGTGTCCCTGCCCATGGCAGGGAGCTGGAACTGGATGAGTTTAAGGTCCTTTCCAACCCTGATCATTCTATGATTCTATGACTGTGTGGATGGAAGTAGGAAGGGGACTGGTGAGACTGCTGTTTTCAGCAGCAATGTGGATTAAAGTAGTATTAAAGTGGTTGTGAAAATACACGCTAAGTTTTGGCAGGGACAAGATCTAGCAGAGCTGCTTCCACTCTTTTTTCAGCACATCACTCCACTCCTCATTGACTCTTTCTGCTGTCTCTCTATTGCATTGAATTTAATCTACTGGTCACTAGAGCTGTACAAATAATTGATTTTGTGGTTCACTGGTTGTATGGAACGAAAAATAACATTAAAAATGGGTTGATTTGAAATGGATGTTTGTAAAATGGAAAAATCAAAACATTTCATTTTAGCCTCAGTGAGAAGTTTAAGCTTTGCTCCTTGTTTTCATTTTATTAATCCAGTGAAAAACCTTTTCTTTTATTGCGATTTTTAAGACATATAATCTCATCTCAAAACGCAAAGTCAAGCAATGCCAGTTAAAACATGTCAGACAGGAGACATTTTGATTTTGAGTGTATTTTGTTTAGCTCTTTGCTCTTCAACTTGCTCAATCAGTTTATGTTGAAATCTGCAAGTACTCTTTCTGTCCTTGAAATAGGGAAGGAGAAAATAAAATAGGCTGAATGTCCATATTGATCACTCTGAAACTCTTTGACTTCCCTTGGGTTTGGCTTTTAGCATCTCAGAATAAAGAAGAAGTAATACTTTCCCCAACACTGCTGGGCAAGAGAGGCAGAGCCGTGGTGAGCAGTAGGATTGAGCTTTGATGTGCTTGTTCAAACTGAAGCTGGATGCTGAGATCTGGGTGCCACTGGCTGAGACAAACCGTGCTCTACATGTGCAGTCATAGCTCCTCTCTCACACACATACCCTGGCAAGTTTTCAGTCCTGTTCCAGTTATTTGGATGCCTGAAGCAACCAAAAAAGCACCGTGAAGGTTCTTCTCAAACAGCATTAAGGTGATGCTTTGCACTGGTACAAATTGATAGGCACTGTTAGGCTGTTTAATCTTTGCTTTGGCTTTTTTAGTCACGCTGGAGTTCTGCTGACAAGGTTTTCCTATTAGGTTTTTATGCTATCTGTTAAAGGGGACATCAGCTTTTATGTTTCACAGTCAGAGCAAGGCTTTTTTAGGAGAGGCAAAGCAGGAATTGAAGGACAGAGGGAGCTGAGATGAAAGGAGGCTCTTGCCTCTGTGTGGAATGAACAATGGAAAGCCGTACAGCATTGCATGGCAAGAAATAGGAAATCTCCATAGTTTACATTATGCATGTGAACGGGTGATGTACATTGGTTTGTAATCAGTAAAAGCCTTGTAAATAAATGTGTGTAAACCCAAAATTTAAATCTATTTCCATAGTGCATGTAAACAATGAAGGCTTCCAGTGTTCTCCTCAATGGAAATGTTAATCTCAAAAATGACATTACTACAAGTTTATGCAACTTTACAAGAGAGCCACAATTTACATTCCTGTCTCACCAGCTCTAACATGGCAGTTTGGCAAACACAGGCCCTTCAGTAATGGGTGTAAACCAGCCAATTCCATCACATTGCCTCTGCTTTAGCCACCACCTTCATTATTCTTGCACTTCAGGGACCAGTGTTATTACATTCCCTGCATAATGCATCTCCCTGCATAGGGGAAGCTTATAATGTATTTGCATAAGCAGAATAATGGCAGGAGTAGGGGATGACGGGGAATGGCTGAGCTATACTGTGCTTTGTCCTGGGGCTGTTGGGCTGAGCAGACAAGGAGCTTGACTTCATTGGGGCTGGAGGAGCAGCTGCTCTGACTGCATTTGGATGCAGATGGTGAGGGCTTGCAAACAGCACTGGCAGCTGCAGGACTTGACAGAAGCACACACCTCTCCTCCTCTTTGATATCCTTGAGAACAGAGGGCAAAGGAAAGGATAAATGGCACCAGCCTTTGGTATGCTCAGAGCTGCGAAGATATGAGAACAGGACATCTGGCCAACCTTTGGGGAAGGGCAGGCCCTCATCCCAACGAGGCAGTGCAAGTAGAGAATAGTGCAGAAGCTGTAGGGAATGGTGCCGAAGCAATGCAGTTGATAAGCTTGTGGTTAGTGCTGGCTGGTTCCTCTGGAGAAAAGCATGTGCATGAGCTGTATGTCTAGAAAGGCATCTCACTGACTGGTTGCCCTGCCTGCTGACCTGGGTAAGCTCTTAGCTGGGCTGGCTGAGGGTTAGTGCAGTTCTGCAGTTGCATGCTCCAGCACAAAAATCCCCTTTCTGAATCCAGGATGAAATGGCTTTAAATTGAAAGAGGGTAGATCTAGATTAGACATCAGGAAGAAGCTCTTCCCTGGGAGGGTGCTGAGGCGCTGGCACAGGGTGCCCAGAGAAGCTGTGGCTGCCCCATCCCTGGCAGTGTTCAAGGCCAGGTTGGACACAGGGGCTTGGAGCAAGCTGCTCCAGTGGAAGGGGTCCCTGCCTGTGGCAGGGGTTGGAGCTGGATGAGCTTTAAGGTCCCTTCCAACCCAAACCATTCCATGATTCCACGATTCTATGAAATATTTTAACCATGCTCCCAGAAGAGGCACAGGCAAATATTTTCAGTCACTGAACCTTTCCAAAGAGATGTGCATCCCGCTGGGCTGTCCACACAGTCCCCTCTGGGACTTGCTTGGTGGGGAATCTTTTCCCCTCTGCATAGCACAGGGAGGGCTCTGATCACATACCTCCTCAGGCTGCTCCCCAGCCTGCTGCAGCAGCAGTGACTCTGCACGTTCAGCTCTGATTTCTTCAGACCAGCAGACTGTGGTCCAGTGGCTTGGGAGCATATTTTAAAGGCTAACAAGCCGAGGAGAAGCCTTCACTGTTTTTTTTTTAGCACATTATTAATTCTGCTTTCAAATCAGGCAGATGCTTATTTCAGCAGAGAAGCTGTTGCACACACACAAAAAAGTCATCCTATTAGATGCATGGGATAATTTTGTTCTGGCACCAGTAGCACTGGGAGATGGCATGACCCCCCCTATTACAGGGGGTTTTCTATTTCTGGATCCATCTGATGTTTCCCTTGGGTTCCAGAAAGTAGTTTTTTCCCCTTTCTTTTTTGCTGATTGCCACCCACCAGCCTCTGTAAATGGAACAAGATGCATCCCACCGGGGCAGTCGGAGCCATCCGGGCTGGTTTCCTGTGTTAAACTACTAACTGCAGGTACAGAAGCCAAGGACACCTCTGAAAAGAAACCCAGGAATCAGCTTTGTCTGCAGCAAGCAGGGAGAAGGGTTTGGGTCAGCTCTTTGTGTCAGAATCTCCTCTCCAGGTGGTGTGAAATCAAATATGCCTGTGTGGAGCCAGCAGTTCCTCTGTGTGCTTGCAGCACACGTGTGCCTGGTGAAGGAGCTGACGCAGCACGTGGGCAGCTTGGTCCATTCTCAGCATCCCCTGTAGAGAGCCCTGGGCAGTTGGTACCTTCTGTGCTTCTGGAGAACAGGATGCAGGCGCTACTTGGGCTGCCAGGTCTGAGCACTAGGGATGCTGTCACTGGTGACCAAGCCTGGCAGCTCTGTGTCTCGGGTGATCAGACCCCGTTTCATACCCTCAGGCTTCCACACAGTGACCACGAAGTATTTACAAGGAAGCTGCAGTGAGGTTTCCTTCACCAAGGAGTCATGTTTGCTGGTTAAATACACCCCATCTGATGAGAAATGCCGGGAGGGAAGGGAAGGGAGGAGATGGAAACGGATGAGAGCTGCAGGTCACGGCAGTGTTTCCATTCATCTGGGCTGCAGGCAGGTGCTGCCTCCTCCTCCTCCTCCCTCCCTGCCAGACTCCTCGCAGCTGCCTGGCTCTCAAGCCGCTCTGTTTCAACAGGACAGAGATTCCCTCCATCCCCATACTCTGTGGCATGGGAAAGCCTCCAACCTGCTCCAGCGCCTGCCCTGAAAGGCGAAGCAAGCCTTGAGGTGTGACACCGGCAGCTGTGAGCAGGGCCAGGCTGGGGTGTAGCACAGGGACGGGACTCTCTAACGTATCTGCTATGCTTCTAAATCAAAGTCCCGCTGACAGCACAGAGCACTAAATGCCTGCCTGGGGCTCTGCTCCTACAGTCATGTGACGGCATCAGAATTTAAGCTTTAATTAAGAAACGAGTGCAGGGAGGGAGGAAAGAGTCTCTAGCTCTGATGGCTGCAAAAGAAAGCTTGGAAACATGACCCGAGTGCAACCAACATCTGCTTTAATGTGCAGACGGCTCCCAGCAGAGGGGTAAGGAGCCGGGAGAGAGAAGCCATTACATCCAATTCCCAATCAGGTCAGGCCTGCCTGTGCTTCTGCTTGCAATGAAAGAGCTTGCTTGGAGAAGGGAGAGTTTCCATTAAAGCTGTGCTGTGGCAGAATTACACCAGTTACACCAATTACACCATTACACTCTGGCTGTACATGGCTCTCATGCTGCCTTGTAGGGCTAATTTTCACACTAACACAGCCTCTGCTTGTGGACAGCCATCATCTAGAGGTAGCAAGAGCCAGCTCCTGACTCTGTGCTCCTGCAGGCTGATCTGTAACAATGGTGTGCAGCACTTTTTAAGCAGTGACATGAAATTGTCTGCTCTGGGATTATGGCAGGAGGTGTTTTGCCTCCTTAGTCCAAACTGAAGGGACTGTTAAGACCATGCAGCATTCTACCCTTCAACACTTGCTGGCCTGAAACCCAATGCTGGGCTTTCATGTGCCCTCCTTTTCAGTAGGGGAAGGGAGCAATTGGAACAACTAGACTCCAGTCTGGGTACTCTCCATCTCTCAGAGATACATCTTTGGCATGATTCATTGGATAACTATGCTCTCAGCTAGCATACCAGGGTCTGAGGCTCAAATATGCCTGATACTGCAGCAACCTCTCATTCCCATGAATGAGTACCATGAATAGCCTGTGAAAGAGCTGTTCTCCCTATAAATTATACCTGGGATCTATCTCTGGTACTCCGACTGACTTAGTGTTAGATCTTGCAAGCATCTGGATGCTGACACCCCTCGCTGGTGTGGCTGCTGATGTAGTTTCTGCCATAGAAGTGCCCTTCAGCAAGGCGCAGACTAAGGTTTCATGGACTGGCAGTGACTAACAGGTCTACTGGAGCACAGACTTTGGTGTAATTTCAGTAGGGGACCATCACAGTGCACTCAGGGGATTGAGCTTGGATGAAGGCACAGTCAACGATCAGTGAGGCACACTGCCCCCCAACAGCTACCTGGAGATGGAAGAAGCAGCACTGTGTTGAGAAGACAAAGGTGTTTTCATTGTCCGTGCATCCCTGCCCAACATCATTTTGCTTTTCCTTCCCTTCAGACTGGTTCTTTCCCTCCCAGCAAAGGAAAACCTGCCTAGTGAGTATTCTGTGTTAAATATTTCAGTGTTAGCTTCCAGCTCTTGAGCCAAAACCTAGAAAGAACATTACTTTTTACTCCTCTCCAAATGTCTGGGGCTTTCTCTGGGGAGCACAGGCACACAGCCCAGGTAAGGCTAAGAAGAGAGCTTGGTGCACAAGGAGAACTGTGTGTTGCATGGATAGGAGCAAGCAGGAGAAAGAGGAATAAGAAAATAAGGTTGTTAGCTTCATCTCTGGTTAAAAGTAAATTGTCTCCACCAGACTAACATACTCTCCTTGAATTTTGTCTTCCTCCTCTCCGTTTTCCTCCCTTTGCCCCCTTTTCATGCACAAACTGTGAAAGTCTCAGATCCCCTCCTCATTCCCATAGACTCCAGACTGTTTCTTGGGAGTATTTGATATCTGGGTTATACCAATTCAGCAGGTGAGCGTTGCCGAGTCACAGGATGAACTATATCTGAAGACTATTTAATGTCTCTTCAAAGCCCACACTTTTAAAGGCCTGTGATTATGTAAAGAGTCTCAACTTGATTTTTAAAGTAAGTTTACGGCCTTTATAATTGCAGAGGAAAACTTGATAATGCGACTCCTACATACTCAGAAAGCAGAAGGCAAAAAAAGGAAGAAGAAGGGGGAAAAAAAAACCAACCCAACCCCTAAAGTTTATCAGATTTTAAAAGTCTCATGAATTTTAAAACCAATCTCTTAATTCTTTTTTGGAGCCTGACTCATGATTTTCAAACAGTTAGCAATATGGCTGTAGGGATTGTAAGGCTGGTTTGTTATCTTATTAGATAACTTACATAAAATATCCAAACCCAGGGAGACTCTGAGATTGAGTATTGCACTTCAGTACACAGCTGGAGAGAATAGTGTCTTTTTCTTCTGTATAGATGCCGAGGATCTCCTCTTAATCCAGGTCTCTAGTCACTACTGCAGCATAAATATTTCCCCAAATTATATTAGTGCTAATCATATGAATGAGAATAGCCATAATATTGATCTTCATAATACTTAGGTTATTAAATTTGAGTTTGAAGGTAGTTTTGTGGGGCAATTCATAATAGTAAATCTCCTCAGCATGCATAAGCAGGGAAAGCAAGCCACAGAGCAATAGCATTGCAAACCCAGAGAGAAATATATTCTAGAGCCTTCCATCCTACCACAAGTCTGCACACTGAGCAGGCATGTGAATAAGTTAGCAATATCAGAACGGAAGTTGTGCTAACAATTTGATAATCTCAGGTGAACTAATTGATCTGAAAGGGGAGAAAAGCCTTTGGATGTTGAAACAACTTGTTCCAATGTTTCTATGAGGTATATGCATCACCCAGGGGCATTTTATTCCTGGAGTCTTTACACACACACAAACTCAGGGATGCTGGTGTTTTGAAATGAAGGGGGATTACCTTCTACATACATGTTTATTGAGGCTGTCCTGTTCAATTTAAGAATCATATGTACTGAAGAGGTAGGGAGGCAGCAGAGCTCACCGTGCTCATAGATGTTCACAGAGTCTCATAGGTGCCTCTGTGCAGATAAGAGGTTTGAGACTCACACAGAGACTCAAGCAGACTTTTCTGTGAAATAGCTCCACAATAGGGGACAAAAAAAGCCTCCCCAGCTCGTGTAGCATCTAACAAAGGAGGAACTAAGAGTGTGGAACAGGCTGAATGCTGCTACATAATAATCTTACAGCATATTTGCCAACTATACTTGGACTTAATTTTCTCCTTCAGAAGAGTCATAAATAGGTTTATTGTTTTCACTCCTGGGGACTCAGATATTTTAAAGACAGTGCTTTACCTCCCTGCTTGAACACATCAGCTCCACTGGTGACCGTCTCCTATACAACTGTAGATGAGCATCTGAAGGTGAGGACTTTATATGCATTGCTGGTGTCTAATAGCTGGAATAGGAATATGTCACCTCTCTGTCAGAGTCTTGCAAGTGTTTGTAGAACCAGGGTGGGATTTTAACTCATGGTAGTGGGTATTGTGCACCAAGAGGGGAGCAGATCTGGTAAAGTTCTACAAGGATTGAGGAAGGCAAGTGCCAAGCTGGCAAAGTCTTTGCATTTTAGGTGTAATAAAATCAGCTCAGTGAGGTAGAAGAATGTTTGCTCCAAAGTAAGGTTTTGTCAAACTCTTTGATTTTGTCAGCAATACAGTGTTTCAGGTGATGGATTGCATTCAACACAGTTTTGAAGTCTCAGCCTCTCTGGTCACTAGTGACTATGGTGAAAAAGAGAGATCCAAGAAATGAGCTGTTTTGACAGGAATTTGTCTAATGAAAACACTACTGGCTGTTCCAGAGTCTTCCAGCATGGAAAAAAAAAAACAAACCAGATTCTGCAGCCCTGAAAATTGCTGCAAAATGGAATAAGCACCCAGAAAACTCCAGTGACTACTGAAGAGGGAGCTCGCCCAAATGTGAGCGATTTAAGCTTTGTCTGGATACACAAAACTGAATCCCTTACCAATTACAGATGAGTTATCATCAGGTGCCACAGGGACAGTGCAAAGGGGCTGAGTAGTAAAGGATTAACCAGTGCACACAGAAGTATTGAGCAAGCCACTACTACCTCTTATTGTGCTTGTGCCAGTGAAAATTCCTTCTTTAGAAGAGAATATTCCATTTTTAAGAGCTCTCAATTTTTCATTTAAGAAAGAGACTTGGAGCAGCGTCCAATCTGTAATCAATCAGTCTGCCTTTGCAGAAAAGCTCTGAGGAAGAGCTCCTGCTCTTTGGTCCTTTATCTTCTCTGGGGACTCACAGAAATTATATTTCACAATGGGATTAAGAGGGAGGGAGAGGGAGAACTGAAGCCAGGGCAATGCTCAACTAAACCTTATGGACTGCAGTGCTGTATGCAGTAACCTGCCGTGCTAAAACTATCCCAAATCACACCGCTTCTGTCTCCAGTCAGATCAAGCAGATAAGGTTGGCCCACACGTAAAAAAGATATTTAAGCATTTTGTGTGGGTACTTAACTGCCTAAATGCCAAATACCTGTAGATTTTAGTGGGCATATAGAACGGTTTGGGTTGGAAGGGACCTGAAAGATCATCTAGTTCCAAGCTTTTGAACAGGATTTCCCATAGGCCTAAATGAGGCCATCAGTAATATAACCCATGAATGTATTATCCCTGGTAATGAATCACTAGAAATACACAATGATAAAAGGAGGAATAACAGGCACAGCTCATCCAGGGGTCTCCAAGCTCTTTGCAGCCATTACTTAAGAGTTCCTTGTGATCACTAAGGAAAAGGCTGGGTTTTGTTTGTTTGTTTCAAATGAATACATTAATCATTAGTAAAATATTATGCACTTCATCAAATCTATTAATCACTTGCTATTTGTCGAATAACAGCTCAGTCATATATTATCAGAGCGAAACATTTATAATGTGTGTATATCTAGTCATCAGATGATTTATTCAGGCTTTTGTGGACTGAGTTAGTTATTGACCAGTTTAAAGCACTGCTCCCTTGGGATGCAGGGACATGTTAGGTTGTGCTCTTGGATCATCTTTTTTGTTGTTCAGCATCTGACTCCGCAGAGTCCTGTGTCTGGGTTTCCTTTTGACACTACCTCAATAAACATAGCTAAAACTCTCTTTAGCCAATGCCAGGTCTATCTGAGGTAGGAAAATTCAACTACTAATTCAAGATTGAACTATGATCTGAGTTCTCCATGTTCCTGTAGGACCAGTGCCTAAACCCAACACCGAGGTCCTCATCCCTTCTGAGATGTCTCCACTATTTAAGTGTCTCTCCATGTCCCAGTTGCAGGAAAAGAGGTTTTAGGGATCCTGGTTCACTGCTCTGTGATAGACCACACAGTTTCGGTCACACTGGGAAAGAACAGAGGAGTCCTTTACCAGGTCCCTTCCAGCTCCCTCTCCCATGCCAGCAAACTGGCCTCCTTCCAAAAGTGCCTCAGCAGAGCAAAACTACGTGACTGACACTCACTGACTGCCCTTGTCATCCGTGACCAGCATCCCAGGAGGCTGCAGCTTCTTCCATGCCTTTATAGGTGTCAAACACACAGCCTCTCCCCTGGGTTTTATTAGGGAAGCTGATGCCAAATCACCCAGCTTCCTCCTACTCGATAAAAAATGTTTATAACCCAGTAAATTCTAACATATCAGCAGCTTGTTACGGAGGGAAAAGGTCACTGGGAGAGAAAGGAAAGGAAAAAAAAGAGTGCCCTTCCATCAGAGTCTCTGGCTGGGTGTATATGAAGGAGGCAGAGCCAGGAAAACATCTTTCGATATGATAAAGTCTCATAATAGAAAATGTTGCTGCAATACAGCCCTCGTTTCTTCAGATAAATATTTAATATAGATCACTAAAGATTAATCGAGTACAGAAAAGAGTTTTTCCTATGGCTGGTGTAAAGAAAACATCTTCTTGTTAATTTATTATGGAACCTGAAAAGAAACAAATCCTATAGAGAGAAATGCAGGGTACAGTTTCCATAGAGAATCAGTGCACCACACCAGGATTTATTTAGCGTGTGGGCAGAGGACTTCCCAGAACCAGCTGCAGCTTGGCATTCATGTGATAAAAATCCCAGTGTAGGAAGAAGCCTCACAGACTCATCCGTGTTCTGCTGATCTGATTCCTGCAGATCCCAGGGTTTCCAGGAATGGTGAGACTGTAACACCTATGGGCTATTGAGAGTGTGCTCCAGCCTGGGTGAAGGCTGTATGATGGCACTTGTACCATCCCAAGCTGCTCCTCCAGGAAAGGGCAGTCAGTTCTTTAGGAGTAAGGTGATGTTCCAAGCTTGCTGTGAGGAAAGAAGCTCCCAGTCTGATCCTGAAGGCTGCTTGCTTTGGCCAGAAGTTCCCATAAGCATCTCCCTGACAGCTTCTTCAAGGCATTGTGACCATTTCACTGTGCTCCTGACTGTATCGGGCAGCAAAGAATCCATGGTGTTGGTGTGAGATTTCCATCTCTCACAGTGCTGGGGCGTGCTTAGTCGGCTCCGTTGTGATGGGTAAATGACAGGACCTCTTTGCTACCTACAACACCGTCCACAGAAACTGTGTTCCCGACCATTTTGCAGCATTAAATAGGACAGTTACAGAGAGTAAGTCATAAATAGCAGCAGAGGCAGTATGAGGGAGAAAATAAGAGTCACAGGCAAAGGAGGAGAGAAAAAAGATCCTATTTCAGCTGAGACTGAAAGGGAACAAACAGTCGATGAGATGAAGAGCTGGATGGGGGTTCCAGATGGCCAGCCCCACTGACGTGAAGCCTCTTGCACCACCAGCATCTTGTGATCAGCTTGTGAAGAGGGGGGACTGCTTGCTCTTAGATGAGCAGTGGATGTGGGTAGGAGAATCTGGCAGATCTGTCTGTGCTCAGGGATGGGGGAAATAGAGGAGCTCCCTCTCAAGTGCGTGTTTTAGAGACCAGAATCAGCTCTGGAGAGAGGGAGGTGGTAACATTTTCCCACCTCTCCAGCAAGCTGTGTCTTGCTGGAGACATCATCTCTACAGGTGATACTTGGTTCTGCTTGACCTTTTCCTGTGGACACCTTTCCTGTTTTGGGAATGTTCCTGTCAAACAGCCTCAAAACAGTAGTCCACATGTTCAGCTCTCCCCAGGAGAGAGGCCAAGGGGAGGAAGGTATGAGGAATCCCACCAGTCATATCCCACTCATACTGCTCTGTGCAGTGCTAGGAGGCATTCAGGAAACATAGCTAGGAAGAAGATGGAAAAAGCACGGTTTGATAAGGATAGTTGTCTTTATTTTTGCGGCATAGGCAACTCAGAGTGTCTCTTTGCTGCCATGCCTAGCTGATCTTGCAGGATACCTCTCTTTTGGGTCACATGGAAGGTGGTGGAAGGACAGAGAGGATTTAGCATCTGGTATCCCAACCCAAGGAACACCTAACTAGAAGGACTTCACAGAGTCACAGCTTCCTATCTCCCACTCTACCAGGCACAATGTTTTGCTGTTTGAAGAATTACAGTCCCAAACCTCTAGGATAAGATGGGGAGGTCTTTTTGCAGACCACAGGCCTTCGTAACAGAACCTAAGTAACGACCAAAAACCTAAGTAATAATCCTCTAGTTCTACCACAGGCTGCAGAACTTGCTACAGGTGTGATTGAATGGCAGGCTCTAGCCTGGGGCTGTCTGGTGGAAAGACTAACAGATTTTGAATAGCTGCAGGGCTTCTTGCAGTCATCTAATACAAACCTAATCTGTGTTTAGAACATTTATTTGTGGCATGTGGCACAGATTCGGTCAGGAGAACTGCAACAGCTAAACCACCCCCAGGCTACCCCGTGGCTGATCAAGGGGCTCTTCTCTCTGCATACACCGTGACTGCACTGCAGTTTGGCCCCTGTCACCTTGGCAGGGGCTTTGCCACTCTGCTTGTCATGCTTCATATTCCTGCTGCACTGAGCCACGGATATAATCCGTGGAACGCAAACATGATTTTATAATATGCTTTCTATGCAGCCAGGATAAAATGCCAAAGAGAATCAGAAGACAATCAGTCAGTGAAACTCTGCGCTGCTGATGAGAGCGCTGTTTGTGATGGTTCAGCGCCCAGGAAGATTGAGGCTTTAAATACAGCCACCACCTGCCCTTCCAAACATGGGGCAAGGAGAGATGGGCAGGCAGGGAACGAGGCTCGGGGAAGGGGGAATACCCGGTACAGCTCCTGTTCGGAATCAGCTAAAGCAGGAGCAATACCAGAGCCGCAAAAAGACACCTTAGTACGGAGCCACTGCTTCTTATACCTGGACATCAGCAAATTAGCCAGGAGCTGGACTTTGTGAGAGGAGCAGAACAAATGGGTCTGCTGCAGAGCCAGCATTTGACATAAACATGCACTTATTGTGAAGGCCTCTGGGTGATGCTCTTGCACAGGGTCATATAATTGATTCCTCCCGCTGGAGGCAGCTTTAAGACACTTCTACCCCCCAGTATCAGGCTTGCAACAGCCCCTGCAGTGGACAAGTTGAAGTTTACTTTAGGTTCTGCATCCTGCCATAAGAATATGGTCTGTAGGATGCTAAATCTGTGCTGCTCAGCTCAATGCAGCAGCTGGGGGAGAGGAAAAAGAAAATGAGGGCTGGGAAACATGAAGAAGGAAAGGAATTCCACCAAAGAGCAGGAGAAAGAAGAAAAGTGAGCACCTTGCTACAGAGGGGAGTGCTAAAAAGCATTCTGCTGGCTCAGAGAAGGTAGGGATGTAGCCCAGGGATAATTATGTAGCCCATGGTGAGGAGGCATGGGTTTCTTCCCCTTCTTCCTGATACTTCCTTGGGCACTGGAAGTTGTGATGTTCCTATTCAGTAGCAGGAAACAGTAGAACCAGCTCTCTACCAGACTGCACAGATATATATAGTTATTTATTTTTCTCCAGTAAGAGTTGGGGGATTCATACTCGCTTTTTTCCTGTCTCCTTTAAGTACTCCAGGCTTGAGTCATATAATTGTATAACTCACAACTTCCATTAAAAAGAAAATAAGAGTAGGCTGTCTTTTAGGATTGCAAAGAAAAGCCAGAAAATATGAGTCTTTAAATCTTAAACCCCAGAAGACAAATAAACAGCAGTGCAGATATTGTTGTTTTGTTCAGTAGATAAATATATACATATGCATGTGCTTCAAAATGCTGGGGTCCAGTTCATTATGCCTGAACAGAGGCTCAGATGTGCAATAGAACATAATCCTTCATTCAGCCATATGTGTGGCTTTCGTTAGCACAGGAGATGATGCTTTTACTTTGCCCAGTCCTCACTCCATAAAATAGATATGAAGGGAGTTCTCCTGCAGCATCTGATCCCCCCAGACTGTTTCCAGTATCTTTCCTTGGGGAGATCATGACTTTAACTTAACACATATAAAAAAGCCTACCATGAAAGAAAGCACAGGCAAGAAGGGAAGAACCAGCCCCACAGACACTCCCACCCAGACTCAGCAAAGGATTCCTGAACCACGATGAAAGTGTAAAGCAGATACCTACTAAGCCAAAATGAAAACCAGAGATCTAAAAGTCCTTTTTAAGAATAACCCCCTTTACCCTCTGTTTCACTCCTTACTAAACTTAAAACCCCCTCCCCACACAGCTGAGCTCATTCTCCCCTAAATACACTTTGAATGGTGAGGTTATAAATCTCTGCAGCTGGCCCTATCTTGCCCCATAGGAGGGAGTTTTGTATTCAGGGAAAGGGACTATGCCCTTTGTTTAGCAGCAGGACTCAGCTCCTGCCCGTAACCATAAGTTTGGGTGGAGGAGTGTAACCCTGCTTACAGCTTAGGAATCTGCTGGGCTTTGGCACTGCTTTTGCTCGTGGGGTTGGATGCTGCTTGCACTAAAGAAGGTTTTACTCTTAACTTCTTCAAGACCTGAATTTCATATCCGGACTTCAGCACGTGAGTGGATTTTACCACTTTAGTAGCTGAATTGAGTGACTTGTGCTCTGTGCATGTTGTGGGGCAGTTTTCACGTAGTACCCTTTCACTGAGCTCCCTCCAATATGCAGCAGATTTTATGCCCACAGCATACGCCCCTTTCAGCTATTTAAGATGTATTTGAGGCTTAGTTAAGAAAGGTGGCCTTTTTTTCCATAGAATCACAGAATGTTTTGGGTTGGAAGGGACCTTAAAGCTCACCCAGTTCCAAACCCTTCCCATGGGCAGGGACACCTTCCACTAGAGGATATTGCTCCAAGCCCCTGTGTCCAACCTGGCCTTTTTTACACTAGAAGAGTCTCCTGGCTATGCTATATTCATAACACTGCAGGAATTCAGACAGGCACAACCTGCAGTGGTACAGATTAGCATTGCTGGAGGCCTTGGAGCTCTTCAGCCTTTTCTCCAAGACTATCTGGCATGTTCTTTGCTGAACATGTTGAACACAGCAGTCAACAATCAACACAACCTTCCCAAAGGAAGTGGTTTGCATTTCATTAAATTGATTTCACAGTCTTTGGGGTCCTATTACCTCATAGACGATAAATGCTGGGCTGTGCAGTGGATCCTTCTCACTTTTGCTATAGGTAAGGTTCAACACCAACTGTGGCAATGCTCTAACTCATTCCATGTTTTTCCACTGCTTGCACATGGCTCTGGTGTCCTCCCAAAGGGTTGGGGTTTGGGAATCTATGCGTGGTGGTTTTGGTGGGTGCGTACTTCTGCTCTGTGACTCTTGGGTTGTGTTTGTACATTGCCATCACCACCCTTAGCCTTACTGACTGTGATGGGGAAACAGGGCAGGCAGAGAGAACCCTGGGCACAGGCTAAATGGGCAGCAAATTTAGCCTTGACCCCACCATCTCCTTTAGTCCTTGCTCATGAAATGCTTTGGCCTCTGGGTTAATTTTGTCCGTGATTGTCCTTTATGCTGGATCTCTTCCTTGGAGAAGTTGTACATCCCCTGCTACCTTCAACAAGTGATAGCTTCTCTGTCTACAATGACACATTTAGAAGTGCTTTAAGAACCATGTATCAAAGTCACAACTAACAGCTAAGGGAAACGTGACTCATGACTGGGAAATTGCTAAGCACGTGCGTGAACAACCAAGTGCTTCACAAACAGACCCAGCAAACAAAAGGATTTGCAGTCACTACTCCCTGTTCCCTGGATAGGACAGGGCAAAAAGAAAGCTTTTCCTTACTGTTGCACAAAAAACATGGTTATCTTTTTATTGCAGCCCACTTTGCAACATGCAAAGAGATTGCCTTTCTTCAGGAGGTTGTGAGTTTGGATTTTACTGTAGTCTTTTTATTGCCTCCATCAAAACATGTCTGAGTTGGAAATGGCATGACTAGGAAGGAAAATTAAATACATCAAACCTGATTCTTTTTGAAATGAGGGGTTTGAGCAACCAGGGAATGTTCAAGGCTTTCTCACTGCTTGTGTTCAGGGTTGTGGTTTTTTTTTCCCTAAAGAGGGCTGTAGTCTGAGGAAATGGGTCACCTTTTTCCTAGAGAAAATTTCTTCCATTTTACTGTAACTCTGAAATGTCACAGGCTTTTGGGGACAGAGTTTGGGTTTTTTTCAGTCTTGAACAAAGCACAAATGTCTCTCATTATGGATGGCTTGAATTTTGCTGCTGTTATACTCTGCAGCCTAATTATTTCAGCTCTTCACCTCTTACCTTCTGCCCTTCGACAGTAATTTCAGGCCCAGTCACCATCTGAATCCTATCCCAAGAGGGGACAGTCTCTGCATATACCAGCTGTGTATATCCCTGCTCGCTGGATGTCACTGTTAAAATAACAGCCCTTGGTGAACGGCCTGAACCGAACAGCACAGCTTGAAAACCAAAAGGCTATTGAGCCACAGCTCTTAAGGTAAAGGCACAGAAATGGATGAGGAAACATGAGAGGAAACCAGGTTTCTCCTAAATCAACTTGAAGGAAATGTCACAACTATAGGAATAAAGTAGAAAGTGTCAGTGTGAGAAAGGACTGGGGTTTTATGATGTCAAAACACTTTTTCTTCACTTGCATTTAGACTTAAACCATGTACTTGTGAATGCACTATTGCTTGCAGCAGCATGGTGATGAAGGTTGCTAGTCCTCATCACATCTCCTGAGTTATTCTGAGGCTGTGACCATGTGTTGGATCTAGGTATGGCTTGAGGAGCAGGCAGTGATGGGTCTGTCCCATTGCATCTCAGCAGGCCATGATTTCCCTCCACATTCTCTACATGCAGCCTGCATCATGCCCTTCCAGCTGAAGGATATTCACTGGCAGGGCAGGTTATGGATGCCTTCACTTCACTTAACCTGGACCAAAGTCCCTCATGTGGCCTGCAGCAACAGATCCCTGATGTAAACAGGTGGCTTTGCCAACTGCTGAAGTCTTTAGGCATCCAAGCCACCCACCAGCACCAGCCTTACATGATCACTTATGTCTCCATCAGCTGAGAATGACTCAGGGGCAAGGGGATGAGTGAGATGGGACAGCTTTCCCATTTTCCCATCACTGCCTGTCCTTGCTGAGCCCGCAAGCATGGTAGCTGTGCCCAGGTGGCTCTGCCAGGATGGCCTTGAGGGCAGAGTAGGGGATAGGAGGCAGGAGGGGCTTTGTATTTAAACATCACTTTTCTCGTTTCCTCCTGAAACCAGTGAATTTGAGCCTTTGCCAAGTGAGTAGCACAACTGACCAGAGGGAGGGTGATGTCTCCATTTCCTAAGAACAGTTCAAGTTTTGAAACATGGCTCCATGCTGTGTTGGAGGAAAGGATTGTGCTTTTGGAGTTAAAAAGGGGTAATCAAGGCTAAATTCCTGATACTTGCTCTCCCAGCATTGATAAATGCTGTGCTTCATTTGCCAGTTGAGCAGTAGCCAGGTACCCTTGCCTGTAATGTGAGAAATTAAGGTTCAAGTCCACATTTCTCACAGTTATTTCATCTGAGCTGGCTGTGAATCATGGTAAGTCAAGAGCAAAGCTTGGGGTTATAGTGTCAAGGGCTGAGGTTATCAGCTTGCTACAGCTAAAAGGCAAAAAAGCCTGTAGTCCACACACCTATATCTTCAGGAAGTAAAGCAAGTGCAAATTAATGAAATTACTTGTTCCAAATCAAGTTCTTGTTATAGCCTTTTATTTGTGCTGCTGTGTTCATACGAACACTGGTAGGCAGTGAATATAATGATGAATTTTGGGGCGGGGTCCATGGGGTAAAGAGTGCTCACCATGACTTAGCATGGGACAGTCCTCCGCTATGAGATTTTAGGTGCACTATAAATGAAAGCCTTTCTGCTAGTCTTGCATTTTAAGCTTGCTTTTAGAAGTAACAGGTTTAAATGCTTTCATGTACTACTTACCCATAGGAAGAGGGAGTTTAACTTCAGGAGTTTAATCCTCTAACCTACTAGAGTCCAAAATCACCAATGTGAAAAGGTCTCTCTTGGTTATCTCACCCTCTTGTATCTTACCTTCTCTTCCAACCTGTTGTTGGCTAAAAGCAATTGACTGATGTATGCCATGAGCTCTCTAGACAAGGACTCTGTGTCGAGTAAAGCAGTGCACAAGAAGGGAAATGGAAGAAGTGTGGAGAAGAGAACCTGAGATCATACAGATTATCCCAGGTTTCCTCAAAACTCTCTAAAATTCCTTCAGTGAATCAGATGTTTCCATCTGTTGCTTCAAGTGTTGTTCTTTGAAAGCAGCTTCTTGACAGCTCCTTGACTTCCCAGCATCTGCGTGATCCTGAATTCTGAGTCAAACTCATAGAAATCTAAGTCCAGGAGATCATGCTATGAAAATGCCAGTGCTGTTGTAATCACAACTATAGAACCCAGAATGCCTGGTTCATAGATGTGTTTCTCTAGGCTAGCTCAGGTATTTTAATGGGGAATTGGTCTGGCTGTATCTCTTGTGATTTTTACCCTGATTCATAGTGAAGGAATGGGTGTCTCTATTGTCCGTTGCAGTGCTTGGAGCACAGGACCCTGCAGCCTATTAGAATAGCTTCCTCAGTAGCTTAATAAACCATGTCTGGTTTAGGTAAGCTTTTAGGATGAAAACAGCAACAGGACAGAACATTTCCTCTTGCTGATAATGTTTGTTAAGCTGCAGCAGTGCTAACAATGCTGGGAGCTCTTGTAGACATGTCACTCCAGCTTCCAGCAGCTGGTATCAACCACGATGTAAATGGTAGTGGATTAGAAGTGCCTTCAGCCCAAAACTCAAACCAGCTGAAATGGTGTTAACAGTAATGGGAACCACTTAAAGCAAGTCTCCAAGGGTGGACAAGGCTCAAGTAGGCTGATATTGGAAAGGGTGTCTCTAGAGCCTAGGGTGGGTGCTTTTTTGCAATGAAATCTGCCCAAAGAACACTATGGGGAAAGTTGAGTGGAATAAATGTCCCACAAGTAGGTTGCATTGTAACTGAAGGGTGGGAAGAAAGGGAATTTAGCAGCTGGCTTGGGTGAAATGTGATAACAGATGAATAGATGGGAGATGAAGGTAGCTGGTGAGCTAGCACAGTAAATTCTAAACTTCAGAGTAATCTGAGGCTGCATAAACATGTAACTTGAAGATGACTGATTGGTTCAGGGGGTAGTAACCTACTCTACCACATTTGCCTGTGATTGATCACAATGTTGCTGTGTTCAGGTTTGAAGTCAGAGCTAGGAATCGTAGCCATGGCCTGGCCATGATCAAATTTAATAATAAGCAACCTTTGCAATGATCAGATTTAATGGCCTGTCTCTTAACTTGTACTTACCTATGCTGAATCACTCTGCTTTGACTCTCTAGTAATACATTTATTCCAGCTTCATCTTTTTTTAAACAAATCAATGTTCTCAGCACCCAACAATTACATGTTGCCTCCCAAGAGAGACAAATGTAGTCCTATCCTAAGCAAGAACACAAGACTCAGAGTCACGTCTGCCTGATTGGTTTTTAATTCAGTGCTGGAACAATCTGTTTACCTGATGCTTTCAAGGGCACAGGAAATCCTCCTAACTTTGAAGTCATTTCTTATTACTTCTTGCAAACTTCAGGTCATTCTGGATCTACTACTTGTCCCCCCTCACCTTCTATGGAAATAAACCCCAGAACCCTCCAAGTTTTCAACCATAGTTCATGTTTTTAAGGAAAATATTAGAGATGAAAACTCTGTTTGTAGCAGGAAAATCCAAAGGGATGAAATTACAGCCTAGAAAAAGGGAAGTAGTGAGGTTTCAGACACCTCAGACCAACACCAAACACATGGCCAAAGCATGTAGACCAAGGGGAAGAAACCACAACAAAAGATTCATCTATTGTCCTTTGCAAGCAGTGAGGTGAAGGAGCAAGTAGTTCAGAAGCAGTGTTTTATCAGCCCTGTGATTGAGTGATCCAAACACTGATAGTCTTCTCCTTGGGTTCGGTCTTATCACAGCAAATGTCCTTATAGAAGTAAAACTGCTGCAGCCAGCACAGCATTTATCAATAGATCAATAGTCAATTTATTTATCTTATTCACCTGCCAGCTGTCATCTGCTTGCCTGTCTGCTTGCCTGCTTGTTAAGCTGAAAGCCTGACAGCATTTTGCATAAGTGATTCCTTTTTCATATTTCTCTGAAATTAGATTTCGGTGAGGGGCTTTTTTTTCCTCTCTCTTTCATGGCAGAGCTTCAGCCTCTAATTTGGAACTAGTTTGAATCTACGGACTGGAGTTTTCTTAAATAGATTAGGGGGGATGAGTGCCAAACCCTCACAGGAAACTAATTCTTGTAGGTCCTTTGAAAAGCTCAGCTTTGAAGACTGGCTTCTTCATGCTGGCCTAGTTAGAGAGGAGGCCAAACTGCAGAGTAAACTGCTAAAGGAATATCACACCGTTCAGCCTGGGGCTGTCTGGCATTTTGAGGGTGCAGACTAGAAATAAACCATCACTGACCCCATCATAATCACAGATACACCACCCCCCTTACAGACACATTAAGGCAGCTCTGGCAGTAAAAGATAAGCATTATAGTGCTGTTCTCATGCTCATATCCTGCCCCGATGGTGTTGTTTGCAGAGTCAAGGGCTCACAGTAACCTGGAAGAGCTATCACCCTGAGGACTGGAGATAACTATTCCTTTGTGCAGCCTATGATCAGGACAATTGGGCTAAGAAAAGGAAAGACAAAGACTTCCAAACCAACAGCTTTGTTGTAGCAGCACCTGGAATGATTCTGGAAGACACTGGGCCAAGTTTCTGGTGTGAATACAGAACTTGCTTTTTACCTGGGCAAGGCTTAAAATCTGTTTTGCTTCACATTCATTCTAACGGCTAATAACACTTGTTTGCAGTGCACATAGGGGTGTCTGAAAATGTCTGTCTTGACGATTGTGAGATGCTTGGATGAAAAGACGGTGCAGAGACATGCCTAGGCACATGCTCTTGTATATACACCAAAAGCCAAGACAGCAAGAAGGCTCTTGGAGTTCTCTGTCTCTGGCTGGGGATCGTAGTGACAGCAGAGTCAATAATGTGTGCAATATGCCAGGCAGAGGACATTGGGATGTTTGCATCTTGTGCTGTCACTGAAGAGGGTGCTGCCTTTGGAGAGGCTCTGTCTGCTCATCACCTACGGGAGCTGTTGATGGCGTTTCAGCTGCGATCTATAAGAAAGATAAGTGCTGAACAGAAAGGAGCTGCTGCCTTTTCCTTGCCCAGTTCCCAGGGAGCGCTAGGGCTGCTCCTGTTTGATCGGTGTGCACTGTGATTGGGATGCACTGACTGCCCTGCAGGCAGCCCATCCAGCATCAGGAGGTGCTGGGGTGTTCCAGTCAGCATGACAGCTACAGGCTTTGCTCAGTGCCATCCTGTTCTGCTTTTTCCCTTTTCAAACAGACTCTGTCTCGAGCATTGTTTAATGCATTTAATTTCTTTCTGGTTTCGAGTGCCAGCCCCTGAGGTCTGTGCTGAACTTGTTTGTTCACTCACATACTTTAGTTGTCTTGGCTATTTGAAAATGGGGAATTTAATTTGCTCTGATGGCCTCTCTCTTTCAGACTTCCCTCCCTGGGTAGCGATGCTTATGCCCTTGGACTCTCCTCATCTCTCTGCTGGTGCAGCAGTGGTTCTGGGTGATGCACCCATTCCAGGCTTTTGGCTTTTCCTCCCTTTTCAATATTTTCTCCTGCTTTTTCCTGTTTCCTTGGAGGGGTCATAGTGACACTGAGACAACCCTGGTGGCCCCCTCTCTCTGATGTGTATGGCCTTGATGCAAACTATGAAGGGGCAAGCATTTTCTCAGCTATAGCCATATACAAATAAACCATCCCCTTACTGTTACAGGGAGGAAGGGCTGAAATACGCATTTCCTGAGGCAGTACTTCATCCTTATATTTCCTCTCCTTTCCCTCTTTTGGCATTAGCACCACCTACCCTTTCCAGCCATTAGAAGAGTCGACTCTTCAGTGCTTTCACCAGAAGAGAGCAGACTCTCCTCTGCTGACCTGGAATGCATTTGCCTGGGCACACTCCACATTAGTATGGGCTGTCTACACTGGCGAGACATTAGAGCATAAACAACTGCCTCTCCCCCCACTATTCAGACGTTAGGTCATAGTTTCTCCTTATCCCATCTCTGCATCAGAGATACACACTCTTCCTCCTCCTTGCTAAGAGGTTTATCATCTCTCCAAAGCCCTTAAAAGCTTCCCCACTGGCAGACATTCAGGTCCTTGTTGGGGGTTTCCCCTGAGGGTCAGGAGACTGTTCTAATCTTAACTGTATCATGGAGTGCCATCATAATCCTGGTCAAGTTTGGCAACTTCTTCACCGGGAAAATGAGCAACAGTGCACTATTTGTCTTTATAAGTGCCTTGAGACCTGTAGAGGCTTCACCTGTGCTTCCCAGGCAGTGGCATCAAGACCGTGGTGTCCCTGATGGCACTGAGAAGCAATGACAGTGAAATGGGGTCTGAGAGTGATTTCTGAGAGGAAAGATTTCAATGCCTTTCTAGACACAACATCCCTGAATCCAAGGCCTTGGTAAATCATCCAAAGATTCCCAGATTGAAGGAATCAGTGGAGACAAATAAGAGTGCACTTGCCAGTGCCATGAACTCAGTTTGGGCCAATAGAAGCTGCTTCTGCAGGAAATGCAATTCAGTCCCGCATTGCAAGCTAATAGAAAACCTGTTCTTGGAGGTGTTTTATCACAGACTTCAGGAGTTACAGGTTGGATCATTCCAAAGGTCAGAGCTATACAGTTCACTGCAAATATACTTCACCTTTTTTACCACCTCAGTAATGCTAAGTAATTTCACTAGACGTATCTATTAATGTTGTCTATTTTCTGCCACTCTCTACCACTATCTTGACCTCAGGTGCATATTCCAGCACAGAGTTCTATAGGTTGTGTGGAAGATTGCTAATATTAAAGGCTTGCTTTCAATATACAGTCCTCTGGAACTGGGGAAGCCAAGCTTAAAGTGTATTTTTGGTCATTGATCAGGAAGCTCCACAATACCAGATCGTTTGCCTGAGCAATCCCAACCAAAGAAAGGATACAGCCAAATGTTATGCAAAACCTTGGAAAAAAGCTTGGAAAATATCACTAAATAAATTCAAATAATACATAAATTATAGGTAATGGCAACTGGCTCATGGATATTCTATGAGCAGAAGATAAACATCTAAGTTAGTTGCATAAATTATTCATCATAACGTATTTGCTCAGCTTTTCTCATCAGCTATGAAAGCCACACATCCAAACGTTAGGAAAGTATAGCAGAACTGGGCTTTCACCTCAGTGATATGCCCTAGGAGCAGGAAGCCCCAGGGAGGGGTGACATACGTAGGAAGTAAGGGGGAGCAAAAGTTGGTTTAGATGTGGATTCTGCTAAAGGCTTCTCTTCTGCATGAACAGGGACTGGAATTGTCTCCTGGCACCAGGCAAGGCTGAAGATACGGCAATGATTTCTTTTGAACTCCTCCTTTTTTCCTCCTGCCAGTGGTATAATCAGATGCTGTTGGACCTCATGTAAAAAATGAACCCACTTCCCCTTTGAATACACCATTTACCATGTTTCCAGTCTCTATTCCTACCTTCTCCCATCTTCATTGTTCACTGCTTTCCTGTTTTACAGGAAGCAATAATTGTCTCTTTGCAGAGAAGCACAGATGGCATTTTTCCTATGTTTGCTAGTGATAATCTTTATGATAGGAACATGGGAATCTGTATTTATTATAAACCTTGCCTGTCTTTCAGCACTCAGATATACCTCTTCCCAGACCACTCCTTCCTTATGCGAAGAGGATTTCTTTGTATAGTTAGATCTGGGATTGCAACACAAATTGGGAATAAGAGCAACCTCTCTCTGTACTGTCAGACAGAAGCTATTTATCTTTACTTTTAAGGTTTTATCTGTCTCAAAAATCAAGTGTGGGACCCCAAACATATCCCTTCCACACATTCTAAATACTGGGATTGGACACTATTCTGGGATAGCAGATGAAACTCCCTATGTTCTACTCCATACAGTGAACACATTAGTGATGTACTGATTACCTGCAGACAACTTTGGAGCCAATGGTCTGTTTTCTCCACTCCTTGTAGTAAGATCCTGGTGTAAAGGTTATTTTTGGGTGGGTTTTTTGGCCTTTTTTGATTATTTTTTTTTTAGCTAAGACCAGTGTTTCTGTGGATTTCAAGGTTTGACACTAATGGCTCTTTGGATGAGGAAAGAAGGGTGCTTTGTTTTGGCATTTTTACTTGCCTTACGAAAGCCTGGAAGCTACAGAGGGGGCTTTAGCTCAGGTGTAAAGACATATTTAAGTAACAAGCTGGCATTTTCCTATTTTAATGAATGCAGCTACTGCTGGGCAGCCTGGGGTGTTGTGATGGGTGCAATCTAAATACATGCATAACTGCATTAAGTAAAACAACCTGATGCACACAAAGTAGGATCAACCTGGGGAGAAAAAGATCTGTTTTGGGATCCTGGCTTTGTAACTTAAAACATCTTCTAAATCTGCCTGCTTACCAGGTTCTCTACCTACAAACTGGGATTGCTGGTGCCGGGTGACACAATTTGATCAGAAATGCAAGGTATTGTCAATCCTATTGAAATGGGTCAGACTGGGTGTCATGGATTAACACACAGCACCAAAACAGGGTTGGGCAATAGGATCCCACTGAGAATACCAAGTCCAAGTGAAGGTTTCCAGTTAGTTTTTTATTAATTCTTAGGTTACAGCTTGAGCTGGGTGCCTCTGAAGAGGGACCTCTACTCCAACTCATGCCTCTCATACCTGTACCACCAGCACCCTCCCCAAGTCCAGCCACGTAATATTGGTCGGTTGTCTCTCATTTTCTTATGGGCTAGCCTTCTTCTGAAGGTACTTTGTTCTCTTGGAATTGTTTCCTCGGTCCTTGCCTTCTTTATCCCACTTGTATCTGCTAAATCCAGCTGGTTCTGTGTAAGCAGCATTAATTTCCTCATAGTTTACTCTCCGTCAGCTTGTGCAGCTGAAGTCTTCAGCTACTTCAGCTGCTAATGTTAAGCTACTAATGCTAAACAGGACTATTTGGAGAGAATAGTTAATCTAATTTCTTCTCTAACACTGGGATAGAGTTCATTTTCCCATAGTAGCCAGTATGGGGCGATGGTGCTGGAAACAAAATTGCCAATCCAGCGATGTTTGTGCTGAGAACTGGTGCCAACCCCGGGATGTTTTGGTTCCTATGGAATCAGCGTTGCCAGCCCCGGGCTGTTGGGCTCCTGCTGAGCAGCGCTTGCACAGCCATTCACACAGCGCTGCTCTGCTCCTCGCATCCCATCAGGCAGCTGGGGGGGGCACAAGGGGTTGGGGGGGACGATGACATGCAGCCAGGACAGCTGATCCCAAATGACCAAAAGGGTATCCCAGACCATATGGAATCATGCTCAGCGTATAGAGCTGGGGAAGAAGGAGAAAGGGGGGATGTTGGGAGTGATGGTGTTTGTCTTCCCAAGTCACTGTTACATATGGTAGAGCCCTGGTGTCCTGGGGATGTTGAGCACCTGCCTGACTATGGGAAGTGTGAATGGATTCCTTGGCTTGCTTTGCTTCTACTCTGTCTTTATCTCAACCCATGAGTTTTCTCGCTTTTATTCTTCTGATTCTTTCCCCCCCTCCCACTGAAGGGGCAGTGAGCAAGTGACTATGTGGGGCTCAGTTGCCAGCTGGGGTTAAACCCCAACATCTACGACTTAAAGCTTTGTCTTAAACCCGAGCTACAGGAATAAGTGAATGAAAAGTGACAGAGAAGCTTGTGACTTGATTATTTGGCAGAGAGCTTAAGATAGAGCAGGTGCATTGCAGGAGGGGAGTTATAAATAATATCCTTGCCTTTTAAGAAGGCCTTGCTCAATAGTTTTCAAATGACATTAACAGGCTTCTCACCTTTTAGGTGCTCAGCTGGTAATGTTTGAGGCCTGTCTTTCAGATCGCAGATGTGCAAGGTTTTCTCTAGGCATTTCCCTCTGTGTTGTTTCAGAATGGATACCTGCAATAAAGAGCTGCTTTTGCAAGCATCACTTTTTGCCCCCTAGTAACTCTCAGTTTAAAAGGAGGGATTTGAAAATCACTTTATTTGATTTACAAAAGGAAAGGAAGAAAACCAAAACCTCAATTTTCATCCTGGCCTCTGCTTATATCTGAATTGATCCTTTTAGGCTGTATTTCTGAATGATCTTTTGCTGTACTCCTGGTGCTGAAAGATTAAGATGCTTAGAGAAAGCGTTTCCTTCAGCTTTGCTTTGCAAAAGCATGCCACGAAGGCTTGTGGACACAGGAGTATAGCAATGATCAGATTGGGCTAGATCTGCAGTCTAACTGATAAGCTTTTCTGACCCAAACTAGGATTTACTGCTTTATGGAGAGGTTTAAGACCTCAAAGTGAGTGTGGATGATAGGGCCAGCCTACTTCCTTTGCTGGAAGGGAAATGCAGCCCTTTTCCACACATCTCTGCAAACTCTGAGGCTACCTCCTCATCAGCCCAGACCCTGATCCTTAAAGTGTATTGTCATTGTGCAGTAATGTCTCTCCTTTCTCCTTCTCCTCACCCTTTCTCTTTGTCTAGCCATGTGTGTGTCCATGCGGGGATGTTCAACAGGATTGTCCCTTTCTCCCTCCTTTCCTGCCCCCGGTGGCTCTCCCTTCCCCTCCAGACTCAGAGCCTCACCCCTGTTGTGTTCCTATGTTGTCGCATAGGGAGTTTGCCCGTTGGAAGGTGAGGAACACAGCCATCGAGCGGAGGGACCTGCTCCACAATCCACTGCCCCTGATGCCTGAGTTTCAGAGGAGCATCCGCCTCCTGGGCAGGAGACCCACCACGCAGCAGTTCATCGATACCATCATCAAAAAGTACGGCACCCACATCCTCATCTCTGCCACCCTGGGAGGTAGGTGGCAACCTGGGCGGCTTCCTCACACGGGTGGTGGGGGGGTGAAGGCATTGGGCAGCACCTACAAAGCACCTTGGAGGATGGTTGGTAGCATGGAGCCAGGATGCAGCTCCACCAGCTGAAGCCTGTCCCATGGTGGGAGCATCCCTGGAGTAGAAATAGCCTTTGCAAATGAATTCACAATGTGATGTGTGTGCATTCAGCATCTGTGCTACGTGTGCACTGGTGCTCCTCTGACAACAGTGTGTGTGTACCGGTGTGTGTCAAGATAAACATGCTTCATTTAGCTGCGAAGCCTGTCTGTCATTCCTGCTCCTCTGTCCTTCATTTGACAATAGGATGTGTGATCCCTCTCCTTTTTCTTTCCAGAATGAACCCAAATTTAGGGGGAAAATCATCTTTTCTTGCTGGAACTGGAGGAATTTTAAACAGCTCCAGGAAGAGGGAGTTCAAGGAGTTGGGCAGGGAATGTGTGCAGCCAGAAAGGCCTGTGCTGAATACATAAGTGAGCACAGTAATGTGGGGTAGGCTCTTGAAAAAACAATAGTTGAGTAAAACTCAGTGTATGTGCAAGGACTGCAGAGAGGCTTGTGTGTGCAAGTGGAATATGTCAGTGATGACATAAGATACAGCGCTGTAGGGCCGTTAACCCATGAGTGTGCACTGCTATGGGTGCTGCACGAACATTTCAAGTACTGAGTATTGAAAACTGGGTGAAAAATAGCAGCTCCTTGATAGTTGCTGCTGATTTTTCTTTATCTCTTGTGTTATTTTTGCCATTCTTTACCCCTTTGGGGTGTGTATTTAAATGCTTTTCTTTTGAGAACTGCTGTCTGTTAAGAGGGATTCTGCAGTGCAGAAGGGTCTTAGTTTTAGTACACTTTGTTGCTGCGGCTTCTTCTAATGTACCTGACTCCCAGCCTTGCCACTTTGCGAAGTTTGCAGTGAACTTTGAGGGATTTCTGGCCATCTGTCTGTTCCCAAAGCATTTTGCAGACACTGGGGTGAGACGGAGATGAGATTAGATGTGTGCATATGATTCATGCACAAATTAGGTGGTGGGTAGATTGGCGCAGCTCCACTGAAGTCAAATGGCCTCTCATGTGGCAAACGTCCTTCAAAGGTCCTCGGGCTGCTTTTGCAGCCCAGGCAGTCAAAACATCCCTCCATCTGTAAGAAATGTGAGAGAAAGCAGGTTTCCATGCACTGAAGGGTACAAGTGACTGCCTGCATCAGGCCTTAATGAAGTCTACATAAAGATAAACTGCTTTTTATTGAGGAAATCACTTTTCAGGACCATATTTTACAAGAGCCAGCCAAGTAAAGACTCCAGTAAAGCATTGAGAGTGGTTTTGTGGGTTTGCCATTCTTTCCATCGCATTCCTTTTTCTTGCCACTCGCATCCATGGAAATCTAAAAGAAGACCTTTGATAGTGAAATATATTTTTAATTTTGCCTGGCTGAGGTTGTGAATTATTCACGGGGGTTTGTTTCTTCTCCTGAGTTTTACAACACAACACTTTTAAATATGCAGGGGCTTGTAACGAGAACTGGTGGTGGAGAGGAGTGCTAAACGCTCCATCAGCCCAGAGCATGGTGAGCAATGGGAGGGGAGGGAAGAAGGATTTATCTGGGCAATGGCAGTCCCAAAGAAAATGTAGATGAAGCTGGGCATGCATTATGCAAGGAGGACACATTCTTATCACAGGCTGTGGGCTAAACACCACCACCGGGATATAAAACCAGGCATGTCCCGGCACCCTTGTTCTCCCAAGACTTTATGGCTCCTCAGAAGAGTAACAATGATTCTGCTTTGGATTACAGTGGTTTGTAATTTACCTGATGTCTTATTAGGTTGCAAAGGAGTGACAAGCACACAGGAAATTGTTCTGCTTTTAAATGCCAGCTGTTTCATGGTCCCCAGGAGGCTGGGTGATGGATCAGGCCAGCCCACCTCAATCCAGCAGCTATTTTCACACCTGGCCACATGAGGAACAGCTCTGACGCCTTTCAGCCTACAAAGCAGTCACATCCCCCTTGGGTCCAATAAAACCCAGCTCTGCTCCAGTTTAGTTCTGACAAAGGAATTGGTGAAGGGTCATTTTGAGGGCACCCATGCTCTGGGAGGAAGCACACAGAGCTGAGAGGCAATTTGCAGGGAAAGCCCTAAAGGAAAGGCAACTTTGAACATAGCATCTGCTTAATAAATGAGAAATTAAGACTTAATAATGCAGCAAAAATCTGTTAACCTCTCTTGATCTAGAGTGCTGCTTTCTCATGCACATGCTCCATGGGGATGCTGTGCTTTTCCACATCTGCACACATGCACGTGGAATAGGTTTCCAGCAATGGTATTTCTGGTCAGCACCCTTCACTCCTAGGGGCATTATTTGTCCCTCAGGAAAAGCATCAAACCTTATAGTCTTTGTTTTCCTGCTTTCTTCCTCTTACTCTCACTGGAAGGGTCCAAACACCTCAGAGAGGGGATAAAATGACAGTTTTTTTGTGGGGAAATCACTGATCTGCACTGCCCTAGAGCACAGATTTATCCTCTCTGGGGTCAGGAGCTGTTTCAGTTGCTCATTGCTTGTTTTGTGTTGTCTAGGGACAGAAAGCAGGTGGATTTCCTGGTGATCTGAAACCAGTGGTGTTGCCTAATGCGATTCAATGCAGGATTCTTGGTTGCTCTGTTCAAGGCACCTCCAATCCCAACATTCTTCTAGCTAAAATGAACTAGTCTGGAGTGAAAAGCTTCTGATTTTTGTGCCTTGACTATTAACAAAGGTGTGACAATTTTCCAGAGAAATCTGGTATTTTCCATTTACTGGTGGGATTAGAGTCGTTGCCTGGATCCAAGAGGTTCCTCTGAGAATTGCAGCTAGGGGGGGATTATCCAGGTCTTCTCTCTCCTGTCACAGCCTTACAAAGAGGTGACAAAGCATCATTTATGTCTGCTGCATCTCCACGCTGTTAAATGCTTCTGTTACATGCAAGATACAAAACTTTGGGCTCGTTCACACAAAATCAGCCTATCTTTCCTCAAGCCTCTTAGCTAACTCCTATTCAGGCTTCCTTTTGGTGGCAAACAAGTTTTCTCATGCAGATTCACAAAGTCTGACCTTCCCTCAAATCCTCCTGTAAAAGTCACCTCAAAGCTGAAACCTGACAACACATCAACAGGGGCTGGGCATCTGGTGTGTGGTGACCGCTGTTTCTTGTGCTAATCACAGTCATCTTATTGCCTTGTGCTTTGCTGCCTGTCTGTTGTATACAGCTGTTGTCTCCTCAGATGTGTGGAGTTTAAATACTCTGGGACAGGATCTATCTTTCTGCTGTGTGTGGCTAGAACCTGATGTGACAGAGCCTTGATCCCTGCCAAGGCCTCCTCATGCTGTTCAATCTACAATGATGATAACGGTGATAAAGGAATCAAAGCAGCTCATTTTCCAGGGAAAGTGTATTTGTGAGAGGTAACAATGAGGATGCTGTTACTACAACAGCTTTGATCGTGGGCAAAGGATATGATGTTATTCTAAAGAAAATATTAAAGAGAGAAAGTTTTCCATGCCAAACTTCGCCACTTTAGCTCCTGTGAAGCCAATTAAAAGATTTCAACTGATCGATTCTTTTGAAGAAAACTACCTTCTTTCCACCAAAAAAAAGTTCATTTTTCATCTTAAAGCCAAAGGCTCAATCCTCAGCATATCAATAGCTTGAAAAAAAAACTGAAATCCAATAAGAAATATTTTGATTTTCAGCCAGAATATTTTGGGTTTATTTTCAGGCATTTGGCTTCCAGATGAAAGCTGGAAAGTATCCAGGGAAAAAAAAACGGGGGGGGGGGGGGGGATTTTTTGCATGTATGCAATAAAAGAAATTATTTGGACAAATCAAACTACTTCAGCTAATAAGAATTTTGAAGAAAAGTGCTTGCTCTCTAAAAAAAACACAATATGCAAAAATGCTGAAGAGCAAAACATTTCTTGGCTGAGAAAGTGGTAGAACATTATTTTCCTCCTTGACCATGCTATCATTGCCAGGGGCGATGTATTCATCAGTGGTTCATCTATCAAATGAGAACAAGTGTCATTCCTCTCATTAAGAGAGCTATGTAGAAATGGCACATTTCTACCGTGGGTGTCTATTGTCTTTGTTAAAATCAAAGTCGCATGTTAAGGGTGCAGGATAGGTTTCTACTCTTTTACGCCTCCTATAGTGCCAGCCTTATGTTAAGGATGAGCTGGATTTTAGTCTGGCTCATCCAGCACAGAATGAACTTTTGGCTAAATATTGCTTCTCAGCTTTATGTCCTTTTCTTATCTCTCTTGTTACATTCAGGCTTCTGCTGATGTTTAGGATGGTTGGGGCTCTTTGGTATTAGCTGTTTCACTCCCACAACAACTCCATGGTTACTGGTTCAAAATCACCTCTTGTCCCTTACCTCATAGAATACTCTTCATTCTCCACTGAAATTCCCTGAATGAGACTCTAGGAGAGGAAGAAAAGCAGAAACGGTGGTTGTTTTAAATTAGCTTTCTTATTTGTTCTTTCTTCTGATTGCTCCCCTTCACTCACTTCCTTGCCCTCATCCTTTCACATGCTCACTGGAAGCTGAAGAGTTGCATCTAGCGTTTATCCTCTATACCCACCTACATAACTGTGTCCTAGTGCCAACTTAAATCATTAGTAAATCCTTCCAGATATCAGGTCAGAGACACCTGCATAAAATTGGTCTTCTCCCATTGAGTGTGCATGATTCTAGGTGTGCTGCCCACAGAGAAAAGCATTCCTAAAGAGGGACAAGTGCTCTGAATCCTTTCCAGCAGTTGTAGTAAAGCTATGCTAGCTAATAAACATCCACAATGTTATCTACTCGATTCAGTGGAGCTGATCTACAAGTGTGGTAGTCCTGGCTTTTCTGGATGAATAGAGAAGAAAGGTCTTGTATACTAACTACAGTGAAGTTCTGGTACTGGTGAGGAAAGGTGGATGCATTTAAAAGTGCTTTAGGTGTTGGACTTTTCTTTCTCTAGGTGCCACATGTTCCTGTTCAGCTGAACCTCCACAGCAGCCTGAAATCTCCTCCTTTTCTTTCTGCTGCAGGAGAGGAGGCCTTGACCATGTACATGGACAAAAGCCGCCTCGACAGAAAGTCAGGAAATGCTACCCAGAGCGTTGAAGCGTTGCACCAGCTTGCTTCCTCCTACTTTGTAGACCGTGATGGCACCATGAGGAGACTCCACGAGATCCAGATCTCTACCGGAGCAATCAAGGTATTGTCTCCTGCCTTGGGAAAAGAAAGAAGATTGTGTGCCCATACGAATACTGTAGGGATTTGGGCAGGACTTTGCTAGTCCAGTGTGATGTCTTTTTTGATCACAAGTTGTTTTGTTCTTGCGCTGAGTTCCTGGGTAAATTGTTCTCTTATTGACCTTACTGAAGAATTTATTTCCCTGGGGTGAGTAATAACTGGAAAGAGGAGGGGGTATTCAGTGTGATAGTTGTGTAGGATAGGAAACTTCCACTATGTGTGGTGGCGACCTCTAGAAGGGAGAGAGGGAACAGCTAATCCAGATCAGAGATGGAGCTTGGAAGGAAAAGGCAGGTCTGTGAAAGGGGCAACCACATCCAACCCAGGAGTATTCTCATCTTGCGGGTGTAAGACTGGTGAACATCTCTCAGGTGAATTTACTACAAGAAAAGATGAAAAACTCAGTGTGGCATTACTGAACGGAACGGGCTGAGACAGCTTGAGGGTTACAGCAGGACCGAAGGGAAGCTGCTCAGAGCATACGAAATAGGGAAAATAGCTCTGCAGACAAAGGCTGCCTTCTCTGAAAGCAATCATCCTATACTGGGGAGGGATTTTACTGTTGCAGAGTTCACTCCAGGGAAGGAGATATGGATGGAGTCATCATTGTTAGCCATTTCTGAAAGGTTTCAGCTCTGTGGTGTCTCATGGCTGAGTGTGTTCCCTTTTGGGTGGGAGATTGTATTGAGATATTGAAACAGTGACAGTAGATAATCATCCTTTGTGAATTCAGGAAGGGCAGCTCTCCTCCGTGTCTGGAAACCAACAGCAACAGCACCGCAGGTCATCTGTGCCTCCATCAATCCTCAGCACAAGGATGGTGTGCAAATACGTTGTTGGGAGCACTAGGCACTGTAGTGGGCTGGAAATCCATCTCTGTATCTTGCTTTCCAATAAGAGAAGCCAGGGAATAATTCCTCTACTGGCTTCTGATGTTCTCCAGTGGAGATCCTCTGTGAGAAACATCAATCTGCAGGCCCTCATTGCCAAGCCCAGAATAATATGCAGTACCATAAAGAAAGCAGACACAGTTTGCTCTGTTTTCACTTTTGAGTGAGCCAAACATGAGCTGTGTCTGTCCAATGTGGGGCGGTTTCTTTTCTGTGTTAGGGGAGATGTATTTTGGATTGCATCAGTTGCTGATAAGGAGTCACTGTATTACAAGGTCTGAAACTGCCTAGGGAAGATGTGGTGCTGCAGTCAAAGGGAACACTCTCTGTTTTCTACATCCTCCGTAGGTAACAGAAACTCGGACTGGCCCCCTGGGCTGTAACAGCTACGACAATCTGGACTCTGTGAGTTCTGTCCTTCTGCAAAGCACTGAGAGCAAACTCCACCTGCAAGGTAGGGCACAGGAATAAGGGAGATGGATATAGGGATGGAATGGGGGATGAAATTAGAGTGGGGGGAGAAACCTTTTTGAATAGCATTTTCAACTCCTCTGCTGTGATTGCTGCCTTCACTGTAAGTTCCTTGAAGCAAGACTGGTGGCTTCATCTGATGCTCAGCGCAGCAAAGCCAGAGCTTGACAGGGACTGAGCTACAGGCACAAAGAACTGCAGGCTGGACCTATTGAAGTGCCTTTTGTCATTCAATTTTGATGGACTTATGCATATAATACATACACCAATATAAATACATGTGACCTTTTCCTTTAATGCTGAAGGGGCACTCTACCCCATCTCTCTCTGTCCCTCCCAAATTGCTGATTCACGTGAGAGGTTTGCAGATCAGCTTTTGGGACTCTCTAATGACCATAATCTTTTGGAAAAGTCATAGAGGTTTTATTTGGATGCTAGAAGCCATGGCTTCAGTCCCAGTTGGGGAGCTGGTCCAGAAGTCAACAGATAGAGGTCATGACTGAATTAATACATACATACATGCTGGTTAGCAAGAAGTCAACTTCAGCAGAATGAGAAAATTCACTGGGTGTGTAATTTACTAAGGTTATTCCTAAATTTTTTGACAAAATAAGGAAATGTGGGATTTAATTGCTCGTTTGCCCATCTGGTTTTATTTCTGGAATCCTTGTACTTGCACCAATTTTAATTTTTCAGATGAATGGGCTACATTACATCTTCCGCTTAGAGTATAATTTGGCAAGTGCTGTTTTAATCTTGGTTGCACAGAAAGTGGGTTTCATTTACTGAGTCATGTTGTGGATATATTGTTGTTGTTGTTGTTATTCTCCTTTAAAAATAATAGGCAGGTTGTTTTCACTATTCCTGTGATTATCTAAATCATTGAGTTCTGGTTCTTACCTAATTAACAATAAGTGATTTGAGGCTTTTTATATACTGCAATGATGGCTGCTGGTAATGAAAACTGGAGCATGACACATCAGATAACTAGGTAAACAGTTAAATAAGCAGACAGCTGGGTTTATAGGCAGACAAAGTGATAAGTAGGTGAATCAATACATCCCTATCGGCTATTTGACTCTACAAAAGAAGAGAAAAAGCAAGGTGCCTGAGAGGGGGAAGGAGGTGGAGGAAGAGGGAAAAATTAGGAGATGAGGTATGTAAGGTAGATGAGGCTGTGATTTCTGATGGGAGTAGACAGAGACCTCAGGGGTCAACCACACGTTGCATAATCCAGTGAAGAGAGACCAGACCCAGCCAAGGTATACAGGGAGGAAAGTAAGTAAGAACTCCTCCTAATAGAACAAAATGACCTTTAAAGCTACACCTGAGTTTTCCACCTAATCTGAAGTGTGGTTCTTGGGATAATTACCCAGGATCCTTCCTCTGCTCTGAGAGGCCTCATTAGGAATTAGTCACAAGGCTGCAGGTAATGGATCGTGACCGAGTCTCCTCTGATCTGATTAGCAGCTGAGCATAAGCTGCTAACAGAAATCCATGTTTCTACCTTCATGTCACTCCAGCTCTGAGGCTGGCTCAATAAAAGAGCAGCTTCTTTGTGACAGGGAGAATTTCTGTTTCTGCACTTGCTGCTGCCCAGCCCTGAGAGCTGTGGCTTCAAAGATGTGCCCTTTAGGAGATGCAATGGCCAGACCCAGAGCTAAGCTACCTTCCTGCTGCACGTAGGGCTCAGAAGGTCAGCCAGCCTGGAGATTCTGAGGGAGGACCTGGGTGTTTGCACAGTGCAGGGTGTCTGGTTCTGCACCTATGGTTACACAGACTGAAAAGCATCACTAATTTATAAACCAGTATCCACACAGACGCAGCATGTATCTGCATCTGTGTTTGGAGTATATATACAGGTGCATCACAGTATAAATATCACATAGTACATATCACAGTAGCTTAGGTTTCCCTTTTTCTTACCTGGAGGCAGGTTCCCTATCCCGTACGTAAGGAGGGCTGTGTGGTGATGCAGCTTCTCTGAAAGGGATGGGGGGGATCCTGTGGTGGGCCAGTATCTCCCAGGTGACTGCACTTCCTTGCACTTTGTATCCCTCTGTCCCTGCTTCCAGCGTTGCTGATGCACGAGCTGCCTGGGAAAGGAGTAAATCAGAGCATAGCAGGGGACGATGCTAACAGCTCTGCAGTGGTCTAGTGGGAAACAGGAGTTTGTTCCCTGGAAGAGTGTCCTAGGCTGAAATTTGAACATTTGAGTAGAAAAAAAAAAAAATGCATCACTTTGAAAAGTTTGGGAAAATTAAAATTCCAGAGGTGTATCCTCTTGGACACTGTGACAGCATATGTCAATATTGCAACATGGCACTATTTCAACAAGGTAAAATCCTTCTGTGCTATTCCAAAGATTCTGACATTAAACAGGAAATAGTGCATATTAGGCAGTTACATCAAATGTGGTAATAGAATATTAAGATTTGCATTACAATTAATACTAAAGCCTTTGCCAAGATGAGCAGAGCAGTAATGACAACACAAAACAGTCCAGCTTTTCAGTGAAACAAAATGAGGAAGTAGAAAAGAAATACATTTAGACCTTTCGCTGTCAAGAGTGCTTTTGGAGTCAACATGCTCTCACCAAATGCTTCAATGAAACTGCATTTTCAACAGAGAACTCTTCTGTGGAAAATGTTTCAAATAGCTCCAATTTAGAGCTGGGGAAATTTACCTCTTTTAATGCAGGAAGCCTTTTATACACAGTCCAAAGGCAAACATCTCTCTCTAATAGTTTTTCTAGGTGAATTAAGGACACATCCCCTTGTGAGACACTTCATGTTCTGCCTGTAGTTATCTAAGGAAAACTTATATCAAATCTGTGCTGCTCTTAATTTTTAAAGGGGAACTTCATGCTATACACGGTGGCAGAATTCCTCCTTCTGATCAATGTTACCTTAACACTTGTCACCAGCACACCTACCTTCTGCATCGCTTATCAGCTCCTGAGCCCATTCCTTATGCACCTCAGCTTGGGCTGAGGTGTTCATCCCATGAAAATGGTCCCAGTATCTCAGCCTGTAAGGCTGCCCCCCTGCTTGGCTGCTGACACGAGGCTCCTTTATCAGTAACCTTAACAAGATTTCTTCCACAAAGAAATTCCTGGCTGGAATATCTGTGAGTCATATGTGCAGCGTTAAAGTTAAGGCTTTCGCTTCGGAGTATGCACACTTGTGTCTGGATGAGCAGCTGGATTTGTGTGTCACTAGTTCCTGCTCTAAGCACATATTTGAATATATGCTGCTTGTTAAATGCTACAATTAGCTGCCTGGGTTCCAGCAGAGCTGCTTACCTGATTAAAGTTCAGTATTTATATATAAGTGTTCTTTTGAATTGGTGCTAAGTGTATGCAGGGATGATTGCCTTTTAAATCTGAGATTATTTCTTAAAGAGAAGATCCTGGAAAGGTTTCTTTAGAAACCACGAGTTTTATGGGCAAAAAGAGCATCCGCATGAGGCCTCTGTAATGCAGGATGAGCCTGTGTCATCTTTTGGAGGTTACTGTGTATTTGGTTACTGGGTCTGCATGTGCTGACATACACAATCATTGACCATTGTAATTGGCAGTGCTTTCACTGAAACTTTAGTTGCCTTTTTTTACCCCCATTCACTCCAGGAAAGACACAATTAACTCGAAAACCACTTTCATTTGTAGCTGGGACCAAACAGCCTGTCAGTTTAAAATTCAAAGAGAAAACAGGGTGAGCAGAAGAACCTGTGATCATTTGGGTTTCATATTCAAAGGCTGAGGCCAGGGCAGGTTGCTCCTCTGTGAATCAGAGAGTGGAAAGACTTATTCATAGGACGTGGACCATTAATAAACAGGATCAATGCACATCAAGGAGTTCAACCCCCCTTTCTTGCGAGCTTGCAAGCTCAGTGACCACAGCAGACTTCAGGCTCTCCAAACCCCTTTTGTAGGTCTCCATTCTCCAGCAGCCCTTTTTTTTCCATCCTGAAGGAAAGTTCTTGGAGCTTGGCAGGTGGGACCATCCCTAACATCAGTGTGAAGGTGTGAAAAGGGACCATCCCTGTGCGGTGGTTGCTCCAGATAAACCCCTAAAAGAGATTGAGCTTCAGTGCTTCCTGAAGACCACAGGAGGAAAGCTGAGCTTTTTGCTGAGAAACATCTCAGGAAAGCCCAAATGACCTCAAAATGCTGATCTTATTTGACAAGTTTTGAGGTGTTCACAGGGATGCTGAGGATTAGGGTTCAGCCCCTTGCATGCTTCCTCCCTTTCACACACCACAGAAAAGGGAGCAGGATCTACGCACACGTGATGCTTCCAAATTCTGGGTTTGAAACCCCTCTGCAAGTGTCACAAATGTCTTCATCTGCTGAAGGTTGTTCTGTGTTCATTCTGCTTGGTGGCTGCCACCATTCCATGCTCTGCTGCGGATTAGGTCAGACAAGGGGGCAGTTGCTGCCACCAGGCATGGTACTGCCATGTGCCTCCTGTTATCACCATGTGCCCTGGCAATAGCAGGAGTGGAGAGGAAGCAGAGGTCCTGTGCCTTCAATAGCCTCCTGATCCCCCCTGTGCTTGGTCTTCCAAAGGTTCCTTGTCAAGGCTGAGGTGCCTCTGTGGAACCAAAACAAAAGGGTAATGGGAGTCCCAAGGGCACAGCCCACTGCTTTCCTCTTGCTTGGGGTGACCATGACCCATCACAGAGATGGGCCTGAACTCCTGAAAGGAGTCACAGCCCCTTTTGCCCTTCCTGTACACTCTCATCCTCTGAATTATTGTCTTATTTTCATTCCACTCCAATGAGCTGTCAGCAACAGATACAATAATTCAGCACAATAGAAACACCAACAGATGGGTAATTGACCCGCGTGCCTTCCTTACACCGGAGTTCAGTGCTGCTGCTCAAGCCATAAATTCCTATATCTGCTCTTCCAAAATCCCTGGGCCTTTTATGAGGAAGACAACTGGTGCAGGCTTCCTGTGAATGCTCTCTCAGAGTTACTGTCATCCCTGCCTCACGCACCAGAGACACTGACTGAGTCTGACAAACAGGACTCACCGGGTAGAAGAAAACAGCTGTGGATCCTCAGGGATACCTGTAGGGAGCCTGCAGACAGGGACTGGAAAAGTACAGGCCAGAAAAACAAGCACACTGCACACAGGGCAAACGCTCAAACTGTTATCATGTCCTCTGATACCTGAGCAAGCGTCCACCTACACTAATGCCTGCACAGATGGATGGATACACAAACACTCAGATGGAGAAAGAGATATGGGGATAGCGCTCTCCAGTAATGTAAATCTTCAGAACACCACTGAAATCACTGGCACTAAATCCATTTGCACTTTTATAGGATTTGGCAAGTAGCCTTCCTAGCAGGGAGTAAGCTGAAAAGACTCAGGTACCCAGCTCCTGTATTTACACCTTGGGAGCTGGGCACTTAACTCTGCAAGGGCCTTTTCTAAATCCCTCCTTGTATTATTTTCCTTTCTCCTTCAGTGTGTAGTTTCCTTGTTTCTGTGGTACAAAACCTGTTTAGTCTCTCTCAAAACAGGTCAGAACAGCATAATGCTGCTCATCACTTCTGAACTAGCATTTTGTTGCAAAGTATAAAACCCCCACATCTGGGAATAAAGGTGGCTTCACATTCAGCTGTTTTGTATTACACTGGGAGCCAGGACTGAGATGAAGGGGGTACACTGGGTACTGGGGAGAGGGGAGTTACTTGTCACCCTTCTCTCACAGAGCAGATGGGCTTTACTCCTAGCTAAGTCACTCCTTGCACTGGAGACGTGCAATTTGTACCCCACCTTCCTTACTTGTGACAGCTTCAAGAGAAATATCCCAGCAGCTTTTAATTCCTCAGCATCACTTTCCCAAGCTGTTAATGAAACACGTTTTGAAAGCAGAACAGGTACCTGAAATGACTTTTTTTTTCTTCTTCCCACATCCCCACCTCTCGTTTCTATGCCAGGTCTCCAGATCATCTTCCCTCAGTATTTACAGGAGAAGTTTGTCCAGTCTGCCTTGAGCTACATCATGTGCAATGGCGAAGGGGAGTACATCTGCCGGAACAGCCAGTGCGGCTGCCAGTGCGCGGAGGAGTTCCCGCAGTGCAACTGCCCCATCACCGACATCCAGATCATGGAGTACACGTTAGCAAACATGGGCAAGACCTGGACAGAAGCCTATAAAGATCTGGAGAATTCAGGTAATCGAGCATAACTCATGTTTCAAGCAAAGCATGTCAGATTACACCAGGTCAGGATCTTTCCTTCTCTCAATCTAATGCTCCAGTTTAGACAAAAAAGTAAAGGGTATTGACCCCAAAAATGTGATGTTAGTCTTGAGGGAGTGCCTTTTTTCTCTATTACACACACAGGTAAAACCACGCACCACACATAATTCTATGTGTAAGTGGATACTCTCTGTGGAAGAATTTGTTTGATTAAAAATCTGATTTTTCATACCAAACCACCTCAGAATCTCTCTTTAATAGTTCTACAGAGAAACTTCCACAATATGAATGATGCAGAAATTGCTTTTCAGATTTGCATGAATGATTTATTCTGCTTTGGTGAAAGGCAATTCAGAGAGAAAGAGCACAGGCCAGATGACACCTCATTTGAGATAGAGAGGAGAAGGGAAAATTACTTCTCTCTCCTACAGTGCCAGTGTCCCCTGATGTGAACGTTTCTCTTCTCCCTCCATTTTCTCCCAGTGTGTCCTTGGGGTGTCAGAGAAGTTTGTTCCATGTTGATGCTGGCAACACCCACTGTAGGTGTGTTGTAATAGTTGGGCAGTAAGCATCCTCAAGGGTTTGAGGAGCAGCCATACCTGTGCAATTATAGCCTTTTCTTTAGCAAGTGGTCTCCTTACCCTGAAGCCACATGGGCACTAAGCAGAACTTAATCGAGAACTTATCCCTGTGCTAGCTCACACCTCTTAGTGTTAGCCAGCTACTTTCCAACCCATTTTCTTTAATGATTATGGTCATAACTGTCTAGGTCTCCATGTTAGGAAAGAAAGCTATGAGGAAGGGACCATCTAGCTCCTTTCAATTCTTCTTCAGAAATCTCCCAGCAGCAATTTCTTTCTTCATGTTGAAGGTCATCACAATCCCTTTAATGGTTGAAATGAAGTGGCCTATGATGTTTCCTCAATGGGCTGTTGAGGACTGCTTCATGCTTGGATATGTGAACCCTGCTGGTGTTCCTGCTGTTGTACATCCTTATGTCCAGCTCATGCTGTCAACTAGGTGTTCATCTGAGCAAAGTTAGAGTAGTAGTTAATGACGTGAGGCTGACTGCTGTCTTGGCAAGTTCCACCTCTACACTACGGGGATCCAAAAGGCTGGGGCAGTTCCAGAAGCAGGTCACTAGTGGAAGAGGTCAGTGGTTTTCTGGGAGGTCCATGGATGGAGTAGGTACCCAAGAGTAAACCAGAAATGATGCTTTCAGAAGCTTCTGCTTGCTCAGTACTATGCAGATTAGGATTCCTGGCAGTAGCTAGTTCTGGCACAGGGTCTTCATGCAAGATGCTCAAGAGCCACACATGGCCACCACTCATCAAACCCCTTTACACTCCCAGGGGATCTAACCCAGACACCTAGAAGGGGAGAGCCCTATGAAGAGAGAAGACTTACAGACCCACAGTGATTGTTTTACTGTTACATTCTGTACTTGTTGCACTCCATCTAAGCAAAGACTTAGATCTAAGCAAAGATAATTATATTCAGTCTCCTTCCCCTTGAGATTTAAACAGGGGAAGGTGTTTTTCATTTGCTGTGTTAAAGTGACACATTGCAATGCAATTCTCTGCTGTGCTGTAGCCATCTTCCATCCAGGGCTGGAGGCTTTTCAGGGCTAGATGGAGTGATTATCTTTATGTTTAAAGCTGCTGCATCTCATTCATCACTTTGTTGCATCATGCGTGAACTTATCCTTGGAGATGAAAGTGGCTACCACAAAAGACTCTAGTATTAGTATTTTGCTGCTTTGGTTTTAATAAATATTCCCAATAACTAGAGGATTTTCTTCATTATGAAGAGCAGAAAAGAAATCTCTAATGACATCTGAAGGCTTTTCCAATAAAGTGGGCTGAAAGGCACGTGAGTGCTCTGAAAACAAATGCCATTTGTGCAGGAAGCTGCAGATAGCCTGAAAGATCTGTATTCTGTTTCTGATCTGTGTTGGATTCCTCTATCAATTTGCAAGAATCCTGCAGGGCAAATCAAGAGGTGGTGTGATTTGGGATGGTATCTTCAAAGTCAAGAAGGCTGCAGTGAACTGATGCTGCTTTAAATCAGCTTAGGAGCTCTCGGTCCTGTGCTTCATTGCTCATGTGTAGATGGAGGAAAACAACACTACCTTATTCTTGACATTTTAGTATGGCTGGCCAAAAATTTCTGCATCAGGGCTGTGATTCTGGGTTTTAAAACAGCCTTTTGATTAAAAGTCAGGATTTGGTTTTGGCATTTTTTGCAGTATTAATTGCTTTCTGATGGAACAGTGATTCTTTTTTTTTAACTGAAAAGACAATCAGAGGAGAAACTGAAGTTTCACTTTTGAAAGAGATGTTTGATGTGGCCGTTTCCCTGTGATGCTCTCCAGAGGCTGGACCCTCTGCCCTGTACCATCTGTAACGCTGAGTCATTGCCATGGGACTGCCTGCAGGGACAGGGTGACTCAGCACAAAGAGATGCCATGGGATTATGGGAGATGTAGTCCTGACCATCTTCAACACTTTCTGAGCAGATAACTAGAACAAACCCAAATGCAAACAGATGGATTAATTAATTGGGAAGTCTCAGGGTTAAGAATGAACTATTCCCAGAAAGGCACAAGACTTAGCACCATGCAGCCATAGTCTTGAGATAGCTCCAGAGAGAGTTCTGGAGACATGAAGAAACTATTCATTGTAGAAAGTAGTTTCCTTTTTTCACTCCCCTCTTTATAAAACCAACCCCATCCAGCTTTTCTTCTGCCAGGTTTCTTTGCTCATTTGTTTTCCCCCCAGCATTGCACTGCAGTATCAAAATGTGCACACTGCACTGAAATTTCTCCCTTACCCGTCTCTATGAAAAATGTAGCACATTCATCATCAGAGGGAAAAAAGAGCTTGGTCTTTTGCACAAACAGGATTTTGAGGGAATTGATTTATAAGGGGGGGAAGTGAATGCAAGACTTTTACTGCTGAAATGTACCGCGAGTAATCAGCATGGTCAACAGAAGCAATTATACATGATGATAGTTTCAGAAGACCACTGAAGAGGAGAGAATCATTTTTCGGGAGGAGAAGGGCATTGAAAGCAGCATTGCAAAGAGAGTGAAAACCTGGGAGATGATTAAAAACAAAGTATCTCTCCATTATCTTGGGGAAAGAAAAGAGACAAGCAGATCTCCCGTGGATCTTGATAGTGATTAGTTTTATTAGGTGCTCAGTTTCACCATGTGATGAGTATGACATGAACATCCATTTAGCATCTATGTAATGATGGTACTGACTAACACAGAGATATTCTTTGTTAGGCAGTTAAGCATGAACTGCAAGTTACTGAATAATAGGAAATCTGTTAGACAAATATCCACAAGCTTTGTATGATAGACTGTAAATTATCTAGTCTAATTTTCCTCAATACTTCTATGGATTATTTTTCTTTATTGAAAAGGTATCAGCCTTTTCAAGCTTTCATTTTCTGGCTATTGTCCTCTCTTCTGAAAATGAGATGAAGAAGTTTTAAGAAAAGATCAGGAAAGGAAGAAAAATGATGTAGATAATGTACAGGAAAAGATGGCTGCATTTCTTGTTGGATGCTTTGTGGAGTGTACAGCAGGGCTATAGTTCAACCTCCTTACAGAAGTAAGACTACCATCAGCACTACTAGATCAGGTCAGCCATGGCTCTGTTTAGCAGTCTAAAGTGTTCTTCAACATTTCTGAGCAGCACATTCCAGTGCTGCATTACCTCCAAGTGAAGAAGTTGTTCAATAAATCATTTGAAGTGCTCAATCTGCAATCTATTGCTTCTTGTTATATCAACTATAAGAAGAGTTTCTCTCCTTCATACGTGTAAGTAACTTTTAAGCAGTTGTAGGCTGTAATTAGGTTGCCCCTTGGCCTCTTTACCCAATTTAACAAGCGCAGCTTCTTCTGCCTGACCTTGTAGGACTTGTGGCCCTTGACCACCGCAGTAGTCCTTTGCTGTGGCCTCCCAGTTTCTCAACACCCATCTCTAATTGGGTGGCCCCAAAGCTGTCACAGAAATGCAGATGCAGCCTTAGCAATACCATGAAGAGGGGAATATTAACTTCTGCAGCCTACTGGATTTAGTCCAGTATACAGTGCTGCTTCCAGTGAGAACATAGTGTTAACCCACCTTTAGCATGGTGCCAGCCATAACCCCCAGGACCTTTCTAGCAGCTCTTATTAAACTGGTTGTTTCCAAGCCTATACTGATGCATGGGATTTTTCTCTCCTGGTTCAAAACTGTATTTACCTTTATTGCACTTCACAGGTGTTTTGTTGGTCCACTCATCACATTTCTCCAGTTCTCTTTGTGTCAAACACAGCTTTCTGGTGTCAAAAAATGGGTTATTTTCTGATGAGGAAATTGGAACTGTCTGTTTTTTCTATATGAGGATACTCCAGCCTGATAATGAGTCTAAGCAAACACTACTTCTCAGTTAGGAAGGGGTGGTCATGAACAGAACCAACATCTCTATATACTATTTTGTAATGAAAAAACCTCAAACAAACCCAAAATAATGTGAGGGGTTTTTTGTTATCAAACAAAAGCAAACAGAACTAAAGTGATCACAAACCAACATTTAACAACAAATATTTGGATCAGTTATTTTTTTCCCTTTGGCTAAAATTGACACATTTAGTTCTGACCTTAGTCCTGCAAATTGCTTGATTTTGTTTTCATTGTTACAGAAAACAACTCATTTAACTTCAAATGAAGTAAATGAGAAAAGAAGAACCAAATGCTCTTTTTGAAAGATGAGAAGCAGGACATTGGAACACAGTCAAAACCCTTCCTCTGGGGACTTTTATAAAGCCCTTTTTTCCTCTTATTTTAACACAAAGTGATTTGACTTCAGTAACAAACATCATTTTAGGAGCAGCTAAAACACAACTTAAATGAGAACTCTTTAACTGACAATGATTACAACTCCCTGCTTTTTGCTCATAACCCCTAAACTATGATCCCATGCCCCAGGGAATTTATTCTCCTTTTTTTTTCTCCATGCATTAAATGAATTGTTTCACTCTAATACTCTCTGGGTTTTGGTTCTCATGTAGGAGCAGCAACAGCCATGGAATTAGTGGGATTGCTGGGGAAGAATGTCAGACCAGTGAGCTAAACATAGAATGGTTTGGATCGGAAGGAACCTTAAAGCTCCTCCAGCTCCAACCCCTGCCACGGGCAGGGACACCTTCAACTAGAGCAGATTGCTCCAAGCCCCTGTGTCCAACCTGGCCTTGAACACTGCCAGCGATGGGGCAGCCACAGCTTCTCTGGGCACCCTGTGCCAGCGCTTCAGCACCCTCACAGGGAAGAGCTTCTGCCTAATGTCTGATCTTAATCTCCCCTCTGTCAGTCTAAAGTCATCCTGTTAATGAAAACCTTTGAAGTTTTGTTACAGTTCAGAAACCTTTGTATTTCTCCACATTTTTGTGTGTTCCAGATGAGTTTAAATCCTTCATGAAAAGGCTACCTAGCAACCACTTCCTGACCATTGGGAGCATCCACCAGCACTGGGGGAATGACTGGGATCTGCAGAACCGCTACAAGCTGCTGCAGAGCTCCCTGGAAGCCCAGCGCCAGAAGATCCAGCGCACTGCCCGCAAACTCTTTGGCCTCAGTGTCCGGTGTCGGCACAATCCTAACCACCAGCTGCCTAGAGAAAGGTATCTTCACCCTTCATTGGGGATGGGTGTCGTGTGAGGGGTGACTGGTGGACCCAGGCTTGTGCTTTGACCTAAACCCAACAGCCTAAGTGTTTGGGTATGGGATGTGCTAACATAGAGGTGTGAGGGGAAATGTTAAAGACTGGGAGTGTGTTGAAACCTCTGGACGTGTAAGTAACCTTTATCACACACCTAAACACATTCACATCCCTTCTGTGTGGTCTTAGCTACCCAGATAAAGAACACCCACTTATTTTGTGGTATTCTGCAGGAATATTACAGGGCTAACAACAGACAGCCAAGCAGACTAAGCTGCTTTTTAAGCGGTTTTGCCTCATGTACTGCAGCCAAGCTTTAAGCCTCCATTTGCTGCTGAGATGGATATACAGAGCACAAGATGTTTGGAGCCCATTTTGGAGTTGTGCTCCTCAGTGAGTGTAGCCAGAGTGAAAGAGAAGCTTTAGTTTCATCTGGGATAAATCGCATCTCTTCTACAAAATGCAGAGTGACCCCACAAACCTGTACTGATCAGAAGCCTACCAATCTCAGTAGATTACAGCTACAGCAACTATTGATTGGTATTGATTGATTGATTAGGCTTTGATATCTAATACTGGCCTTCTGGGGCTCGTTTCAGCCCTGACCTATAGCTCAGTTTACGTTTGCTTCTAGTCATTTTTTGGAGACTTATATCAGCAGATTTTAATAAACATCTCTTGATGTTTCTTTCTACATTGTCTGAAATAACACTGAAAGTCTTGGAATAAAGGAGTCCAAGTGCCTTTTCGTCCATGTTTCTCTTGACAGGATTAGGTCAATATTGGGGGTAGGGGAGGAACTCTTTTTGAATCTCATTCATTACCTAAATTCAAGAGAAAATTAAGTTATTGACTGCTGTCCCCTGTTATCCTCCAGCTCCCCGGCCACTAAACACACTGAGCTTTCGTTTCACCACTGCGCAGCTTAGGAAACTCTTCCAGGGTTTAACATCTCTTTAATTACCAAGAAATCTCATGTTTCTGGGCAAAGACTCCATAGACTTACTAGGGATGAGGAGAAATATCTATTAAGTTTAAGAAATTAGGGGAAAAAAAACCTTTGGAAAACTTCCTAAAATAGGCCCATTCCTGCCAGCTGGCTGAGCTGCTAGAACCAAGCCAAGTGGTGGAGGAATCGCAAGCACATCCAGGCACAATTCTGAGTTGTACCACAACAACAACAAAGCGAAGCAGCAGTAAGCAAATACCCAGCCAACCATGGTGCTGCAAAACATTCAGCTAAATACATCTTTAGCATTTCTCTTCTATTTTAAAGAGTCAGCCACGCAGAAAGGCAGCCTCCATCTAATACTGCAAAATCTGGGGGAAGGAGGATGAAGTGGCTGATGGCAGCTGGGTTTTTAACTGACTGATGTGCTTGATTTGTTTAAGTCAACACCAAGCAGGCATATTATCATTTCCTTTCTTATTTGTCATGCTGCATTTGTAGCAAGGCAGGGGAGCAGCTCAGTAGATATGCAGCAGAAGAGGTATACGTTTCACTGTGCCTTTCACCAAAGCCTGGAAATACTCTAATTTCCTAATTGTTACTGTACAGAATGACAGATGCTTATCAAGCATGCCAGTGGCTTTGAAAGGATGGAAAGGTTCTATTTAGAGCAAGCCTTTCTCTTTTATAGCAACCTTGCATTATATATTCAAAAGCAATGGAAAAGAGAAATACAATTACTGTTGATGGTCCTCAGGGAAAGGAGGGGGTGGTGATCCCAAGAGAAAGAGTAGGGATTTTGGCAATTAGGCTGATTCTCCATGAACTTTGCAATAGCGAGGAAGGCTATGAAAATACATATTTATAATGGCTATATTTACAAATATATGTTTTTTAACATATATACACATAAATATTCCTGCTTTTGCTTAAAAACCACCTCTTTGCAGGCAAGTTTGTTGTTTTTGTTCCAAGTCTGAAAAAGGAAGCACCCCTCAGCTGTTAAAACATCAATGTTGAATGAGTACCCACGGCTGCATTATGGATGTAAAATATAAATAACATCCAAAGAAAGGGGGGCTGCTACATGTTCTGGGCTCCAGCCAGATTGTCATTAGTTAAGAGTACATCATGCAGCTGCTGACAGTAAAAATAGCTTTTTTTTACTTCACTGTGCCACACTGAAAGCCCAAAAGTACCTCCCCGGCAGCTAGTGCTGGTTGGAAAGAGGAAGGTGAGTTTGCAAAGAACTTGTTAAATCCCTACCTTTTACTCTAGCAACTAAAAAACTAGAATCTGTCCTTCTGGCTCCAGTTTCTGATTGTTTTTGGTTTTTTTTTGTGGGGGTTTTTGTTTGTTTGGGTTCTGTTTTTGTTTTGCTATGGTTTGTTTTTCTAATGAGCTCAGACACCATCTACAACAAAGTGGTAGCTTTGCCTCAAGGGTCACCCATCAGCTTCTTCCCCTCCCCAGACCTGATTCATCCTGAAGTCAGGAGGAAATAAAATTGTTCATCACCTTTTGGTATAACCTGACACTGGCCTGCAAAACATGTCCTTTTTGGCACAACACATAGGTTTTAAATGGTGAAACAGCTCTTTGTGGTTACCTGGCTCCCCATTCCCACCATTGCCAGGGGCCTTCCCTGTGAGGATGCTGAGGTGCTGGCACAGGGTGCCCAGAGAAGCTGTGGCTGCCCCATCTCTGGCAGTGTTCAAGGCCAGGTTGGACATAGGGGCTTGGAGCAAGCTGCTCTAGTTGAAGGTGTCCCTGCCCATGGCAGGGCATTGGAACTGGATGAGCTTTAAGGTCCTTTCCAATCCAAACCATTCTATGTGATGTTTGCATGTCTCCAGTGAGCACCAGCAAGAAAATACAACAAAATAACTCTCAGTCACCACTTTCCCTGGATGTAGTTCTTTTTCATTTTAGTTTTGGAATGTAAGATATTAAAGCTGAATGCAAAATTGCTTGACAGTGACCTTTGAAGACTTAGTTTCCCTTTTTTTCACTTCCACATGCTCTGGTACTTTACACTTTGAACTAGCAGAGGTAGCAAATATTAGGCAAAATAACATTTGCAATGATATGAAGAGGGAGAAAGATAAACCAGTGACATTTTAATGAAAAAGAAAATAATTAAAATGTAAACCAATGGCTTCTCTGCTGCTGGCTTTTAGCTTTTAAAGTAGGTCTTTCCAGCTTCCTTCTGCCCTGACATCCCTTGGTTATATTCACATAAGCTGAGCCATCACAGGGATGCGTCTTAGGAAGTTTACCTCCTGTCAGATCGAGGGCTGTGACTGAGTCTCCATATATTCTTATCCTGCCCCAGTTACAAGACAAAATGGGATAATTTATACCACTTTTCCTCTCTCTCATTTTCTCACACTTCCCATTGTCATGTTTGTAGCCGATGCCCAGCTCTGCCCTGGATGCTGCATTTTCATTTAATTACATCCTTTATTGCTGCCATCAGCAGATGGTTGGTAGGCTCCTTTTTTTTTTTTTGTCCTACTTGTGTCTTTGCTGAGTGCTAAGACATATATATCCACCAAAAAAAAACCTCAGCCCTCTTTCTCTTGATCTCCTCCCATCCTTCCTCCACAAAGTGGACCTGGGAAAGAGGAAAATAACTGGTTTTGATTGCAAGATATCAGCTGAGATTCCCCTGTTAGTGTAAGAGAGGGATGGAACGATAGAGTTTTTTTTCCCCTCAGACAGACAGGATGTGATCAGCTGGCTCCAATTTTTATTGTGCCCCCTGAAGTCCTTGTCCCGTGAACTCAATGGTATTATCAACATGTCAAACCTGTGTAAAGCATTGAGCCAGCACTGCACAAATATGCTGGGAATCCTATGCAAGAGGAAATCAGGACAGTTGAGTTCACCTGCACAGAGCTGGAATTGGGATCTGGGCATGGTAGTTGTTCAGCCTGTGTTTGGCTGTCATTTGCATACGCAGCTGTATGAGGCTGTTGGCAGCTGTATGAAAGTGGTGGCAGCACATGTACAGAAGCACAACTCTGATAATACCTCATCAAACCCATCTCAGAAACCACCCTTAGGCCTATGAGCAGCCATTGCTACCTCATCTGGAAACCCAGTCCCACAAAAAGCAACAAATGTGGCCATGGGGAGAGCTATAGATATGAGGGAAATACTGCCCTTACCTTATAGACAGGGCTAGGGATGCTAAGAGAGTACCTGATGGAGCTGGACATTTACCACCTCTCTGCCACCAGCTCTCTGGCTCAGCTCTTCATTTCCTTTGTGCTCCTGGGCTTCTCCTTGTCTTAGTATAATTTACATTGGAAGTGGGAGCTAGGGATGAAGTCTGGGGCTGCAGGAGATATTCCCTTCAAAGCAATCTCTGATTTTCATCACTGCCATCAAGCCCAACAATGGGAAGAGGCAGCATGCAGGAACCTTGTGCTTCCCTTCAGCAGTTCCCCTAACCCAGTGACCCCAGGCAGCCTGTGTGTATATATTGGAGGGTTGCTTTGGTTTTAGTTTGTTCTCCTCTTGCTTATGCTTCTCTAGCTCCAGGCTTAGATTGCTTAGAAGTAAAGAAAGAAGCTTTCAAGGAGGTGCATGGAGGAATTGAGGTGGGTTCACAGCACCTTAGGGAGATTGAAATGTGGAATCAGGGTGCCTTGCTGAATTCAAGTGCATTTGGCACTTTCCAAACAGGAACTGTGAGGCTTCAGATAGGGTAAAAAATATTTGTATTGCTGGGAAAGTGAGAAAAAATTCACTGATGAGCAGAAGGCAGAGTCCAGCCCCCAGGGGATGGTTTGGAGGGTGCTTGTTGCTGTCAGCAATGTGTTTTGCAGACACACTGTGCTGTGCTGTCTCTCCCTGCTGAAGCAGAGCTGTCCTAGAGACCAGGAGGAGACGTGCACTTCTAGGGACCAGGACTGTTGCCGTCTCCCTCTGCAGCAGATATTTATAGGTGTCACTGCCTTGCTACCAAGCTCCCCATCCAACTTTGTCTTTTCCATTAGCAGGAGAGCTCCTGTTAGCTGTGGATAGGGAAAAAGACCCAGGCAGCCCTGTATCACAGGAGGAATGTGAAAGTTGACTGTTCCTACATTCAAGGCTTCACAATTTTCCTGCTAATTCACTGCCTTTTTCCTCACTAATTATTTTCCTTTCACTCAGTTTCTTCCTGCTTCTTTTCATTCCTGCCTGTCCTGTCTTTCAGTTGTTGCTGCTGTTTCAGTTTCCTCCTTTCTCTATGCCTATTCCTCCCGCCTGTGGTATTTCTCTCTCATTTTTCCTCCTAGCTGCATTTCCCCCCCACCCTTTCTGCTTCTGCCCCTTGACTACTTCTTTCCTTCCAGTGCTTTCCTCTGTTTCCACTCTCATCCCTTCACTCGCTCCCTCCCCCTAATCATCTTGCTGTTCTTTGCTGCTGTATCATTTAATGCCTTCTTTGATACAGCCTACAGCTTAATGATTATTCGGAGGTCAGGCGATGCAGGTGCCATGAATTTCTCTAATCCAGCTCTGAGAGCCTCTGTCCATAATCACTCCTCCTGTTCTACAGGGACTGAATCCTAATTTGTCATTAGTCAGTCCTCTCACTGCAGCACTACCAAGAACTTCTTGCCCAGAGGAGACAATGAAGTATTCATTAGCTGGGGGGTGGTGGAGGAAAGGGAGGGAGAGGGTGGCTGAACAAGGCCTTCAGCTGAAGGCTGCTGAGAAAGGAGTCGCTGTGCTGAGATTTCCCCGGGGCAGTGGGAAGGGGGAAGAAGGGGCCACAAGGCAACATAGCAAGGGACTTATACAAAGGCAAACGTGGGTTACAGTGTTATTCAACAGGAGTTGTTCCAGGGCTGCAGGATGGGAGGGGAGGATGCTGATAGAGCAGTTTGGGGAGTGATGGGGCCTGAGGATGGGCAAGTATAACTGTTTTACAGAGAAGAGGTGGTCAGTTATCAGTGGACTTTTAAAAGGCAGACTGTTTTAGCAGCTTTGTCTCTATGCACCCTGACTTCCACCCTCTTTTCTGCTATTCCTGAGCTCTGCACTGTAAGCAGAGGTTACCATTGGCTTTGCCTCATCCCATTACATTGGAGAATGCAGGAATTGCCAGTGCCATGGAGGGGAGTTTTCTCCTGCTAGCCTAGGAGTTGTGCTGACCTGTGATCTCTGATAGCACCTCAGCCTCTGGCGTGGCTTTATCAGCTCTATTCCTATGGCTGAAATCTGTCACTGTAGAACTGATGAGATCCTTGGCAGGAGACTGTGCCAGTCTCAGCTCCTAGAGCAGCATGAAGAGAGAGACTTCAGTTGATCAATTCTAACTTCCAGCTATTTCTTATAGGGCTTGTGAACTCCACCAAGGAATTAAACAGCAGATGAATGATTAAATCTAGGGCATCAATGTTCCTAGAGCTCTGCTTCAGATGAATCCCTAAAAACACTGTGGTTCTAGTAAGATGCCAATAACACTCTATGAAACTCTACCATGCTAATGGCTTTCTTCTTCCTACTTGCAGGACAATACAGGAATGGCTTACGCGGGTCCAGTCTCTGCTCTACTGCAATGAGAATGGGTTCTGGGGGACCTTTCTGGAAAGCCAACGGAGCTGCGTTTGCCACGGTGGCACCAGCCTGTGCCAGCGCCCCATCCCTTGCATCATCGGAGGCAACAACAGCTGTGCTATGTGCAGCCTTGCCAACATCTCTCTCTGTGGCTCATGCAACAAGGGCTATAAGCTTTACCGGGGTCGCTGCGAGCCTCAGAATGTAGACTCGGAGCGGAGCGAGCAGTTCATCAGCTTTGAGACAGACTTGGACTTCCAAGACCTAGAGCTGAAGTACCTGCTGCAGAAAATGGACTCTCGCCTGTATGTGCACACCACTTTCATCAGCAACGAGATCCGCCTGGACACCTTCTTCGACCCCAGGTGGCGCAAACGCATGTCCCTCACCTTGAAGAGCAACAAGAACCGGATGGACTTCATCCACATGGTGATCGGGATCTCCATGCGAATCTGCCAGATGCGCAACAGCAGCCTGGACCCTATGTTCTTTGTCTATGTCAACCCCTTCAGCGGGAGTCACTCCGAGGGCTGGAACATGCCCTTTGGGGAGTACGGCTACCCACGCTGGGAGAAAACCCGCCTCCAAAACAGCCAGTGCTACAACTGGACCCTGCTACTGGGCAACCGGTGGAAAACCTTTTTTGAGACTGTCCACATCTACCTACGCAGCCGGACTCGGCTGCCCTCTCTACTGCGTAATGAGACTGGCCAAGGGCCTGTGGACCTTTCTGACCCCACCAAGCGCCAGTTCTACATCAAGATCTCAGATGTGCAGGTGTATGGCTACAGCCTGCGTTTTAACGCCGACCTACTGCGCAGTGCTGTGCAGCAGGTCAACCAGTCCTACACGCAAGGCGGGCAGTTCTATTCTTCCTCCTCTGTCATGCTCTTGCTGCTGGATATTCGGGACCGAATCAATAGACTGGCACCTCCTGTGGCCCCGGGGAAGCCCCAGCTGGATCTGTTCTCTTGTATGCTCAAGCACCGCCTGAAACTCACCAACAGTGAGATCATCCGCGTGAACCATGCTCTAGACCTGTACAACACCGAGATCCTCAAACAGTCGGACCAGATGACAGCCAAACTCTGCTAACCCGGACTTTTCCATGGACATGTTGGTGATTGATCCTTTTGCTGTAAAAAAAAAAAGTACAATAAAAGAGAGAAAAAAGAAATAAAAAGAGGAAAAATTAAAAAGGAAGAAAAGTGGGGGGAAAGTAATGGGGAAACCCGAGATTTGTAAAATGTAATTAATATACAGAAGAGAAAAGAAAAGAGGAAATTCTTCATTTGTTGAAAAACTAAGCCCATTCTAGCAGCTGTATAAAACTGTCAGGCATGTTTGTTATTTCTATAATCCGTCATAAAAGGGGAACACCTTACTCTCTCTTGACCTTGGGGGTGTTGCTTGCTACTCCTTAGGGGCAGCAGAGTAAATAAAGGGAGGAGCAGAGGGAGGGGTAATCTTCTGTAATGAACTGTAAAGTTTTCTGCTATGCAGGTGCCAAGACAAAGAGACAAAACCAATCAAAGCAAAGAATCAAACAAGAGTTATATGTAAATGTAAAAGAGCTACCATTATTCCTATAGTGGGAGTAAATGGTGAAAGATAAAAGATATTTCTTCTGTTGAGATTTATGCCAGCTTTATGTGGAGTTATTCACACAGCCTCTGCTGAGCTTTGCTGGAGGACAGAAGGTGATGGCAGTCCTATGACAGGAACACTAATGCCTCATTGGTGAGAGGACATGTAAGAGGTGGAGGGTGGGTGCAGCTCTCAGGTGGCTTCACTTTGGGATTTCCACCTTGGAAAGCTTTTCACCAGAGGTAGTGTCTCAGCATTTGCTGAAGAATGGGATCTGGTCCCTTTGGTTACTTTGGTTCATGCCTTGCATCAGATGCTGCTGACTTCAGTGATGCCAGAGCTTAACCCATGGAGGACCAGCACCTGTAAATCTTCAGGTACTCATCTTTAAGGTATTTCAAGAGTCCCTAAACCAGAGAAAGCCAAAATCCTACGCCACTTTGACAAACCTAAAGGCAAACATACATTTGGCTTTTTGCCTCAGGTTCTGAGTTTTCCAGTAACGCTGGGAAACCTTTATCACCACAAACACCAAAGCACCAGATAACACATTTCCAAGGAAACTTAGAGGCATTAAAAGATGCACATGTCCATTTTTTATTTGGGGAAGGAAAAAGCCCTTTTACTTTCTTATGTTTCCATGGCTGTGAATGAAATCCTTGTGTCACTTACACTTTCTTTGTCTAAAAATGTAAGTCCAGAAAACAGATGAGAAAATCTTATTAAGATACCTGGAAAAGCATTAAAACTGAGGGGTGGGAAGGAAAAGCACAATAACCAAATAGACCCTGAATCTGCAAGGATAAAGACAAATTAAAGAGAGTTATCAAACAGAGCAACTAAAATAACTAAAAGGTGGGTAAAATGTTGTGGAGTGTGTGTTTGTGTGTGTTTGGATTTAAAACAAATAATACATCAAATGGAACATTTGAATGTAGGATAATCTGAGCTGGGTAATGAAGCCTGAACACAGTTGGAGGTGAGTAGTAGGGTGTTTCTCTGACTCTTACTCTGGCAGTGTTCAAAGCCAGGTTGGACAGAGCCTTGGGCGACATGGGCTGGTGTGAGGAGTCCCTGCCTGTGGCAGGGGGATTGGAACTCGATGATCTTCAAGTCCTTTCCAACCCTAACTATTCTGTGATTCTATGATCCCAGGGAAAACCATGCTTGAGCAGGATGGATAGTTCTGATCCGAAGTCCAAAACTCAGATCTGGCTTAAGACTTAACAGGTTGATTTAATTGAGATCAGGAGTCTTGTAGAAACTTCGACCTTCTTTCTTTGAGGTCTTTGGCTCCAATTCTGAGAATAGCATCAGAAAGATGGAACGAGCTAAATGCATTGTGGTGTTATTCATGTGACAGCAGGGATTTAGACAATTCAGTTTGGCTTCAGGTTTAGTTTAATTTGTGTGGTTTCAGTTGATGCTCATCCAAGTTTCCTGAGGAGGAATTGGATACCTTGAGAAAAATACACATTCACTGAAATCTTCTGCTGAACCAGCAATGGGGGCATGAAAGAAACTATCTGGGTAGGCTGTAAGAAAGCAAAAAGGAATCCTAGCCACATAAGCACACATTAGTCCTTGTCCGTCTGCCAAAAGGTGGTGAAATGCATGCATCTGTTATAACAAAAATGTTTCTAGGGACATCTATTGATTTCCATCAGTAGTAACTTTGTGTTTTCCCTAACTTGCATTATCTTTCTCTCTCTACCAGTCAGTCCATGCAACAGGTTGCACTTTTCCCAGTTTGTTTGTCTGATTGATTTTCCTTTGGTTGGTCTTTGCTTTGTGCAGTAGAGGTTTGTGCTTCCCCACCAGTCAAAGAGGTTCCTTTATAGTTGCGCCATTCCTGTGTCAAGATTTCTGATAAAAGTCACCAGCAAGAGTATGCATGGAACTTAGTTTTAAGCAAATAGTAGAGACTATTCATGGGAGATGAATGTCAGATTTGTAATTATGAGTGGAAATAATGTTCCTGACAGCTACATCTATCCAAGCAGGGAATAGAAACGTACTGTTTAATTTACATGTATGACCCAAAGAGCTGACACTGAAAAGAACTATAGTTATTGCTCTAAAAACACTGAATACTGCTTATGAGAAACCTATAGCCTAAGATGCATTCTGAATTCAATGAGATTCCTTCATGGCTGGGAACAGTGACCGTGCTAACACAAAATGAAATTAATTTGATCAATTGCTTTCCTATGAGATAAGTATAGAGCTCCCATGACTGGAAGCCAAAGAAGTTGCAATTAAATCTCAGATCTCGTGGGTAACTAGCAATACATTAGCTAAATCTTGCCCCATATCTGTGGGAATGTTAGGGATCAAATCAACTGCTCTCATATATTGTCACTAATGCTTTGGGATGATCAGCCCTGAGTATTACTGGGCTTCAGAAAGGGGGCAACACAATAAAACATAAGACATTGGGTGCCAATACCACATTAAGCCCTTCCCCAGGTAAAGGAACAGTCTGTGACAGCCAGATCCAGACTCAGACCCCAAAGGTTTGTTTTAGGTTATCTGTGCAGTCAATAGAAGACGTGGAGGCATCTGGCATATTTCTTGATAACAGAAAGCTGAGATCCCCCTAGAGAGGACACACCAGTGCTGTAGTGGTGTTAATGGGCTTAAAAGGAAATTATATCTAAGTCCTCCATTTGGTCAGAAAAAGATAGTTTACAGCCAGTCAGTGACTAGAATGGAGCATAATTAATAGAGGAGAATTAAGTGGAGCTCAGAGAATCCTTTCGCCAATAAACCCAGATTCACTGAACTGCATGATCGGTAGGTATTGTTATAGAGTTTAATGATAAAAGAGACATTTGTACTTTGAAATATGAGTAACCATTCTCTGACTGGTAGAAGACTGAAATTCAGCTTCCTCCCTCTGTACAAGGAGTTAGGGACTAATCCATAAGATTGTCCAGTTCAGCTAATACAAGAAGGTACTTGTCCCTTGCTGTAATTAAATTAAGGACTGCATGAAAGCTGGAGCTTCCAAATAACCCAGAATAAAAAAGGAAAGCTAGATGCCAGCTGCCCCAAAGTCAAAGCATGGCAAAAGCAGCAGGTAAAGCAGAATCTACCTGCTTCTTCCCTTCAAATGCAGAAGACTTCTGGGATCAGTTTCTTCAAGTCATATGAGAGAATGCACTGGGAGCTTACTAAGAAATTGCTTTTTTTAAGTCATTCAAAATTAGATTTAGCAGCCATGTGGCAGAAAGCAAAGGACGTCAGTGAGTCTTATTAATATGCTGATGCTACAGCTTCAGAAGTGTGCAGAATGTCCATTTGGATCAGGGCTAAAAGCACAGCATGAAGTTGCCATGGAAACATGGGGAGGTAATTAATTAGCTATCACATGATGACATCAGGAAGAAGCTGGACCTCAGCAGCTTTGCCCTCCTTAGAGGCAAAGGGCTCAGCCCCAGTGACCCCCACAGCTCCAAGAACAACCATGTCCTGGAGCAGAAGTGTCTTCTTGGAGGCACAAGAAATGGATGGACAAGTAACAAGGAAGGGGTGATGAGGGCAGAAGGCAGGAAAGTAAAGGATGGAGCCACTTTCCCTTCTTATTTCTCTCTTCCCGGGATGCCTGTTTGCTCTTGCATAAAGGAATACAGGAGATCTGTTGCTTTTTGGGCTGATGGCACTTACACCAGTAACCTCAAAGAAATCAAGATGGACCAAAAGGCCCAGAATAACTCTATAATGAGTAAGCATCCACTTGGGCAGGCTGCACCTCTGATTGGTGAATGCCAATGCTCCCTGGTTCCATCCTGCTCCCTAGAGATGTCTCTGGCCACACTAAGCTAGGAATCCCTGTTTCCAAAGGGAAACATGGGCAAGTGAGAGACACTTATTGGCTACTTGCCCAAGCCTCCCTCCAGCATAAGAATCTTGTAAGCAAGCTATGATGGACTTCAGCTGCCATGTACAGAATGTTCTTTTTAGCTTTTTCGCCCACTTACTAGAACACCACTCAGGAGGACATTTGGTAGATGGCATCTCCTGTGCCAGGGTGTTGCAAGATCCCTAGTCTGGCTGCTCAGCTCCCAGTGCTGAAGGAGAAATGCTGGGTGGCAATCCAAACCATGTGATGCTGTCTCCAGCTAAAGCACATTCCTTGATGAATATACCCTGGTGCTTGTCGAAAGGAAAAAGAACAAGGATTAGGTGCTGCAGTTCCTTGTCTGAAAGCAGGAACAGAGGTGGGCTGTCAGTGGGGTGTGTGTTAGGGGAGAGGCAGAAGGGAGATAGATGAGACAAGGCATAAGGAGATCTTAAGGGAGACATTTCCATGTTCTTTCTACCCCGCGATGTTTGAAATGATACATTGGATCTGCTGGGCCCAGTCAGATTCTAGACCTTCTTGTCCAAGATGCTTTTTGTAATCCACATATCAATGAACATTGCTTCACATTTCCTTTGCAACTTCTTCCAGTAATCTTTTCGCCATAGTCTAAAACTGCTTCTCTTAATGTCACCAGGATCATTATCCTTCTGTATATTAAATAAACATGAGAAACAGTGAGGACTAAAAAGCTATATAAAAACCTTATTGGAAATTTCAGTTCTTCCTCCTGAATTTTCAACTGGCAAGAGATGGGTGTTTTGTACAAATACATTCTTCAACCAAAAATGACTTTCCTTTTGTGTAACAAGAAAAAAAACACCAAATGGTACCAGTCTGTGCCCTTTGGATGAGCAAAACAAACCTTCTCACATACAAGACTGGCCATATGAATCCTGATCACAAGAAACCAGAGAGCAGTGGTACCAGCTCCACACCTTCTCAAATAAATACTGACAAACATACCACCAGCCACTACAGTAAGCATGGATCTCACCATTGGAGTATCATAGAATAGCCTTTCCAGTCTGAGCTGGATTAAGTTTAGCAGGACGCATGAGATGGGATCTAGCTAGCTAAACATCTTAAATGAGCTTAGTGTTACTAAAGACATCTACAAAGTGGTCCTAGACACACCATTTTGTATCCCCATCTTTAGTGTGTATCTGCACAGCAGTGTAATCAATGGGTAGTTCCTGCTGGCCTCCAATACTTGCAATATTTGCAAGGAAATGTGACCTTGTGTAGAGACCTAGAAAAAAATAGGCCATGGGTCCTTCCCGTGGAGAACTACAAAAGGTATTGCTAGAAAGAAATAATCATGGCTGGAGAACCTGTGGAGGAGTGAGATCTGGTTAGGTGACCCCGAACAGACATTGGAAGGCACAGAAGAAATTGCATTACTGACCTTACTGCTTGGGGAAGACCCCTTTCACTCCCCAAGCCCATCCCATCTCTCATCACCCCCTCTTTTCAGTTTTGGGTCAGTAATGAACAAAACCAGCCCATGAGCTATTATATATAACACACATCACATAAACACAGCTTAAAATAGTATTTTAATGCCACAGAAAAAGTCAACCAAAATGAACTGAACAAAGCAGCAAAACGAAATGGGAACAGCACACAGACTCACTCTGTTTATTAGGGATGGTTCTGCCAGTGATGAATTGCTGTGAGTTGCTGTAGTTTTTTACAACACAACAGCTTCCAGTAGAAAATGTCCAACTGAATTATTTCAACTAAAATTTGAAGGGAGGCCTTAAAAAAGAGAGGTTTTAAAGTCAAGCTTTTCTGATTGAAACACATGGGATGGATACTACTTTTTGAACTATCCCTGCTTTATAATACTGTCAGTCATGTTGTAAAGAACATAGATTTGTTTAAATAGGAAAGAAAAAACGGGGATGATTTTCCAAAGTGCTTCACAGATGTCCTTGAACAAGGTGTACCAAGGGGAGCTGAAGGTCAGGAGTTCTCAGAGATGCTGCCAGGAGCAGAGGAAAGAGCACCTGGATAATGGTATGATTTTAACTTACTAACTTGATTAATAGATATCTATTCATATTTTAGTTATGAATAATTATTATAATATTTGTAACTACTGATTTATCAATATATTAATCTATATTGTGACGTCTCATTTACAATCCAATTTTCATTGTGCTTGGTCCTGGGTATACATACAAATAATACACAAGCTTGTCATTTAAATAGATACAATCATTTTAGGGGTAGCCTGATTTTTGTAGGTGAGAAAGGGAAGCCCAAGAAGGACAAATACTGCCTTGCTACGGCAAAACGTGCATAGGGCTGGGACCAGAGTTTGAGTCTGTATTTAGACTTGTTATCAATACCGTAGCCGATTTCGGTTTAAAGTATATTAAACTGAGTAAGCGATAGCAGATAAAACAGCGCTGGGCACGCGCGGAAGCCTCCGCTCCGCCCCAGCCGCGCACACGCGGTCCCTGGGAGGCGGTCCTTTATCTTTTTCGGGTCAAGGTCCCAGCCAATCCTGTCGCCCCTCCTCAGTCGGATGTTGACATGGCTCTTCCCCATTGGTTCCCTTTGTTGCAGGGGTCTCATTACCGAGAAGTTTCGGGAAGCTCCCAGAGGCTTCGAGAAGCGTCCACTGCTAGCCTCGTCGCCGCCGCAGCCCCCTCCTCTTAAGCGCTGCAACAAGACACCGCTTCGAGCCACCCAGCCCCCTTTTCTCTCTCCCAATCCTGTGCAACAATACAACTGACCTCCCCCCATTACCTACAGAGTCAAAAGGAGCATTGTTTCCCATAACACAGCCACAGAGAGCCTCCCTCCCTCCAGACTTCTTGATGAACAAACCCCACACATCACAGACTGACCATTGTATGAAGAGAAGGAGAGACAACAGGGCAGGAATGGTTATTCCAGGTATGCTTTTATTTCCACTAACAAACATATTCTGATGTCTGAGAGTCCCACTCTCATGTGCATTAGTAATGACCTTTAGAAAGACATAAAATGACATGCTGCTGCGATGTGGATTTTGTTTCAGACTTGTGACATCCCAAATGCTTAGGTCAAGCCTCAGAGAACTGGCTTTGTCTGATTTGGTGCAAACAGAAGCCTCACTACAGTCCGTTGGGGTCAGGCTTCTTGACAGCATGCAGCATCTCCCTCTGAGTTGGGCTGTGGTACAGTTTAGGACTGAATCTTGTTCTGCAGTGTGATGACAGGATTATATTATACAAACGTCATGCATCCAACTGCTGAGATCTGGGTTCCAAACTTCCTTAAGACATTTAAACTCAGAGTCCTTTTAAGACTCATCCCAGGATGAGAAAGCAAAATGTGGATATTGGCTGGGTTGGATTTAAGGCACTGCTTCTGATCTTCCTGTGTTTTATAAGCAACATAATGAAGGGAGTTCACTCCTGACTTACTCGAGGATACTTGGTAACTCACTCCATACTTTCAGTCTCTCTTGATATGAAAATTAAATCATGTTCATTGCTCAAAATCAACTCTGGTCGAAGACTAATGCAAAAAGGCTCAGCCTAAGGAAGGAGCTTGCTAAGGGAATGTAGGTAAGAAACCCTTGCGAGTTGCTTTGAAAGTCAATAGACTTGGGTTTAAACGGGTTAGTGAAGGGCTCAGTCCTGCAAGGTGCAGTGCATGATGAAATGCAGCACTGGGTGTTTGCATGTATGCAGGCAGATGCATGAAAGTCAAAAGGACTGTTCAAAACAGTAACAGTTAAGATCATGCCCATATATTTTTCTGGCTCGAGTTCAGAGTTCTCAATAGCTGGAAATGTGTGTCAAGCTCTGGGGGGATCCCATATCTCAGGGCTCGGAAGGCCCAGGGATCCCAATATCAAAACCCAGCTTGCCAGCGTGAATCACTTTTTAAATCTCAGTGTTTGGGTTGGATTCAGCAAGCCCAGGCAGCTGTGATGGAGCATACACAGAGCCACTTCAACCAAGATGAACACTTACATTGCACCCTGGAGCAGCCAGTGTAGTGCACAATATGTGTGCACTACATTGCTTTTTAATGAGAATTAGTATCTCTGATGCAGCACTGGGGGACCACAGTCATGCACCAAGACCACAGAGCAGTGGTTTTCTTCTGCCCTCTCTTCCCAGGAAATGCTGAACAGAAGCCATTGCTTTTGCTACTCTACATCTATTCCCATTTACAAAATGTTTTTTCACCTCTCTGATATTCTTTATAGGATGAGCAGCATTTCCTTCAGGTCAGCATTACTTGTGTGTTTATTACAGGATCCAGTTAATGAAAATCAAGCAAATTTAGAACAAGAAATAAATTACATGGATGTGAGAAACTCGTGCTCCTAAAAGTACTGGTTTAAAACATGAAAGAGGGCAGAAATAGATGTTGAAAGAGTTGCCTATGATCACATCATTAGTTCAGGGCTAAAGCAAAGGACATACCCAGAGCATGTCAGTGGTCTTCAGAGTCTGTACCTACAGAACCAAGAGTCAACAGGGCAATTTAGGGTTTGTTGAAAAGATGAAGGGAGCTAAAGGGCCAAACCCACATGTCTATTGTGTGGCTACTTTATCCACCAATTGTAGAATAGCCCAGATTTCTCTGAAACATCAGGTATTGGCCAGAGGCAAGGTATTAAACTATTAAACTCCAGGAAACCCGATTGTGCTAACAAACCTGGCATATCCCACCTTTCTGTGCTCTCCTGTAAAACAACAATGCCATTTCTCCCATCATTATGCATTGCATATCAATCTGGCTGTTCATGAACAGCACTGACCTGAATCTGTCACTTTACAACAGGCTTCTGCAGGATTCCAGGTTTCCTGCCATATATCTGCTTTATTATCCATGGAAGGCTGTAATAAGCTGATTAAAAAACCTTCCTTCTTTTTTTTCTCTGAAGACTTAATAGATACTTTCCTGACACCAGTTAAGTATAAAATAAACCTGAAGCTTCACCCAAAATACATTATGCAAAGAAATCTGTCACTATATAAAGCCTAAACCACACAGGGCTCCCTGTACCAACTCCTCTCTGCAGCGCCTTGGCTGCTTAAGAGGGAGTCCTGTTGTGGCAACTGTTAATTCTTTAAAAGCCTTGTGTCAAACCATCCTTTCCATGATTCAGGTGGTGCAAGACACTGTTCATCCTTAGAAAAGCAGCTTTCTGGAGCACTGTTTTCATTCTGAGGAGGAAAGTTTTAAACTTAAATGGAAAATGCCATTCTTAAAGTTGAGGGTGAAAGGCTACATCCCATCATATTTCAGCTCAGAAATCTCAGGACAGCATGCTTGAAGGGGAACTCTGGTAAATGATTGAAGGAGACAAGGGCTTCTCGGATGGGTTTTGATTACTTCATGCCAGATGAGACAGAACTGGCCAAATACTAAAATGGAAATGAAGTGTTTCAATAATTTCCCATTAAAAATGTCAACAAAAAAATATATTTTGCTGAATTTGCATTTCTGTAAGAGAAAACGGTTCAGCTGGGGAAAAAAAAATGGTCAGCTCTAGCAGCAGAGCTGGTTATGAGAAGGGAAGTTCATCACATCTGGGCTAATGGGGTGTGAAAAGTAGACACATAGACCTTTCTTACTGCTCCTGAGTGGCCTTGGAGGAAGGAGTGATCCCAAATTACTCTGTCTCCTGTCTACACAGCTGCAATATGCTGATCCAGACAGGGCTGGGATGCCGGGGTTTGCTTCATGATCAGGCCAGTCTGAAAAAGGTGATGTCCATCACACTTTCCATGGTTAACACTCTGTGAAGGCAATCAGCCATGATGGGAAGATACCACACAGCACCCAGATTGGCTTTTCCCTTTATATGTATTCCTACTGTCCCAGAAAGTGATTTTGTCTGTATACGTTTTCACCTCTAAGTGGTGGATGTAGGAAAGGAGCTGTGTTGCAGAGAGGACCTGCTGCTTACTGCGGGCCATGTCTTCAGGATGGCTGGTGGTGATGTGAAAGAATAAAGTCTGTTCTGATAGTGGTGAAGAACTGTCCTGGATAGAGGCAACCAAACTTAGATATCTAAAATAGATGCAGCAGCAAAATACTATGTAAACTACACTAGTGTTTAAATTAGAGGGACCAAAGTGACTGCTCTAAAAGGAATCAGCTATTGTGTGTGACTGCCAGAGGATAGGACCTTGGATGAAGTGGTGGCACATATGGTCAAGCAGAACAGTGGGTTTTTTTTTCCAAATAGAAGGCAGAAAGATGATGATCATGTGCAATGTTTCAAAGCACAACTTTATCACTTAGAATCCAGCTTAAAAGGGAGAGAAAGTATTTTGAGTCTTATATCTAAGCTATTGATAGTGGCAGGGTTTTACAGCGTGCACTGCACAATCAGGGGAAAAAAAAGCCCTAGATATTTCTGTTAATAAAAGCTCGTCTTTTGAATCAGTTATCGGGTTTTTCCTCTTGTTGCAACCACTGGCCAGCACAAGCTGAATTGCAGTGTTCTTTATTAACCAGCCCTGCTTGCTCCACCTTAATTAGTGCGGACCAGTGGAGTTCAGGTGAATGAGGTGAGCATTAGATGCAATTTTGTCATTGATGTTGAAAAGACAACCATGCCTCAACTTTTCTCTCTCTAAGTACATGCCTTCCTTTTGTGAGATGATCAATAGCACATCCACTGGAGGAGGGTGAGCGAAGCACCTTTCAGAACTGATAATTGTGCAGGATCCAAATCTTTTCTAATAAAATCTTTCAAACCCTTTACAAAATTTCTGCTGAAGGCCAGCTTTCCTAGGAGACCTGTAATTATTGAGAGCAAAAGAGACGAGATGAGAGTTATCAACCTTTTTCACATAAATAGGACCAATTCAAACAAGGGACTTGAAAGACTGGATATGGACAATCAAATAAGAGTAGAGGGAAAAAAAAGAAGTAATAATAATAAAAGAACAAGGATCAATATCTCTAAGAAGAAAAAAATCATTTAATTTTATACAAACCATAAAGTGGACACATATTCTGTGATTTCCCAGAGGTCTTCTGGTTGGTTCTGTTTTCTTGTAAAACCCGCATCTTTACACACCGCATCCACAGCTATCTTAGCAATACAAAAATTACATGCAGACTGCAGGATATCCCCAACGATTTATTCCCTTGATGCAGCTCTTTCTGTTCTTTTTCATGTTTCAAAGTCAAATATTTATCATTTGGCATCTTCTGTGTTTTGCTTTGATCCTTGAAAGAAAGAAAAAACCTCTTCTCATTGCCCTCACTTTGGAAAACCATGAAGGCAAAGACAGGGAAGATGCAGTAAGACAATCAACGTAAGATAACAGATAGGAAGATGGCTCCAAAACAGTAATTTTCCCCAAATTATGGCAACAGGTCAACATATTGACACATTGAAAAGCTTGGCATTCAGGAGGGAAAAATACCAGTTCAGGCTGAGGGAGACAGTCAGAGATCTTCCCTTACCTTTGAAAGCATGTGTTTTAGATTCAGAGCTTCTGGCATAGCCTGATTGATGCTGAATCACCTTGAAGATTTGTCTCTTTCTAAGAAGAGTAGAGATCAAATGGTATGGTCAGTGCATCCCATGCTTTTGTCTGCAGCGTTAGTGGGGAATGTCTGTGGGAAGCCTTTTCTAAGTTCATCCTGATCTAAAGGTGTTTTCTTTCACCTAAATTTGCCTGGACCATTGTCCAGACTATGAAAAAAAGTGTTGTTCCTGTCTCTTGCTGGCAGTGTGATATAGATAGCTGGTGAAGCTGTGGGATAGTGTGCAAAAAGAGCCAAAAGTGAAATTAAAACCCCAGTGATGCCCCTCTCACCATAGACAAACATACGCAGACTCCTCAGGCAGCTCTGCCTGTGTCTGCTATCTCCAGTATGGAGATTTGTTGCACAGGGCTCTGGTGGATGGGGGCAGTGCTCCTCAGGCAGCATCCCTGCACACTGTTCCATGTGTGGCATCCCTTGATGATGTTTCAGACAGATGTGCATCCCCCCAGTCCCAATGTCCTCCAGCCCTTTTAGAAGTCAGCCTCTGGTTTCTTTTCACACATGCCTGCCTTTGGAGGCTCATGTCTTCCACGTAGTGTGGAGGTGAGAGGAGACCAGTCAAAAAGAAAAGGATGAAAAACAAAGCAAAGAGGGTGGCGGTGGTGGGGAAATAGCAACAACTTAGCAACAACTGAAAACCTCCTCAAATCTCCTTAGGAGGATCAGACTCTCTGAGGTACCCTCAGTGATAGCAGTAAAGACAGCAGGTGGAATAGGAAGGATAGAACTAAAACCATTACACTGAAAACTCATTTGAAAGAAGCAAACAAAGATGGGGCTGAGCCAGGCTGCAGCTCAGCTCCCGTTACTGCTGCTGTGGTGAGCAGTGCTTATCATTCTGTGGAGTTCAGGGAGCTTTCAGGTGATTGCTCTAAAAATACCTTATCTGCAATAGTTAAAAATAATTTCTTCCTTTCTATTTATTGACCTCCCTCTTTATGACCTCCCATTCCCAAACATTTCCCAAGTATTTAAAAATAACAGTCTGCCTTTCTTCCAGCCTAATTTGATTAGTTTATATAGCTCTGTTTAACTGGATGCATACAGAAAACAGAGACCTAAAAGAGGAGCTTTGCATTTGCTGGTTAGTGTGACACACTCAGTCTGAACAATTCTCGACCCCTGTCTCTGGATGCATTTTGGGTGATTTAGATAGGACCTGCTTTCTTTGAGCTTTGTTGTCCTGGCAGTCCACAGCCTGAGAAGTGTGCTCAGGGAAAGAGAGACTTCAGATGGAGCAGCAAACTGAAATAACTTTGTACATGGGTTAATGGCTGCATCTTATTCCTGTTAAAGCTTTTCCTTGCTGTGCCTTCTCTTGCTGTATGTATGAGCAACACTGCAAGGTGCCTGGACAATGTGCCTGGCCCCATGTCTTCTCAGATGTTGTGCAATTGTTGCCTCTCATAGCTTGAAGTGGCCATTTATTTCTTCATTTTTCATCTTCTGGCAGCAACAGGAAGCAATCTCGAACTCTTCAAAGAGAAGGGGCTTCGTATCACTGCCACTTCAGACTGAACTGTCTTTTTAAGGCAACAGATACTTTCTTTAAACATTAACTTTTGTAAAGGAGAAGACTGTGTTGTGGGAATCTGCAGGTGCAGGCATGGAAGGGCGGGCTGTGCAGGATGTCTGTCCTGATTTGATTTGGAAGGACAATTTAGAATTACATTGTTCATCCTCTGCTAGAGACGGGGTATTATTTAGCAAGCAATAGCATCAAACTCAGGGGGAAATACGTACATCACAATGGATACAGATGCACTTCATTTAGTTTAGTACTTTCATGTTCCTCACTTTGTGATTGGGGACGCAGAGAACAGCAGCCACTTCCTACTGCAAGCACAGCTTTTTATAAGGACTTTGCAGTACCTTCTGCCCTATTAACACTTGCTGTATTCTACTCCCAGGCTTAATTATTCATCTTATACCCAAAAGTGCAGCAATGATTAAACTGAAGAGCAGTTAGGCATTTTCAAATTGAAGTGATGCTGCAGTGCTGGAGAGATGCGTATTTCAAGGGTATGAGTTCGTCCCTCTCCACCTGCCCAGATCTCCTCTCCACTGAGCGTTGCCTCAGTGTTCCTCCACTACTCAATCTTTAAAGCACCTCTCTTTGTTTCCCTCTCTCCACTCTCTCACAATTACGTCTTTAAGCTCTCTCGTGTCATTACCTTTCCCCTCTGTTGATTTGCCTCTGCAGCTGAATTCTCTCTATTGCTCTCTCCGCAGGCTTGGATAAAAGCCCGTGGAAGACAACTGAGATGTTCTTACTGACTGTTGGAAGATATTATTGAAAGGAGGAAACGTTAAGTATAACAAAACTTAATCGCACTTTTCTGCTTGTGGACTGGGGATGGGTCAAGTGACCTTGTTTCCAGCAGGCTTTAGTCTTTCTGACTCCAAGAAAGTTGAGCAAACCATTTTTGGAAGACAAGTGCAGATTCTGGATGAAAGCACAAAATAGTCCTTTGAAGGCTACTCACCTTTCTCTGCCTTTATGAAAATAACTTGAGACAAATGCAGGTAATGGTAAAGATGGTTAATTTCTGCCACTAAAGTTATGCTTTCAGTTGGAACTAGTCATTTAAGCCATGGAAAGAGAGGCTGTTACCTTGGGAGGATGAGTCATCCCACCCACTTTAGACACTGTACATGGGAAGAGGTGACTCATTTTCTGGAGATGCCTCCCTTTCTCCTCACAGCCTGTAGAGGAGGGCTAGATCACTGGCTTAGACATCTAAAGTTTCACATAGCTACAGCTGGGTAAATTTAATCCTCACTTTGCTGAAGAAGACACAGGTATTACTGTGCTTCATGGTGAAGCCATGTGATGGACACCAAACCACTGTTGTTCTGTGAATCCTGCAAGTGGAGCTGCCACAAGTGGGGCTACAGGAGCAGCACTGAAGTAACTGCTGCCCATCAGTGGGTCAGCTCAGGTTCAGGCTGTGGCCTCAGCTGGATTCTCCTGGGAGCCAACAGTGTTGTGGGTAACTTCATCCCAGCTGAAACCAGGACAAACAGGAATACTTTTGTGTTTCCTTATACTAAGTAGAGGGTGAGCACTCAGAGTCCAGCTTGATTTCAAAACCCCCTTCTCTCTCCTTTGTTACCCCACTTGAACACTGCTCCCCATAGGCTGCGGTACATTCTTGCCACTGAGCTTCTCATCCTTAATCACCTGATTGTCTTTTGATATCTCTAGCAGGCTTGGCTTATTGTCCCTGACACCATTAGGACATCCCAAGATCCTGGGGCAGGTGGGAACTGACTACAAGACCTGTTTTCATTTTCAAATACACCTCCAGCTGGGCTAGCTAAGGCCATGCTTGCTGCTTCAGAGTGGAAGTACCCAGCCCAGCACTTCACAAGCTTATTGGAGTGCAGCCAGTTCTCTGCTGAGAGAGTGTGAGAGCGGTGTTGAGATTTTTCATTTCCAGAAAACCACATGATGGGAAAGAAGTCAGGAGTTGTTCTTGCTCTCTCTTGTAGTCTCTCCCTTGCATTTTCGTTGAGGGCTGCATCAGTACATTCATTTATAAGACTGACCCGAAGACAAATGTGCACAAGCTTTTGTTGCCTTCCTACTGCTATCTTGGAGGCAAGGCTCCAGTTTTTAACCATATGACACAGCCAGATAAGCCTTACAATAAAAAGCAAACAATGCAAGGCCAGCCCCCGACCTCCAAGCCCTGATCTCTGTTTGTTCAGCATTTTCCCAGGAGGTTGTTAAAGATACCTGTGAATAAGGTTGAATGCAGAGAGTCAACTTTGCTGAAGCAAAGAGCACAGCATTCTGGGTTATTAAACCATTTGTCTTACAGCTCTGGGGAAAAGGAGTTTGCTAGAAGAAGTCACAAATGGACTGAGTTTGCTTGTCTCAAGCCTGCTTCTCTCCATGTCGCTGCACCCCCGGCTTGGCACCATTGTAGCATGAGCACCAACTTCTGGGGAGGAGAGAGCAGAGACTGAGAAACTGAAGGAAAGGGTATGTCAGTAAAGCTATTTTTGAAGCTGTCTCCGGCTCTTGTCTGCATTATCTCCAGATCTCCCCTTGACAGTATTTTTTCATTGTTCATGATAGGTTGAAGGGGGTTTTTTTCAACACAGAGTTACAAGAAGAGTTAATACTGTCAAAAAATTCACTTTTAGAGTAAACTATATTCTCCATGGCATGGTAATACAATATGCTGTTAAATTCTTTCACTCAGAAGGGAATAAAGGATATTTGAGCATAAATGCATTATCCACAAGCCACAATAGCACAGCCTATCCCCCTGTGGATAATGCTATTAGTGCTACATTTCAAATTAAAAAGCATATGCTCTTCTTCTTTCAAAAACAAGGGATTGCTGCCCACTTCCTTCACTTGACTAAACCCGAAAGCTTTTAAAGTGATAAAGCAGCATTCATTTGATAAAAACAACCATCTGCATCTGATTTAGCCAAGTGTTTGCATTTAAAGACAAATTGCTGGTTAGGGAAAAATTAAATACAAGCATGAAGGTTGACTTGATTTGACCACAAATTGGTATCTACTATCCCCACCAGTACTAACCCTAATTTTGACACTAAATCCTGACCTTCAATAGCAAGTCCCGATCAAGGATTTTTTTAATCATTTACTCACAACCCCTCAAATCAATGTGTTCCCAAACTCACTCTCTTCCTTCTCAACCCATTAGTCTGTATTAGTTAAAGTGGGTTGCTTATTAAGTTTTTTATATCTTCAGAATAATTTGGAAAGACACCAAGGTCTTAATGTACCAGATTTTCATAACACAACGTGATATTAACAAACATCAAACTCCATCAATGATCTGTGCAGCAGGCATCCTTAAAGCATATAATTAAGATAACAGAAGATAGCATCAGGCATAAAAAGAAAGCGGAGGAGGGAGCATGCAGTTTTCTGAGGCCGCACTGGGATCATCCCGCTGAGGTCAGGATACAGGGGCGACATGGGAACACTGGAAACGCTGTTCTGACAGTGCACTGAGGAGAGATGAGCAGGGTGAGAATTCAAATATACAAATGTTCTTGAAGAAATCGTTATGTAGATCCTAAGGGAAAAGTTCTCCAGTGTTATAACCTGTCCTTGATTTTGAAATCAGTGAGGAATGCAACAATGGTAACAAAACCCACCTGATAGCGCTTTGCATTAGTAGGTCTCACAGGCTTTGCAAAAAGGGTCAGCGTTTTGAGTTCCACATGGGAAATCATTGCGGTAATTCCTGTGCCATTCTGCTGAGGACCCCCCGAAGGGGGATGTGCTTGTGGCCCTCACAAAGGCCTCATAAAGAGCTGTTAAAGACCTGTTAAAGACCCAACAAAAGTCCTGACAAAAGCCCATGAGAGCTTCCAGCCACAGCTACCAACGGGGCTAAGAGTGGGGTCCTCGAGGAGCCAAGGAGGAGCTACGGACTGTGTGTGACCACGGATCAGATTCGACCGGGGCAGGAACAGAAGTGGTCCTCCTCGGAGCAGCGGGTCCTCCGTTATTAGGTGAGTGATTGCGCATTTTGGATCATTTTCCGTAAACGTGAAGAATTAATCGTTGAGTCAGCAGTGTAGTGATGAGTCCATGTGGCATCCTCAATCTGGAGTTGATGTTGGTGGAGCTTTAATTGAATTTGAACACCAGATTTCGTTTGGTTCGGGTGACAGTGCTCATAGGGGTGTGTGTGCTGGAGGGCAGGAGAGGCGCTAGGAAAACACACAACAGTGAACCCAGAAATCATCGTTATCGTCACTTTGTACTTTCAAGAATCATCCCCATCTCCTGCGCTATTTCTGTTCGGTTTAGGAGGAGCAAAGTGGGAAAAGTACTTTCTTTCCATGATCAATTTTCACTGGGAAAAGGCTGGATATTTTCGTGCTGGGAAGTGTGGTTGTGACTGTGTCTGCTGTTCCTTTTCCCGGCAGAGCTGAACACATCCATACAGAAATGAACATGTATATTTAGCTGTTAAAAAAAAATAATATATTAAAATCCCAACATATCATGATAACAAGTTTATTTCCCACCAGACACTTCCATCTATTTGGGCAAAACTTTCTGCATTCCAAGACAATAATAGACAAGCCCAAATCGACAAGCTTGAAGTATTTTAAATGACATCAGAGAGATTACAAAGTGTATTTCAGATGCATAAGTAAGTTCAGGCTATTAAACTCCCCCTGCCCTACTCAAAACCCCCAGTGTCAGAAGAGTAAACCAATTTGTCACAGCTGCTGCCTAGTGCTTGTGCTGTTCCCATTCCTTTGCCAGAGGTCACTGAATGCTGTGTCTTAAAGGCTGTCTGAGGGGAAAAAGAAGAGTGCAAACATGAATTGCAAGGAAGGAGCTCTGTCGTGACTAGTAGGAAGGCAAGGCGGATGCTGGCTTTTGGGGGAGCAGAACAAAAGACATACCTGGTCCATCCAGTGCAAGACTACTCTAATCATTTTGCGATCATTTGCTGCTTTCAAGGGCAAATGGGTACTGCATATTTTGCTAGGGCCAATAAGTGAGATAGCAACTATATTTTAATGTACTGATACAGCAATTAAGTGAACCTGTGTCCATGGACAGCTGCTGAGGCTTCTTAAAAGTGGAGTTTTAGACAGAACTTCAAGTCTTTCCTCACTAGCAGTGGGAATGCACAGAAAACATTGCTGTGTGTGCTGGCAAGAGCAGGAAATCCATCTGGGAGCATCGTTCCCTCTTCTGTATAGTTTGAGTTGCAAAATCCTGACCTGGCATGTTTCCTCTTCTAATCTGTCCCTTCACAGGATTAGATGGAAGTACATCTCTCTGCCATTGCCATGGCAAAAGCAGAGGTGTTTCTTGGTAATATGGGACAGTAAGAACAACCAGAGCTTTTGTACCCTTGAGCTGCTGCCCATCATAGGATCAATTAATCTAAAAAATGTACCACTGGGCTTGCTTTCCTCTGTAGCTTGGACAAATTTTATGGGGTTATAAAACTAGATCCTTTTTTTGGTATCCTGGAAGGCACAGGGCTAAGTCCAGCACTGCCAGTTTAAACTAGCAGTGCCTGCACAGCAGAATTCTGAAGACCTCTAGAGAAACAACATCACAACAGATGCCATTTTGGCTGACCACAGAAGAAAGCCCTACAAAGCTGGAAGTCTTACAAATCTTCAAGGTCTACAAACCCAGTCCGTTCCTATCAGGAATGGACACTGAGACATCTGCTGCCTGATGAGCAATGGATTGGGAGAGTTTCATACAGGAGGTTAACAAACCTTTGGGTCCCACTTAACTCCTCAACTCTGATGTGTCCAGGCTGGTACATGCACACTGAGTCACTTACCATGGTCAGGGTCAGTTCCATTGTACCTGTCCACTGCAGTGACTAATTTCTAGCCACAGATTTATTAGGCTAATTTAGCTTTAGAAATCCTTCCTCAATTATTAGTCTCATTTTGCTTTTCTGTGAGTTCTCCTACAGGTGAGATCATCAGCTCTTCAGATATATTTGCCAAGCATTTTTTTTCCTGCAGTTGTTTTTCAGTGTCATAACTTGAATTGTTGAGCTGCTGCAGGTTGTCTGGCTTGTTCTGTGTTTGTGGACCGTCTGGCACTTTGATTGGGGCCACTCTGTCCCTCTGTGTGGTAGACATATATACAAAAATAGGCAGTACATTGTTAGTACTCAGTACCCCATCTTCATGTTGCACTGGTTGCTTCTGAGGCAGCCCAGAGTTCACATGCTGTGGATTGGTCCCCCTGATTTCATACACGTTCCTCTTATCAAAGCTGGTTGTTAGGGCTAAACCTTAGAAACGAAGTCGAGTTCCGTCTAATATTCCCCAGTTGTCATTCCTAAACACAGGAAAAGGAGGTTCAGCCACTGAGCAAACAAGAGATGTATTAATTAGGCTGTTATTTCTGGAATGTGTTTTGAGGTATTTTCTCATTGTTATTTTGCTCCCTGTTGTGTAATGTCTGTGCCTTGTGACCCCACCTGACACTCTCACCACCATCCTTGCTCTTTCAAGGGATCTTTTATTGCCAGACAAAAGGAAATACATATGTTTGAATGTGGCCACCAGAGAGGTCGTTGCTAACATCTCTACAATGGAAAAAGACATTGCAGAATACAGACATCATGGGTATTACTAGGAAGCCAGGTCCGGGCAGAGAACACTGAGGTCTTGTGACACATTACAAGGATTAAAGGTGGCTGGCCTTGACTTTGGCCACACTAGGGCAGATTCTTAGCTGGCATAAACTAAAGTGGTTTCCATGAAGAAACGTAAACTCTGACTATTCTATCCTGTGACTTCATTGCAGTTGAAGAACACGTGATGGAAAGAGAACTCCAAAGGTCATTGAATCCAGTCCCCTGCTATCTCAGGCAACCACACCACACAATCCCACTCGTAATCTGATCAAGCTTCATCATCAAACCAGTCAGGCTGCTGCTGCCGCCACCCACTTCTCCTGCTGAAGGCTGCTCCAGAGCTTCCTTCCTCTGCTGGATGCAAACCTCTTCCCAGCTTTCAAACAGAATTTATTAAATTGAATCCATTTCGACTTGCTTTCTGAATACACAATTTGACTCCAGCTGGGGGAGAAAGCAGAGGATAGTGGGGCTTCTTTGCATTTCTTTTGTTCCATAAATCTGGGATAACATTCCCCAGATGTAGGAAGCCCACTGCATAGATGATAGGTAGGGCTCAGTTGTTGATTCATACCATTTCCTCTCTGTGTGTGGCATGCAGGTAATGTCACTGCAGATACTGAGCTTTCTGCTATTTCATTTCAGTCTCCTCTTCAAAGATCGTTTTCACATAACCAGAGCCCTTTCTTCATGGTGAGACTTACCCCAGGACAATTAATAGCAAGGAGACAATATCTATACCAGTTGTCTGTTCAAAATCCCAGGTGAACCGCAATAAATCTACTGGCACTTCACTCACAGGGGGTGCATAGGATCACCAGGCCAAACCTGAACATCATTAAACCCTGTGAGCTCCACAGTGTGTAGAAAGATGGGTTACTTCTGCCCCCTGTACCCTGAATGTGTTATGACAGTTTCACATGGAGAATAAGACTCTGTCCATTCAGGTCCATCTATCTATGATGCTTCATATGGGGTGTATCACAATTTTGACCAACTGGAAGTTAGGGGCGACATTAATGGCATTGTGAGTATGGCTGCATCAATAGTGACCTGGAAATACCAGTCTGTGTTACTCTGCACCTAACTGGTGACTCAAGTCCTCTGCCTTAGCCCAAACTGGTAGCAGTAGGAGGTTACAGCCTCATCTGTCAAGATATGCCCTGGGTTTGGATCCTCCTGAGAACGCTGTGGTTATGTTCAGTCAAGAAGGCTTCAAACCTTGGTGTACACATTGTTTTGCTCTCTGCACAGAAATAAAACATTCAGACTAGCACTGTCACCTTACTGAATATGAAAAATGCCAAAGGAAATATGCTTTATATATATAAAAAAAAGTATAATGAGCACAACAAGCAAGATTTCTCTAGAGGGATGTGATCAGATGAAGGGAGAATTCACTTCTGGACTTCCATTTGTTTGCAGAAAATATACATTGTTTTGGTTGGGTTTTTTAGGACAAAAAATGACAGTGATTAAGAGATTCATTTTAGGAAGCTGATGTTCCTTCCTTCCAGGCACTCTGTCCCTGGAGGAGTTAAATTGGAAATCCAGAGAGGCTCCTGACAGTGGGGAGCTCAGAGGAGGTGTGGAGAGCATATTTCAGCAGTTGCTGGGGGTGGCAGGTAGTGATTTCAAGTGAGGAAGCAGGAGATGTTTATAGTCTCTGCTCAGCCCTTGCTGGCTTTGAGCCTGCAGGGCCCAGGAATGGTTGTATCCATGGTCCCAGTTCTGCTGAAAGACAGTGGAATGGGTTGAGAGGCACTTTCCTTAGGAGCTTCCTAAGAGAATCTGGCCTCAGTAATAGGGTAATAATGGCAGAATTTAGCTAAACGTTTGTAAAACTCCCTCCATTCCTGCTGCTTTGTCATCTATGTTTCTATTTATGATATCCACAATGTCTGTGTACATGAAAATAGCTGCTGCAGGCTAGAACATGAAAACCTAAGTTGCTGCTTTGGTAGGGATTGATCCTGTGAAGTACTGGGCATACTGGCTCTAGTTCTTTGCAATACTGAAGTACCTGTTCAGCTCTGAATATACTGTGAACAAGAATTAGCAGTTTGCAGGGCTGAGTATTCTGAGGATGAATCCCATGGGTATGGCTAGTAAGACCCAAAGCTGGACACAGGGTGTTTGGCCTGAGGCCAGGAGTGTTATTGATGGTGTAGAAAGCCCCATATTACTCTCATGCACGCTCAGAGCAATGTCCTGGAAAAGAGGAGCTCACCTTTGGATGAAACACACCTTTTTTGGTGGTCACTGTAGTGTTATTGTACATTGTAGTTGCTGTAGTAACTACAGTATTAGTAGTTATTGTAGTGTTCTCTTACCAGGCCACCATCTACAGGGACAGCCCAGAATGTTGACACTTGCATGGGTGAGTGAGAAAAGCCTCTGAAGCACAGTTCCAGACTGCTTATCCACAGACCTGATCCAGCAACTCAGTGAAGAATAAGGACAAAGTCTCTTTGCTACAATTTTCCTTCTTTTGTTGTCTTCTTCAGACTTATTTTGCAATGCTTTCCTTTTGCCTTCTCCCTTTTCTCCTTCCCATAAACCTTTGCTCTTCCACCTCCATCACCTTTGCACCACCCTTTTTATGTTAACACCATCTTACCCTCCTGCTCTTCTGTCTTTCTCTTTTTCCATCTCCATTTGCCATGGCAAATCACATTCCCCTGCTATTCTTTTAATGCCATTCCTTTCTCTTGCATCTCTTCCAGTCCTTCTCCATCCTCTTTGCCTATCACACCTTTTCCCTGTATGGCCCCAGAAGCTTTCCCACTCCAGGGAAGAGATGTGCCGCAGCTGGCGCCAGGAGTTCGAGCCCTGGTTATAAGGTGATGCTGCTTGGTTATGCTCTTCTGGAGCTCCAAAAAGAATGGCCATTTAACAAGGACATGAGAGCACATCTGCCCCTAACAGGCTTTGAAAATTGACTTCGGAAGCATGAAATGGGTCAATAAAAACAAGACATGAAATTGATGTCAGAGGTTGTATATATATGACAATAAATAGCTTCGTATGCTCGCATTTCTCCCTCAGTTGGGAGGCTCCCAGCTGCTGGCCAAGTAAATAGGCTCTGCAGTGTATAGAAATGAGGGGCAGAGTCAGAGCAGGGGATAAGAGCAGTTGTTGAAGGCAGTAGGGACGCCAGCTGCTTATACCTTGCATGTAACCCTAGCCAAAGTGTCCATCATTAAGCCACACAAAGAGGTAACTATATTTGTATTTAATGTTTTTTTTTTACTGCGTGGCAGTATTTTGGATTATAAAATAATGTCAGAGCAGGAGGTGTACATAATAACTGGTAATAAAAGGCAAAACTGCTTGAAGATTTTTTCCTTATAGGCTTATTTTGTCAAGTATTGTTCCACATTTACTTTTTTCCCCTCTTAAACTGGGAAATAGATCCTCCTCTTGCATTGTGAGGAGCACCTTTTGAAGACAAGAAAGAATGGGAATAAAATAGTAAAACATAACATAAACCCTGGAGCCCATGCTTCTACTCCCAACTGAAAGGAGATTTCAAAGGGAAGTATTTGTAATTTAGATTTGTGAATAGCAGTGGAGACCCACTACTGACTCTCCCACTGAAGATGCTGAGGCTCTGTTCCTCTGGTACTGATGATGATAGAAGATTTGGGAACAAGCTCAAGAACACCTACCCAAAACCCCTTCAGCTATTTGGTCAAATGGATTCTCTAAGTCACTCAGATAACTCTGATCAGGACTTTACCAGCCTGCTTTCCTCATGCATCTCCTCATATTATCAGGAGATGCCAAGTCCTGCTACAGGGAGGAAACTCCCTCATGTTGCCCCTGTCATATGTTAAATGAGACCTGTGGCTGTGGCAGACATTTGGATGGTTTTATTTCTTCTCAGCACAGTGGAGAGGGGACAGCAGAGCCTGAGGTTAGACTTGGAGCATGGCTGTTGCCAGGAGAAAAGTGGTTTGACCAGCATCTCTGGGACCCAGCCTTGCTGTGTCACTCTGATGGCTGTACCTATTGCATACTGACACAGGACTGGCATTTTTCCTGCTTAAGCTTTCTCCAGGTGTAAATGACACTTGCTGCACCACGTAAGACTGTGGTCTGAAGGCAATCCTGTTGCTGTCCAAGCCTGACTATTGACTTTACTGGAAAGAGAGGCATAATTTGTGCTAGTTTTAAGTTTGCAACAGCTCAGTGATCATTTATCTTCTCAGGTAGCGAGTCTCCGGTGTCCACCTCCCAGCTTTCTCACTGCCAAGAGCCACTGGCCTTACTCTGCTCCAGCAGAAGCGCTCAAGGTAAACTGCATGCACTGATTTTAATTTGGATGAGGAATTAATTTCAGTAAGATCCCCATCACCACCAGCAGCCCCCTGTGCTTCAGAGATGTTTGAGTGGAGCAGTACTGAACATAGGGAAGATGTAATAACAGGGCCCTTGCCCCACAGCTGTTTATTACAGGTGAACTCCGAGGGGTGTTTGGACTCTTCCTTTGCCTAGCAGAGGTAAGAGCATAGAAAGCTTTGGTGAGACCAGCCTGAGCTTCCAAATTTCTGAATCTATATGAGATTTAGAACTCCTGAGGAGTTAATATATCCAGGTGAGAGAGTGGACAGCTAACCTCTACCTATCAGCCACTTGCATCACCACAGCTGCAGCTACAGGAGATGATGTGGATCACAGGACACCCCTTCTCATACTCCTTGGGCTCCTTCCAGCCCCCTGTGCAGCCCCACTTCCAAGCTAGAAGTAACAGCAGCAGAGCTGGATGTGCTCTAGTATGAATGTGCCTTCCTCTAACATCTCTTGCCTTCAGGATAGTAGAGCTGCTGCAGCTCTTATCCTGCCCTTGCTACAGCAGTGCCCAGCATTCAGTACTTTGAAAACCAGGTGATTTCTGCAGTATCAGGAGAGGGGCTGGACCCACACCATTGGTGGCAAGTTTAAAGACATCAGTTGAAACTGGGAGATACTGAAAGTGACTTTGTCTCACAAAAAGGACATTCCTGTGGTTGTTTTCTTCTCAACCAGTATTCACCCTCATCCAAATCTCCTCTTAATGCAGGATATTACCATATGTACACATTTTGTGTGGACTTCTGCTCACTTTGCTCGAACTCCAGGCGGGCAGGACCTCTACTAACTTCCCTGGTGTGCTGTCACAAGGCTTGTCACTTTTGCTTGCGCACAGCACCTTCAGACTAGATTTTGTTCACAGGTAGGTAAATGCAAGCCTTTGCTCTTCTACAATGAGCTCCAGGTTGTATTCAAAGTCTTCACAAACTTACTTTAGGTGCCTTATAACCCCAGCAGTTATATTTCCAATCATCTGTAAGCATTTTCTTGAAGTGAGCTCTCCAGTCACAAATAGAGGATCCTAGAATGGTTTGTTTTGGAAGGGACCTTAAAGCTCATTCAGTCCTAACCCCCTGTCATGGGCAGGGATGCCTTCCACTAGACCACGTTGCTTCAAGCCCTGTCCTGGGACTTGAACACTTCCATCATCTGACTCTAGGAGTCGCTGTAACGTGAAGAATACAGGGGCCCTGAGACTGTCCAAGTAGAAAAGATGCTGGTTAATTTTCCCCCCTCTTTTGTCAATCCTTTTGGTTTGAGATGAAAAGAATGAGAACTCTGGTGCCTGAACACACCAAAGCAAGAACCTCCAGGGTCTGACTTGGGTCATCTTTGAGAGAAATGATAAAACAAATAACCTGGGACTGACATCCTGAAAAGAACACAACCAAAGGAGCTCATGTGGAAGCAGGACAGAAGGAGGGATCTCACCAGCTGTTCCCAACACAAACCTTGTGTAATTAACAGGTTCTGTAAATGAAGCAAAGCCAACGTGACAGTCACAGCTGGATTGTCTTCTTTGCTGATCTTTGTCTTCTTCTGACCAAGTGCAGACATCAGCATCCCTTATCTTTTGGGTGCCAGATGCATCTGAACCCCCGACTAGCTCAGCTCAGACCTGGTCTCCTTCATACACTGTGCAACCTCTTGCAAAACAGAGTCTCTGCCCATTTGGTGTGACCTTTGATGAGCCACCCTGGCACTAGCAGCCAAAGGCTTCTGCTGACCTTGGGTGACTGGTTCTCCTTTCCAATCCTGTTATTGCTGTCTGTTGGATTGCCTGTTACTGCAGAGCTCCCTGAATGTCAAGCAGATAAAATGGGTTGGGTAGAAATGTGGGGAAATGAACTCATAGGCTATTATGATGGAATCAGGTTAGTTTCAGTCAGCTTTATCGCTAAGCCCATTACAGAAGTCTGTGGTGTCCAGAGTGTTTCCTACTGCTGCTCCTCATAGAGATCTGATAAAAAGCAGGGTGAGTAGGAAAGCCAAGATTTGGTCTCCTTTCTGGATGCATGTAAAGCATTAACAACCCTTTTAGTGGCACGATGTGTATCTCCCCTTTTCTCCTACCTTTTCTCTGTACTCTTTTCTTTGTCCTCAACCCCTTCTGTGTCTCCATTTGCCAAGAATTCCTCATGTCAGCTCTTCTGTACACAGCTTTCTCTTTCCTGCCAAACTTTATTGTGTAGGAACTTCAAACCATACCTTGTATAAAATCACTGCAACCTGGAGGCCCTCACGCTCCAGTCTGCGATTGTGCCAGTCTCAGGATGTCAATGGTCTATTTCAACTTTATCCCTCCATCCCTATCTGCTGCTGTGAGGAAGTTCACTGTAGTCCAATGGCTCTGCCTCTGTTTGAGCTGGTGGTGTCTGACATGGTCTCTGGGTGGTGGAGGGATGATATGAGTGCCTGGAAATGATCCATAGCTGAGAACAAAGCTTCACAGGGACACACTGGGTGCACAGCCCTGAAGAGGAAAAGCAAAACCAAAGTAATAACTGCAGGAACTGCACAGAGGTAGCTGGTGATAGCAGTGAGTGAAGCTTAGGGTCTTCTGCACAGCCCTCATCTGTGCTGATCTCTTCCCTTCATTTCCATGCTTTCCTGCATCCCCCATGGTCTACCCTATGGCGTCTGTGTGTGTGTGTCCCCTGAGATGTCAACCTGATGATGTGCTGCTGATCCCATGAATCACAAAGCTCTTGAGCCCTTTCTCATCCCTTCCAAACACATCCTTTCACTCTGGATGATGCAGTGAGCTTCTTGCATATCTCTGTTGCCTGGTTACCAGGTTAACACTGATGACAAATCCTGGATGACAGTTTACTTAACACTGCTTCCTCCGTGATCTGGGCTCCAGCCTTCTCCTCTCCTACCTCCTGCAGTGTCAAGTCTTCAGATGCTCTTGTTCACAGTGTATCAGCCTCCTGCATTCAGTGTTCTGTCTATTCTCTCCTGTAATCTCCCATGTCCTCCAATTGAGTTACCTTGTCACACTGTCACAGGCCAGGCTCTTGCAGGGAAGATCAGTGCTTTTCCTCTCACCTTGTACTAGAAAGAAAATATACCCATATATCATTATAAGCTCTCAGTCTTGAGGAGTGATATCCTTAAACCCAGATTTTCATTCCTTCTTGGAAATGAAGGGCTTTCATATTCCTTAGTTTTAGCTCTTCTTGTGTTTTTGTCCTTTGTAGCATCATTGGAGCTGTTGAGTGAATGCACCTGATTTCTACTCTAACTTAAAATGGGACATCAGTCACCCTACAGTTGAAAACACTTTTGGAGAGAGGTCTCAGAGGTTGTATGAGAGGAATTTGTCCAGCTGGCAAACCAGACTGACCGAACTATAGTTTGTACTTCCAGTGCTGAAGCCCGGAGTTTTTGGATAAATCTGTGCTTAACTATTTATAATTGACCTTTGCACAAAAGCACATGAAATTTTTATAGCCTAAAGCCTCATTTATTAACTTTACTGGAGTGTAAAATATTGCTGTTTGCTATAAATTTGTACCAGGACAAACAATATATATGCTAATTAGTGGCTGTGCAGCTACTCAGGGGTGTATGTGCTCCCCAGTCATTTCCAACAGGCAACAGAGAAGAATGGAATAGACAAATGACAATTGAGTAGTTTGATACTCTCTGCTCAAACAGTGCAGTCTGAAGGGGTGAATTAAATGGTGTTCATTATAACAAGTCCATTTCCTTTTCATTTCCTTTAGAAATTAGTCCAGGTAACATGCTGTGTCCCTGAGAGAGCCGATCAGAGGCAACCTGCTGGGATGCACCTGCAAAACTGATCACTCTGGAGTTCTTTCATCACTCCTTACTCAGCTTTCCCCTTCTTTTACCTTCCATCAGCCCACCCATTCATCTTCTCTGTTTTGCTTCCTCCAGCTGCAATTTTCCTTTTATCCTTTCCCTGGTTTTGCTTTTGCATCACTTCATGTTTCCCTTTTTGTTCCTATCCCTCTTTTCCTCTTCTTTATTTTTTTCATCACCGTTTCTTCCTATTGTCTCTTGCTTGTTTTGTCTCCCCTGCCCCTTTTTCTGCCCATATATTATCCTACTAGTACTTTCAGGATCTAGTTATTATATTAACTTTAGATCATACAGGGGCACATATCCCTAATGTTCATTAAAACTCGGTATGAAATACAACCCCAGGGAGGGAAAAGGAGAATGAGATGTGTTCAGTTTCATGTGGCTGAACCAATTGTTTTGTGGTTGCTTTTCATAGCAAAGAAGTAAGGTTATAGAGATAGAAAAAGGAGCTTGGAAACATCTCAAATGGTCCAGAATCTGCAGCTGCATCTGAAGATTTCCTGTTCCTGTGGTTGTCACAGGTATATCAGTATATACAGGCTGGAAAGATGAGTGGCAATGGGCTAGCAATGAATATGACTGCTCTCAATAGTTTTCCAGGGATGGGGAAATGGGAGGCAAATGGCATTTTAGGGATAGGTGGTCACAGATGTTTGATGTTGATCTGAAATGATGTTCTTCAAAGGAATCCTCCCTTTTGTCCTATGTTCTGCACCAGTCCAGGTCACTGTCTGGAAGTAAGAAGCAGCAGGATGCTCAGATGGGGAGCATTCATAATAGTGCTCAATCATTGCTGGGAACAGCCGAAATCGAGGGAGGCACAAGGACACAATGTGATCCAAACATAATAAACCCGTTAAAAATGTACACATATTCCCCTTGGACACAGATTTGGGGTGCTAGTTTTCATGGAATTTGGACAGTTTAAGGACTCCAACTGATGTAATTGAATTGTGGGAATTTGCTAGGGATTTTCCATCAAAATATTTGCAAAGAAGTATTTGGTTTCTATCAAAATGGGGAAAAAAAAAAATCACCTGAAAAATATCAGCATCACAGAAATTGCTTCAACATTTCCTTTGCAGTAGACAGGTATAAGCCCTACTCTGAAGCCCATGGGAGAGAATAATGTGCCCCAAAATATCATTATCATAAGGCAAATTGACATAACTGGAAGATTTTAACTTAATATTTGGAACATTTTTCAAACTATCTTTTATTTGCAACAAAATTCCATTAATGCTTAACTTTTCCTGCCATCAATCCTGTTGATCTATTGAGATATTGTAGTGGGACAGAATTCTATGTGTGAATCATATCTGTACCCTGGTATAAACATTAAATAAAAGCATCTTCCTAAACCCACAAACTTTCTGCTTCCTGGGGAATATGATAAACCCTGCTGTGAAGCTGTGCTTGGGTATTTGTAAAGGTAAATAAGCAGCAATATGCTTCATTAACAGAACAGTTGTGTAGAAAAAAGGACTCAGTTCATCAAGCTCTTTGAGTTTCTATATATTAAAAGAAAAAACCTCCTTTAATGATTTTCATTCCCTTATTTTACCCCATTAATTTTCACAGATTTGAAATGAACACAATAATGTACCCAAAGCTCCAGGGTTTTCCAGTTCTAACAGAAACACTTTGCTGAAACCACAGGTTTCACTCTCTTCTTATTTAAACAGGCTTTCAGTGAAAGCGTAAGATTGGATGTAAGAAGAAAATTACTCCAATGAGAGGTTATATTGTTTGGGGATGAAATCTCTATTATTATAGATACTTCCTTTTTAATGTAGAGGTGTTCCTTCCATACCTCAATTTACCCACAGAAGAAGGGAGGACATGACATTGGTGTGACATATACTCATGGAATGGTTTGGGCTGGAAAGAACCTTAAGATCATCCGGTTCCAACCCCCTGCCATGGGCAGGGATGCCTCACACTAGACCATGTCACTGAAGGCCCTGTCCAACCTGGCCTTGAACACTGCCAGGGCTGGAGCATTTACCACTTTGGGGAAGCTGTTTCAGTGCCTCACCACCCTCACAGGGGAGAACTTCTTTAGATCTAACCTGAATTTCCTCTGTTTCAGCTTGAACCCATCACTCTTTGTCCTATCACTACAGTCCCTGGTGAAAAGTCCCTCTCTGGCATCCTTGTAGCCCCCTTCAGATACTAGAAGGCTGCTATGAGGTTTCCAAACTGATTTTCTGCTTCAGTCTGAACAGCCTCAATTTTCTCAGTCTATCTTAGTACAGGGAATGCTCCAGCTCCTGGTTATCCTCATGGCCTCCTCTGCTCCATGTCCCTCTTATGCTGAGGACACCAGAACTGCACACAGTACTCCAGGCAGGGTCTCATGAGAGCAGAGCAGAGTGATATATCTGAGGTAGATGGATTTGGATGGACTTCTTTCAGGTGGCAAGTGTTTGTGGAAGTGAGAGGGTGGGCTGGGAGGGGGTTATAACTTTTGTAGTCCAGCCTCAGCCTAGCTGAGCAGAAGTGTGGTCTGGGTAGTACTGACACAGTGGAGAGCCACTCCATCTCCAGGCTGTATTATTGCCAAGGCTTTAAACAGCACATGCAGGGTGGAGCAGTAAGGGAAAGGGTCATCATAAACAGAGATAACTGTGTGCAAACACCCACTGCCTCCAGTGATTACGTTTTAAGTTGCTGATCATGAAGAAAATGAAGGGCCAAATTGTCTGCTTATGTAGCTCATCTCAACTCCAACAGAGCTATAGCGGGAGATATGGTGACTGTATCCAGAGAATGCCCAACTTTTCATGTTCAAACAGCGTGAGAATAGCTGCAAAAAATGCATGAGGTTTTTACAATCACGTTTTGAATTCTTGTTGATGTGGCTTCTCTGTTTTAAATCTTAAGGATATGCTGGGATCGTGGTGGGGGGGGGAAGTTGTGGGTTGTTTTTGTTCCAACTGTATGTACATTAAAAAAGCACTACACGTTTTCTTATATAAAACCAATCTTTTTCCTTAATACAGGTCCCCAAGAACTGGGGATTGCCTGAAGGACCAAAGAAATTTAGTACCATTGGACAGTGGGATGAAGGAGGAGAAGGCCAGGGTTTTTGTATATAGTGCAGTGAGATCTAAGTACATTCCTATTAATCCTCACTATCATAGATGCTTTCTTCAGCTTCCTCTTATGGGCACTGAGTTTTACATGAAAGTAATCTGGAAATCAATGTGATCCTCTTGGTACTTCTTTTTCACAGCCTCAGAAGGGAGATGAATAACTTAATGACCCAAATTCTCACTTTCATTAACCACGTTGGGTTGGCTCGAATCAGAGTCTTGCACTTGGCAACCCTAGCCCCTTTATCATGCCACTGACTCGGTATTGTCTGTTACATTAAATTCATCAATAAAGAATGTAAAAGATCTTCCTCCCACCCTTTTTATTGCCATATAGGAACTGCATTATTCACACGTCCATACGTTTGAACATAAAAACTGAGCTTTATGACAGCTTTCATTCCTTTTTTTAGGCAAACAGTATATCAATGAAGGCATCATCATAAAAATATTGACCCAGTTCATACCTGGCATAAAATGCCATTGATTTCAGTGGGGTTGTGGAATTTGACTTATTGCTATAAACATTTCCCATGAAGTCCTATTTAACAAAGTATCTGGAAAACCTTCTTACTCGTATTTTACATAATCACAGGGCAGTGGCAAAGCCATCAGGACATTTTCCTCTGGTTGTTAATGCTGCTGATTCAAACCTTTCTCCAGCCTTATGCAACCCTCCTGCTTCACCTCTTCCTGGGACAACGCAGCTGGAATTTGTGCAGAGGAGGGATGCAATGGACCTGGTGTGCAGACACAGGAAAGCTCCTTGTGCACAACTCCTTTAATCCTGCTCCTGCACCAGGACCACTTCATTCACTCCCTGCACCAGAGGCAACCAAACATGAGGCTGAATGTTTCATCACTTGCTTTTGGTTGCAGAAAGAGGCCTTTATATGTAGCTTTATCCCCCGTCAAATTAATACTGACTACGACTGAGCCAGCTTCAGAGCTGGATGGCTTTTCTGGATCATATTCAGTGCCTAACATGCCTGGCAGCAGCGCCCAGGTTTTAACTGTTGCGAGTGAAGGGACCGCTTGCCTTGACTAGCCCCACACAATGGTTTTGCTGCCACTGCTAATATTTGAACAATGTGTTTGCCAATTATGTTAATACAAACAAGTCCCCTGGATCCCAAGGAAAAGGCTGTGCAAACCCAAAGTGAAAGAGATACTGGCGGCCTGGCTGCTCTGCAAGGACTTGTGCTAGGAGGCAGGCAGAGGCAAGACAAGGATAAGATGGAGTGGTGAGTCTTCTGCCAGAGTGTGTTTTAGCTTGGCAAAGTGATGGGTGACTCCCAGAACTGAGTGTGGGATGCAGGTAGGTGGATGGGATAGCAGAGATTCTTGGCTTGTGAAACACCTCCCAGGAGGCAAATCACATTCCTTGGATTCCTTCAGACATATCCTTTCTCAAATTGATTTTGTCCAGGTGAAACATGAGGATATTTTACTCTTATTTTCCATTTCAAAGTGATGTATTCTCGTGTCAAAGGTTGACATCCTCGTGCTTCTTGTAGCTGCTTTCTTGATAAACCTTTCTTCATACCCACTCATTTATGCCTGGTTTCTCCCACTACAACCTGCCATAAGGCCCTGCTTATCTGTTGTCCTCTAATTGGAGTAATCAGAAACTCTTTATTCCAGAGGAAAATATCATCCATGAGTGCTGAGAGTGTGAGCTTAGGAAAAAAAAATGTTCTTCCAGGAGTAGGGAAGCAGTGAAACATCTATCTTCTTCTGCCTCTGTGTCCCCATCTCTATGGACAGCCAGGAGATATGCTCCTCTTTTCAAAGGACATTGTGTTTCCAGCTCCCTTCTTCCTCTGATCAGACCTGAGATCAGAAAGTAGCCTGAGAAAGCAGGGAAGACTTTAGTACACTGCAACCCTTCCAGGTTTTATGCATACATATGTGAGTCCACATGTACATCCATCTGCACAATGAAAACTGGCACAGAGCCTGCCACTGCTGTTCTTATGGAACAAAAAATACTGCACAGCTGGTTTAATAGCTTTTAAAAGTCCCATTTGGAGCTGTTCAGGAGCTAAGCCTCCGCGTTACAGATACGCTTATAAAGCTGTCATCATTAATTGCCACTCACTGTCACCACAGTGCCGAGGTCACATCTCCATGAAGGGAAAGGCCACTGTTACCTGGGCTCCATCCCACACGTGGGGATGTTGTTAGCACCCCTCTTTATCCCCCAGACAGCACTGGTGGCTTCTTGGAACTAGCAGAAAATCCTCCTGCTGCCTCAGAGTTCATGGTCTTCCTGTTCTTGTTTCAGCTCCAAATGCCATCTGTCTCCAGGCATTTCCTACATTATGCCTGAGCAGCCTCTGTTTGTTTCCTTCTGAACCTGCTCCAATATTAAGGGTTTGAAAGTTCACCTCTAGCCTGGCCGGTATTGGCTTTGCCCTCCTCTTAGGAGCAACTGTGAAAAACAGGAGCAGGGAGAGCAAGAGTCCTGAGAAAGAACAAACAGATCCAATGCCAGCTGAGATCTGAAAGGCATTTTCTAGCCCAAATAGAAAACGCAGCTTGCCCTTTCGTAGTAAATAAGAAATAGGTGGCTATTGCTTTTCTTTTGCCTTTTTTTTTTTTCCTTTTAATGAGTCATCCTTAAGAAACTCAGCAAGGTGGGTGCAGAAAGGGTAGATGGAGGTGAAATTACGGCAAAGTGACAAACTCAAATGAAAACAGTGCCAAGATCTGGCAGGCAGTCCCTGTCCATGGCATTAGCTCTCCCTCAAATGAATTCTTCTTGCCAGTGTTTCCCCTTAGCTGTCCTCCTTTCCCAGGCCCTCCTCTCTCCATAAATCAATCTCTCTGCTTTATCCTTTATCCTTTCCCTCAGGGCTATGCTTCTGGTTTTCTCTAGCATCTCTGTGCAGCTTTTCTTTCTTCAAAATCCTTGGTCCCAGTCTTTCTCTCAGTCCCTGAGATGCCTCATTCCTTCCCTTTGCTATTCATGTTTATCAGCGACATCATGGATCTGGCAGTTTCACCTTTGTATTAAGGCCCTTCAGACATTTCCTCTGATTCTTCACTGAATCCCCTAATTGTCTTTTTTGTCATTACAGTGGTTTCTTCCGTATTGTTATCTCCCCTTCACCTTTAGCCCATGCTCCTCCCTCCATGAGCTGCCCTTTGCTGTACCTTTCACCCTTTTAGCCATTCAGTCTCAGTCTTTTCTATATTCCAGAGTTACCACCAGGTTGAAGACACTCTTCTGCTTCAGGGTCCACTGGTTTGCTGGTATTATATGCACCATCACGCCATGCTTTTCTCTCTGGAACTCACTAAAGGCATCTCCTGGGTGACCTCCAGTCAGCTTTGCTCTCTAGTGCTCCATCCATGCTGTGTTTTGAAATCCCAGCATATACACAAGGGAGTTTCTTTCCTCATGCGATCTCCCTCCCAACAGCCAGCTCCTGAAGCATGAGATTAGAAGTGGAGGTTATAAAAGCTCCCTTGCTGGAGAAATGCAAACAAAACCCAGCCCAGGTCAGGACACAACTGGCATTCGCCCAACATTGTGCATCAGGACTGGCTGAACAAGGAGGAAGGCGAGCTCTCTACTGCTGCTGAAGGGCAGATGGGAGACGTGTCAAGAGGAGGGTTGCAAGGAAATGTACTGATAGGTAGGAAGATAGATACAGATAGACTTACTGATAAGACATATATAAATATTGTTTATAGATTCTCTTCCTTTCTCCCACCCTTTTGCATTAATGCCATTATTTTTTGGCAGGGTCCAAGAACAGCAGCACATCTGCAGCCACATCTGGAGAACCCAAGTGACAGTGGTCTCTGGGGGCTTAAAAATCTACCTGTGCCTTGAGAGATCTTACTCTAGTCTTATCTCCTATGGGTCTTTAAACTCCTGAGTGTAACAGGATGCTGTACAGAAGGGTGTTTCTATAGACCTTGCTTTATAAATATGCTAAATTCCAATTACAAGACCCCAGTGAAGGTCTATAGTGAGAGTGGTTCATTCATAATAATATGATACCAGGAGCAGCTTGTTTGAGAGCAGTATAAATGGAAGGAGATCAGGCTTTCCTGTAGGTCTAATTAGGAAATCATCTGAATAAGCCTTATTTTATGTATGTATGAAGGTATGTATCTCCTCTCCCCTTTGAAGGCTTAAGAACAGAAAGAGAGTAAAGAAAACTGAAATGAGCTGATTTCCACATCCTGCTTTGCAACCTTTGCACTCGCTGCTTGTACAGCTGGGCAGTGCTGTGAATTAGTAGGGCTCATTACTGTATCCTTTAGCATTCAGAGCCTTGTGGAGGACTGCAAACCTCAAGAGCCCAGTGGAGCATTTAAAAGAGAAGCTGCAGCATTTTCTTTTAAAGAGCTGCTCTGTCTCCAGCTAAAGTGCTGTTGTAGCTCACTTCTGGGAGGTGGAAGCCTTCTACGCCTGTGTGTCTGTGCTACTTCAGAGTGGACTCCTTGGGGAACCATCATAAACGCACTGCTGAGACAGCCTAATAACCCAGGCAGCATTTGAGCAACGCTTCTCCTGCATAGACAGGGGATGGTCCTGGTTCAACCCACTGCGTACCATCAACTGTGCCCCCAGGGACGGTCACTTCATGTCCTCCCTTTCAGGTGATCTCTGAATTGGAGACCAGCAGAAAGTTATTTCTCTTCCCCCAAAGCATCAAATCACTGCGCACGCGAGCGGAGCCAGCTTGGAGATATCTCTCATTCAAGTAGCAGCTGAGGGAGTTTCCTTGCCCTGCACTACTCTGGTTCCGTGGCATCTGAAAAGGCTGTCTCTCTTGCTCCTTGGTTCTTCATTCATTCTCAACAGCCCCTTTATGCTCCCTGCAGACCCCTCTCACAGCTCTTCTCATGCATGCAATGACTCTGCTGGGTTCAGCAGTGTTACAGGGGTCTCCTGAAATCACAGTCTGGGTGTCTCTCTATAGACAGATTCCTACCATTAAATACACCCACTTATTAAATTTCACCCTTACCTACTGTATGACAGTCATCCTCGACAGCCCATTCCTGACCTCCTCCGAGGTGATAGACAAAACAGATGTCTTCCTTATGAGGACTGGAATCCTGGGTTTCCCTTTCCAGTGATGGTAGCAGAGAGACAGAAGGGGAAGGGGAGGAGAAGAAAAAAGTTAGAAGTTAAAATAAAACCCCTAAAATCCTCAATCTTGCACACAACTATCCATAGCAACAGCAGGATCTTAATGCTGCAGTCTCTGTCCTCCCTGTGCTTTCTCCCCAGGGGAATAGATCCCTCATCCTGCCGTGTGTTAACTCAAGGACCAAGAATGTGCTGATTCATAGTGGCGGCTGCCTTCAACTTTGGAGGCATATTCATGATGTTTCTTGGTATTCTGAAAAATCCCAGTCTTTGGAATCATGGCACTTTGAATGAATCAAATAAAGATTTCTCATTCTGTCTTTTAAATATGTTGTTTGTTTTCTTGTAAAGATGATTCTTCTGGCACTGCAATTTTAAAAACTGAGTAAGGAAATCTCAACAGAGAGCAGAAATTCATACTAACACTCATTATTTACCAATATTTTTGCATAAAATATTATCCTTACAATGAACCAACGATTCCTTTTGTGAAGCTGCCACCTTGTTATTGGGGTTGGAAGTGCAGCTACCTACTGTGATCGGTTCAGCTTACTCACAACTGCAAATACTAGCTGTAGGAATAAAGATTAATTAGTATGATGGTTTTAAAGCACAATGGGTTCATTCAAGATACCATTCAGAGCCTCTACATCTCTACGGGTCTGGCAATGAACCTGAGGGCCAGGGGAGCATCATCTACAGACAGAGCTAGTAGGATCGAGGCATGGCAGCTTCAATAGCCATGCTGGAGAGAGCAATGGAGATCCAAAATATCAAACCATCTTTCACTCCCTGGTAATGATTAATTATTCACTTAAGCTAGGTTGCACCTCCTGGCTTTGTGTCCCTAGGAAACCACTGTGTCAGTATTCATTGTCACGCTCTAATCCTAAACAAACATGCAGGTAAATGATAACATCCATCAAATGACCACACAATGTGAAAATCCATTGCAGGGTGTATTTTTTCCTAACAGCATGATTGAATAAATTAACCAGGTAGCTGAGCAGTAACCTTGAGATAAATGATTAGGTGGGTTTATTTTTTATTTGGGGGGGAAAAAAAAAAAAGGAAGATGACACAGTTTTATCATATTTATAATAAAAGTCATTGACATAATAAAACACTCCCATCACATCAGTATTCATTTCTGCAAATAGAGCGCTGACGTTTTATAATATTAACATGTGCTATAAATGTCACTGATATATTAAGATTTTCAGTCTCTCTAACCAAAAATATAGAGAGATAACTGAGGAAGAGATGACTAATTCTAAGAGATTAAAAAGAACATTTTCTCGTGCAATTAAATCATCTTCTGGTGATTGTAAGATGAGTGAAACACACAAAAGGCCTATTCTGTGGTTGCAGTTTTTATCACCCCGCAGAACAATCTCATGCATTGAATAACTGGGGCATGGGGTAAACTTAGGCCTGTTGGGAAGTGCAGCACCTGGTGAGCTACTGGGCAGACTGTGTATTGCATGGTAGTGTGGGTGCAGCTATTGGGGCTTTGCTCAAAATGTGCCTTTGGGCATCTCCTTGAGCTGATGCACATGGTCTGCACCAGGGCTGGATTTCACTCACATCCTCTGGGTTGTAGGGCCAGCATTCAAGAAAAGATCTCTGGGCTTCCTCTTTACTAGAATGTGGACAACAGGAGTTCATACTCAGCCTGTATTCATAGGAGCTCATATTCAGCAGCTGAGTCCTGAACGGGACATTTGCTGGCTGTGCTCTGCTCCTGGGACTGCCAACCTCTTGGCACAAGTTGTTCCTCTGGCTGCATGGAAGAGCTAAGCTCACTAACAAGAATATGATCAGAACACGACCAGGGAGATCCAGAGCCTGCACATGGTCTGTATTGCAGCAAAACCCCAAGAGGTGAGCTGTCAACAGGGGTAGATCCAGTAATGTAACAGTTAATTAATGACTAAGTGATAAACAACGAGTAAGGGTTGAAGGAACCCCTTGACACAGTGCTAAGAAAATCTTGCTGAAGTTCCTGGGTCCCATCAAGCTTCCATACAGCACCTATCATACAGCACCTATTTGAGCCATTGAGCTCAAAACAAAGCTCTGTGCTAACCAACAAATAAGCTTATTTCAAACCCAGCAGCCTCTGGTAGGACATCCAGAATATGAACTCTTATGAGTTCTTTTGGTCCTCAAGTTTGAACTTCCTTTATAATGTGGTCTGAGCATTTCATCCCATGATTTTTTAACTACACCTGTAATTTCTGTCTTGTCATTTTTATAATAGGGAGGTGTTTGTGTTCTGTACAAAGTCAGTACAGAATTTTCACACCAGCACACTTTGTGAGTCACTTATGGGGCCTTTCCCCCTTTTAACCAGCAGTTAAAGCAGTGCAGCACCTGAAATGCGTTCCCTCCCAGCTGTTTAAATGACACATCAGTATTAATTGTTTTTCCCCCTACATGGAAATAACATGCATTTATACAACAGGTCATTTCCCTAGAAAGCTTGCAATCTGATAAAGAAAAAGAAAGAAAAGAACCAGGAGCAAGCAGTTAAGGGGCTGACCCAGAGCCGCACAGGTTGGTATCATGAGAGGAACAGCAAATAATTTTACCTGAGGCACAGGCTGAATTTAAAGATCAGTTGCTTTGGCTGTCGAGATTTGATTGCAGCAATGCAGTGCAGTTCTCCCAGCATAAAAAAGGTACTGACTGCAAAAGGGTGGGAGAAAGGCAGCAAACTAAATAATTTGTATATGTCTGGATCTATCTGTATATCCGTATCTGTCTGCCTGTCTATCAGTCTTCCTTAACCTCCTGTTTTCCACTGAGATGCAGACAGCTTTACATTGTTGTCATCAAGTCCCCAAACAAATGTCACAGACATTGCCAAATTTCAGTTCACAGGAGAGACAATGTGTGTGCTTTCTATTATTTATTTATATTCAGGGAAACAGTGCTGGTTTAATTACGCCTGAATAGCTACAGAGGTACCAAAGGCCTATATGAATGTATTCCTAGCCGTTTGGAGTCATGAGTTTTAATTAGGCCTGCAGCGTTCTTCCAGTTCCATTTTGCCACTGTTGCAACTCAGTCTTTGAATGGGAGCAGGCGATGGGAAATAAACCTGGTAAACATGTTCTACAAACACCTCGTTGACCTTCAGCAGCTACAGCCTTACTTACTGCCCAAGCATTTGTTTAAGGGTAATTTGATCATGGGAATCCTCCTGGGGTTACTGATGCTCCAGGTCTCGAAAGGGGTCTGGCAGGGTTTATTTGTGTCACTTGCCAGGGTTTCCTCTCCTGGGAGTCCCAATTACAGCGGCATCAGGGAGGTATAAATTCAGATCTCCAGGCTCCGTGTGTCTCTGCAGATGAACTCACTGGTGCCTATGAGAGCCAATTCCCGTTATAAAACACCACGTAAAACGACAGAGACCTTGGGACCGCTTAGAGCAGAAGAAATAATAAACATCCCACAGAGAGGAAATGAAGTTCCCCCCCTCCCGTCTTTCCTTTTCGCTCCACCGCATAATAATGGTGAGTGTTTGGATTGCAGGGGGCTGCCGGGGCCACGGGTGAGAGGAGGAGGGAGAAGCAAAGGCAGCAGAAATGGAGATTTTGTACTTACTAAAGCAAGTTATTTTTCAACCTGCGCTCAGCTCTAAAGTTCACCACTGAATTATTAAGTGTGGCAGGCTCAGAATCTGCTTCAGCAAATAACAGCTATATTTCTTTTGGAAATCATGGGTGCCCGAATCTTGGGGCTGTGGGAAAAGCAGAACAGTGTATGGACTGGAGCTGGCCATCTTTGCGCCATCCCCAGGAGGTGCTCTGGGGTCCAGAGTTCTTCACCTGGTCACTGTCCTTCCCCTATCACAGGCTGCTTGTCTCTAGTCTCAGCCACGTTGCCACATGGTGATGGGGAAGAAGAGGTAACCTCGGAACAGGCAGCAAGAGAAGCAGAATAGACTGTAGGATCTGGACTCGTGAAGGGAAAGGTCAGGATTCATGGAATCCTGATGTGGAAAAAAAATTGTGACATAGCTAAACTTGCATTCTTTCAGGTGCTGCCAAATATCCCATACTGCAAATAGTTAAAAAGCATCTGAACATGTGCACTCATATGCAAAGGAGGAAGGGGTAAAAAGACCAACTTTTTACTCTTATGCCCCATCCCTGGCAGTGTTCAAGGCCAGACTGGATGGGGCTAGGAGCAACCTGGTCTAGTGGAAGTGTCTGTGTGGCAGAGTGCTGGAATTGGATGAGTTTTAAGGTCCCTTCCAACCCAAACCATTCTAGGATTCTATGATCAGCCACAAACTGTACCCAGGTTAAACAAATCACTGCCTAATAATAGACACTACTGATCTCTATAAACAGTCATCTCCCCGTTTATTCTTTGACTGCAGGTAAAATACTTACCATTGCTGACTTGCTAGGATAAGATCTTGAGGTTTCAGTGTGGTTGCACTGCTGGAAGGAGGGGAAAGCTTAGAGCTGCTCTTCCAGACAAGTTGCAGACTCAGGCCAGCATCACTGAGAAGGTGGTGTTTGATTCACACTGTGAAGATTCCTCTTGTTACTGAAGTGCTGAAGACTTAATTATGTTTTTAGATGATAGCTTAGACTCGGCAGCACAAGCTGAATTGTACAAACAAGGAAGCTGACTCAACCAGACACCCAAGACAGCCCAGCCCAACCCCTTCAAATGCAGTGCATAGATGATTGCTTCTCCTACAAGATTAAAAACTGAAGCAACACGAAGGCTTAGTATGTTTCACAATGAATTCTGATTTATCAAACATGATTAGTGGATTATGAATATGGATGTGATTTCTGAAACCAAAAGAAAGTTCATGTGGCTCATCCTTCCTTAAAAGATTAATTTGAACTCCAGCAGCAGCAACAGCAATACAAATATATTGCATGTAAAGTCAGGAAATGCGAAAAAGGAGAGAGGAAAGAGAGATATTGGAAGAATCAGGTATAGCTCAAGCAGGATCAGCTATGTCCAGGGATTTACTGAAGTCCTGTACAGTAAATGCGGTTTCAACAAGGAACAGAGATGTCTAGAATCTATTTTTACATTGTTATTAACCCTTGTGCTTTAATCTACTCCCACAAACCAGAAGTTTAGACTTGAGGGAGTTCTATCTCAGCAATACTATTTGTCTTTTCACTTCTTTTCCCCAGACACAGCCCTCAAGGTTTGGCATCAGTTCCCATCTGCAGGAGCCATACTGAAGGTTCTTTATCACAGCAGGCTTCCCAGAGGCCAGCAATCTTCTGCCACCTGGTTAAGCTGGCTTTATAGCTGTGTCACATCAGAAGAAGTGAATAAAGGAGTAATTAGGGGACAAGAGAAGGCACAGTGCAGCTCTAGCAGGACTGCCTGGAGATGAAAAGACAGTGGTTTTGGGGTGTGAAGCTGGATGCAAAGATAAAGTTTCACACTGAAGGCTGGTGGTAGCAATGAAGCATTTGGGAGCTGGCTACAAACCCATGAAGGACATACTGGGACAAGTAGGTCTTGGATATTATTAAGGTGACCTCCAGCCAAAACTCCGGGTTTTCTGCCTGAAAAGGCAGTGAGTCTTATCCTCAGAGCAACTTCCATGTGCTCCTTGTAAGGCAGCACAAACACAGCCAGTGACCATGTTTCTATGCTGCGGACAAGAGCAAAGAGCTACTCCTCAGTTGTGAGGGCTTGTACCTCTGAGCAATATCATATTTATCAAGAGAGCACTCTGCCTAACCACACAAGGTCTCCTGTGCTCATCACCATGGTATCTGAGTGTCTCATTTATTATAGAAACAAACAACTCACTTCAGAAACGAGTTAAGGTTGCTAAGTGACAACAATGTACTTACTTACCACATCATTTGCAAAACCCTCACACTTAAAAACAAGGAAATGAATGATTAAGGACTCCTGAAACCCTATACTGCCCACATGTTAAATCTGTATTTTTTAGCTGAGTACAAAGAAGTGCACTTTTTCTTTAGGCAAAACAACCTCCTGCTTAACCTGTGGATTGTTTTCTTTTTCGTTTCCCCTCTTTTAGGTGATATTTTCTATTTCATTGAATTTGGTGTACAAACATTTTCTTTGAAGGAATATTCCTAAGAGGTAAATATAATTAGTTACTTGAACTATTTCCAAGTCCCATTACTAACAGCTTATACTGCATTTGTAATATGTGCCCGGTTTTCTAGGTGAAAGAAAAAAGTCCATAATATCGTCTTCAAATCAACATTCATTTTGGAGGTGTTCCACATTGTTTGAAAAGGATTTGTTTTCTGTTTAAATTCTAGAAGTGGTCATAGAAAAGTCAGAATTAAGGTTGTTGAGATGTTTTCTGACACATTTCATTGTATTTGACAAAACGACTTAGAATCCAAACTCATCTAAAGTCAAGAAGAACTTTGTCACTGTGCTCAGACTGGTCAGGATTTCACCCTTTGTATGTTTTGTGAAGGCAATAAAAGATGTATGACGTTCTTAATTATTTATCTGCTGGCTTTTAAACACTTGGGGTTTGTACCTAATGCAACAGAAACAAGTGGTGCTGAGGGAGTAATGCCGTTACTTAATTGCAACTCGTTTGAGGAACAAAACTGCTGTTTATTTCAGGATTTCTTAGATCACTCTGATGTTTATTTTCTGCTTTTCTATCTTTTCTTTTCGTGGGGATAAATGAAGATCCAGGGTCTGCCTCCATTTGCAGTAGACCAGAGATTAGAAAGACATGAATCTACATTGTTGGAGAAACCCCACACCTGCTGGGAACTTGTACCTGAATGGGCTGGAATAGGTACCAGTTAGTTAAATTCAACTTGTGATCAGCCATGGTTAAGCTAATAAGAGCAGGAATCCCACATCCTTCTCATCCACTGTCTCCCATTGCTGAGGAGGATACCTCCACTGGGGTCCTGTCTAAGTCCACATCCTCAGCTGGTTCTCTGGGCTGCTGGCTGAGCCATGCTGTGATCCAGGTTTCCAAGCAGTCAGGATGTAAAAGAGAGGAAAGTGCTCTCCTTCCTTTGTCCCCACCATTACAGCACTCACAAGAGGAGTTTTGAAAGGATTTGGTACTCACTGAGCTGTGCTCCTTAGAAAAATGTGGCCACTCATTTTGAGGCCTAAATGGGAGTTGGATAATGTGGTTTTGGTTGCTGGAAGAATTAGTCAGTGACAAAAGGGCAGTCACAGCAGCTCTTCTCCATTAGCTTCATCCAGCAATATCAATTATGGGAGCTCTATCCCAAGGTTTCAAATAATAGCTATTTTTCTGCAATGTTATCATTTTTGCACATAGAAATGCCTTTTGTATGAACCACTGTCAAGGTCTAATCTAATCTATTTATCTGTATTTACAAGGCACTTATCTTCTGTAGCATCTAAGTGCTCCACATGGATTAATAGACAACACTGTCATCCAAATGCCATGTTTCAGTGCTTTGTAACACAATGAAAAATATCCTGGACTAAAAACTTGCCTCTTGGATCCTATGTGAAATGGAAATCATGATGAAGACCATGACTGTATGGGGATCAAGAAAAACACTATAGGCCAAAACCTGCTGTCATAATTCTTGTTGATGTCAGTGGATTTGATGCCACCATTGGTTTTGAAGTTGTCTCTCCTTGGTACAGCAGAGGCTCATGTCCAACCCAGAATGGCTGCTTCCATCACCTGTATTAATGCAGGACCTGGCTTCCCTTTGGTATCATCTTCCTAGCATAGGCAGCATCCCCAGCATCCCCATGCTGACCCCTGGGGTGCAAGAACACTTAGAGAACAACAGTTCCTTAAGAGAGGTCCTGGGCTCCATCCAGTCGTGGTTTGCTATAGCAGAGAAAGCAATTCTGATTGCAAATTGCCCTACAGCTGCTTGCTGCTCACACTGCAAACCTGAGGTGGATTTGGCCTGGCTAAATGGTACCTTCCCCTGTAAGAGAGAGCACCTTCTGGAAATACCCCTCAAGGAAATCATGAACTTTCCATTGCATTCTGGGCAAGGGGGTAGAAGAGGGAGATCAGGAAAGATCCCTGTTCCTTTGCTTAGGGAGGCTCTGAACCTCCGGGAGAGACTCTCCAAGTCTCAGCACTACACACTTCAGGGTTTGCTTAGCCCTGCTTTGATTCAACAGACTCAGTATCCAAACAAACAAGGGTTTAGCTGAATCATAAATAAAGCCAGCACCCGCAAACTCCCCTTTCTCCTTCCAAAGGATTTGTCTTAGTTTGCATTTTGAGGATTAGATTTGCCTCTGATGAGTAGCTATGAGAACAGATCAAAACGTGTCTTGTTGTTCAATGACTTGTCCTGTTCACTCCTCAACCGCAGACGGCATTTTCAAGCCAGCAAAGGCCCCTATGCCCCTTTCTCCTGAATTGTGCCTCTGGACTGTGTGATACGGTTTGACAAGAGACAAAAAAGAGAAAAGTGAAGGGAAAATATCAGCCCTTCACACAGCAGTAGATAGATATATTTTTAACAGTAAACCAGAATAAATTCCTAGCTCTCCCTTTTCCTTCATCCTTAATTTCCCTAAATGAGACACTTTCTGTGATGTATTCTCCCCAGGCAAAACAAAATCAGTTTTTCCTCTGATTTTGGCTGGCTGGGTCAGGCCAAAACTGCCTTACAGGGCCCATACATTACACGGCAGGCAGGAATAATGGGAGAAGTGGGAAGAGGGGAAGCTGGACAGCACAACAGGACAATTAAATCCTGCATAAAGCAAGGAGAAAAGGAATGGATTTTGGTAAGGGAGAGATAAGGATGATTCTTTTGCCAGATTCCTCAAGAGAAGTGGTGTGGGGGAGAGAAGAAGAATTTTATAGTAAGAGGTGGAAGAAAAAGAGGTTATAAACCTCAAAAGGCTGAATGCCTCATGCTAGCAATGCAGGTATCTGAATGCAGCTGAAAGTGGATGTTTCTCAGCTGCGAGAGAAGGCCCTGTTCAGAGCAGCTGTCACTACAATCTCCTAATTGGAAATAATTGGGATTCTGTCTCAAACCACAAAGCCCTGAATTAGCCAGCGCAGCCTCCATCAGGAAGCATCTGTTGCCATCTCCAATGGCAACAGTTCAACTCCCCCTCCGCATCCAGCCCTCTCCCTCCACCCGCCAACTGGCAGGAGATGCCCGTTCCACCCCGAGCATCCTGCATCTGCAGTGGGCCAGGGTGCAGAGGCAGCACATGGAGAAGCAGGAAGAGGATGAGGCCTTGGAAGCTGAGGCCACCCTGGGTTGCCCTGGAGGGTCATGATGGGGTGGCCAAGGGGTGCGGAGGACAGTGGGATATGGAGGGAGAGATATAGCCTGGAGAAGCAGCTCCACTCCCCAGCACAGCTCCACTCCCCAGCACTGCTCCACAGTGGCTGTTCCAACATCACCCAGCACAAAGGGCCCTAGGAAAGACTGTTGGTATTAGTACTTTTTGCTGATTATGTTAATAGCTCTTTTGTGGTGTTCATGTGCTTGTGTATAATTAAGATGGGGTTTATTTGTTTAGTTTTGGTTTTGCATGACAAGGGGGAATGGGAAAAATAGTGACAATAGTAAAGAAAAATGAAAAGAGTCCTTAAGCTTTTTGGGGTGGTTTTTTTGTAGGGTGGGGAACCGGGAGCAGCTGACACTAAAATATTTGGAAGAGGAAAGAGTGACTCCTCATTGAGCCTTGGTGGGTGATAGGCAGTAAAATGCTTGCTTGCTGAAGAACAGGCCTTCTGAGAGAGCTGGGGGTCATGGAATCATGGAATAGTTTGGGTTAGAAGGGACCTTCAAAAGCCATCTAGTCTGCAATGAGCTGTGACAGACCTCCTACTAGCCAGTCGGGTTGTTTTGCTTCCTCCCATTTCCCTGCAGGCTGGATGTGCCACATTCATCCCTTAAGGGTTACAGCTCCACCTTACCAGGACATCGCAGCTCCCCTGCGTGCCTGCTTGTGCCCAACCAAAGTGCAGAGCTGCTGGGTTTCCCCTGGTCCCTGAGAAGCAAATCCTCTCAGGAGCCATAGAATCATGGAATAACAGATTGGGGTCCCTGTCTATGCTTTGTGAGGAAGCAGGGGATGGGTGATGCTTTGAAAACCAGAGAGCCAGACTTGCATAGGCATCACCCTGTAGGGAAGAGTCTGAAAAGACCATCAAATTAACTGATTACTGCAAAATGTGCGCTAGCTTCCCTTCTACATGCTCCAGGCTTCCTTCTTTCCATCCACCCAAGTACTGAAGCCCTATAAATGGGGATTGCAGACAGTGTGTGAAGTAATTTTTATGGCTGAAAAAAAGGTACGGAGTTAACAGATGCTTTTAAAGCACATTCGTCCTAACCTGGGTGCCTTGGAGCCATTCTTGCTCTAGAATTGCACTTAAAGATTTTTCACCCTGGAACTTGGGAGACTAAAGAGTTTGATGCATTTTGATAACAAATTGGATCAAATTGTCTGGGTACTCTGTGCCTGGGGCAGATGTTGCAATGAAGCTGGAAAACACTTGGAAAAGCCTGATTCCCCTTCTCTATGATATCTGCATGATGCTGGGCTGTGAAATGGAGGAAGGGGAACTTTTCCTCAAGAAATCATCCTTTGCTGATGTTTCTTTGCTTAATAGAGTTTAATAACTGGTTGAGTTAGTCTAGCTTTCCTGGGAAAGTTTCACTAGCTCCTCTTTTGCTTCCTACCTTGGATCTTCATTAGCTGAGCAGGTTCTCCTACTCACCTGCCTATTTTGTAGCATGTGAAACTCAGCTCTTAGCAAACACTGAAGTGATTTGTTTTTCAAGCCTTTTAAGGACACCAACTTACTCCTCTCTCAGCTTCACGCAAGAAGAGGGAGATGGTGAGCCTTTGCTTTCCTTATTGGCAGTATGTTAGCTTCTTTCTACCTCTTGAGATCAAGGCTGCTTTGTGCTTAGCACTGTGGACCTGTGACTGAAGAGACGCTCCCTGTCCTATAATGTTTACTCAGCAGGGAAGAGGTGAGATGGGAAAAGAAAAGCCAAGATCAGCAGAGGAAGGTTTAACATAAAGTCACATAAAGGAGGGGGAAATGTGTCTGCTGAAGCTCAGGCTGATTTTTAAGCCCCCAGAGACCACTGTCTCCTAGCCTGTCAAGGTCTACTTATAAATTTCCCCTTTCGGAGAGTGGTACTGACTGTAAGAGGGTGGGAGAAAGGCAGAGAATCCATAAATCATTTAGCTGTGTTTTGTGTATAATTATATATCAAGCTCCCTTTTTTTTTTCCACTGAGATGTAGACATTCAAAACATTCTCCTCAGCTCCCCAAGTAGATATCAAACAAATTGCTAGGTTTTGGTTGGCAGGCGAGAAACATCGTGACTACGCCAAATGCCAAATGGCAACAGGGCACCCCAGGGAGAAAACTGCTAGAGTTGGTGTTGTAGATGAGTGAAACATGCACACTGGGGATGTTTGGGGCTAATTTATGGGCACAGAGGGGAAGCAAATCACAGCTCTGTACCTGCACCTTCTCTCCATCTATCCCATCTCAAACTGGCAGCATGAGGGTGTGTGTTTATGCTCACGAGAATTCAGTGCAAAGCAGCAGAAGCTCAGATAGAAAAGCACTTGAGAGAACTCCTTTTTCTCACTGCACTAGAATTGGGACTGATTTACATCTTGTCTTTCACTTAGGGTACCTATATTTCTTTGTAATCCAGCCTCTGGTGCGGGGTGCTGCTTTCTATTCCTGACCCCTGTTCTACAGCTCACACTAATCCTATCTATAAATTAGTTCATTTACTAAACATCAAGCATAAAACAAACAGCCTGATGGCCTATTTACCTGGCCATAATCCTGAATCAATACCATTTCCTTCTTCTGTCTAAATCAGAGGTGATTATCTGTACCATATTTGAAGTGTTAATGGTCCAAATGGTAAGTACTTTAAAGATGGGATCTTGGTGGGGGATTGGGGTATCTTTCTTCCTGTATATGTGATATTGTTAATATATAAATCAATTTATACTATAATATGACAACAGCCCACCCATCAGGCTTCTGTATACAACACACATTGCCAAATCATAGTATGGCCTGAAAGTCCATATTGTTTGGAAGCTGAGCTTTTCAGTCATTGCCAAATCACAGTATGTCCTGAAAGTCCATATTGTTTGGAAGCTGAGCTTTTCAGTCCTTGCTAACAAAATCTTAGGCAAAGCCTGAAAGAAATCTTGCTAACTATAGCTGGTATAATGTTAGAGGTCAATTTCTTGTTTGCTGAAAAAGTAATTCCAGCGCACAGGAAGCTTTTCACAGATTTGTTTGGACTCCCTCAAAGAGCTAATCTGGAAACAAGAGCAAATAAGAAAGATAATATCCCATTTTGGCATTTTAGAAACAAAAAGTGTCTTCAAAAAGAAATGGTGTTTTCTGTTACTCAAATTTTATCTGTCTTGAGCTCAAGGGTCCCCAGAGATGAAAAGAATTCTTATGCTTAACAAAAAAATAAACTTTCCAATTGAGCCTAAGAGAAATTCCCTTTTCCTTTTATTTTCAAAACTAATGATAAAGGGGGAGGGGAAACAATGCATAATCCATGTGGGTTTGGGTGAATCCTAATGACTTGTTTTACCCCCCTTGCTTTGTACAGGAAAGCAACAAGGAAACCTCTGAAGCTTCGCAGAGAGACACTACACTTAAGGGATGTCCTATTGCACGGCATCATCTTGAGTTTTGAGGCAGGAAGCTCCAATTTCTCCTACTTCATCCCTTCACAAGCACACTGAAAACAGGCTTTATAAATCAGTCAGACACCAAGGACAAAACTGTTTGCCCGGATATACATGCTTCATTCTTAGGGACAAGGCCTCAGCGTCTGTGATTCTGGCTGGGTGCGACTCATACCCAGAAGGGATGTGGCAGAGAAATCACTTCCCCATTTGTTAAGGAACTCACTTAACTACTCTCAACAGGAGTGTAAAGACAGAGCTAGTGGCCTTGAGTCACTTGTTAGTCAAAGAAGACTCCAGAATGCTACAGTGTTTTGAGCATCAACAGAGGCAGCAGAGAATTGGCAAGTCCTGGAGGTAATGCAGCAGCCCAGGGAAGTCATTCCCAGGATGGCTGCTTGTCAGACGTTTTCCGAGGAGAAAAGTTACCGAGAGGGAAGGCATACTTTTACACAGGCAAAGTATTTCCTTCTCCCCACTGTCTGGTCTTGTTCTGTACCAAAATGAAGTTTACCATGAGGAGTTTTCTTTTAATGGGGTCCTGTGATCAGTTATGCAAAACTATAAGTGATCCCAGCTTGCTTGCAGTCACTTGCATTATCCAGAATCATTTATCTTTGCTACCAATCAAACTGTAAGGTCTCCTTTACTGCTATTACTACTAGAAAATAAATAAAGACTTATAGAATCACAGACTGGTTTGGCTTGGAAGGTATCTTAAAGGCCATCTAGTTTCAACCCCCTGCCATGGGCAGGGAAAGTGGAGCTGCAAGAAATACTGAGGTAGATCTATGAAGCAGAGCCCAATGTCATGGCTCCTTTGGTGCACCACTAAACAGGCTGAGTTATGAACCTGTTTGATTTTCTCCTGTAGGCCTGGATTTCCTTACGACATCCTCTTGTGCCACACAGATCTCAAGCTACAGTATGCATCAAACTCTTCTGTTGGATCTGATCCCTCTTTTTTCACAGCCCAGCCATACTTGCCCATGAAGAAGTGAACAAGTGAGTGCCTTGATGTGTTTCCAGAGATGAGTGAAAGGAAAATCTCATCATCCTTTCAGAGAACCCCAAGCTGGAGTTATTCTTGGGTCTGACCAAGGTAGGACAAAGTTGATAATTTTCCGGCTTCCTGTCCCCTCCTTTGCCCTGTTGCCACCTCCACTTTGGGCTCAGGAATACCCTGACTCCAGAAACTAGTCTCCTGGATATTTGGAGATGCTTTTTGGATTCCCCTTCTTGTAAAAGTTCTCACGTTGGAGACAGAGATGTGGGCAGGAACACAAAGGGCTCTGACTCCATTCAGCCGTTATCCACCCTGATTAATTTTACAGCTAATGACTCTCCAGACATGGTGATGTATGGGGCTCTGTCAGTGACAAAAAAATTGAACTTTTACTAATTAAGTAGAACATCTTCATAAGGTGAAAGGTTTTGCTAACGAAAGTAACTCACAAAGAATTATGCTGGCTAGAGAGTGCTGCCGAGATCACACAGGGAAGGGAGGGAGAGCACAGTATAAAATATTCACTGCAGCTACCAGTCCAAGGTTGTCTCTGCACAGAGACTACTCACTGCCACATTTCCTGGGCTGCAGCCTCCTCTGTCTCAGAAGAACACGGTTGACACTTTGTGCATCACCCCCTGACTGCATGATGACTGCTGTTTAATGAGGTTCCCTTGGCCCAGCAGCAGGGATGTGTCTTATCTGTTGCAATCACCATGTGAGATCTTAAGGTCCTTTCTAACCCTAACTATTCTATGAGTCTATGAGTACATACAGGATGGCGTGAGGTTCATGGTGATGTAAGGATGTGATTGTTTAGCTTTTATTCCAGTAAGTGCCACCGAGGTACTGCACTGTGCAAGAGGACAGCCTCAGATATAGACCAGGATGAGTGAACACGTGGCCTTTGTGAAAAGGCTGCACAAAGGACTTAACATCTGACTGAACAAAAATAATCCACCTTAGTACAAGGAAAGAAGCAGCAGGAGCAGTGTCCTGGTGTGGGATGTGAGATGGAAAAGAGGTGGTGCAGCTGCACAGGTCTACAGCCACACCATCATATATTGAGAGCGCAGAATCACTACCACAGGTTGCAGCAGTAGAAGGACCACAGGTCACTTATGGCTCTTCCTTCTGTGTCCACAGAGTGCTGAAACTGCCCCTGGGGAGCTGAAAGCTGAGCCATGGACTGTGCTTGCCCCACTGAGCCCCTTTTGCTAAGGAATTCCTCTAAACTGCTACAGCCCCGCTGCAGCATCCGTAGGGATTCTGATCAAAAGAACACATCCCTGCCAGGTCATGGCAGAGGAAAACGGCTCTGCTTTTATAGGAAGGACTGCTGAAGAGTAAACCAGCAAATTGTCTGTGTCTTTCCTACCCAGTAATGTCTGGAAAGAAACACCTGAAATAAGACAGTGATGATTTCCACCTGATGAAGGTATGGCCCCATGTTCTGCAGCCTTGCCTCTTTTATCCTCACACCCCTACCCCTTTCCAATCAACTTCCCACTTGCTGCAAAGCTCATTACTACATAATTCTATTGTTGCCCTTTCAAGCAGAGATTTGTGGTGTTTTAACCAAGAAACCTACATTAAAATATTGAAATAAGTCATTAAATATTTATCTTCTTCAGCTACTTGTAAAGACAGAAGGAAATTGGGGGGGGGGGGGGGAGGGGTCAGAAAGGAGCATAATATTCATATTTTTTGAAGAGACTGTTTACGGTTATGTTGCCTGAGGGACCTGCAAAGACAGAATCACAGAGGCCTTTTCCTCCTTGCACTGTCTCCTTCTCCAGTGGCCTTTTTTTCATTGGAGCATGCAGCTTGTTGCACTCAATTCTCCCCTCTCCTTCTCCAGTATAAATCATGCTTTACTACATTCAGATCAGTCACAGACACAGCTTCAAAGCCAGATGGAAATATGGGAATTGACCCCCTGTCATCTCCTGTGACAGTCCCTGCTTCTCTTCATGCACGCTGATGGAAACCCAGAGCAGCTCTGCCAGAGGCACTGGGGATGCACTGACATGAAATGTGTAGAGCCCAAGGTCTGCACTTGCAGCTTCTGCACAGGCTGCTCATTCCTTTTCCATCTGCATGTAAAGGAAACACGGAGATGGGGAAAGATGGCAGGAATTACCTTCACAGGTAGCAGCTAGCAAATCATCATTAGACAGCACTTACAAGGAGGAAGCTACTGAGAGATCTCTAATAATGTGAAGTGCTGGGATCTCTGATGTCAAGTGCCAGACAAGAGGCTGATGTGACTGGAGCTGAGGGCATCTTCATGATTTTGCCCCTTAGCATAGCTTTAAGGATTCTCCCTGGAATTCTCAGTTCTTACATCCACAATAACAACTCTGCCTTCCACAGACCTGCATGACTGCAGTCAAATCACTTCTTCTTAGCCCAATAATCTTTGAAGATCACAGAATCCCAGACTGGTTTGTGCTAGAAGGGACCTTAAAGCTCATCAAGCTCCAATCCCCTGTCACGGGCAGGGACGTCTTCCACCAGAGCAGGTTGCTCCAAGCCACGTCCAACCTGGCCTTGAGCACTCGTGATGGAAGGCAGACTGAGTGTTCTGTGAGCCCTGGCCACTGAATGACTAAATTCCCACCTTGGAGGGAATGTGGTCCCCAGTTATATAAAGTAGAAGAACATTTCTCCACTACTCTCACAAACGCACTCTCCACTCTCAAGCACTCCACTTCTAGAGTGCTTAACAGCCTGCTTAGGGCAGCCCGCTTTGGTCTGTGCTCAGGCACACACACATTCCTGGACATGCTGAATTGTTGTCACTTGATTTTTAAGGCTTTTAATTTCCATCTCCAGGTGACAGCGTCAAAGGAACCAAAATGATCATCCCACAGAACTAAAAGAACCCAACAGTTTGTGAAGCAGCTGGCCAGCACAAACAGCAAACAAAAACCCACTGGAGCTTGTTCTGCCTCAATTCGGTGGGCAGCCTGGCTTGTGGGGTAAAGAGCAGTGCCGGAGCCCCTTACCTGGGTCACCTGCATCTCAATGCACCTATGCATGAAGGTCAGGGATATTTGTGTGTGAGGAGCTGGCACACAAAGCAGCAGAACCGATATCAGACGCTTTGCATTCAACATCCCCAAGTTCAGGATGAGAAAAGCCATTCAGAGAAAGGGAGCACACCTCACACAGGATTCTGTGGTGGAGACTGCTGCAGATTCTACCCCAATATTGTGTCTTTTTTTCTGCATTACCTGGTTAAAATACATCAACATATCAAATGGTGCTTACACATACGTGAAGAAAAAGTAGTGACCCCTAAAATCACACCATCTGCAGGAGACTTAAAAAGATCCCTTTAAAGCGGCAAAACTTTCTGGCTGGCCTTGGTAGCTGTCTGGACAAGGGACCCTCAGTATGAGGAGACCTGGCTGTGGTCATGCTATGTAAGAACACAGACAGCTGGTAGTGCTAGAGCACATACTGCAGTATGGGGAAAGCTCTCCAGAGAACACTGAGTCCTACAGCAGAGATGGGACTATTTGGATTTTACACCCCATTATATCAAGTGCCCTTTTCCCTCTCCATCAGTCCCTAAAAGTGCCTATAATAAATAATTTGCCTTTAGAAAAGTCATCAATTCCCACTAATTTTGTTAATTCATTGAATCCCCACACAAGTATGATGGTATTTTTTGTGTACAGAAATTAAATATTTCACCCCCAGGTCCATAGACCTCAGTTTCAAAGTCATATTTTTCTTTTACTCTATTTTCTCCCTTTCTTTCTCCGTTTCCTTCTTTCCTTTCACTCTTTTTCTTTTCCTTTCTCTTTTCCTTTCCTTTCATTTCACTTCTTTCCCGTGCTCAGGTTTCTGACGAAACACACTCAGGAACCACCCCACAAGCTGGCAACTCCCTCTGACACTTTGTAATAATAATTAAATGAACAGTTTTGAGCTGCTCAGCGCTTTGATGTGTTTCAGGTGCTTTTTCCCCTGTCTGTCTGGGAAACAGGGGAGACTGTGCCAGATGTTGGCCCACGTACAGGGGAATAGGAGGAGGAAGATTTCTTTGAGACACAAATAAGAGCCGCATTATGCATGATTCAGCACCTCATGTAAAAATTTGGCCCCTATCAAAAGGAACACAAAAGGCTGATCACAATGAGCAATAAACCAAAAATAGGCTGGCGAGAGGAGTGTGCTGTGGGTTTCAGAGCGGGGCAGGACAATTAGAGCTGTGCAAGATAGTCACAGGGACAAAAATAGATCCGATTCCTAATGGAAGGTGCCTTTGAAATTTGGGATTTGCATCTTGTGTGTGTGTGCTTTCAACTCAAAAATAGCAACTTGGTTAAATAGAAAAAGGGAAAGTAGGAAGATAAAAATAAATATTAATTTATTGTAACAATAATACATCTACATCTGGAAGAAACCCAGGAGTATTGCTCATGTAAGACTGAACAAAAGATTGTGTTTTGTTTTGTTTTGCTTTAACAAATGCGTTTCTAATTCTAATCCCTATAAGAAAAATATTGTAGCTCCTTTCCTTGCAGCAGGCAGCGAAAAAGCATCTCAGCCCAGTGATATCAGGAACCCATGTGCACGTTCTTGATCTTCCACTGACTCCTGGGGAATTAAATGGCCGCAGTTTTTGATAGGCAGTTGAGTACCTGGTGGGATTCTCAAATGCACTTCAGGGCCTGACAGCCATACACAGGTTTCTTTGCATTTTTCTCCCTCTGTGCACTACAGGTGATGGGGATGGAAGGATTTCCTCAACTCCCATGGAAGACAACAAAATGCTTTGGTGAAAATTAAGAGAAGATTTAAAGGCAGGTGGAACCATCAGCTTTGAAAGAGCTTGGCATAATACTACTAATAAATACTAATACTAATGCTAATAATAATGGCAACAGCTTCTCCACTTTTCACCCATGACAATCCTTTTGACTTTGTCCCACTGGCACCCGTGCAGGGAGGCAGGCAGGCACTCCTTGGAACAAGATGCCCATCCAAAGCAATTCAAGGACCTTATTTGCAATTCTCATTATTAATACTTCAGAGTGGATTTTAAAGATGCTTCCTGCTGCTACTATTTTGACTCTTTCAGCTCTACTCTGAGTACTGACCTCTTTTGAAGCTACTAGTCTTTGTACTGCTGTGATAGCCCCCCAGGTTCAACACATTGATCAGCTTTCTCTCTGCTTTCTCTCACTACAAGGATAGGAAATTTCCTTCCCACTGTCCTAAAAGAAGTGGCCTGTATGTGGGCACAAGTCCTCATCCTGGATGCTGTAGTCCTTGCCTGGATCCCTCTTTGCCCTTTGCAGGAAGGTTCTGCCTCAGGTAAAAACAGCTTCATGCTTCTTCTGTGTTTATTCTGTTACTTGCCTCTAACAACCTTTTCCAAGGTATTAGGTGGTTAATACACCATTAGGGCACACAGCTGATGCTTGAAATCCTAACATTTTCCACATTTTATATATCAGCTCATTACCAAAAGTGTGATCCTATGCTGACATTTCTTTTGTAACTTTTTCTCACACTACTCTCACAGACCTACAGATACATCTTCATTCCTTTTTGGTGCTTTAACATCTCCCATTCCTGGTTCCTTTTCCCGGGGGGTGAAACAGAAGAACTTGTTCATAAGCAGAAAGGGATCTTGTGTCTGTTGCTCATTAGAACATCCCACTCAGTTCTATTCTTTTACTGGACTCTCTCAGCCCAGTGATGTGGGCTTGGATACAGTTAGCTACAAAAATCCTTAAAATAAATCCCAGGACATCAGTAAGGATGGCAAATCCTAATGCTGACAACATCCATCTGTTTGCCAGCTTTCTGGTAAAACGGGAGAGAACTGGAGCCCACACCTTCCATCACCTTCCACTGGAAAGGAAGATGCTGCTCTTACCGGTTCTGATTTGATTTCATCTGTTGGAGTGGGGCAGGAAGGCTGGGCCTGAGTGTGATGAGGATGAACAGCCCTGCTCTCTCCCCACTCCTCTTTGGCACTCTCATACTCTGACATTTATTTGGAGAAATGAGGACATGCTGAGATGTTTTGGGAGGAGGGAGCTGGCACATTTCTCAGCTGACAGGAATCTGTGGTGGTGGCCACCTTTAGTGGTGATGGATTTTTGCAGACACCGCCAAGATCATTACCAAAAGTTCGGTCACATGCACCAAGATCAGCCTGAAAGAGCTCACCGTGACAGATCAGCCTAACCTGAGTGATTTTTGATGGGGCCTGCAAAGGAATCCCCCTTATAATAAAACTGTTTTCAGGCCAAGCAAATGACAATGCTGCCCAGCTCAAAAACATGTCCAGCCCTTTGCTGCACTACTTACTTTGCCAGCCAAATGAACACCCTCAGAGCTTTGGATAGGGATGACAGAGGAGAGAGAAAGGGCTGAACAGAGCCCATGAAAGCATCACTTTCAGCCCAGAGCTGTATTTTGCCCTCATCTCCTCCCCATGTTCCTGGGGCTGTGAAAAATGCTCAAAAGCATTTGAGAGTCAACCACCCTGATGTAGATGAGGGAGAGTATTCCCAAAATGCCTCTTGCAAGGATTCTTGCATTTAATTGCACACAAGATTAGAGATCTTACACATTGTCTTAGAAATGCTGAAGACAAGCTCAAGCCCATCCCACCCACCATGCAAAAGGCAGTCCAGGGAGTTGCTTTGGGCAGCATTTCTCGCAGAGATGCAGAAATCTCAGGACAGATGCTCTTTGTGAGCACCTCCAATGACAGCTTCTCTCAGACACCTCTGATCTGAGTAGTCACTGACCACCACAACACAGAAACCTTCTCCTCTGCCTTTCCACATCCCATCAACAGAAAGACACAGGAGTCATTTTATTTAACACCTTATTTTTTACCATCTTTCTTGGGTGACAAATAGCATGAGACATACAGTGGTTAGGGCTCAAATATGAGACAAGGAAAATGTCAGTGGCTATTTTTACCTCTGCCTCAGAGCAGCCATTCACACTTTTGGTTTTTCCTTCAGCTGTGTTGGTAGCACTTTGGAAATGCTTGGGTAAAAAGGTGAATTGTCATCACTTTCTACACGTATCTCTGGGAAAATGGACCACTTGGACCTCGGGAAAGTTTAGCTTTTCAATTTCTATTCCTACATGAAGTTCCAAGTATCAGAAAGCTCAGATAACCCAGCTGACTTTGTAACTATGCCTTTAATTTAATTGTCCATACTGAGAAACTCTATCCTAAAGGATCTCCAGTATTTCAACCATTTAACTCTCTAAGCCAAGAGGCAGTGGGAAACACCTAAATCCTTGTGTATTCTAGAAGTGCGATGGGAATTATGGACCATTTTTGAACGAATGAAAGATGTCCAATGGTATAGCAAAAGACAGAACTAATCTGTTTTAACCTTGAATTGAGTTGTCAAGGAGAATAAACCCAAAGGCAAAGCTACCTTTACTCTCTAAGCCACCACTATTTTTCTCCCTCTTTCATTCTCCTTTCCAAAATGCATGAACTTGACAGAATGGCAGAAAGAAAAGATCAAGATCAAACAAGCCACCACTACCAAATCCCTCTACCTCAAAAGACAGCCCTGGAAGTTTGTTGCAATATCAGCAGGAAAAGCAATATCCGCCTCTGAAAAATTAATATGATGCTCACTAGCTGTCTAGTTCCTCCTCTGCTTGTCAATAATTCTGTTCATTCTACGAATATTAAACCTGTTTGCTAGAGCCCATAATGTGACAAGAAGCTGATGCCTGAAAGCACGATTACTTTCAACTACACATCATATTTAATTTATGACATAACCCGGTGTTATTGCTTTTATTGAGGAACTGTACAGTGTAAAATGATTATTTGTTAAAGATTTCACTGTAGTAAAGGAAAAGGGGGGAAAAAATAGAAAAAGAGAAAAATCTTTACTGCTCCTAAAAAGGCACTTGTAAATGGTTTTTTGCTGAAAAGATACAGGGATGGGAGTTACTATTATAACATAGCTTTTGGCTTCACACATTTTTGCACTGCAAAACAGATCCACCTTTCTCCATCACTTAATTCAATCTCCTTACTGTGACAGGAACAAACAGTAGAGGAATAAAGTGAAGCTCTTTCTGATGGGGTGATGTACACGTAACTTTTCCACACTCGATGTCATTAAATCTAGGTGGTTTGTTTGGGCTGGACAATCTAAGTCCCACATCTAAGCTTACATTCCATATTACTGTAAAGTGATAAGAATAGTTTATACTGAGGTACTGTCCTTGTGGCCCAGCTATGATGCAGATGTAGGATGATGCTGAGCATGAGCAAAATGAAAGATGACATTCCTGCCTTGAAAGAACATGCACTTTGATTTGAAAAGGTAGGACAAAAAGGAGTTTTGTTTTAGGCATATGACAAACCAAAGACCAGCCACAGATGCATTGGAATTAATGCTCATATTGCAACTGAATTTCAATAAAGGTACTATTTCTTTGGCTTCCAAGTTGTCCACTGGAGTTGCCTGTATTTTTATGGACTCTAAGAGAGGCAGGTACCTTAGATGACTACTATGAATGCTGATGGTTGAGTCACAGGATACTCCCCGATGTCCATTTCCCATTTTAGAGTTTCAGTTCAGAGGTATAAATGACAAGCCTGAAACTCATTTGAAAAGCCAATGTTGTGGTCCTCCTCCAACATTTCAGCTCCTGAGGATAGGACACTGACTTGCAGCTCTGAACAGCCTTATGGGCATTTCATTGAACCTCTATGGATCTTGCCTTCCTAATTCTAGACCCAGAGATAGTGACTGCGAACATCCCGTACAAAACTGATCCCTTCAGGAGACTGAATAAGAGCCAAGACATCCCCAGCACAGTATTTTAGTCCTAACACCATCCTCTTCCAGACACACATGGTTTCAGTTTAAGTGCTGGGGAAGGGATGAAGTTCAGTTTATAAGAAACTGGATAAAAGATTAAAACATAAAGGAAATGCATTACTCAGTCCCAAGTCTTAGAAATGAATTATCTGCCAATTCCTGAAACCATGATATCAGCTGGAGTTTTATCTCTGGTTTCATTCAGGCAATAATACAGCATCTTGAGAAGAAGTTCTGAAGTCTGCAACTTAAATAGAGATGTCCCTCCCGATTAAGAAGTGTGCTGTATTTCTATAATACACAGAAATGCAGTCTCAGAAGAATTCTTGGAGTGGTTTCATACTGAAACAGATGTAATGAAGAATGCAACCTGCTGCTGTGAACCATTTCTCTTGCTAATTGGTTACAAACAATATTACTGATGGCATCAATAGATGAAACAAGGATTAAGAAATAAGGCAGGAAGGTTTTAGATGAATTTCTGTTGGGTGGCTGGTTGCAAATACCAGTTGAAGACCTTATTGTTGGGGCTTCCCTAAGATAGCTCTTTCCCTGTACAGTTTTTGTTCTCTGAAATTTTTGGACCTCGTGCTGCAACTTCCCTGTTCACCAGGAAGTTCACAGAGTCTCCCGATTCCATCCAGCTCTGACTCCAAAAAAGAGAAGAAAAAAAAATGTGATCATTTTCTCTGTAGGGTTTTCACCCAAGTTTTATTTCCCTGGTTGAAAGCAAATGGTCTGCGTTTCCCAGAAAGGCTTAAATAAGGCTTAAATAAGAGGAATGATTCAACTTGCTGTTTCATTGCTTTCTGATGCCTGCCACTTTCTGCCTTCCAGATGCCAACAAGATCTTAACTGGGATTCTGGGAAACACAAGAGACCTGCAGTCTCTGATCACATAAAAAGAACAGAATGAGAAAATAAGATGGAAGGGGAAAGCAAGATAGAATAAAGCAGATCAGCAAAAAAAAAAAAAAAGAAGATCTACACCACTGATAAGATTTCTAGATGGCCTGGGGAGTTTTGTTTGTCCCCCAGACATTGCTGTTTAACTGAATAAGGGTCTTCCCATGCTCTCATGTGAGCATAATTTTCCCTTCTTCCCTTTCCCTGGATCCATTCTCTCATTCCCTTTTCCCTCCTATTGCTCTTCAGTAGCCTTCAAAATGAGACCTCCTACTTTCCAAGGGGACTACTAAATCATGTAAGCTTGTTCACTGAGGTGAGCAGTGGTTCACAGCCAACCTTGCCAAGCAGGCTTTGGAGTGGGATTAGTTTTCCCCTTCCTGGCACTCCAGCCAGTGCCTCCCACATGTGCTTTGGTACAAATGCGGTCTCTGCCTAGCACAGCCATTCATATTCTAAAGGACATGAAAGCTTGCCTCGAAGTTAGCTGGTTTTCTTTGCTTACATACCCATCCCTGATTCTAGTCGTTCAAACGTAACTCTTGAGTAACTAAAAGGAAGGCAGTTCCGGGAGTTACATTTGTTTTGCTTCTAAAACTCTCCCTCCTCTCTGAGGACTTTGCCAGAGTTGATTTCTCAATTGCTTTTCTGATTTCTCCTCTGACAGCTTGCTCTGTGTGAGGGATGTGGCATTGACTTTCAGCAGCAGAACTTGTGCCTTGTTCCCTGCTGACCCGCAGGGCTATGCAACTCAGTGAAAAGCCATTAATTCCATCTGTGGTCTACCAGATTAAAACTTCTCTTCCAATAACATTTCAAATATCAGTTGCTTTGCCTTAATATCTTTCTTCCATAATATTTCTCCCAGCTCCACACACTCTGCTCCCCTGGGTAATTCCCTTTTCTATGAGTATTGTTGGTACTTTAAAAACACATATTCTTGCCTTTTTTTGTGTTGTTCTCCACTGAATCTTGCTGTCTCCTACTTCATCCCTTCCTTCTCCCACCCTTATTCTATTCTTATGTGATCAGAAGCAGCAGGTCTTCTCTACACTTCGCAAAGTCCCAAATTACAGCCCTGAGACTTGCAGTTACCAGGGACTTCCTACGTGGTCAGCCTGCAAAACTTTGTTTGTCAAAACAACAACCACTAAATTTGCTGGCACTATGCATGCAGAATGCACCAAAATGGGTTTCTGAGTAACCCCTTAAGAACCATGCCAGTGATTTCCCTACCAACCAACCAAGACATCCCTGTTTCCACTGGACTGACTTCTAAACCCTTATGTCCAGACTTCAGCTTCAGGGAATGGAGAGGCTGTGAAGTGTTTCATACTCCACCAACCCCGAAGACAGGCCTGGACTATGACTCCACAGCCTATGTCACAAGGCTTTTGTGGGTGGTAGCTTGTTTTTGTTTCTATAACTGAGCCCCAGAAGTTAGGGATACAGCATGAAGATCATCACTTGGTACATCCTCCTCTTCCTCTGCCAACACCTTCCAGATTTGGAACAGCAAAGCTTGCATGTAGGTTCAGTGTCAGTAGGCATGCGCTTGTGTAGGAGAGGGACAAAAAGAGATGACAAGCACTTGATGCTGTTACTAACTCTCCTGACGTCATTGAGGACCTTCCAGCCTCTGCCCAGAGGCAGAAATTAGCCTGGGCCCAGAAGAGTTTGTTATGGTTTCTCCTTTCTATGTTAACACTTGTCAAAGCGCTTATCTTAACTTCCCCTCTCCCTTAACCCTCCTCTCTCCTGCTACTTAGCCAACAGAGATCCGTATCTGCTTTAGTGGGATGGCAGGAGGCTGGGCAGTGCTGATGAGCAGGCTTCATCCCAGGGAAACACAGTAAACCAAGAATCAGTGAAAGGAAGCAGCAGAGGCAGCAGGTTTCTCTGCAGAGGAAATGGTGATAACCCATAATAATCATCTGCCATACAGGAAACAAGTGTGTTTGCCCAGGAAGAGAGTGGAAATGGGAAAGGTACTTCATTTCTCTAAAGTACCATGGGGTTGGTAGAATATAAGGGCCAGACCTGGGTGAGGTTGCCACCAGAAGATGCAGTTCCCACCCCAGCAGAGTACTGGGCAGCACCCTTGACCTCATGGCAAAGGTTGATTAGGATGTGGACATCAACAAAGCAAGCCTTAGGAGATGGTTTAGGGGACCTGAGCAGTGTCAAATATGTGGAACTCCAATGCTGCTGCTGAAAAGATCATTCTCAGCTCTCCTTCCCCAACTTTTGACTTCTAGTAGAGCAACAAGCCATAACCCTAGAGCCAAACAGCATAGCATTCCTTTTGCTTGATCTATGTGCTCAGGATACTTTTATCCCCATGTGAACTCAGACTCAGCTAACCTCTGCACTGCTTTCCAACTGACATCTCTCCAACAAGCCAAAACACCACAGGTTCCAATCCCTGCTGATCCTACACAGTTTTAGGATATGGTGCATCCAAGCATTTACACAGGCAATCATTATTTTCCTGGGTTACTAAGGCAAGGGAGAAGGTGGGGCAGAATTATGTAACAGGGCCTGAAATATTCAAGAGAAACAGACACAAATCTCTGTGTGTATTTCATTCAGTGTATTTAGGAAGAAGATGCCTAAAAATAGTAGGAATACTCCATATGGATGTAAACCTGTGCAAAGTGGAATGGACTTAGCTGCATGAGTAGTTTACATTCTTTATCAGAGGAGTTTATCTTCTATTTTTGCTTATGGTATTCCTCAGATCATGATTTTTTCTTATGGTTCATCATTCCAACATTGGGATTTGTGTGTATATATATATATATGCATATGTGTATATATATATATATATATACGTACATACACATAAAATTTGACAGGATTTTCCAGTTGGTCTGATTTTAGTTTGCCTCAGTGTTTCAATTGCATGGGTGAGTTGAATCGTATGGTCTTATTATTCATAACATGAGGAAGTCGCAATCACTGCTGAATAGCCATGCACATGAATGCTGAAATCCATGTTTGTATGGAGTTCTATGGTGCAAATATTTATTGCTGTTGTTGTTATTATTGTTGATTTTCTGATAGCAGGAGGATGTCCATTGTCCCTGGCCTCCTGGTGGACACAGAGGGGTGCAAGACAACTGAAGGAAATTCGTTATATGCTTGGAGGAGGTAGTAATACCAACATTACCATTATATTCTTCCTGCCTGATATTTTGTTCCTGAACTGAATACTTAATTCTTCTTCAAGGACCAGCTTTAGCACAGTCAAGGCCCTCTGTGAAATCAACACAGTGTACTCATGCAGGAAAATTGTTTAGATGGGAATAGGGGAGAGACTCAAATTATGAAAGGTTCTATATTATGCATATATATATATAAAAATATAAACTTTGGACCCATGCTGACCCTTTTATACTTCTAGGCATTTACCTATACCTGGTCTAGTGGTACAAACAAAGAGAGAATTAGCTGGATCTGCTCTATTACGAAGTAATTTTGCCATTTCCTAATCATTCCCTCATTAGTACCTCAGTCAATAGTCAGATGGTGCAATTTGCTTTCACATGGTTTTCAAATGCGAAACAAGTAGAAGGATCTTCCACACTAAAACCACTCCCAAAGGCTGACAATGCCCTGAAATGAGGTGTTTTATGGGGAAGGATAGGACCCTTAAAGCCAGCTTGCCTTAACCTTCATCACTCAGAGAATAAAGCACAGGAAAGTGTTTCTCTGTGCATCTTCTAAAGCCTAGTTCTCTGATGGTTCACCATTTTTGGGCTAGGGACTAAAATCCTGCTCAAAGGATAGTAAAACTCAGAAATGTCAATCTCTTAATGACATCTATAGCTTCAAAAGGAGAAAAAGATAAAAATAAAAGGCAAAATAAGGCATTGAGGCTTCCTGTGACGACCAAGTATAAAGCAGCTGCAGGCTGGGAATCATGCCCTCTTTGAATGAAAGCTGGGATCCCTGAAATCCAAAGCATACTTCTTCATTAGCCTCGTCTGCAAAATGCAGGCAAGTGCTATCTTAAAGGCAGCTCTGGGGTTTTATTTGCTTGCTTGTTTGCCTGTCTGTTTCTGAGCAGCCAAAGCAAACTTCTCCAGGGACCTGTTTGATTCCTCTCTGCAGTCTGGGCTGCAGTATTGATCCTGGAGAGGAGATGTGTGTTTTGTGTATGTGTGTATGTGAGTAAGTGAAAGCTTGTAGGAATGCAGAAGAGATGAGCCAGGCATGGAATTCACCTAAAAGCCCCATCCCCTCCCCACAGCACATCTCTTCCTCCTCTCCCTGAGTCCAAGTGAAGAGAAACTCATGTATTGCCGTTGCTTCAAAACCCAGTTGTAATTTACTGGCTAATGGAAGACGTATTGACAAAAGTTGACATTAAGTGGAACTAATTGCACTGTAACTGCTAAATAACTAAGAAATAACTACCCTGTAATTTATGGCACAGCACAGACTCTGTGTAGCAACTTTCAGAGCCGTTCTATCGGCACAGAGCTCACTGATGCATGAGCTGCAGAACTTTTCCCCTGCCAATAGGATCCAGTCAATGTGAAATTGCCAGCTCTGCAAACACACATTGCCATGACGAGAGCATAAAGCCAGCCAAGCTTCCCCCATCCCACCGCAGCCCTGCTCCAGAGCAATAGGATAAATGACTGTTAAGATGCTCTTCCCAGACCATTAATTTTACTTCTGGTTTTCATTTAGAGTCCTAATTCCACCTGGGATGTCCTCCCTCCTTTCATCAAGGTGTGCGCAGGAGCCCATGCCACCTCCTGCATCCCTCAATTGATGGCTTCCCATTGTGGATACCAAGGAATGGGGTACATAGAAAAGTCAAGTCTGTAGTAATTGTGGCAACAAAACTGTTTCCTCCACTGAAATAATGTCAAATGAGGCATTAACCATACAGCTGGGAGCAGGGGAAAGCAAGATTCACATTTGCACAAGGAGGATGGGGTACACCAAGGGACAGAGGGAATCTCTGCCATACATCACTGTCACGCAGCAATATCCGCATCTAATTCAGAAGATATGTTTGAATGTGCCTTGTTCCATCTGATCAACCTCACGATTTCTTAGGGCTCATCACTGAAGTTGGTGAGAAAACAGGCATTTTGTCTCCAGAGAAATCTAGCAACTAAATATTTGTTTATGTCTCGGATAGGACCAAATCAGAAAATATGGGTTTGAAAGATCTCTTTGCAGAAGTTATGCCACCACCTACTGAAATGCTTCATTTTGGCGTTATTGAGATGCACTTTAGTACTGCAGGACTGGATGGTATATGGCTATGTAACAGAATAAAATTAAGATTCTAATATAGAAGTGAAAACAAGTGGGAAATGGAGCAGAAAAGAGCCGAAATAATAAAAAATTTAAAATCCATTTTGATTTCAAATCGAGTCAATATTTTGCCTTTGAAATGTCATTGGAATTAGATCACGCCAATGAAGCATTCACATTTTTACCTATTACCTAAAGAACAACCTTTTCCCTGGGGGGAAATGTTCCACACACCAATTTGCAGCCAAACGCAAACCAGACAATTTCTCGAGTGGAAACTTTTCACTGCAGAAGTCAGTACTTTGTGCTTTGCTTGTGCAGCATCAAGCACAGCGGGGCACATCTCCAGACACCACCGCGACAGAGAGCACAAAGAATAGAGCTGTTGGTCAGGGGCTTTGCTGATGAGCCCCAGAGGCTGATATATTGTGCATAAGAAAAATGGACAATTTGGAGGTAATGAGAGAAGGGAGAGAGAAAAAACAGCCTGCGTTTGAGATGGGAAGACAGAGAAAAGAGGGTGAGATTGCAAAGATGGGGAGTTGCGGAGAGAGGTGTAATTCAGCACCTTCTTCTGCCTGATTCCTTCCACCTCCATTATCGTGCACCAGAACAACTCATTCTTTTTTTCTTTTTCCAGAAAGTGTAATAATGTTCCACAGGTGAAGGAGTTATCTCAGCTTTTCTCTTCCTCAGCAAAGCTAACCCGCAGTACATGAAATAAAGGTCACCTTGGAAAATAGGTGCTGCAACTCACAAAGGAGCCCTTTCCTGTGACAGGGAGTCTTTTCTGAAGGGGGCTGTTAGGTTTTGTGCTTGGGAGGAGGAGAAAATGGAGTTGATCCCGTAGTCACCCTGCTAGATTTCCAAATTGACTTTTGAACAGGACCTAGGAGACTCTTTTTCCCATGCCATCAGGAGCAGGATACCCCTGGGGAGATGTTGAGGATGGGGATGGAGAGGAAGGCAGCACTGCTTAATCCCACATCAGGGATTAGAACGAAATTCACCCTCACATCTTTCCCAAACCAATGATGCCAGGGATGCTCTGAGGAGCAAAGACAGTGTGCTTGCAGCATGCCAAATGCACAAGAAGGGGAAGGAAAAGACAAATTCCATGTGTCACGTGCTGGCATGGCTCTGTAACAGCAGCAGGCAGCATGGTGTGCATGGGATTTATGTGTCTGTCTGCTCCCTGGCTATGGCATGCAGCACAGCAGGGCCATGACTGTGGTGGTAGGAGCCTTTGGGATGTTATTGGAACAAAAACTTCATGCATGTTTTGATACATTTGTTTTGCAGCTGAATCCGAGCTAGTTTTAAAACAAACCTGAAAGGGATCTCTGAAGGGAAGCAGCCCATTGACGTGATTAAATAAAAGGTCTGGCTGTAGTTTTAAATGAAAGACTTGCACGAACTAAATACACTTTGCTTTGTGCCCTGAAGCTCATTAAACAACACACTAAGCCATGCAAAGAGATCTACAGGACACTACACTGGGATTTTTCCTTTTAAGTGCCACTGTGCTGATCAGGAGTGAAGAGGATGGTTCTGGGCAGCAGCAGCAGGGATCTCAGGTGTTTAGTGTTCAGCTGGAAGAGGTCTGGGTGTATTCCTGTCTGATTTCTTTGTTACTGTCACTTTTACATCCTTGGATAACTACAAACACCCCTTCTGTAAGGGTTTATTTAATTTACTAGCAGATCCTGTCATCGCGATCAGTGCTTGGGTGAAAAATAGTTTTATTTTCATTGAATTTTGTCATATTTTTAAATAACTGACAATAATTTTGCCCAGCTCCAGAGGTTTGTCTTTCTTTACCTCAAATTGGAAGTTGCAGAATGGCTCTTAACGCTTCCTAAAAGCCTTGAAGGGTTGGCACACAGAGACACCACACACCTTGAGCTTGGTCATGCAGCTCTGTCAAGCAAATATTCTCTTGTTTTGAAGGCACTGGACACCAGTGTGGGCGTTGGTGAAACATATTCCTGGACTAGAAAATGGGGCTCTTTTAAACTCCTTCCCCCCCCCGGCTCTGAGGATCCCTTCCCATTGTCTGCAGTGAGCCGCAGTTCAAAGACTGTCAGAGCACATAAACATGACACAGTAACTGAGAACATCAAAGAGCATTATGTTTTCCATACACAGAGAGTGACAAGCTGCCTAACTCTTGCTATTAAAAATTCAGACAAAAAGAAAAAACAATTCAAGGGAAATCAAAGTAAAATCTCCAGGAGAGAGTCAGATGCCACACATTTCTGTACTATTCTCTTATCTTTTTTGCCTTGCAAAGTGGCCTTTAAAATTGGTTCCTAAAAATATATATAAAACCTAATTTGCAGCAGTTACATTGCTGACTATAGAGAAAAGAAAAGGTGTGTAAGTGTTGTGGTGTAATATTTGGACAGTCAGCGAAGTTCAGGTTGGATACAAGGAAGAAGTCCTATACTGTGAGGGTGGTCAGGCGCTGGCACAGGTTGCCCAAACTTCTTTGGTGAATACCCCATCCCTGGCAGCACTCAAAACCAGGTTAGGCAGAGTCTTGAGTGACATGGTCTAGCATGAGGCATCCCTGTCCATGGCAGGGGGTTGGCACTGAGTGATCTCAAGGTCTTTTCCAACCCAAACCATTCTGATTCTGGAATGGAAACTCTGCCACCTCAAGTAAATAAAGTGGAAGAAAACCTTTAAGACAAAGAAGTCCTTCACCACCCCTGACATCCATGTTTGAATCCATCAAAGCTGGATTTATGGCCTTAGTTCTGGTGCTATAAGGAGACCGTCCATGGAAGGATTGTCTATAAAGGTACCATGGAAAAAAAGAAATGAGGGATATAAGGACTAAAAACTTGAGACCTTCTAGTTGGCAAAATAGCTAAATAAATGATATGTAAAACCAATGAGAAGCAAAGGAGAAAAACTGGTAGTGTAAGCAGATGCAGAGGCAGCATATAGCTAATTTTCTGCCATAGAAGGCACTGACACGCATTGGGCACGGTTTGAAAAAGGACAGAAACAGTAACAGAAACTTTTACTTTCAAAGCACTGAAATTCATAGAGAATTGGGATCAAATTTAGTGAGGACTTTTGGACCAAATAAAGGGAGCAGAAAGGATTTTTGAAATCTTTAAACTTTTCAAAACTTTGTTGAAAGATTTATTTTCAAAGTCTTTTGTATTAAGCTTTTTTGTTTCACATCAGCATTTTCATTTTAACAATCAGCTTAAAGGAAAAATAGGTGAAGAGGTTAAATAACTTTGAGAAGTGAACTTCATTTCTTAAGCAAATGCAGTGCTCCAGATTAAACATGGGTTTGGACTTCTCTTTAAATTGTTTCTTTTCCTTTCATTCTCCTTTCAAATATACTTTCAAACTTTAAATTATTAAAAGTGGATTTTGCCCTTTAACACTTTCATTTTTAGCTTCTTTTTCAAATACATATTACTAAAGGAAAAGTTCTCCATTTAGGTCTAATCACTGATAACTCCTGGAAAAATATATGGTAGTAACCATTGTTTGTACAGTACTGAAAAGGCTTCGATAACACACCATTAGCAAAACTACCAAAGAGACTGGATAAGGCTCAGGAACAAGCTGTTACGTGAGCTTCCACTGAGGCATTGCAACTGGTATGAACCTCAACTTTCTACCTTCTCTACACATAGAATCATGGACTTGCCTAGTTAGGCAAGGCTTCAAAGCTGCTGTGGCCTCATGAATCACAGAATCTCAGTATCATGGGCTGGTTTGGGTTGGAAGGGACCCTAAAGTTCATCTGGTTTAAATCCCCTGCAACAGGCAGGGACACCTTCCATGAGACCAAGTTGCTCCAAACCCTGTCCAACCTGGCTGTGAACACTGCCAGGGATGAACACTGTAACAGGGATGTTAGCTAGCTTCTCTAGGTAACCTGTGCCAGTGCCTCATCACCCTCAATTCCTTCCTTCCAATCTGCTCAATGCCAACACAGATTTAAATGCTACCTGCTGCCTCATTAGCAAAGAAATAAAGCTCCAGGTAGCATTTCTGTGCACAAAATGAGTACTTGGTGATGGCCTCAAGCTGTCCCCTTTCGCAGCTTGTACTCCTCCCTCTGAATCCAGCTGCAACAGCCTTTCTGGAGATGATTCAATTTTCTCCATCCTTCATGCCTTCTAAGCTGTGCTTAGAAAATCAAGGCCCTTGGGACTGGCATGGGAGCAACCGAAGCTTGTGCACAGAATATGCCCAGCTAATCCAAACCAAAGGCAACTGGCCTGTGATTTGACTTGACTTGCTTCTTGTTTTGTTCTTCTCGGGGTGGTGTTCTTCTCTCTCTGTTCCTATTTACAAGCTAGGGGTTATTTGAAATGGGTTATTTATTTGTTTATGCACTTCTATTATCACAAGAACCAAATTGCAACCTTCAAGAAAACGTGTTTGTGAAGGGTGGTGGCAAGGGGGGAGCCAACAAATTGAAGTCAGAGAGAGGGGGGCTACATCTTTATTGAAAGACAACATCAAATTAATTTCCCCCTGGGCTCAGGAACTCATGTAAAATTTATAGGCTGTTTGTTAATTTTCCTGTAGTGCCAGCAGCATGGGTGCTTGTGATTCAAAGGGAAGGGATGGGAAGAACAGAGAGAAGAAGGGAAAGAGGGAGGGCAAAGCAGAAGGAGAGCAGCCTTGGCCAGGCTGACATGGGTCTGTACACGAAATGACCTTGCTCACTTGCCAAGCCTTACATGGGACACACACGGGAAGGCAGCGGGATGGATGGGGGCCCGCTCGACCCGGCTGCTTAAGATTCAATTGGTGTCCTCAGCTCTCTGTACAAAGCTGCCCTTTCAACACCAACACAATGACTTCTCTTACATAACCCAACAGGCAATTTAGCAGGTTCACAACCCAAAATAGAAGGAGAATTAGTTTTGTATTAACACGCTTTCTTTGCCCTCTCCCCACCATCTTTGGCTAGGGTCTGGAGCACCTCCATGGGGGTGTGTGTGTCATTCACGCCTTTTCATCAGCAACACAAGGCAGGACAAGGGACCATAGTCCAAGGCAGCTGGGAAAAACAGGGATGTATCCCCAGCGTCTGAACTGAGGTGGGAGAGCAAGGTCCCCACCAATGTTTTACAACAGCCCTGAGAGATTTTAAAGGACCCCATTATAACCCTGTCTGCCTCCTAACGTCACAAAGGTTAGTGTTTTCCCAGCAATGCTTACAAGCTGAAGCCACATTAGCAGCACAAAACAAACAAACAAAGAGCTGCAGGAATCGTGTGAATTTCAGTTTCATCCCAAACTTCCGAGCTCTCATAGAAACAGAAAGCATCTGGTTCTTCACTTTAAAGACAAGAGCTGGCAGTGCTGCAAAAATCCCCAGCTGAATAAGAATACGTGTTTTAAAAACAAGCCCCAGCCTTGATTTAGACTTCAGCAGCCCACCACTTCCCTTATCTGTTTGTCATGTTAAGAGCCCTGCTAAGCAAACCTGTGACTTACTTTGCCTTTTGGAATCATAGAATCACAGAATGCTTTGGGTTGGAAAGGACCTTAACATCATCCAGTTCCAACCCCCTGCCATGCGTGCGGACTACTCACCCCAGACCATGTCACCCCAAACTCCATCCAAACTGGCCTTAAATACTGCCAGAGATGGAGCACTTATCACTTCTTTGGGGAACCTGTTCCAGCACTTCACTACTCACACATTAAAGAACTTCTTATATCTAACCTGGACTTCCTCTGTTTCAGTTTGAACCCATCACCCCTTGTCCTATCACTACAGTCCCTTATTAAAAGTCCCTCTCTGACACCCCTGTAGGCCCCCTTCAGATACTGGAAGTCTGCTCTGAGGTCTTTATATCTCTTTTCTGCCCCTTTTCAGTTTCAGTGTGTAACTTCAGCTGCTAGCCCAGGACACTGACCTGTAGTGAATGGTCCCAGACCCATATTCTGATCCCCAGCCTCCCATTTCCTTACCCACTAGAAAATGAGCCTGCAAACCCCATCCTCCAGATGTACTGGAAATGATCAAACCAATAGATTAGATTAATATAGAGAATATATTAGTTTAAGAAATCATACACTGTTCCACCCTAGACTATTAATTTTACACCTACTTCTAACCAGCTACTTTATAGTTAGACAGAAAGAAAGAGCAACCCAGCCTAGAATTAAGTCTGTACCTCCCTCCACTCCTTCATGCCAGGAGAGGTGGGTAGTTATCCTCACAGCAGTCCACAGAAGGGATGAAGAGCATGCCTGCCAGCCAGGGGCAATATCCCTCCTCCATAGTTATGGAGAAGAAATCTGTGCTTCATAAACACACTTCAAAGATGCCACAGTATTAAAAATACATGGACACCATGTGGATCTAAGCTAAATACATATGGCCTTTGATTGCTTGGCATTTCCAATTCATACAGGAACATTACTGTGATGCATTATTGATGATCAGTAGCATTTCACTGTCGCAGACTAAGGACACCTCTTCCTTGCATGCAGCACCCTTCGCTCAGAGACTGAACAGTTTAATTAAGCCGAGATTAACTGTATACACAATTCTGACTGCTGCTGGTTTAGCTATGGAAATGCTACTGCTGCGAGGTAGTAGCACTGTGCTGTTGGAGAGGTGCCCTGCTTGCAGGGGAGTTCCCCCTCCTGGTGCATCAGCTTCTTGCCATACACGCCAGAGCACATCTGTACAGCTGGTGGGCACCGTGGCACAGCTGGAGCTGCTCACCAGGTCCATGATGCTCCACAGGGGAGAGCAGGGATGGGGCACACAGCAAATGGAGAGTGGGGAAGGAGAAGCATTTGTTCAGCTTGTAAGGGCTTGAGACTGTGGGGATGGGCTGGACAGCAGCTGCTGGCTGGCAGGGGTGAGAAAAGCCCTCCCTGGCTCAGCCCCATGGTGCTCACACCACTGCTGGGGTCCTGGCTTGCAGCCCTGCACACACATCATACTCGCTGGGCACTGCTGCAGTCTGCAGCTTAGTTGGACACCCCAACAGCAGACACCTTGAGTTTTCCTGGACAAACTCTCTGTTCTGCTTTGGAAAGTCCTGGTGCTTTCCCTGTTCTCTCCCTGGACATCACAGCCACTCATTGCTTCCCTCTTTCCTGGCCAGAAGCACAGTCTGACCCTGTGAATTGTGTTGCACAGCCGCTGCCCCCGTGTCACAACCATGCACATCCCTGGCTGCTTTGGGGAAATTTCACCCCAAAATGCTGGCATCTCTCTGGCTGGCATTTTATTAACAACTCCTCACTCTGAGTCACTCTCCCTCCCCCTTTTATTCTTTTAAAAAGGAATTCTCCAGAAGCAAGAATTTGGGAGGAGAAGAAGATTTGGAAAGAAAAAAGCAGAATCATTACAACTGAGAAACAGCCCTTGAAACTTATTAGCTCATGACTCATCTCTCTGAAAGGAGCCAATACCTTAATTTCATATTTCGCTGCTCAAATGGAGACCAAAGCACAAACTGAAATGAAACTTTACACTAATGGCTTCTTAATTACACCCATCTAAAAGCAATTACCTGAGGTTTAACAGATACAAAGTTAGGGCTGATGCGGTCACTAGAAGGGAATCGTGTGGCAAGGTTTGTCTGGGAAGAGATGGGCTGTGGAGAAGTGTAACAGCCCGATACCACAGCTGGGCTGCCTCTGCTTCCTCCTCATTGCTTGCCCTGGTGCCAAACAGCAGCTCGGCCGTATCCTCTTGCAGTGTTCCTATGAGCATGTGCATAGCATCAGCCCAGTATCCACAGAGAGGGATATTCCTCAGGAATCCAACTTGCTTCTATTGGAATAGAAATTCCTATCATAAAACTCCAGCGTGGAGGACTTGGCAAATGTGGTGCCAGCAGTACGTGGGAGACAGGATAAGGGAAGGGGGAAGCCCATGGGGAAACCAGACCTTCTGCATCCTAACTCCTGAACAATAACCCATCTTTCAGCCACTTTCACACCTGCACAAGGAGAATCATCCCTGCCAGTCTCATAGTGCACTTTAAGAGCCTCTTAATACTTATTGCAGGTTTTGAAATTAGCCACAAAAAATATCACCACAGGAGCCCAAGGTGGTGGCATTGCTGTTATTATCAGGACTACTATTACTACAATTACTACCATTACCGCAGGTAGATTTCAGCTATGCTTTGTTTGCAGTTTAATGGCTTGGCACTAACAAAGGGACTTCAGCAAGGTGGTGAAGTCTGGGACACAGTGGTACCTGTGTAGGTTTCCTGGACAATATCTGGGGGGAATTAGCTGCCAGGAATGGGATTGAGAATGGACTGTACATGGTGCTGAGAGCCATGTTAGTTGGGAAGCGATAGCTGTTGTGGAGGTGGATTTTGATAGCTGTTGTGGAGGTGGATTTTAAATCCCAGTTCTCTCTAGAGCTTTAGGCTGCAAGGAAACAGCTTCCTCCCTTTTTGGTTTATAGCCCATAAGCATCAAATGGATTGAGGTACCTTCTTTCCCCTGGAAAAAAAAGCCTGAGGAGGAGTCATTCCTTTCCCTCAGAGCATTGGAAAGGGAGTCCAGGAGGTGAATCCCACCTCAAAGGTGAGTATGGATTTTCTTTAGCAAGTGTTTAATACCAAAGCAGAAGGAACCGAGAGCTGCATCCCCTTTCCCACAGGTACTCCAGTCACCAGTCATGCAACCTATGGCATGACTCTTGTTATTGTTATACTGCTACTGAACGCAAGCCTCAGTAAGACCTGCCAAAATTAGTGCTATGGGACTCCCAGGCCAGCCAGGCTCACAAGCTGGACACCTCTTTCTTTTCCTGAAGGAGCAAGCAAAATCTTTTCCTCACTGTTATGCCATGGTAGGACCATAACCTAGGAGGCAAAGTAGAATTATTTAGCTTCCTGCAGGAAAAAGTAATAACTAAACCCCGTCTTCAGTGCATTGGGAAGATGCTGCAATTATTTGATTGAACTCCTGGATAAAAAGACACAGATGAAGCTGTTTTCTTCCTTGCTGATTTTGGTTAGGACATACAATGTATTTGAAGCAGGTCTGATGGCTTATGTCTCTCTAGCAACCTCAGAAGTGGTCTCTGCCCCCTTTACCAGCAGCAACAGAGCATGACACTGCTATGTCCCTAGCAGGAGCCAGCACTGCTGAGGCTGGGAAAACTCAGAACAGTGAATGTATGACTATCAGGAGAGAGGTTTTGAAGGTCATCATTTTTGTCTTGGACACACAGGGTAGGGCAGGATAGCATCTCTTAAGCTGTCTCTCACTCCCATCACTAGCCATGTGGAAGAATGACCTTCAAGATACCAACTAAAACACACATAACAAAGGCAGGGTTCAACTCACGTGCAGTAATGACAGCCACAGACCAACCCATCCAGCCTTGCAATGGTCCTACACCAGCTCATGGCCATGTGAGGAAGGAATAGCCACCACTCACTTCCATATGGTCCCCTTGGCATGAAGGGCTCCCCAAACATTCCCAGCCCTGTTGGACATGTAGAGACCCACCAACAGTTACCGGCATCAGGGTGCCTGCCAGACTCAAGCACCCGCATCATTTGAGGGTCCTTGCACTGTGTTGCACCAATGAATAAGCGAATACAATTATTTGCTAATTAGAGTAATCAGAAAGCATTCTGCAATGGCAGGCTTTTAATTGACTTCCCATTAACAGATAATGATCAGGTCTGCCTCCTGCCAGAATGACCCACCCCACACTTCTTTTTCCCCCTCCAGGGACAAGCAGTTGACCTGAAAGGGAGAAAGCACAGCTGTCCTGAGATCATTCATGGCCAACCTATCCTTCCACTTTGGTCAGGGATGCAACAAACTGAGACTAATAGAAGGGAAAGAGGTTTCTCAAACTCCCTGCAAGGATGGGGAGAGAATCTGTGCAGAGCAGGCTCTGATTTAGCGGAGTTGGATGAGCCTTGTAGCCCGTTCTCTACCCAGGGCAGCCCCTGAGGCAGGGCTGAGACAGGGGTACATGTAGCAGCAGATGCAGTTGCACAGCCCCATCCTTCTGCTGTCAGCTCCCCAGCGCTAGCCCAGGATCCTGCTTGCTTTCCTCCTCTCTAGTCTGTTTAGTAAAGAAGTTCAGAGAACATAAATTCAATTTCACAGCTTCTTTCAGGGTGCCAAACACCTGGTGTTTCTTTGCACTGGAACTAAAGCTAAACATTGCCATCACATTGCACAAAATGTAACTGGGCTGGAAGCTCTTGTTTTGGCAGGAAAGGGTTGAATTCTCTTTCTGAGCTGGTTTCTCTCCAGTTAGGTGTGATTTGCAAGCATCACAAAGACCATCAGATACCCTTCTGTTGGAAGCTTTCTCAAAACAACACACACTGCGATGCCTTCTCATCTAACTCACATCTGAGCTCTCATTTGGGTACTGAGCACTTGGGGGAAAGGCAGAAAATACTGTATCAGAACACAAACCTTGGTTAGGATTTTAAGTGCTTTTGTAATCTATCAAATCCATTTTTCCCAGCAGCAGTGAAAAGCCAACATTCGTTTTCTTCCTGATGCTCAATAACCTGTGCTCCCCACCAGGGGACACGAATTCCTCTTGTCCTTAAAGCACTGATAGTGCAGAAGGCAGCATGTTTGTTAGCTAACTAACAGCCAGATTGAGCTGGTAAGTGCTGAACTTGTTCACAGGTCAAGAGCAGCACTAGTTTCAGGCTCATTTCACTGCCAGCTTCACAAAACAGGTTGAAGTTTCATAACTGTTTCTTTACCTACTGCATAAGATGTGCTTGCAACCGCCTAATTTTGCTTGGTAAGGACAGACAGATGAAGAGACAGAAAACATGACTGGGAAAACTTGGTTTCCTTAGGAACCAACTGAAAAATAAATCAACTTTCTGCCAGGGATGCGATGCCATCCTCAGGAGTCCAGCAGCAGCTTTTCCTTTGCTGTGGGGAAGATGCATTGCCCTCACTCATACGGTTTAAACACAGTAATAATCTGAAGGAAAGGATTTACTAATACACAACAGCTGAGATGTTCTTGGATCAGATCATCTGTTCAAAACCATGTGCAGAGCCTGGTTTATACCAGTTAAGACCTGGCCTTTTATGTTTCTGGAAAAAGAGCAAGCCACAAACAAATGTCTTCTGGTGCATCGATTCACCTTCATTCCAGAGCATTAGCTGGTAAATGGGACTCAGTTCAGATGGCTGTAAAGGCAAATTTGAAACTTGAGCTAAAAGGCTTTGTGGGAAGATGTTGGTTATTGTGAATTCCTGAAGCAAGTGAGCTTGTCCTCTGTAACAGCCAGGAAGGAGAAGATACAGGGGGGCAGCCAGGTCACCAAACTGGTAGCAATGGGATCTCGACACCCTCAGATTGCATGATTAACCTACCTGTAAATACTGGTGCTATGCTGACCACAGGATATTACAGGAGCACAAAAAGACTTAATGTTCATAGAATCATAGAAGAGTTGGGGTTGGATAGGACCTTAAGATCATCCAGTTCCAACCCCCAAATGCTGGCAAAGAGCTTAGAGGTACCTCATGAAAACTGATTTATAGAAGTCTGTATGTTTCTACTGGGCTTACTGTTATGGTCTTCTTTTAGTGGAGGGCTCAGTTCCAACTCATCCAACACATCCAGAGGGACCTGAGGTGCACCTCAACAGTCTTGCACAGGCAAATGGTGTTGGGAAGCAAAAGAATGTGAAGGACTGTCAGGATTTATTTCTTAATTCCTTTTTCCAGGCAGGTGGATAGAGATAGAAACAAGACTGAGCCCGGTCTCTCCTTAATGCTGGTCAGCAATTAAAGTGACCAGGAAATGCAAAAAAGCCCCAGTAAAACAATAGAGAAAAAGGGAAGCAGCAACCAAACTGTGTTTCCCTGGCACGCTATTTTGTTGTCTAGACTGGTTATCGGATGTTGTTTTGTTGTTCTGTTTGCCTAGAGGCAATACCAAAGCTGGGATCCCCATGTACAGGCTGCTTTCTTTAATGAGAGACAATCCTTGCCCCCAGGGATGTGTAATCAGAATAGGCGGGATAAACAAATCGAACGAAGTCGAAGTCGCTGTCTTCATCCTGCATGCACCGATGGAAACAGGACCCCAAAGAGATTAAGTGACTTGCCCGAGGCCACCCAAAAAACCTGTGGCAATGCCAAGTTAAAACTTTCACTGAATCCTAACACACATTCACTGAATCCTAATACCCAGATTTGCTTCCAAGACTGATGTCTCCCTGTTTCTGGAAGGATCCAGGGAGATCCCAGTGAAGACACTGCTGCTGTTCTCCTACAGCTGCATTTCTTCCTGGAGAAATCCAGCCCATCAGCTTCCTCCTTCCTTATACAGAACCTACAGATGGCTTATTACCTCCCTGGAGTGGGCGACAGATCCTTCCCTGAAGGCAGTGGGAGGAGATGGTTGAAAGGGGTGTGGGGGAAGCGGAGTCGCCAGCCTTTCTGAAGCTGGCATGTAAATAGTGTTTTGCAAAAGAGCCACTTATCAAGGAAATTACAGAATCTCTTTGAAGATCCCCCTGGAGGATGCACTAAAAAGATGGCTTGTATGGAACTTAACGAGAGGTTTCCTGCAACACGCTTGGGCTTCATGTAGGCAGGAGCGCTTTGCCGAGAATTAAATCTGCGTTGGAAATGTTAATAAATGCAGACACATGTTCTTGTTTGTAGGACACACTGTGCCTCCTTTATTTATTTCCTTCATTTTATTCTTCTGGATGTAGCTACAGTGCCAACCCCTTTGCCTGACACATCCCTGGGGAACAAGATGCTGTCTCTCCTGTTGGCATCCCTTGGGCTGTTCTGCAGTCCTTTAAGCCTATTGTACTGCTGGTGAGTCTCTAGCCAGGAAGCACAAAGGTAACGGCAGGGGACTGGATGATTGAGTTTCTGGGCAAGCATCAGCTTTCATCGAAGACTGAAACACAGGACAAGGGGTACAGACTCCAGGCTAGCCGAGGCAAAACTTTGCTTCTAGTCTAGGCTGCAAGAAGATTCCCCTTGTCTACCCTGCTAACAGAGGGATGGAAGGGAACCAGGACTGGTTTCCAAGCAGAGATATCCACCTGGATTACATCTCCCATGGCTGAAGCCTCAGGTGCATCCCATATGGAGCAGATGATGAGGTGTTTCTGCTGTCTGGAATTAACAGAGGATGCTCTCCAGCACAGGAACAATTGAAAAACTGAAGCATATGTTCTTCCTCACTAAAAGAAAACCTAAACAGGGTCACCAGCTTTCCACAGCCCTAATATCTTTGCTGTGATTCAGACCAGCACCTTGGCCTATTTGTACCTTCAGATACACTGCCTGAAAGACCTGCACTAGAAGATGGCCTGTCTCTTGCACCTTTTCATAGGAGAGGAACACATCCCAGTAAGTTCACCCAAATATCTATTGGGTGATATAGTTTCCTATAGTTTCCTTTAGTTTCCTATAGTCTCCTTTTTTTTTGTATTCTGGAAACTCCAGTCAGAAAGAGTCCAGCCTGATTTCTAGAACATAACAGGTGCTAAAATCTCTGCAGGTCTCTGCTGAGGCATTCAGCTTCCTTGGAAAGCAGGCATTTCTATTTAAGATCCCAAATCAAGCATTCATAGGAATCCCTTTGTTCTGCAGGGAAGTGCAAGTCTAACTGATGCAAATGTGGATTTAAAAGATATAGCTTCTAGGAATCTATAAAAATGCTTTCATTTCTACACAGCAGTCTGCCTGGTATCTTTTGCCTCCTCACCACACAGCAGATGGAGTAAAAGGCTCACCTTGCTCCCTCCATTTATTACCTTTACACACAGAGTATTAATTTCATCAGCCTCTTCCCTATCAATCCCATATTAATTACTTTGCCTAGATGGTTAAAATCTCTTCCTTCCTCCCACCTAGAACAGTCACAGTGTTTTAGCATCCCCTTCCCCACCACCCAGCTTTTAAGGGTGCCTCTGTACAAACCCCTTCACATTCCTCCTGCAAGGGGTATAATTGCTCTCAAACTTCAATATGAAGAAGATTTCTTCTTCTCACCCTGTTTTTTTGCTTCTTTTTATAAAAGAATAAGAGATGAATTAACGAGACCCCTGTACCAGTCTGAGGGCAGGTCAGCCTGACTCACAGGCCCAGTAAAATCCAGGAAAGGCAGTGATTGAAACTCAGCCTTGGAACTAATCTTTTTTTCAGTTCATATTATTCTCCCTTCCTGTTATTTAATTTACAATATAATTTCATATTCCTGCTCTAGAGCTTCTCTCTTTATATGTACATATATTTTTTTATCCTGCCAGGTTGGATTTGTGTCCGATTTCATTTTGTTAAACAAGGAAGCAGGAGTCATTTTGTGTCCTTGGAGAGAGCAAGAGGATAAATCATTGCTGGAGATGTGTTGAGGCATCTTTCCAAACTCTGGATCATAAGAGGGGATGGAAGAAAGCGTTTTAATAAGGCATTTTGGCACCTGAGCCTGAATGAGGAATTGGCCTTAGAATGTTTGGTGTATTATATCTATTGAAGTATATTACACCACATTAACAAGTATTGATTTTATTGTTCCTTCAGGAGCTGGCAGGAATATTTACAGGTGCATGAAACTGCTGAGGAGGTCAGAGACCTTTATTACTTTATTAACTAGTTCTTTTCTAATGAGATTTGGGTTCACAACCAGTAATCCAAGTCAGCAGCAAAGTACAAATCAGAGCAGCAACAGTGACCATAAACTAGTGCCAAGCAGATAGTGCACAAAAGGTCCTGTGGCCATTCCCAAATGGCTTTTCATTGCTCTTCCCAGGTCTTTCACCATCTGAGTCAATTTTGCAAGGGAAAGAGCTGTGAAATGTGTTGGTGTGCTATGGATGCATAGCTATGAGTTACCCCACCTCTTGTTTTTCTCCCCTTCCTATTCAACAAAGTATCAGACAACAAGCCTCCGAGTAAATGAAAAAATTACTTTCATTATGTGCCATATTCTGTCTTTGCCTAAAGCTTTGTGATATCTGTTTACTGCTCAAAATTAAGTTCAATCTCCACCAAAAAGAAAGAAATTAAAACGAACTTATTTCCCTCCCCCATTAAAAACGACAGAGAGGAATCATGACTTGTTCAAAGCAACCCAGTGCTTTGACAGAACTGTTCCCAAGTTAGCCCTCGAGGTTCAGGTGAGAAGCTTCTCAGGAAGACTTACCAAGAGATCACAGCATCCATTAACTTGCCCTTCTTCTAGCAGCCCTAGGACTTCCTGGTGTGCCTTAAAAAGCTCTTCATTACCAAGAGATGATTCTTCTAACAGAGGTCAGTTGTGACATTGTGGTGTGTGAGCATCTCCAAGCACCAGTGATACAAACCAGGTACTTGTGGCTAAGAAGTCAAATTTCTTCGTTTTACTTTGATGAATGTAATAATCATGCCTACTTGGTGAAAGGTATTGATAGGTCTTTCTAAATACTCTTCTCACAGCCAGCAATACTGTTTCTTCCATTATTCAGAGGGCATCACTAAAACCATTTTAAACAAGACAGTTCCAGCTACCACCTGTCTTAGCAAAAAGAACCAAGATCACCTTTATGTAAGCATTGAAATATCTATTTTCATATCACTGAGGTCAATAGTACCTTTTCCAGTGTTCTTTGATGAGAGATCTCTGCATTACAAACTGGGTTGGAAGTTTTAAGTGTTTGAAGTTTTGGCCAGCTTTATTTTCTGGGCAAATTTAGTTACTACTTGCTAGTATACTTCCTAACTGTTATAATACATTCTTGAAATATCATGAAGAATGTGTTACCATGACTATCAAAGGACAAGCAAGTTATATCTGCAAGTTCTGATCCATATCTCAATAACAAGGTGGTCCCTTAGACAACTTTCTGCCTGGCCACAATAACACATGTCTGTGACCACACTGCTTCCAGCAATGTCTGTGCAAGATCAGCTTTCCCACCAGGTATTATTTGATAGACCCTGCCTCAGGTTCTTGCATTAAACTCAAAATGGGTGTTAGTGTCATGCCAAATGGCTTCCATCTCTATTCCACCATCTACACAATTGATTCATCTCAGCCCAAACCAGCATGACAGGTATATCCATCCATAGAAGGACATTTCCCAGGTAGGATGGGCTGCTAATTGAATGCACCAGATTGCAGCTGACACCCATAATGCTGATTTTCCCTTCTCCTTATAATCATAATGGGATCTCAGCAATAGAGATGGATTTGCTAATTTCTATCTCGTCACTTTCTCCTTTAATCACTGTCAGGCATAAATTAATTTCTGCTTAAGGAGCTTTCAGCTAGAGATTCTGTCATTGCATAGAGTACTTAAAGGTCTTAAATGAGGGTAATCCCAGGACATTTCCTTTCCAATCTGAGATCTCAGAGCATGTAAATATGACTCATCCAAACAACGTCATAGGCCTTTTACTTGGGTAGGAGAGAGAAGGAAGAAAGTTGAATTTTTAGTGTGGGACGTTCAAAAGCAAGATGGAAGCTGCTGACAAGCTGCTTTTTAAATGCCTTCTCAAGCCTGCATTTGCATTACAGTATTGTCCATTGAAAACAGGGAGAACAGACTGTCCAGAGGGCAGTTCAGCCCTTGCAAGACCTAAAATGCCACCAAGAGGACCCTATTTTTCTTAATTTCTGCTGAGGCTGACTCTGCTACTCAAATTGTGTGGTTTAAAGGTATTTAAGTGTGGGCAGGGTGCATTTGAAATCCAGCATGCTGCACTGAAGATACAGGCTGGGGAAAAGCAGTAGGTTCTCAAACTAAACCAGAAGGAGTAAAGTCATTAAGACAAGACATCATTTTTTCCTATAAAAATGCTAGTGAATAAATTATCATTCCTTTTCATTAAAAATTCAGTGGAGATGAAACTGTGTGTGGTGATAATGAGCAAATGTTTGTATTTGCAGGGAAGTGTAACTGCATAGATGGGAAGTTATGGATTTATCCACAGCTTCAATACATTTAGCGCAGCTCCTCGCATGGATGGCTGTCCAGCTGGCTGCACAACTAGCAAGCGAAGAGTTGTCACATCCTGAAAATGGGAACAACTCACCAACAATTAGCTCCTGAGGAAATTTCAGCTATTTTTTTAGTGTTCTATGGGCTTATTCTTTAAAGAGAGGCAAATCTGAAAGACAGCATCTATGTCATTTTCTCTTACTCCTGAGTTTTCAAATAGATCTAGGGAGGGGAGGAATCCCACAAACCTTTCCTCAGCATTCCAGTTTGTCTGAAAGTCACTTTTCTTCAACAAAAACACTGACATTAAAAACTGCTTTCCAGTTTTCTAGATTATCCTTCCCTCTCCTCCCCTCTCAGTTCTCACCATAGATATGTTATTTGTTCACTTACAGCATCACCACCACTTACTAAAAGGAGGTTGTGGGCATGCAGAAACACCCAAGATATGTCCCCCCCCCCCCCCCACACCACTAGGTTGCTACTCCATGTGTCTGTGCTACAGAAGACCTGTTTCTTCCCACCCAGCCATCGTGGGTTTGCTACTCTCTGGACTGCTAGTCCTTCCCTTTCACTAGGCCCTTTCCCTATCCTTTCCTTTTCCATTAGGATCTCTATCTAAGGAGTCTCTCATGGCCCAGACTGCTTGTGCCTTGCAGGATACGAGGCCACGAGCTCAACCTCCCAAGCCATGGCTCATGTCAATGCCCTCCCCTTTCCCCACCAGCATCGTCTTTAAGTGCTTTTAAACGATGCAGTTCCCAGGCTCCCAAGCAGCCAGTTGGCACTTCTTCAAATGAGCCACTGAATGGCAAATGCAGAGATACACTGGGATAAAATGAGCTCCTCTTATTGATTTTCCAAACCAATATGGCACTGACGCTACCTCTTTGTGCCATTTCCCTCCTCTGCCAGGAGGCATTCACACCTCTTTCATCATTTTAATTAGACATTACACCTGACACAAATGCCGAGTTGATTAACCTTAAAGGAGCTGAATAGGTTCTCTGATCGTTAACACGGGGCCCCTGACATGCTATAACTCATGCTAACATGTGCTGTTGCACAAACTCACAGCTTCTTCAGCTCACTCTCCAAAGCCACAATGCAATGTAATAACACCTACAGAGAGCTTTTTATGAGACTGTCTCACATAATAATGCTATAAAAGCCAGATTTAAAAGATGGATTGCCATGGACTCCACAGACTTCACTTTTTAATGTTTACATAAATGCACCTTTTCTATGGTGTTTGAGATAATGGGCCTTCCCAAGTCATGAAAGTCAAGGCAACCATCAGCTTGCCCATCCTCCAGAAGTGGCAGGAAGCAGAGTGCTCTGGTGGGATTCTTCTGTCACTTCCCCAGCTCCACCTTTGCTGGGACGGGGCACAAAGCAGCTTGAAAAGACCCATTTGCTACAAGCATAGCCCTCCTGTGAATTCCTCATTCATAGGAAAAGTCTCTGGTGTGACAAGAATCCAGCCAGCCTTAATGTGCTATTGTTATACTACACTGAAGACAAAAGGAGCAGCATGGAGTTGTGATATGTTTAAGAGTGTTGCCAGAGGAACTGTCTTCCTCCTCAGACTGACTCCCTGGCTTTGTGCAGCTTACAGGCTTTAATTTGCCCATGACTAGGGTAAGCCTAAATCAGCCACTGGCTGACGTAGCCCATGTATAATAATCACTGCAACCTAGACAAGAGAAACCACTGTTTTCACAAACATCATTGCATGCCCAAGAGCCTCAGAGAAGGAAAGTAGCCCAAGCTGCACCAGTTGCAGGCTTCCTCTGGTGGCATACGAAGGCTCTTGGCTATGGGTGTGACAGCCAGGATTTCCCTGCCCTCATGTCAGATCAGATTCCACTTTTGGAAACAGTAAGAGCTGATCCTTCTTCATTAGCAACAGAAGGAGAAGGGATAGGAGATGGTGAAAGTTTTTACCCATTTGCTCTGGAGGGGGAGAATAAGCTGCACAGGAGAAAAGAAAAAGTGATGTGGTATGGCTTAATTGATCTGGGATGAGGAGATACTCCTCGTTCAGCAGCCAGAACCCCACTGAGATTGAGGAATTGCTGGAGATGTATGAATTCTGACGAGATCCCCTGTTAGTTAATCGGCAGCACCGATTTTGCTGTGCATTCCTCTTTCACTTGTTTAGCTTTTTCCCTGCATTAAAACCTGTCAAGCCAGCAAACAAGACAGTGTTTTTTGATTAGGCTGCTCAACTGACAATAAACAAGGGCTTGAAGAATTCTCACCTTCAGTAAAGCAGAAAGGAGGTGTGTGATCCTATTGTGATACAGCTAAGGTACATCATTAGGAAAGGAACTTTTTGGGCTGCCTTGACATCACCTTCAGTCCAGAGTTCCTCATCATCCATACAGTTCACACAGGCTCAGTTAGGAAGGGCTCTGGAGCTTCACAGAGGAGCCAGCCGTCTCCACTGTGAATATCAAGTGTGCAAGCTGTGGATCTTATACTTAAACCCAGCTCTAACTTCACATCCTGCACACATACAGAGGGAGAAATCCCAAGGCAGCAAGGAATTTGTTATTCTTTTGTGATTTGTCTACCTGCATTTTGGAAATAGAAGGGCTTTGTTCATGCCTTTCAAAAAGCTGCTGACAATCCAAACTGAGACATTAGTAGGCAAGAGAGGGCTGCATAAGGATGAGACTGAGCTGATGCATTGTCAGACTCTTCTTATTGTTCCTCCATATGCTCTCCCTGGCATCTGAACCATCTTGCCTGTCTTGTTGGATCCTTCTGTACAGGGTTCCACCTGCTAAGCAGTGGGGAGATGGACAGAAGATTGCACTTTCTGGCTACTTCCATGTCTCCGGCTTCAACATCTGTCCAGTTCTACCTCCTAGGCAAGGAAGCAACAAATTACACATTTCAACTTGCAAAAGCCTGTTGCCACCTTGCATGACAGCCCAGCAGAATGGAGGAGAGGGTACCACAGCTGGCTGCTGTGCAGCATCCTCTTGCATTCCTTCTCAGCACCAGGAAGGCAGATGTCTTGACAAATTGAATGAGCACAAGTGGAAAACAGTGAACACAAACACATCTGTGGTGGTGTCAGACATAAGAAGATGTTGGTGCTGCAAGATGACTATGTTGCCCAACCCTCTTCCCTCTAATGGAGCTACGTTCTCCAGGCATCAGTAGAGAAGGAGAGAGAAAAACTGCCATGCAGCCTGTGAACAGCTCAGGCTGGTAGATACCAGAAGGGCTCAGTTATACCTAATAAGCACTGTTAAGCACTGCACTACCCACCTTACCACCAAGTTACAGCCCCTCCAAGTAAAGGGGGAAGTTGAGGGATGGACAAAATGCTGTTATTCGAGGCAGAAAGACCTGTGGAGGGACTGGAGGGGTTGAGGAATAACCAGTCACAGAATTTGCCTGCATCCACCTGAGCCTTGTGTTGGTTTGCATGAGCGTGCAACACAGGACGATAGCCAAACTGACTGGGAATCTCTTGTCCTGAAGGGCCCCAATTATGCCTTTTCTAGGGAGAAGGATAAGTGATCACCCAATATACGCTTGTGGCCACACATACTCGTGTGGTATTCTCCTTCATGGAGAAAGCTCAATCTTCCTGTTCTCTCCTCCACACAGCCTGCAGCAGCAAGCCTCCTCCTTTCCCCTATTTGCATAAGTGATGATGCAGCCGTCCTAATTATCAAGGGAATCCACTGCTCCCCCCTTCCAGCACCTCCCCCCTAGCTGCTGCTCTTTCCCTGCTACGGGTTTTGCTGGCAGATGGAACCGGAGCCTCCTCAGCCCACTGGCTCTTCCTTGAAGAAGAAGAAAGTGACAGCCCTGCAGGCAGCCGAAAGCGGCTGAACCACAGCAGCATGATTAATCTGTCAGTCTGGAGCATCCCAAAGGCCAGCATCAAGGGTGTGCTCACACAGCCAGCTTTACTGGGGGGAAAAAGGGGGCACAGGATGGACCAGAGGGGTTGCACTATTGCCCTCACACGGACCAAGTACTCTCCCCTCACACTGCTGAGCTGTGCAAGCCGCATCTAAAGTCCCCCTTTTTGTACTGCAGTCTAAGTTCAGGGAAAGTTAGATCTGAAGCATCCAGTTGGGGAGTAACCAGACAGCAAGGATATTAGCAAGCTCATACATATGGAAGGATGACCTTACCAGCTCCGCTCAGTGCTCATTCTGCAAATCAGATATGATTTGCAATCAGCCATGGCCATACTTCCCCCTCAAGTCCTGTCCTTACAGCACTGCTTGCATATGTTTTCACCCATGGTTTTTGGTTTTTCTGTCCTACTTCCATACCTATAACCCATTACCTCAGAAAATTAGCAGTTACCCACAATGCCCTCTCTGCCACATATCTGTTGCTTTGTTTGTGTCAGGATTGGGTGCTTTACACAGAGGAAGATGTATTTTGTCATGTTATTTGTCTGCCTGTAACAAGATTGCTGGCAAAGTCCAGACAACAATAACTGCAGCCACAGGAAGGCCCATTTAGCATGGTCTGGTCTGTATGCAACTTGCTTTTATGTACTTGTTTTAATGTACAGCATCAGATGGTCTACCCATGTGATCATCCTTTTCTGTATGCCTGGAGATGCTCCAAAGAGCTGATGAATCAGTTGGGATTATAGACAAGAGTGAGTTTAGTTATAGACCCTGGGGAGAAATGAGGCCTGTGTGGAAGGAAGTAGGACAGGGGAGATGAAAATAGTCTATCAGGAAAGCAAGCCAAAAATTTGCCGGAATACCAAGCAAAATGCAAGCCAGCCTTCTTCCTTACTCCAACCCATGGGCTCCAGCATCCCACAAGCCATCAGCTGAGCTGTCAGTACACAGTCAGCAATTCTAGGACATGCATTTCAAGACTCGGAGCTGCAAAGCACGAAAGTCAGATTTGGGAGTGTGGAATAGAACAGCAAAGGATGGAATCAGCATCCGTTTCAGATAGTACAAGGAAAGGCTAAGCACCTTCTCCTCTGTCCTGGCCAAGACTCTTTCCTACATTGGTTCTGCTCTGAAAGGACACCAGAGGAAGTCAACCACCCCTTCTCACAGCAACCTTCCACATATGGACTTTCCTGGGTATAGACCCGTGGCTGAACCAACCCTATTAAAGCTTTAAGGCTGTAGAGAGCTTGCACCACTTTCCTTATTGAGAGACCTGGCTCTGGGATCTGTGCTCAAAGATCACCCTCTGCTCTACCTTCCTGTTGGATCTGTTCTGTCATTTTCTACTTGCTCACTTCCTTCTCCCAGCCAGTATCTCGGTTGGATCTGACATGCCCCATCTGCAAATATCCCCATCCAGCCTTTCCAGAGCGGACACAAACATTCACAGCTCCAGCCAGGGAAGAGGTAAATTCCCCCCTGCAGATAGATTCTACAAGAGCCTTTCACCAGGCCCTTGTGCCACAAACAATAGCCAGATGGCCTCACCACACGGGGTCCTACCACATTTTGTAAGTGGCAAACGTGCCAACTCTCTCTTCCTTGCTTGCTTTGAAATGCTCACTCTCCCCACAGCACATACACACGCTCTCAGTTGTCCTGCTTTCCACATTCCAGGTTGGCAATTAGAATCTGCAACCTCTGAGCTTCTCCACAAACTGATGAGCTGCTAAAAATACAGCCCCTGCAGGCTCCCATTCAACTTCTATTTCTGTATTTTTTATTATTTATTTCTTTTTACTTTTGACTTCTTTTTTTTTTTAACCAATTTGAGATGAACAAAGCACTTCAACAAAAGGGAAGAGAAAAAGCTGTGATTGCGAAGATGGATTGCTGCCATTTACTTTGTTCATTTTAATTATACAAAGTCATCACTTAGCAGGGAGCCTCAGGATAGGAAAAGAGAGCACAAAGAAGTTGCCATATCCTACCTCTTTACATCACCATGCTCCATTTGAAAGCTTCCTCTGACATCCTGGGCAACAAGACCTGAACTAGTACTTCCATACTTTTAAATCCTTTCACGTTTTAGAGGTTACCCACCTGCTGTGTGTCTTCAATCTCAAAGGTCCTTAAGGGTCCCAGTCCTCCTTGTAAAACCATACTGAACCAACAGGAACAAGCAGGCTCTTCACTCCTCCCAAAGCTGCACCACCCTCACTCCCCCATCACCCTGCAAGGTGTTTATGAACTTCTCCTAACCAATCCTCTCTTGTCACCTTCTACATTGGCTCCAGCTGGGAGCTGAGCTTGAAAACAACTAAGAAGCTTTAGGACAATTAAGAAGTTCAAGGCAGAAAAGTGCAAGCTAGTGCCTGGGTAAGGCCAGGAAGCAGGACAGCCTCCCTTTTGTCTTCACTAGCAACAAAATCCATCACCTGGGACAAATAATATTCCCTTTACTGAATCCTTGTTGGCAGACTAATAAAGAGTTAATCCCCCTGAAGTTCTATGTGTTATTCAGACTGGGATCTACCCCTGCCTGTGGCAGGGGGTCGGAACTAGATGATCTTTAAAGGTCCCTTCCAACCCAAACCAGTCTATGATCTGTCACTTGGCTAATGCAAGGTGTTTTGGAGGAAGCTATCAAACTGAAGCATTGAAATCCACAAGCTGGAGGGTCTAAGGAGGCTGCTGCATGTTTCCTCAGCCAGCATAGACAGAAGTGATGTGTTCACCTCTCAATCACTGCAGATTTCAGCTTGATAGACACCAGTTTTGGTGTAACCCAGTACTCCTGCAGAGGCTGAGGGCAGCTGTTGCCCTCCCTGTCCTGCAACAAGGCAGTGACATCTGGAAAAAGACATTGTCCATTGGAACAACTGAGCAAAGACCCTAGCAAAATCACTGTCTTGCTGGATGGAAAGGCATTCAGCATGGGCTTTCCAGCAGCGCCACTTCTGCCAGTCTTTGGGCCTTTCTTGCTCATCTGAACCACTCAGTTCAGAGGATGATGAGAGCTTCCTGCACCCCATTAGAGTACTTGTACAGAAAGCAATCACTTTTGGTATCATTGTTTCTGATGGCAGCGTTGGAACTTGATGATCTTTAGGTCCTTTCCAACCCTAACTATTCTATGATTCCCAAATCCAGTAGCTGTCTTTTATTCTCATGAGGTTGGAGCAAACTGTCAGGTCTTGGGAGACTGAGGGGAATTCAGCCCCTTCTCCCTTTTAACCCTGCTGTTCCTCAGGAATGAGCCCAGCTCCTCCATACAAACTGTCACCAATTGGCTACTGCTGTGAGTTTGCAGCTTTTTTATTGAGTGGGTTTGGTTTTCACTCAGGAATTTCTATGACAATTTTCTGGGTATTTGTGCTTAGACATTTTCTCCACTCACATAATTACCACCTTGTTCCTTGTTTGACATAGATTTTCTCTCTTGTACTTATATCTTCAGTAAACTGTCGCCTTTCTTATTTAACTACAGGGCTTATAGGTATAGGCTTATAGGACATATTAACCACATGTCTTTTCACTCTAAGGCCTTCAGGTTCTATTTCCATTTGCTCTGCTGCTTCTGGCATCAGTATTAGCTTTTTCACAGCCAGTATCAGGTCCTTAAATTGGGTTTTGTTTACATGCCCTTCTCATATTTTATATTAGAAAGTATATTTAGTATATACTTATACACATATGCTCTCCATGTTCTTGGTGATTACTAACATTGTCTAACTTTCAATATTTGCAGCCTTCAACTTTTAATTCTAAGTTTGTTCCCATGCTCCCTTATTACCCCCTTTCTTTCTGGATCATGTTCAATAGAGAAGACTTCCACAGACACCACGCTGTTACTGTTGTTGTGGTTGCTATTTGCCTTCAAATATTTAGAGCATTTCTTTCAAGGTTTCTTTCTGTTCAAACTCACTTGGTAAAGGTTTTGCATTGACCTTCATGAATAAAGTGGGGGGGAGGTTTCTAATCATTCCACTCATTCCTTCTTTTTCCACACACAGGTAGAATTGGATTTGGATAAGAGTCAGATTTGCTATTTCTAAGAGAGCTCCTGCAATTTTGTTTCAAAGAAAATTTGATTCCTGAAGATATGCCAAATTTTAGGAACTCTTCACAAAATGACTTCACTTGAACAAGGTTTTTTAAAACCAAAGTGATTTGTTTGGAAAACATTGAAAATAAATTGACCTTGGAAGTGGATTGAAACATAAAAATTGTGACTATCATGAAAGCTGATCCATTTGGTCATTAAAAATCATAGCAGGAGTAACAGAGCTCTGAATTTTAAATGAATGCCGTTAAGAATGAAGGTTGCACAGAAGAGGTGAATGTGACAGGATCCAGTAAATTGGTACTGCAGAAAGATGTGGCAATCCCCTCTCCACAGCCCTAAACTGATGCTTTGTCTTGCTCCCAGTTACCTTTACTCATTCCTTTATCTTATCCTTTGCACGGTATTAGCCTCTGTGAAGGTCTAACACTGCTGCAGCACTGCCACCTCCACTGTCTGAAGAACAGTTGAACTGGAAGGCTATCTTTCACATAGCAGATGTGGGATAAGCTCTCTTTGTGACAAGCAACCAAAAAATGACTGAAAGGAGGTATTAAGGACCATTCATTCAGATGCTCTGTATGACGGACCACAGACAAGTGCATCTATCCCAACTTTCAGAAAACAAATGACTGTGCATTCCATAAACCCCCACACTCATTTATGGCTCAACATGCTCCTCTGTATTTCAAAACCATCAGCTGAAGTGTTTTCAACAGCTTTTTATCCTGGTGATTCTTCAACTCACTGCCCAGCCAGCAGAAAGAACACATTACATATTAGGACTGTCAATGGAGAATGGTAACAGTAGCCTGGTCTGGCTGAGCTAGCTTTGTGCCTCAGTTTCCCTACCTGCAGTAAGGAGAATACCACTGACCCCCAATCTAAATGCTTTAAGAATGCTGTTGCCCAGAACTATCTCACAGTTTTCTGTATCTATGCACAATATGAGATTTGCTCTTCCCCTATTGGTTTATTTTCCAGTTAACCACAGCATTTTGTTGTTTCTCATCACTCAGAGCTATTATTAACACCATTCTGGAGACATGAAGTGCCTCTACATGCACCTCTGATAATTAGTCTAAAAATCCTGCTGGCGCTGATATAGCCCTTGCAGAATATATTAGGAGTAAAGCCAGTGCCAAAAAGTATTTTGGGACTCAATAAGCACACCTGAGATCAGAAATAGAAGAGGCCAGACAGGATTTTTGCTGCACAGAAGGTGAGCAGGGCAAGGTGGGAGTAAGGAGCACTGCATGTAAAGACTCAGCCTTTTTCCCTATGTAGCTGTTGCAGTCACTGACTCCAAGCCCCCCTCTCCAGCCTGCCCTGGCTCTGGCACAGGATGGACTCTGCAGGGCTATAGGCATCTTATTGCTGTGAGCAGCCTGCTGTCACAGGCTGTACCTGCTTTGCTCACACCTAAAGCTGGCTCTGTTGGGAAATTAAATCTGAGTCACATCCACTCTGTGACTCCCAAAGCTGTGCACGACTTTTAGTAATGCTGACAGGTTTAGCTTTGCTTCGCTGACCTCTCTAATTCAGGGGCAGATGGTCAAGTCTTGTATATTTGAGGAGGAAGACTCAGAGCTGGCTCTGCACCTCTTTTCTGCCGTGCATCCCTCTTGTCTCTCCCCCACGTGTCTCAGGCATGTCTATTCTTAGATCTGTTCAGCAAGTACTTGCAGGGTCAGAGTGTGAGTATGACAGTGGGACAGGGCTGCTGGAAAGGAGTCGGCCTCACCTAAGGACTTGTACCCCTTGCTCACAGCTTCTTCATCCCTTTCTTGCACTCTATCCATGCAGGACCATGGAGGTGAGGAAGAGGCCTTTAGGGAGAAATAACCTGGGAAGAAGTATGGAAAGCAGCTGTGGTGATCCCCCTTTTCCTGTGGTCACCCATCAAAGCAATGTGGGTCTCTCTGACATGGGCCTGAGATGAGTGATGCTGTATGGGTGGTGAACGCTCCCCCTCCCCTCTTGTTCCCATACATCACCACTGCCGCACTGTACACACTGATTAGCCAGGATTTCCAGGCCAGAACCCTTCACAGGGAGTTTACATGGAGGAAAATGTTATCTCTAAGTGAAGAGCAGCACTTCATTGCTTTTCAATCCTTCTGCTGACGCCAGTTCACAGCCTGCAGCTGACTCCAGAATACACCTAAAAATAAAACAACACCTGGGCCCTCTGCTGCTGGAGAGAACAGCCACAGTCTGCAATCAGCAGTGCTTGTGAGGATGCTCAGAGCACAAAGAGCAGACAGAGGGTCAGCCCCAGCCCCTCTACTTCTGCTACTGATTGCAAACATGGGCAATACCTCCTATGGAGCACGTTTCCCTGCTGCTCTAGTGGACATATTGTCATTCCCGTGCCGATCTTTGCTTTGATTGTAATCATACACAGACAGAGAAGAGGAAAGTAATGAGGCCACTGGCATGGAAAACATGCCTGGGAAAATGAGTTCTTAATGGGCAGGGCAGTTTTGGTGTCTTCTGGATGTGGCTTCTATGAGAGTAGTGTAATATGAACAGTAAAACAACTGCAGACACTGCACTGATGTGTAGGCAGGATGGGAAACATCCCTAGTCCCCAGGGAGACAAGGATGACTGGTGCATGTGCTATGTATGTAATTGATAGCTTAGGCAAGTGAGTCCCAGACTTGGGGTCGCAATGCTCACAGTTGCTGTAAGGCTGCATGACAGGAGGACTTGCTGTGTTGTCATGCTCTATTTGACTTGTGTCAAGACTCAGAGGCAGGAAGCAGCTTGAAAACCACTCCTAGAGAAAAACCATCAACATTAGAGGGGACTTAGTGTTTGTGGGGGTGAATGAGGGAGAAAAAGAGATGAGGGAGACTTCTTTACACTAAACAACCTCTCCATGGCTGTAAAGGTGAGCATAATGTTCCAAAACCAAACACACAGATAGGGAACAAATACCATTCATCAATCACAGGTTGGCCCAATTGGGTCACTAGATGCAAGACCTGTGTCACAGTTGCATAAGCTGACTGTGGTCCTACTGCCAAGCAACCTGGTTACATTGGGATGGCATACGGGAGCTGCATCTTCCACTTGCACTTCCAGCGTGTCATCCATCCTTGAGCCACGCACGGAACATCACCATGTCTCAGAGGGTTTGGGGGATTCCTTGCTTCCAAAACAGTTTGGGTGAGAACTTTAGAAGACAAGACAGAAAAAGAACCAGATTACCTGATGTCAATAGGAATTTTGTTCCACCTCCAATGGGGCTTTGTGTACACCAAAGCACAACAAATGGTGTCCACAACATTTATACTGGAGAAATCAGTTTTTTGGAACCCAAGATTCAAGCAAGCAATGAGATACCAGGTTGAGACCTGCTATAGAAACCGGAGCCTATTTGAGGCCCTGTTTTCACAAGTGAGTGTGAAATCAGATTTCGGAGCCCTCTGTGGTATTTGCCAAATGTTGATGTGAAGGGAATAAAACATTTGGTCTCAAATGATCACAGGATAATGGCAAGAAGAGAAGCAAAAGCCTTGTCTGATCTGCTACTGCAATCCTGATAAAAAATTCACTCCTGGGTGATTCAGAAGGTTTAACATACCTGCTCATCAGCTCAGATCTAACACATATAATTGTGCATTTCTTCCCATGGGAGGTCATTTTTGCCTAACCCTGTCTGATAATTAGATTATGTTGTAGAGATTTAGTCATTATAAATTTCAACCTGTATCATGTTTTGCCTGGACATAGCTCTTAATGAGGTTGCAAGCGCTTTGATTCCTCCTAAATTATTCATTTCAGTAATAACCTGTGACAATAAATTCCACAGGTTCAGCTCAACACATACATGGAAGGTTTTCCATGTATGGAAAATACTGTAATGCTGTCTATATTTTGTCACTCTCATTTCCTTTTATTGTGTGATAGACTGCCAGGGTTTTGGGGCTGGATTTCTCAAAAGGAGAGTATTTTTATGAGCTAAGATAATCATGTTCTTCATAGTGCCACCCATCAATATGGGCTTCCTTTTGCAGAGCAAACACCCCAGGGAGCTCATTCTTTGTATATACTGGGTAGTAAACATGTTGTTCATCTTAGCTGGAAAATGGGTGGGAAATAAAAGAGGTAGAGAATATCAAATAAAAGGTAGCATATGGAAACCAGTGTGGATGGATGGATCTCATCTGCTCAGGTACAGTGAGAAACCTGTCAGTCACAGAGTGGTTTACAGGCAGTGTTTAACTTGGTTAATATGCTTCTAATAACAAGCTGTCAAAGGAGCATGGAAACAGACAGGAAGGAGAAAGAGGAGGAGGAAAGGGAAAGGAAGCATGAGAAGCAGCAGGCCAGAGCTAAACCACTCTCCCCTGCACTCCCAGAGCAATAAGTACACCCACGGATCCCACCTCTTTCTCCTTGCTGGCAGGTAATTCCAGATCATGGACATCCACCAGTTCCATGAAATCTCAATGCTCCTCAGAGAGAGCAGTGGATGGGGCAGGAATGACTGTGCCACAAAGGATGGAAAAGGTTGGGGAGTTCTAGAAAACAGGAAGGGAATGTCACAATGACCACAGGAAGCTCTCCCTGAGAAGAGCTGCTCCTCCAGACCTGCTCAGGTTGGTTCCCTCTCCCACACACCCCTGACCTCATCCCTTTCCAGGAGCACTGCACTCCATAGCAGATCTTGCTCTATGTGCTTCTTTCTCATTCTCTTTCTAGCCCATTCTTCAGTCTCAAATGCTTCATCTCACCTCTGTCTTTCCCTCTACCTACCCTGGCAAGTACCTCTGGATCTCAGCCATGCCACACCATCATCTCTGCTTCCCAGAGACCTCTCTCAGCTCCTGAGCTGTAGATTCAACTGGCATCCCTACTGCCTCTGGACTTCCAAAGCAAATCCAGTCTCTACTTCCTGGCTTGTCCCTATCAAATCCCCGCTCTGGAACAGACAGTGACTGCTTTCAGCATTAGCTACCTCCCTGCTACACACTTTCCTCTTCTCTTAATTTCCTCCTCCCCTCAGGATATTGATGCTGGATGAAGTTTCCCATTAAACCAGCCACTGTTGTAGAAAGGGAAGATGACATGATTAATGCCATTCGGTGGGGAAGGCAGCAAAAGCAGCCAGAGAACAAGGAGGCAGGCACATTCCCATCAGCCAGTCATTAGCATTTGCCCCAGAGAGGCAGCAGGCACAAGATGGACACAATTGTTCCAGCTCTTGTGCTGGATGCAAACCTTTCAGGCCCAAGACGGAAGAGAATCTTCCTTCTTTTTTGTTTCTTTTTTAATCTAATCTCTACCAAAATGGTGCTGTCTTGGGCCCAGGTCCAAAGAAAGAAAGGACCCTCCCAAGCCTGTCCTGGTGGCAGTGTGGAACACACAAATCAAGCTTCAGGTTGGTCTCTCTCTTCATCTTGTTACCTGTTTGCCATTTCCAGCAGGTCCTCTGTGAGTTGGCCAAGCCCATTCCCTGTGATTTTCTGCATCCCAGAAATCCCCAGGAGAGGGCATCACCTTCTCCTGATGCTGAACTACAATCATCTGCAAAGCTCATGAGAAAGGGGGTAGATAGTAGCGCCAAGCTAACACTCGGCTGAGTGCAGCTCCTCTTAGTGTATAATAGAATAGAAAAAAGATATCTCCACATGATGATTAAAAGCAGGAATGTGGCTTATGTGAGCTGGAGGAGTCTGTTTCCCTTCACTGACTAGCAGAGGAGGCTGTGGTGATTAACTTTTTGGCCTTTGCAAACTTCCCCCCCTCCAACACTGCCGCGTGATCACGATCCTACATCTTCCCGTAATAGTTTGCTCTAATCACCCTCACTATTTAAATAAGCAAATCAATGAATAAGTAACTAAAAGGAAATCTCCTGGTTTTTAAATTGAATTTTGTTTCCTTCAGCTTCCAGCCATTGATTCTCCCTATGCCTGCTCAGGATTGAAGACCCTTTCAGCACCTAATACCTCCTCCTCATGCAGGTTCCTGTAAAGAACTCCAATACTGTCCAAGTCACCTTTCCTTCCCCAGTCGATGGGTTTATTACATTACAAATCATACATGAAACATATCGGAAAAGAATAGTTCTGGTACTGATCTCTGTGTAACCCCCTGGAAATATTCTTGTTGGGGCTTTTTTGTTTGTTTCCTCTTCCAGGTTGGCCAACGCCTTTAAGACCAGCAATTCTCCAAGTTCAGATGTGTAAGTGCTCCTAATCCATAACGAAATTAGCACCATAAAGTGCCAGGGGGCTGGGAATTACTTAAACAACAGTCAATCCATTATGTTCTTCCACACTTTTATCAGCCAGAACTGCAGTATCAAAGAATAAAAGTAATTCTGTTTGAAAAGATCCTTTTCCACAAAATCATGCTGACAAGCCTTGGTTTTCTTTCTACCCTTTGATTCCTTATCGATTGACATCAGTGTATATGGCCCCATTATTTTACTGAAGACTGTTAACATGCTGCCTATTACGTAGCAACAAACTTCTAGCCCTTTTAAGAAGTAATATTAATATATAAAGCACACACAATTACTTACCTTGCTGTGAGGTTTATTAGGAGTTAAAGCTCAGACCAAAAGAAAGTCCAGCTAATTCCTCAAAGGGTTTTGATGTAAGTTCCCCATTTCCCCATCTTGAATTTTCATATGTAACTCTTACATATGGATATAGATTTCCCATTGCTCTCTTCCTATGTAACAGATCAAGGGCTTGGATTCCAGCCAAAGATGTCTTCTTATTTCATAGGAAATTGTGGTGTTTTGGGTTTTGGCTACCTAATAAACTCCTCTTACAGAATCCCCAATTTGCCAGAAGCATTTTCCCTGCCTGCAGTTTCTCTTCTCATCAATTTTGCTTGTCATTTCTCTCAACTTCAGAAAATTAACGCTTTTGAGACAGCAAATATACTTATTACTGGTTACGATCCTCTGTTTGCCCATATTGAATCTTTCTCAACTATGCAAACATCTGATAAGGAAAGAAGAGAGAAAATTGTCCAGAAAGTTCTTACAAGACATTAACAAAAAAGAAAAAGAAAACTATGGAATGAAGCAATTCCTTAGTAAATGGATTTTGGCATTCGAAAGGAGGAGAATTTGATTTTGAAGCAATAACTTTATGCCTCCAGAGGAAAACAAGTAAAGAGAGACAGACATCACATCCATGACAAATATCACAACTCCTCCATTCAACTCATGCTAGTGCTTTGGCTTCAATACTGTGTGTAACTTTTGGGTATCGCCTTACAAAAATTGCAGTCACAGAATCACCCATGTCGAAAGGGACCTCAGGTTGTCATTCAATCCATCCTCCTGCTCAGAGCAAAGGGAACAGTGAATTCAAAGCAGACTGCTAAATTCAGACCTGCTGTTTTGTTAAGTCTGGTAAAAATCATGGATGGGTGGAAGAGATTCTAGTAGCAGTATTGGAGTCTAGAAGTCAGTTAAGACTGGGAGAAGTGGACTGGTTAACTCACAAAGCCGAAGATAGAGGGAAGATGTCACTGCCTTAGGAATGACATAAAAAGTAGGTCCTGCCTTGGGGCACAGAGGTAGACTAGGTGGCTTTCAAGGTCCCAGCAAATTCTCCTTATGGATCGATGAACATTGCTTAAACAGCTATTAGCTTCCCTGATGAGTAATTTGTCTTTATTCCCCATAATGTCTCCTTTTGCAGAACCATTACAGGAAGTGTCACACAGGACAGAAGCAGTTGGAAAATTGTATTTTTTAAAGTTATTCTAACACTTTCATAGAGGTTTCAGGTGATAGGCTTCACACAGGAAGACCTCTTGTGTCTCTTCCCCTGCATATTAACACAGTGGAAGGAGTACGTGAACAGTGCTTATGGAGAAACCCTTTCTGCCCTCTGGACCATAACTGAGGTTTGCTGAAGATCACTTCCATGCTTCATCTGGGCTCAGCTACTAGCTGATGTGGTAGTGATATTCCTCCACACAATTTTGCTCCCTTAGTTAAAAGCTAGCCTGTCCTGGCTCTCCTTGTAGGCAATGGAGAGAAGCATTGACTTGCCACTGCCTATGACTGCTTCCAGGGGAGACTAATGGTTTTAATTAGACTTTTAAATAATATCTGAGGATAGGCAGCTTGAATGCTTCTCCTTTGATCTAAGTGCATGCCAGAAGCCTTGTTCTTATGTTATCAATTATGATGAAGCCTCGATCTTTTCCATTCCACCCCCATCACTTTCACCTGTAGCTTTTTCTCTATATTATGTGATTCAGCCACTGCATTTCAGGTATGCCGATTAAAACATTCTCTTTTCTCTCTGAAATTTCACTTTTTATTTGTTAATTGTCATAGGGACCTAGAGAATTGATGATAGTTACTCCAGACTGAAACAATTGCACTGTGCAGCCCACACCAGTGTTTCCCAACTAATTTGAGTTGGAGCACTGGCCCTGGTCTCTCCTCACTTTAATTCCCTTTGAGCTCCTCCATTTTCTTCTTCCTTTAGACACACTCTGCGTTGACATTTAGTCTACTTTGGTAAGAAGCTGAAGTTCTCTCAGCTGTGAAGAATGAAACTCAGTGACCATTCAGCATGTTCCTCTTTTCTTATGCAAATTACCTTTGTATGGATCAGGAAGTGGCCTGACAGATACACGGATCAGACATATAGATGAAAAGAGATCATTATCAGATTTATGCTCCTGACTTAGATAAATAAGCATTGGACATGATTCTCCACTCATTAAAGCGTCTTCCTCAGGAGATGGCTGACAGTTCATTAAATAAGATGAAATGTTATTATTTAAACTCAAGACTGATCAGACTGGGTGGAAACTTTGACTACTGTATGCAGAATTTCCTGCATTGACAAGCAAGTACTTGAAAATACGCCTCTGAAGTGGCTGACCCACATAGAAATTAGGATCCTGCTGGAACTGCTAACAGGGTAAATCCTGTTGTTTAAGTGGTAGAGCTCTGTGCTTGGGCATTGGATTTCGAACACTTATCCCCCACTACCAAAGATGATTGGTACTGCAGCTCCCAGCTCAGCTTGTGTACAGACCTCCCCACCCAGTGTGTATTCACCATGCTAAGCTAAACCCAAGTCCCAGGCTCCAGTTGTGTGGCTTTCTATTTATCCATCCAAGTAATCATTTTCTTCCAAGCACTTTGCCCCTTCATCCCATAAATGTTTTCTCTGCCCAGTTGTGGTCAGTGTGAGATGCCTAAGATTTTGTCCACGAAATAGGACTCAACTGTAACTGGCAGCACTATAAACTACCAACCCAAAATGGCCATCCTTATTTACCTTACTTCATTTTATGCCCCAAATCCAGCTTTTTAACTTCTCCAAAAAGGGCCTGTATCTGATATAGAGTCATTCATCTTCGGGACAAGTGTCTATTGATCAGTTGTTATCCAATTAAAGGCAGGCATGTAATACAATCTGAACTCAGTGGGTTCAAGAGGGAATTCAGTGTGAGACCAAGGAAAGCACCTTCTATAATCTCTTCAGTGCAAGCAGAAAGTACTTTAGTAGATGTACTTTACAGTAGAAGCCCCAGCCTCAAGTACAGGGACGATATAAGAGCAACAGGACCATTGCCAGAAAATATCCTCTTGTTACTGTCCACACCTGAAGGGAAGTGTGAACATTTCTCACTGTGTTTTGACAGCAGAGAAGGAGGAATTAATGTCCAAGAAACTTTGCAGAGAGAGTCCATTAATGCCTCCTAAACCCTCTGTAATATGCAAGGGTTACACTTCTTTCTCCCCTCCTGAACACAAAGAGCAAATATCTGCTTTCATGAAGAGTGACCTTTACATTGCACTAGAAGAATGAAAGAACCAGGCAAGAATAGAGGCAGATCTTTGTGAAAGGGGATCCACACAATGCGTGCATTGACTCTCAAGGTTGGTGTTGGACTGAGCCCAGACAGGCTACTTGTCTCTACAGGCAGCAGAGCTCTTCAGAAAAGGTGTACTGCCTTGAAAACAGAGGTGGCAACGTGGCTTCGTGACAGCAGAAGAGCTGCTTGGCTACTTTTCAATAGGCCTATTATTCTTTGGAAAAGTCCATTTCTTTGAAACCAGAGCTGTTTGCAGGAAAGGGTCACTCTTAATAATACTTCTTCTATTTCTTATTATTTTTAAGAGAAGTTGCAGTCATTTTTTTATAAGTTTTCTCTAAGTTCTCTTTTCCCCCCTTTTTTTCTCCCCCCCTGGATTGAAATGTATTTTTGTACAACTTTTCCACCAATTCAAACTAAGTTAAGATATCAACAGGACCAGGACACAAGAAAACCACACAGAAACGTTTCTGTTGCCCTTAATCAGAACGTAGCTTTGTAAAAACTTCAGGCTTTCAAGTTTCCATCTAGGTATTTTCTCCGGGATAAGACGACCTGTTTCCTGCAGCTCAGTATCACACTGTTTCTTGTAGTAATTTTGCAGGACATGAACACTGATGTTAACGGGTAAAGTAAGTCTGTTTTGCACCTTCCTCTGATTTCCTTTTTCCTCTTTGATGTTCATGTCCTATTAGAACATTTTCACTGATGCCATTCTCAATGCAACTTGTTTCGCATCTCATGCCAATTACTCTGACATTGTCACAACTAAGCTAGTTTACACTGGAATATGATTATTTAGCAATAGTATCAGTCCTCTGCCTCCTCCTTCAAGATTTCTGGCATGGGTGAAGGCTTTGAATGAAAGCTAACTCCTTCCCCCTCAGAAAAAAAAGATTAGCAACTGCAGTAACTCTTACTGGTTGAAAAGAATAAGTGTGTGGGGGAATATTGAATCATAGCTGAGAAAAGTGGATTTCCTTTACCTTATTCATGATGCTGACGAAGTGAACCTCTATCCCTTCTAGACCATATCCTCCTTTGTATTAGAAATGCAGAGCAGAAAGGATGATGTACAGCTTGGCAAACCCCATTCCTCATAGGCCAGGTCCCAGAAGTTACAGTGGCAAACAGAATTAATGGACTGCCTTGGTGGCAGCCTCTCTCAAACCTGTTTATGACTGGCAATGATGGGAGCTGAGCAAGATGGAAAAATCCCACAAAGCAGAGAGGGGAGGCTCAGAGTGCCACTGATGTGCTTCATGGATGTGGGTTATATGAGGTCACTTTAGCATTACCAAAGTAACTGCAGGCCGAGCTTCTGATAGAGATTTCTCAAAAGGGAATAGTGTCACTTGAGTGGAGGAAAGCAGCATCCTCATCGGGTGAGAGGGGTAAGGAGAAGGAAGCAGTTCCTTCCAAAGGAACAGGAGATAACAGGAACCCAGGCTCAGACAAGCTGCATCGGGGCTGGCAGCAAAAAAGCAAGAGGTTTGTTGGCAAATTGCAAAGCAGAAGGAAATAGAGACATGAGCCCTATAATGTGAAGGCAAGAAGGGACTTCTTCCACACACGGCAGCAGCTCATTTTACTTGATTTGGATGCTCTCTCTCACACAAATTCCCTCCAGTTCTCAGCTTACAAGGATAAAAGAAACCTGCTCCTAAATGAGTTCTTTAATCATGTTCCCCAGCCTGCAAACCGGCTGAGGAATGACAGACAAAAAGGCCACTCCTGGGGCATGGTCAGCTGCAGCCGGCACAGTTGCTCCACTGTGGTCTTCTTTCAGCACTTCCAAGTGCTACAAGAAGCACCAAGAGATGCAAGATGCTCCAGACAGCAGACTGGGATATGTTATCCAGACCACATCCAGAAAGGACATGCACCCTAAACCCAGCTCCATGCTTACCTGTCCATACAGAGCTCTCTGTCAGAGCACCCTAAACCTAGATCCATGTTTATCTCTCCATATAAAGCATCTTTGCTGTTCCTTCTAAAGCCACCTCTTCCTTTCTCAAATCACTACCTGAATATTCCCCTACCATCTCTTACCCTTCCAGAACTGTTTTCATTCTCACCCCATTCCCATTATGACAACACCTGAAAACCCCCATCTCACAGAACCTCCCTAACGTTCTCAGAGCCTGGCTGAGTGCAGATAAATGCAGCACCAGCTCAGCACATGCTAAGCCATCATCATTTCTCAAGGGCAAACCCAGTTTAACAGAGTTTCCCACCCTGGCTGTGATTTCCCACATTGCAACTCAATTTACTGCTCCAGGTGCATGGAGGCAACTGCCTGAGGGCTGTACTGACACTGGACCACACTTCAGAATCAGTCTTTTAAAACTGATCCACTTGAGCTCCTACACAGAGTTGCACTGAGATATCTGCCCGAAGAACAGCTTGAAACGTGTTAAAAAGGAACAACTGGCTGGAGAAGGGCAGGATCCTCTTGAGCTGCTTTTGCAGCCAGCACAATTGTAATGCAGAGCCATCCTTTGCCCTGTGTTCCATCTCTCCTGCTTACCTTTGGGTGAGGACTGTGCTTACAAAAAGGCAAATAACTGGCACATGTTAGATATGCATCCAACAAAAATGACAATTAGGAGGAATAAGGAAGTGGATTAGGAGTTTGTCCCTAGGTCTGCTCCCATTCCACATTTAGTTTTGTTTGTGCGTTTATTCATCTTTTTATGCTTTCTATTTCCTTTGGGCTAGTATATACAGATGTAGATATGGATCATATGAATCTTGCCAATTTTCAGGATATAACTTTGGCCTTCTGGTCCAAACCCCTCTGAACTTGAACCCAATAAATGGATTTTTTTCCTTGTAATAACTATGTTAAAAAATATACAACCCAAACTAATAGCACTGCTTTTCTATCTTTTTTAAAGCACAGGCCTGTAAATACATTTGATTTGAGGTCTAACATGCGACCAGACTCAAAAACAGTGATAATATCTTCTATTATAGGAACGGATATTGTTAGAAAGAACTTTAGCACACCTCATTTTCTTTGAGACTCACATCATTATAACTGCAGCGTGGTTGGCGTATACACAAATGCAGGGGCTCTCAACTCCCAGTGGGTTGTACAGGCATGAATCCATTATCACAGTATCCCAAACACAGGGAAAACATTGTTGGGGGTAGCAGGGAGGGAGGTTTTTATTTGTCTTTCTTTTGCAGCCTTCAAATTGAATCTGACACACAATATCCAGATTATCTGCTCAGCGTGAAAACAAAGGAAGGTTTTTTTCTCCTTCCTTTATGAAAGCGGAGGTGTGCACTAATGTCTTGGGGGCTGAGAGTGTTTCAAACCTATTACCATAAATTAGCCCTAAAATATTCGAAGCTGAGAGCCATGCAATTACCCGATCTCCCTTCCCCACTTTACAAACCGAGTTAGGAAGCTGAGCACTTCATGCTCCCCACTGGACTGTGTCTTTTTGTGCTAGGGGAGGTCTTAGGGTGGCTTCTCAAGAGGAGGCTTTGGTTGGTTGTTTACACATTGATCTGTGCCTGAGTGAGAGAGAAGTCAAGCATTGCCTTCTTCTCAAGAGAGATAACTGAATTTGGATCCAAGCCTCACAGACATGAGGGAGAGGGGGCTCGAGAGGAGGATATGTCCAAACCTGAAGCTTAAACCCTTTCACCTACAAGAACACTGGAGGAGGACTCTTCATCAGAGGCTGTAGTGATAGGACAAGGGGTAAAGGGTTTAAACTGAAACAGAGGAAGTTCAGGTTAGATATAAGGAAGAAGCTCTTCCCTATGGGAGTATCAAGGCACTGGTACAGGCTGCCCAGAGAAGCTGTGGCTGCCCCATCCCTGACAGTGTTCAAGGCCAGGTTGGACAGGGCTTGGAGCAAGCTGCTCCAGTGGAAGGTGTCCCTGCCTGTGGCAGGGGTTGGAACTGGATGAGCCTTAAGGTCTGTTCCAGCTCAAGCCACTCTATGAGTCTATGATTCTATGATTAAAAGTGCGTTTTTCCTTTTGCATTTCAGCCATATGCTCTTTTATCAGTCAAATGAGGAACTTCAGACAAACCTTTTTAACCAAACAACTTTTAGAAGCCTGCAAAACTTTACAGCCATCAGTGAAACTCGTACAAGAGTCACCTCTCCAGCAGAGGACAGCGAGAAGGGTGCACACAGCCAAATTCTGCAGGCAGGAGGAGAAACCTGCCTGCAAAACCCTTTCTTGCCACAGAAATGTAGTGAGGGTGACATCAGAGGGACTGCTATGTGAGCACCCAATATGTCTCCCTGAATCCTTCATCCGAAAGATGTTTTGCTTTTATTTGGAAGGTGGCTTGGTAGCAAGTAAGCTTCATCCTCTGCATGGAGGTGTCCTGTAGTACATTACATTGTGTGGGTTTTAAATACAGAGGCACATGAACCAGCCAAATCTGTGATGCTTCTCTGCTCACAACACTGAAGGTTTGATATCAATTGAGTGATGTGACAGCACTTTACATCCACATCATACTCACTTTTTACTTCTCAGAGAAGAAAGTGGGGACAAGCTCCAGCTCATTGTCTCTAATGGTCCTGAGCAAAGCCTCCAAGTGCATATATATGCATACGGCCAGACGGGATAATCCTCCAAACTATTAGAGCCATGCATTAAAGATATACACCATCTCCTCCTCTACCTGGGTACTCAGAACTTTCTAATCCCTGTCACCCACCAGGATGTATTATATCTGTACTCATTTCACAGCCCGTAAATTACAGGCATACCCTCCGTATCTTCATCTCATTAGAGAAGGTTAATTTAAGCAGACAATCAACAAAAAAACAGAAAACTACTTTGGAAAGAGGCTTTTGCTGTGTCTCTGGCAGACAATGAATTCACAACCCCAACATCTGCCACCACTAGAGAGAAAATGCTGAAGGAAAAGAATACAAGAAACAAACTCATTGCTATTTCCTCTGATGAATGGTGAATTCCCATTAGCATTTTAATTACTCAAGCCAGACATTCATCTGGTTTGATGATCACAAGAAACTCCATAAGCAACAAGTCATCTTAGTTTGACATGTGCCAGGGTGATGTATAACGCACTTACTGGGGCTGGTCTTAGTTTTCTCTCCTGGAAAAACCCTGCAGCATTAATTGCCCATAAGTTTTCCATACACCCTTGTCCTACCCAAGAAAATCCTACAGTGAGATTGTTGTACCTGAAGCTGTGGGTACAAATAGTGTAGCTTTTGTAGTAAGAAATATTCTGACAGGCTCTATTTCATATTCAGGTAGATCCTATAGCAAATCCATCAATAGGACCATACACATATGAACCGGTTATCACTTGCCTGAGCAAATCCATCCCGTAGCATTACAGACACCTTTTCTGTGTCCTTCACCTGAGCTAATCCTATGGGAAACCCATCCCAGGGGACTCATAGATGGGTCCCTCTCTGCAGAGGGTCTGGTGATGATAAGTCAGCTGCAAATAAGAGAACAGGGCACTCTTTTAACTACCAATGAAGCATGAGAAAATGCTATGCCCTCTGGGGGAAAAGGGTGAGCAGGGTTATGGTTACCCTTGCAGGTGAGGATTTCAGCTTTGACTGTCCTGGCACTTGCCCCCTGTTTCTGCACCTGGGTAACATGCTTAGGTTTTGCCTGGGACAGGCTCCTAACGAGCTGGGATTTCAAGAAGCTTAAGAACTGCATTGCCAATACAGATGCTAACACAGACTGCTCCTGTAATTCCAGGCATTGGCCTTTACCACCTCACTTCAATAGGTGGAAAGATGCACTCAGTTTTGAGCCCACAACTGGGTGCTGAGGATTCACAAGTATTTCAATGAACGGGAAACACATATAAGCAAAGACCAATAATACATTTCAAGAACTCAGGAAGGCACAAGATTCAGCTTCAAGACTCAAAATGGTTGATCTGGGATTTGGGTTATTCTAATCCTTTAATTTGAACAGATCTGGAAATGGATCAAGCTGAAGACCTTTGCTCTTCACTTTGTCAGCCCCAGTCATTCCTAGTTTCCCTTTTGGTTTGCTGATTTGTTTCCCTGGGATGACTTCATTTCCTCTCATTTCTTTACATGATTTTTCAGCCTTATGTCCACAATACAGCAGCCTTCTGCGGTGTAAAGCTACCTGCACATTATGGGTGTATATACATCATCTATGAAAAAGTAACCCTCTTTCCCCAGTAGTAATAATAAAATACTGTTTACTTGGAAAAGAATTGCATATGGGACAATCATTTATTCAGAGCAAAGAAAACCAACCACATAAACCCAGCAGTGCCCATTTCATTAAGTGGACAAATGGGTTTTTTTAAGTTCTTGGCAGTTTGATGAATAAAGGCCAGGTCTCTACCTTGTCAGAAGGTCCCTTTAGTTAGAACAGAAGGTAAAGGTTGGGAAGAAAAGCAGACTTGTAGTTACAGAGTGAGTGGGTCTGGCTGGGAGCTTTGGTTTCTGCACTGCAGTTCTGCAAAGAACATGCAGCATTGCCAAGTGTGTGCCCAAACACTGATACAGGACATGTGCCCAAACACTGATACAGGACAGACACTGGTCCTCTGCACTCTACTGAGTTTTAATTTTCCTTTTTAAAGTGATCTTGTCAAATAAATCCTTTACTACAAGTGAAACTTAATCCTGTTTTCTTTCCACACCCTACTCCTGCCTTCCCATCCTCTCTTCCTGAAGGAGGATGCCCAGACACACTCCCTTGTTTGCAATTCATGTTAATTTCCCTCAAAGGTCTAAACACAGACACTGCACAAACACATGGAGAAGCTCTGCCAGCACTGGAGCTGGGTAAATCCTGCAGGGGAGCACAAAATGAGAAAACAAATGATAGAAACTGTTTCTATCTGCCTCTTCCACTTTCCTCCTTCTAATTCCACCCCTTACCCTAGCCTTCTCTACAACCCCTTCTCCTCACCAACAGTTTGGTGGGGTTTTATCACTGCAGGTAAGTGGAACATTTCAATTCCAATCCCTGAAAAAGGCCAGGACATGGAGGGGTTTATTACATCATAAATTAGAATGTGAAAAGCTAATACATTTTACACATTTGTCAGAGAAAGAGAGAGGAGAAAAAAAATCTTTGCTGCCAGGTTTCTCATAGCAAATCTGTCACGTTGGAGAAGCTGCTGAAATAGAAGTATTTACAGACAGATAGAGCCCTGGTGCAGAATAGCAAAGCTTGCTGCTGGATGCTTCAGGCCTGTAGCAGGAGCCAAGACGGAGTTCTCAAGCCAAACCACATACAGGCCCACTGTAAGCACCTTAGCTCTTCGGGGGGGCTAAAATAAGGCAAAGCAGAGAGCTGTGGCAGAGCTGTCTGACTACTGCAGGCTTTTCAGCTCAGGGGACTGCTAGTGTTTGTATTATAAGTCTGAATTTACCTGGTGCTGCTTTACAGAAGAAAGGGGCAAGAAAGGGGCAAGAAAGGAACAAGAAAGGGGATGAAAAGTCAGATCCCAGATGGTGTCATACAGAAGAATTTTCTGGGAAATCTGTTCTACCTACCAGGTACCCAGTCCCTTGGCTTTCCTGCTCTGTGCTCATTCTAGGTGGATGGTTCCATTTTAGCTGAGCTTTTCCCAAGACCCACACATCTACTCCCTACCACACTGTATTCTGCTGCCTGAAGGATGGAGCTGCCTAGCACATCCAGTGGTGATGGCTTTTCTATCTCTCCTTCCACAGTTCAGAACTCAGGTCAGGAAGGCATTTCCCAGGCATAATCTCCCTTGAAATAGTCAGCAAGTCAGACTTAATTAAGATAACGAACAGCAAAAAGCAACCATAATTAAAACTTAGAGTTGCCTGCACAGATGAGAAAGTAGAAGGAGGTAGGTGCTGGAAGGAGCATTTGCCTGAAGCCAGCATTCACCCACCGCTAGGTTCTGTATCCAAAAGGATGCAAGATGGAAAATGGCAGTGGTGGTGCCTGACAGTGATTTAGTTGAAATTATGCACACATGACTTTATTCAATGCTTGCTCCAGTCCTCATGCAGCTGCTGAACCGGTCAGTGAAATGAGAGAGCGGCTGCTTTGGCAACTTCAGCTCTCACCAACCCCAGCCCTCAGGACACAGCAGACCTGTGAGACTGTTGTTTTGGGAACATTTATCTCTATGGGTAGAGCTGTACTTGAAGACAACATTGATAGAAGGATGGGTTATAACAAGAAAAGCCATGGAAATCCATCTAACCTACTGTCCTGTGCTGACATCAGCCAATAGTTAAGAGCAGTGTAGGAAGAAGGTGATTATACAGCAATTATTCCTCTGAATGCTCTTCCAGCCTCTGGAAAACTATATGGCAGCAGCTTCATAAGTTGCTTACACTTGTCAGTCTCATGGATCTTTATTCCTTGACTTCTACCCTTGCTATCAGTGCAGGAGTCACTGCATGAACAGTTTTCAGATCTATGCTATTGGCATCCAGATCTCAACACTGCCATTTTCAGAGGAGTATTTTGCTCTCTTCACCATTCACACTCCTTCCTTTGCTCCTCTCCTCCAGCTTCTTTGCTCCATGTGGAAGAATGAACATTTGAGGTCCCGGAGCATGCAGCAGATGTCAGACAGCCATGGAGAGGAGCCAGTCTTTCTGCTGACAGCTGAGATGTGCTTCACCACGGCTTAGATCCATTTATCTCCAGAGCTTTGCTCGCCTCCCAGCGCTCTGCCCCATCCTGCTAACCAGGGTGGTTTATGCCTGCACTCAGAGAAGCTGCCAGCCAAAGCACTCCAGATTAATTCCACTCTCTTCTTTTCTCTTTTTAGAAACTTTTAATTAGTCCCCAACTCCGCACCATTATTAGTATTTGTTATTAAGTATTAAAACCGCTCACCCCCAGCTCCCCCTCCCCCTGCTTCCCTCTTCCAGCCCTTTGTTTTAATTGTTATATTTTTTCATCAGTGATCAGCCAAGCTTCCCTAATGATCGAGACTCATTTAAAAGGTTTATAACTCCGGCACAAAACTCCAATAAAAAAGCGGCAGACTTGCTGGGAACCTCCTGGGGCTATTCAGCAGCCAGGAACACAAACTCATTTACTACTTGCCTGTTCCCCCCTTTCCTTAGTCACCATCACCCGCTCTGTCAAAATATCCTCCTCTGCACACACAGAAAGCCCTCGCTTTTCCTTTTCCACATCTTCCCCCACCCCCTCTCAATTCTTTTTCCCTGAGGATCAAGACAAGAGAACTGGAAAAAGGCTTGATGAGGCACATGGTGAAGTTAACAGCAAATAGACTGAACCCACTGTTTCTCCCAGTTTTCCCTTGCCAATGCCAGCATTCCCATCCCCTAGCAAGAAGAAGAAATATAAAGCATCACAGTGAGACGAAGGCAAGAAATGATCTGGCTGTATTTCTCCCTGGGTATATTTAGCAGTTGCATGCTACCCCGCCAGAGATCTTAAAAAAGCTTTTTTTTTTACAGATCTTCAACTCAGCACTGTCTTTTCTCATTGCCTTTTTCTCTTTGCAGTAGGTATAGATTTATGCACCAGGCAAAGGGTTGTTTGGCAGACTTGGAGCCTTGGCCCAGCTTCCCATTAAGTACAGATGTTGCTTCCAAACCTGTCTTTAGCCTTGTGCACAGCCAGCAGTAAATTCACAGGGATCCAAAGAGGGACAAGAGTGCAAGCTGTTCTCCATGGCCATAAGCACACTTATGCTAGGGTCTCATCTGACCTACTAGGCTTCTTGCCCATGGCCCTGGGCATGGCAATTAGCCAGTTTTAGGGGCAAGCCAGGAGGTTGCATCTTTCCTCCAGTGATCTCCTTTGTACCAAGCTTATTGAGGGGTGTCTCATAAAAGCTATTCTCTTTATATGTCCACACAAAACCCTTCTGAAATGGAGAGGAAGGAAGAGAGTGTGAATGGCAAAAAGGAAATCAGGAAAGCTAGGTGAATGTAGAGGAAGCCAGCTTGCAAAGGGTGGATTTATGTCACCTCCCTTTAGATATCCGCCATGAGGATGCTTATATCTGAGTTACTCACTGTAAATGCAATAGGGGAAAATAAGCCCTTTTAACATCCTGGTGACCCAGCAGAATTTTGACCCTTTTACACTGAAAATCCCAGTTCTTCCAGCTGAAACATTTGCCAAAGCCTTCCATTGCAAAATGATTGAGCAAACCACGCCATTTAACAGTTCTCCTTTGAAGTCACTATTACTCCCAGAAATGTGCCTGACAACATTACAACCGCAATGACCATCTGAGTCACAATTGTATTGATACAATCTACAAGCAGCCTTTTGTTCTCACTTGAAAGGGGCTCAGCTAAAAGGCCCATCAATGTGTTCAGTCATCTTCAAAAAGCCGGAATCATTTGGTGGGAATAAACAGTTGGAGCTCTTCATTTAGGTATTTGAAAAGGACAGTTTCCTAAGGAACTTTACCACTATCCTCCCTAGTATGCCTGCTGGACTCCTCCGAGAGATGATTTCTGGAGCTGATTGAGCTCCTTTGACACAGGTTTCTCATCAGAGGTTTGACTTTGGAGGAGAGAGAGAAATAGAAAAGCAAAGCAAAACAACCTACCACAATATTTCATTGCAGGTGTAAAACCATCATTTTTTTGGTGTTTAAACAATAATAATGGGTTTTCAACTTGGTCTGAAAGTGCAGTAAACTAAGTAGGGTCTATGGAGGATGCCTGCAATTAGAGAACTGGTTGGCAATACAAAGCTGTCTTCTCCTTGTTTCCAGCTGCTGCATTTAATTAAAAGAAAGCTAAACAATCCATTACATTAAATTACTTTCTGAACATTACTGTTCCACATAGGCAATTGCAATGGTTGCCACAGGGATGTTTTCTGACCACAGATTGGAAAGGTGATAACTGTTCTCAAAATTATTCCATTCTAGCTTAAAATATCACCCAGATGACCTGGTCAGGAGTCACTCCCCCCTGCCTGAGGGACTGCAGGAGCTGGTGGGGATTTATCAGGGACATGAGGGGCATTAATGGACCCCAACTTCATCTTGTTTATTGCTTCATCATGTCATGTGGTGATGGAGATGCCAAATCACTATAATGTCCTAGCAACCAAAAGGGGCTTCTTTCATGTTTCATTTCTCTACTCACTGTCACATTTGCCATTGAATGCTGTTAACAAAATCATACCATAAGAGAGTCTCTACCTCAGCTGCTTCCCAAGAGTTTTTAATCGGTACAAAGACGTCCATATATTGTTTCAGCTTCTAACCAGAAGAAAGATTCCATTGGTACTGGAAACCAAATATACCCGAGTTGCCTTAAAATATCCCATGGAAACAGAATTTGTAGGAAAATTCCTCATCCCTGTGGGCATTTTCCTTTCAATTCTTCTTTGGAGAAGGACAAAATAGACCTGGAGCATTCCTCACCTCCTCAGCAAAACACAGTGCTGCAGCAGGCCTCTAATTCATCAGGCTACAGAGCAGACTTTGCCTCCTGGAGAGGAGCTGCCATTTTTCCCTAGGGATAAAGCCAGTGTCCAGGCTTTGGCAGGGAAGGAGATGGTGGTTAAAGTCCTCTTCTGACTGCTGCTGGGCATTGCAGATGAGTCACCACCTTGTAACTGCCATTCTTATAGCTTTCAGCTCTCAAAGCAACTACCAAAGCATGACTGGCTTGTGGCAAAACCAGCCTGGACTGACTTCAGGAGCAGAAATGAGCAAACCCAGCAGACTGACCCAATTCTGCTTCCTCTGTTACAGCTACACCCTTATTTTCTGCACTCCACATCATTTTCCCTCTGAGAAAATTGTTGCCAAGTGCCTATTTTGAACACAGTTGAGTTCAGATTGTTACAGGAGAGACAGGCTCCTGCCTTGCAGACTGTTTTTGCTTCATTCCCCATCTCAGACAAAAGCATTCAGAGGGTAAGTATCTGTTTACTGTTTGTGCATAATGCATTATGGTATGAAATTGTCTTTTCTTCCCTCATTTACATCATTTGCACCTCATCATGTGATGACCTCACAGCAGCAACATGGACCTTTATGACCACAAAACTCCAGCACTATCATTCTTTCACTTAGCTGGCCTTCCAGAAGTGAAATGCCATTGGCTTTGGTTTGTTTGGTACCAGCAGGAAATGTGTTCATTGCTTGGAACCAGTGTGATAGTTTCACTCTGCATCACATTTCCATATTTGAAGCCTATGAACTGCTGGGCTGGATTTTCAGTTGTCAACATCCTCTTAACCCAAGTGGCATTAGCTAAGTCATTCAGTGGCCTCATCTGGACATCTTGGGAGTTATCCCATCCACTTACTGAATTTGAGGGCACAGGGAATAGGGAATCACAGATTATGGTGTTGGTCACGAAAGAGTGGGTATTATCAGAGGAGGAAGATGGAAGCTCAAGGTTGCGTCTACACTTTATAATGCTCATAGTTACCCACATGGTAACATTCAGTTTCTCCTAACTCACGTCTTTATGCAAAGAAGTTAATCCTACAGCTTTATGAAAAAGAAAACCATACCTAACACTGGGGATTAATTCTTCACAAAAGAACCAGAAGCCAACCCAAAAGGCAGTAGGTCAAATATGCTAATGCTTGTTTTTTTAACAAGTTAAGTCTTTGCCTGTCTTTAAAACCACTTTCCCCAGCAATATAAGTTATTGCTCCTCAATGTTTTTAGCCTCTTAAATTTCAGTGGTCATCGTACTTGACTGTATTTATTCCCTGAGAGCACTGGGCAAAGATGGAGTGAAAAGAACGATGGCTTTTAAACCCTGCAGTCAGGTCCTCAATGTTCTCAGCATCTGACTCTAGCCTGCAGAGGTGTGAATCAAAGTCTGGTTTCCCATGTGGTCATGGCAGATGGTTGGCTCAAAACCCATCATTTCTTTACAGCAAAACTCACTAGACACAGACAGTAACCATAAGATATATTGGAAACTTGAATCTTGTATAATTTAGACTGCCAACACGCATGTAAAAGATCCTGCACCCTACTACTTATGTCAGCTCTTCAAGGGTGGTTTCTTTGTTGAGTATGTCCTGAAACATTTAAAGGCAATGATAACAATACATTCTTACAGTTAGTGCATCTTCTCATTCTAAAAGGTCTTTTAGTTACTGCTGAAAAATTTGATTGCTAAATTACATTCAAGGATCATGTCACATGCCCTAAAATGCAGTACTGCTTCCAAGGAATGCTTGGAAAGAGGTATGCAGGACAACAGATCACACTATAATACTATTTCATTGTCTGTGGCTGTATTGCTGTGCATCCTGGCATTTGTCAGGGGTGAAGGTCTCCAGCTATGTTACATTGTACCTTCCACAAAGGAATTAGGGACACCAAGTAAGTTTCTGCCCTGGTGAAATTGTGAAGGGAGTACTGGAGATAACATTATTCAGCAAAGCAAATAAAAGCTTAGGAAGGAGCTAGTGTGTTGAAAACAACCATATGCTTGGAAAATCTGGCACTCTATGTTTAGTGACCACAAGAGGTCAGGACATCAGTTTTCCACTGCATTTTAAAGGCAACATCTCTAAGAGCCTGGGGCCAGAAGACTGTTTTAGGTATGATCATTCAGTTAGGAAATTCCATCTTTAAGCATCCCTCAGCAGCATCTGTAAGTGTTTCTTCAGCAGCAGAGGTTACTGCAGGAGCAACAGCCCTCCTTTCTCTGCACTTGCTTCTAGCAGTATAATACCTAGGTTTGTCTGTCTTTGTGTTCTAGGTCTTGCTCCTCAGTTTGCATTAGACTTTTCATCAGAATCACAATCTACACTTCTACTTCCCTGGCACGATAAGACTCTGTTAATTAATAACAAAACAAGCTGGTGACAAAGCTGTCTCAGGTGTGACTCAACATCGTAGGGTTTCCTCCTACAGAAGCAGTTAAGCATCAGAAAACTCCCTTTTGTCCCTTCCAACTGCATTTCTTCAGCATGAATAAAGGTCGGTCTAGCAAATATATCACATATTTCAACAACGAATCATGGCATTTCCACGCAAATGAAATTCTCTTTCTAGGAGGGATCTATGTTAAGGAGACAAAGGAAAAATAAGCTATATAAAATAGCAATATATATATGTATATATATTTATATGCCTATAAGAACTATGTATATTTATATAAGAACTGTATAAACTCCTACACACCCACCCTCTGAGAACCACTTTCTGCAGCACCTGTATTAATGTAGTTCTTCTAGAATGTGTCCTGCCCAGGCACTAACTGGGATTGACCCAGTTTGCTGGGTAAAAACAGATGAGATTACTGCCTGTGATCTTAGGTGATGAATTTTTCATACACAGTCTTGTTTCAGTGCAAGGCCCAGCCTTGGTCCTTGTCTCTGCCTGCAGCATGTCCACTTTAGCAAGTTCTGCTTTGTGAAATTGCATCTTTGCTTACTCTCCATGGTGCCAAAAATTGCCTTTTTCTATCCTTTTTCTTTTTAAAGTGAAAGTTCTTAAGCCACTTCTAGTATAATACCTCTAAATGCCAAGTCTGTGAGAGGGAATTTTAACTTGGTTAATCCGACACCAATGAGAAACTATTCAAGGCTGGAGATGACTGTAAAGTTTAGTGTCATGGCTTTTTCAGTAGAAGGGGGAAAAAGGGGTTCTTAGTGAAAAATCATTTCAACAGTTGAAGTTGTTTATTTCATTTAAAACAAAGTGTTAGGCATGTTTAGAGACACAGGAATAACAGTCCTGCTCAGTCTTGGGGGTAGAAAGTAGAGCAAGAGGGATAAAGAGTGTTCTCCTTACTGAATTGGGGAGATGAGTAGCTGTTCCCATTGGGGGAGATGGATCCTCTATGCTTGCTCATGGCTGAAATGGAAATGTTGCCATTCTCTTAAAAGGTAAATTTGAAAACTGCCATCATTTCTCTGTTACTTGCAACTGGAAAGGAGATGACCATGACACAGAGACCTCAGTTGTTCCTAGACTATTCCTTTGTTTGTTCAAAACCACTGCATCTCAATTAAAGACATCTTGGGGATGGTTCTAATCCTAAACCCTTTTTCCATGTTTTATTTGCATGTCTGGATGCACTTTTTAAAGTGGAGCATCTCCCGTATGAGGAAAGACTGAGGGAGCTGGGTCTCTATAGTTTAGAGAAGAGGAGACTGAGGGGTGACCTTATAAGTGTCTATAAATATATAAAGGGGGAGTGTCACGAGGATGGAGCCAGGCTCTACTCAGTGGCAAACAATGATAGGACAAGGGGTAATGGGTGCAAACTGGAACACAAGAGGTTCCACTTAAACTTGAGAAGGAACTTCTTCTCGGTGAGGGTGACGGAACACTGGAACAGGCTGCCCAGGGAGGTTGTGGAGTCTCCTTCCCTGGAGACATTCAAAACCCGCCTGGACACATTCCTGTGTAACATTATCTGGGTGTTCCTGCTCCGGCAGGGGGATTGGACTAGATGATCTTTTGAGGTCCCTTCCAATCTCTAGCATACTGTGATACTGTGATACTGTGAAAAGGAACCAGGATCTGCCACAGTTAAGTGCTCGGTGGCCCCAGGACAGTGTTATGCCAGTGGATAAGCTTTAACGTTGTGGGAGAAAACAGATCAGGAGATCTAAGGACCATTCAGAACTATTTTGTGATCTGGTGGAGTCTCAGCATCTTTTTCTCCTTGAAGGAGTGAGAGGGGGCTGTGTGTGTGTATGGTGTTCTCACTTCTCAGCAGCAGCCGGAATAAATAGGTTGAAGCTTCCCGCTACTTTTTGCTCCAACAGTCATGTATCAGGTTTTCCACAAGTGAACTGAAACCCATGATTCATAATCAGTTTCATTTGTGAAATGTTCTTCTAATTGATCAGATGGAGACCAATTTCAGTGTGGGAAACTGAACCCTGAGAAAATTAATTACCCGCCAGGCTAAACCCATTTCCTTTGGCCCCAGTACAGCTTATTGTATGTTACTGAGAGATGACTAGCTGTCAAGAGAAAGGCAATGCTATAATTCTTTCTAGGACACGCTACATTGGAAGCAGATAAAGTGCTGCTGGCTGAGGGCACTGCCTCAGAGCGGGGAGCTAGCAGAAGGAAAGGGGTAAAGGGACAGTAAATACACTGCAAAAAGGCTCAGAGAGAGTAGCGATAACAGAAAGTAGAAAATATACCCATTTTTAAATCCCAGAGTCTCCCAGGGATTAGTCACTACAGAGTTTGCCTTTGGGGACAAGACGTTTTAACATTCACTGTGTATATTTGGTACTCGGTTTACACCTGTGAGATATGGAGGAATGTCACAGACCTTGGCCAAAAGGCAGAGATGGAGAGAGATTATTTTTGCTGTGGTGCTCTGGTAATGAGGCTAGTGCACTTAGCAAGTCTCCACGGCCTCGGGGTGGGAAGGCTTATAATAAATGCTGTAACTGAGCAGAAAGCATCAGGGAATAAAAGTAGACGCGCTCTCCTTTAGGCTGAAAACATGCAGAAGATCCAGGGTTGCTCCAAAGGAGTGTGAATGGGAGCGTTGCACACTGATGCAGCATAGCCCATCAAGTCTCACTGCATGGACCTTAAAGGTCTTTTCCAACACAGTAGAGTCTATGATTCTATGAAATTGCTGCTCTATGGCTGACTGCCATTCCCTTCAGTCACAAGGGCCCCTGACATGAGGATACCAAACTCAAAACCCTCCAAGCCAGAAGGTGTTACAGACTTTTTAATTAAAGTCAAGTGGGTAATGAAAGTAGCAGGAGTATGTTCCCACTCTATGAATAGGTAAATTAAAGCTCACAGCAAAGGCGACAGACGTGGAGATTGTGAGGAGAGCAGATTTTAGATGGAAAGTCTAATGACTGCCATCTTGAAGCTAATGACAACCTGCCCACATCACTCTGACAGCTCTGAGGCTAGTAAAACAACTGCAGGAGGAGCACGGATCTCCTTTTCTAGCTAGGGCTTCAAGAGAAAAAACATTAGTGTTACAGGATTCTCAGGCCTGCAGTCCCCAGACAGTAAGAGCCAGCTGCTCCAGGTTAATAGAAATACTTCCTTGGCCAGACCCCAGCACAAAACAAAATAGGATTTACAGCCAGAGGAAAGCTAATCAAAGCAAAAGGACAAAGGTTTATCAGGAGTCAGAACTTTGCAGAAGGAAAGAAGTTAGTGATGTCTGGGTCAACAATGTTCTCTTGCTTCAGAGAACCCTCAATGCAGATTGCTTGGGGAATACCTGGCCTTGATGAAAAAGTTTTAACCCTCTGACTTTTGAAAGGACAGGATTTAGAGTCAGATGTATTTATTGAAAAACCTCAAACTCAAACAAAATAATCTCTCTGTTGTTGCTAGCCTTTTATCAGCATCGGTCTGGATGTGCTCAGGAGCTCTGTGTAAATGCAAGGTACTTACGGGACAAAGGTTGAGTAGAATGACCTCTTCAAATGCAGATGTTAGGCTTCTTTAAAGCCCTGGGGTTTAAAGGATCACAAAGCTGGGTTAAGGCTCCTAGACTGCTTTCTTCCTCTATTCACCTTTTTCTTGCTCCAAGAAAGAGGATGACATAACTGAGCATCAGGCTCAGCGTATTTCTCAGAGGAACATATAATTCGACAGCAATTCCTAATGGTACAGTGTGGAATTTTCTTCTGAAGACAGGATGCTAATTTTTCCATACACTGCATCAGAGACCTCTGTTCCCAAAACCTCAAAGGCCTCAGGGCTCCCTAGCAGGTCAATTAGGAGCAGGGGATAAGCTGCTATGGAAGAGGGAGGGAAACCTGTGTGTGAGTGGTAAAGAGGTAAGGAAATAAACCCATAACAACGAAAATTGTAACACGTTCCCACCAAATTAATAATATTGAGGTAACAGCTATTCTATTTAGGACCTCTTAGTTCGGCTGTGACACAGCCAAGGTGTAATAGAATTGGAAATCAGAATAGATGGAAGCAGATCCATTGATGTTTATGGCTACTGTTATTTCTGATAGATCCTGATAGTCTACTAAGTAAACACCACACTATCTACCTCTTAAACCAGTTTTCACAGCTCCCTGAACCTCTTGCAGCTGGAATTCTTCGAGGACAGGTTGGACAGAGCCTTGGGTGACAAGGTCTAGTGTGAGGCACCCCTGCCCATGGCAGGGGGTTGTAACTGGATGATCTTAAGGTCCTTTCCAACCCAAACCATTCTATGATTCTATGAATATTTTCCCTTTTCTAATCCTGTTAGTGAATTTTAGTTAATTCTTCTCCTTCAGCAGGTCCAACAGAAACACACCAAAAGTCAGAGCACTCTGACACATTAACTCAGTTTTAGAAGGGGACAAATCCCATTTACATCATGGCTGTGAACCCATTCTTTTATCGGTGACTTTTGTGTGTACAAAAAAGTCTGTCAGTATGCTACCACCCATCAGTTGAACTACTAAAATAGTGTTTGTGCCCACATTTATCCCTTGGATAAATTTCAAAACCATATTCCTTGGCATTCCTTTTGTACGTTTCTCTGCCTCTCGCCTTTTCTATTTTTTTCAGTAGGAAAAGAAAAAGAACTAGAAAGAAAACATTTCTGAAGCTTTCCTCAATAAGGCAAAAGCTATTTTCTATTTTCTCAGTAATTTTAACATCCAGAAAGGACTGATAAAAGATCAACACGCACTTACTAAAAAGCAATTCAGGAGAGCAGTTTGAGGTGAACAGTTACTCTTCCTGTTGCTGGTCCGAGTGCAGCTCACCTGGCCATTCATCCAGTGCCCACTGAGGGGGAAAGGAGATGAGATATTACTCCATTATAGTCCGGAATTTATAATTCATACAATGCCAAGGAAATAATGACAAATGACTGAATTGTTCACAAAGGCCATTCTTCACACTCACCCACTGAAATAAAAACCTTGGGTTTTTCCCTTTTCTGAACTTTTTTTAATGACTCCCCTCCTGCCTTCACTTCCCTTGGAGCCACGGGACAGAGATGCTCAATAGATGCAGAGAACAGTTGTGTGAGAAGCCTCATTTTCCCTTTCTCTTTGTCACTTCATGGCCATCCTAGCATGTATGCCTGTGTGAAGGTAAGTATGAACACAACTGGCTCTCTTTATACACACCCCTCTACCATGTGCTTAAGATAACCTATGGTCCTGGTCTTGTCATGTGATTTGTCTGCATTTCAGTTTCCTCCTCTGTTTAGTGGACAAGATGAGTCGGAGCAAGGAAAGATACTTATAAATCAGTTCTTGATCTGTTTGGTCAGTTGCTTGGCCTATGTGAGATGACAGGAGCACATGAGAAACAGGTAATGCTTGCATATGCACTGCTCTTTAGAGTTCACAGAAACAAACCACTGTACAGTGAATCCTTGGGCTGGATGGGAAAGCTTTTCAGCTCCTGGTAATTCACCTCCTGATAATTCATCTGGCCCTGCACAGTTGTTCTTTATCCTTGGGAAAGGTGAGCAGCAGATGAGCAACTGCTGGAAACAGGAGCTGGTAAAGAAATTGCACCTTGAAAAGCCACAGCTCTGTTGTTAGATTGATCATGAGCGGTTGAAGTATCCGTCATCCCTTGCTCTGAGCTGTTGCACAGGGGTAATCTAAACCTGAAGAAAAACTTGTAAAGATCATAGCATGCAGATGGATGGATAGGTGGTGAGATACATCATAAGCAAAAATAACGGCTGAAAACTACATTTCAGTTTGTGACCTCGTTCCCCAAAGTCCTGAGTGTTCCTTTCAGGGGAACATGATGTGGGAGCAGTCCTCTAGGGAATAAGCCTAGAGGCAGGTGTCTGCCCTTAGAGACCTATCTTTGCAAATCTTAGTTACATATATTTAGAAAGGTGAGTAAGCACCAGCCAAGGATGTTTTCCAAAGGTCGAGCCTTTCTTTTTGCTGGTGCTTTCCCCCTCTGCTTCCTTTTATTTCAAGGGACTCCCCAAGGGCAGATTGAAACTCCATAGCTCTGAGCACATCCTTTGTCCTGCTTAATCATTGTCAGCAGCCCAAAAGATGAGATAATGGTGACCCATCTTGGGGACTCCCAAGATCCTCATTGTTCAGAAAGGTCAAACAAAAATCTTTGCAAAAGAAGAGATTAGCAGGCAGCCTTAAAGGGGAAAAGAGAAGAAAGGTGATATAAGGCTATTTGGGCTTGACTTCCATACAAGGAGCGAGCTGGGAACCGTGAAACAAAGCCATGACACTGAAAAGAAAGTAGGAGAAAAATCCCTCTGCAGAATACACTCCTGAATGCACAGGCAGTATGAAGAATAACTTCATGCTTAAAAGACATGAGCCATAGGGAAAGAATATTCTGGGATAAAACCAGTCAGGGTGCTCTTTATTTCTCCAGTATTCAAGATTGCTAACCTTCACCTCCGATTCTTACAGGAGACTTGCAGCTGAAAATAGGAATAGGACAGATGGGATGCTTTCCCATTAGTCTACACAACTAAGAGTTGATTGACAAGACTCAGCTAGCTGTCTGGGCTTCTTCTGTGGTCCATAGAGGAATCATCACCTCTCCTAAATGAAAAAAAAACCCACTCAAGCCTCTGATGAGTCCCTTCTGGCTGGAGCAGATGCTGGAAGCACAAAGGGCCCTGCCCCATGGTCTCGTGTCATGACGTGTTATGGAAGGACCAGAAAACGCAAAAGCGGAGATCAAATGTGAACGGCTGTGTCATACACACCACACAATTACCTTGTCCAGCTCTATTTTATCTCTGTAACTCCAGAATGATAAAGGAATATGTTAGGGATTGTGGTTTACTGTGTCCAGTTCTGGGCTCCCCAATACAAGACTTTAATGATTCAGGCCCAGATTTCAATCACTTGAGGCTTTAAGTTATTTTCTATTGGAAGTTTGGCTTGGACATATCTTTAGTAGCTGCTAAAATCATCAGAATCTCCAAACCTTTGGAAGTATTCCTAAGTGCAAGAAATTTCCCATTTCCATATTTTTTGTTGCTCTTGATGTTTTTGACACTCAGGAACAAAGTGTCTTTATTTAAATGAGATGAGAAAAGTATCTCCTGCAAATTATGCCATTTCTTTTCTCCATTATGTTTTTTCTGCATCTTCTGGCAGCGCTGTTACGAAACCAACAGCAAACGGTCGAGTGGAACAGCAAAGACAATAACTTTAATGGAAAGAAATTGGGAACTGGAAGATGACACAGATTGCATTAGGGAAAAAAAACAAAGGAAATAATATTTAATTTCCCTGGTCATAAATAATATGTCCGCCCACATTACAAGCACATCAAAGATGACAGGAAAAATAGTCAGTGACATGAGAAAATATCATTATTTCTTCATTAAATGTTTTATATATTTATAAAGGGGGGTGAAATTAAAAAGGCACAGTGACAAGCAAAACTGGAACAGCTGAAGGGCCATTGAAGAAATGAATTAGGACTATGTAAGGATGCAGATGCGTAAAGCAAAAAGGAAAGGAAAAAAGTCTGCCATAGGCAAAGTTTTGACTATTGTCAGAACCAAATTCCATTTCAGAAAAGTGTGGGGCTGCTGGTGATGGGTTCCAGACACCATTCAATCAGTATGCACCGTGTGTTCACATCAGGGTTGCCTTTCTAGGTGAAGAAAGGGGATCTGGTCTGCTAAGTGTTACTGTATGGAGATTGGTCATAGAGGACTCTTACACAGCATCCACTGTGCCACGATACCTTGCAAAGTGCATCAAACTGAACACAGAACTAGGGGCATTGGATTTTTGATGTCGGCTATTCAGGAAGCTACAGTGGATTTGGGAAGGTCATGGAGGCTGCGGCTGTAAAAGTAGGGTTAGGATCCAGCAGGTGAATATCAGGGGCATTGCAGGTCCAGCTGAGCTGGCTTTTCTGCAAAGGGATTTACATTCTGTGCATGTTATCAAGCAACATGGCAGATTTTAACTCCTATCACCCACTCTCTATGGAGCCCAAATGTACCAACAGTGGGTCAGCGAGGACAAAAAAAGGCTCCATAGCAAAGCTGACCTTTAGGGGAAAAGGAAATATACATTCCTGCATGGTTTTTCCTGTGTTTCTTCACTATACTTAGGGATAGTAACTCTGTAAGAGCTCAACACTGAGATGCTGATTGTTTCTGTCTCTCTAATGATCCATCCTCTTCATCCCTCTCAAGCCCTGGTGACCAGAACACATCTATTCAGAGAAACATTACCACTGCCATTTCTGCTCCAAGACACACAGCATCCCTCATCAACAAGAACTCAAGGTCACGACACCCCCAAACGCCCCATGCACAGACTCATCTCTTCTGGTTTCCTTGCTGCTGAGAACCTCCCTCCTCACACACGCACTAATGGCACCATTACTGCTCTCCTCCAGATTGTTTAACAGATGCTCTTGATAAATACTGAAAGCAGCTGAAATACTGCAGGAAATGAAGCGCGGCTGCACGGCTGCCAGTGAAGGATAGGAGATGCTTACAAGGTCTTTGGGATGGGGCTTGTATGAGCAAAGGGCCCTTTCACCAGGACTGAAGGGTCTAGAGCTGGGGAATGAGTGGACCTGGGTAACAAGAATTCTATAAGGTATCCTCAGCTCCCAGGTTACTGGCAAGGGTAGGTTCTCCTAGAGGAAATACTATGAACTCTGTTCCCAGATGCACCTGTGCAAGTAATGAATTTACAGTCTGAATAAATACACATAGTGTGTGTATATATTTAAGTGTGTACTTATTTCTATTTGAATGTTACTGTTCTCAAACAGCTGTCTAATGTATTTGTGCAGACAAAGAGTAACCAATCCATCTAGGGGACAAAGAGTTTGTTGCAGTTCGTTTTAGCTGCACAGGCAGAGAATTTTTCCAGGTGTTCTCTCCAGTGACATTTAATAGTCCCAAATAACAGATAGATTGAAGCATTAAGGCTTTTTCCCCCCTTTGACTTGCAAAAATAAGGCAAGCTTGCAAAATAAAATGGCCCTGTGAAACCTGTATTTCACCAAGAGAACAGCATCCCTCTCACAAAGCTTCTGCTGCTCCCAGAAACAGCATATCAAACTGCAAAGGGCTGAGTGACTGCAAGGACATCCCCTGCAAGAAATGGGGGACCATTTTATTCCTCTGCTAGGCAATCCCTTACCCTGTTTCCTTTTCCCTTTTCTTTCTCTTTCCTTTTCTCTTCCCTTTCCTTTGTCTCTGCCCTATATTGCTTCACTACTAGGCTAATCTAATAGATTTTTCAGGAACTTTGTATTTAAACTTCTTTCAACATACTTAAACATCTCTAATGTTTAGATGTCTGATGTTTCTCCGAAGCAGTTCCTCTTCTAACAGATGTACACATCTCCTCCTTACTCCATTCCTTATTTCTCTGGATCCATCTGATCTCTCTGTTGGCAAACAGGTGCCTGTGAGACACCACATTGTGAGAGCAGTGAGGGAGAGGCCGCTGGAGCTATCAGCTCTCCAGTAGAGTAAGAATACAGTGTACAAGGGTGCTTGTGCCTCCTGAGCATGGGTGGTGGCTAGGGAAAGATGGAGTTGTCAGGAGGGTGGAGAGGGGTCTTGTGGGGACAGAGAAGTGGTGTGTAATGGAATGGAAATAGAAGAGGCGAGAGAAAATGGAATGGAAAAACTGAGCTGTACAACACAGAGGACTTTAGCCAAAATGAGGTTGTCATCGAGTCTGCCAGAGGGGGGTGAGAAGGGAAAAAAGAAGCCTGCCACAGTAATTCCTTTGTCATCACTAGCAGCATCTCTTTCAGAGCACACATCCCCTCTCCTCTGCTATGTACATACATCTCTCAACTGTCTTTTGCCCTTTCAGCTTCCTATTTGATTTCATGTGCTCTCTTTCCCTCTTGTTACTCGGATATTCCTCTTCCACCCATTTTCACTTGTGGGTAACACGACCACAGAGCTAAACAGTACCAACAGAACAGAACAAGGATATTGCAGACAGGAGTGGATGTTTTGATGTAAATACACATAATGTGTGTACACATATATGGACGATGGGGATGAAAATTCATTGCACTGGAACAAAATCTAGCCCTGATGTGACCACAGCCCTGTTTGTCCCTTCCTGCTACACTGGGGGTTTATATCTACACCTTCACTTTTCCTTATGGTGTACAGGAGATTTTTACTGAGGATACTAAGGATAGGAAGGAGAAAAGAAGAATGAGAAAGGAGAGCTAAAACAATATATGGAGATATCCAAATACCATAGCGTGAACCACTTTATGCCATACAAGCTGTTTAAAATTAATGTCTTAATATAATATAAAATCCATGCAAATTGGATCTGGAAAAAAAAAAAACCAACGTGAAAATCAAGAGTTTTTCTCTTCTCCAAACAAAACATTTTGTCATTACCAAAATGAAGCAGGAAGTCAAAACTATTAATTTTAACTGTTCTTCATCAAGCATTCCATTGCAATTGACTTGCTGCAGTGAAACCTTGTAAAAACACTTTAGCTTCCAACACAAACTGCTCAGGGTAATAAAAGTTAAACAATGGGGGGGGTGGGTTTACACCCCCCCCCCCCCTTGGCTATCCAAACGTGTAGAAGGGAATAGACATTGCAATTCCTTTGCTCTGGACTGGGTCCTTGTTTTTGTATTAGAGACTCTCTGAAACCCACAGATCAGTACGTCCTAACCCAGGATTCCCAGGTAGGAATATCTTTCGGTAACATGTAAATTCCTCAGGCTAATCCTCTTCAGCTCAGCCCTGTTCCTCCTGCTTGTGTGAAATCCTGCAGGACTACCAAATGCCACCAAAATGCAGTCCTCAGATGGCATCAAGTGGTACCCAGTGCTGCTAAGCTACACGCTAACAGAAGAGCACCTTTCCTTTCACTCGGGATGTCTTTGTGCAGGAGCCCTATGAGCAATCTGTGTGGCCACTACTGCCAGGAGGACGTGGAATTGGCTGGGGCTTCACTTCATGGTAATTAACAGCCAGGCCACTGATTAGAAAGTGCGGTTGGCTTCCAAAGAGCGCGCACATCCACATCTCCGCCTCCGGGCTAAATTAAATCAGCAAAGCCTCTGGGAAGCCGCGTTGGTTTCTGCTGGGGTAGAGTTCATTTTCCCGTAGTAGCCAGTAACAGGAGATGTTTGGTTCTTGCTGGAAACAGTGTTGTCAATCCTGGGATGTTCTTGTTTGAGCTGGAAACTGGGGCCAATCCCGGGATGTTTTGGTTCCTATGGAATCAGCATTGCCAGCCCCAGGCTGTTGGGCTCCTGCTGAGCAGCGCTTGCACAGCCATTCACACCCCATCAGGCAGCTGGGGGGGCACAAGGGGCTGGGGGGACGCAGCAGAGACAGCTGATCCCAACTGACCCAATGGGTATCCCAGACCATATGGAATCGTGCTCAGTGTATAGAACTAGGGAAGAAGGAGGATGTTGGGAGTGATGGTGTTTGTCTTCCCAAGTCACTGTTAGGTGTGATGAAGCCCTGGTGTCCTGGGGATGCTGAGCACCTGCCTGCCCATGGGAAATATGAATGGATTCCTTGGTTTGCTTTGCTCCCCACATTCACCATGCTTTGCGCTGTAGTTCCCCACTCAGTGGCTTTATTTCTCTCTGCCTCAAGAAAGCACAACACAGCTTTGTCATAGGCTTTTGGTTGCAATTGGTGAGGTTAGGCGGGCCTGTTTTCCAGAGCCTAGTGAGCCAAAGCTCCCTGGACACAGCACTCAGATGCCATCACATTTGGCATTCACACCTACATCTTGCATTCAGCTTTCAGAAAAGCTCATTCCCTCAACCAAACATGGACTAGTCCAAAATTTAAAGAAATCTCTCACTACCTTCTTTTGGTGGGTTTACAAGTATGAAGACATCTACTGATCCCACTGTTGTTTCATACTGCAACAGCCCTGAAAATCGGTAAGGATCATACTGCAAGATACATCCTGTGCTTCTGGTTTCTTGACAGGACAAGTCTGCCAGGCATGGAGTTTCTTGAAACCAAAATCAATTGATTTCCCCCTGATAAGGTGGATTTATTAAGAACAAGGGCAGGAGCTTTTGAGGTGATAACGGTGGGGAAAAAACCCAATAGCTTCCCATCATTTTCAAAGGTTCATGGGAGAAGCAAGGAGATCCAATTTGCACTGACATCTGCTCTCACACACACACTTGCTTTTGTCTCCAGAGGTGATCTCACAAGCTCTTGATTGGAAAACCTCAGATGGCTCAGCTGTGCTCACTTCCTAGCCTAGAAAGGCAGTGTGACAGTGAAGAGGCAGAGGTTAATGTGAGCTTCCGCATGTAGGGAAGCTACAGCCTCAGGACCTGATGTAACAGGGAGCTGTGTTCTAAGTAGAGGTGACGCTGTGTGTTCTTTATGGGACAGGGATTTGTTTATGGAGACAAACCTTAACTGCTGTAAGTCAGAAGTTCTCTTTGGAAGGTAACAGATTGCACGCACAGGTGGTGTAAAGCATCCTGGTTCCAGTCGTGGCCACTCTGTCCTCAATTCTGATCATCTATTGACTCTGGACAGAGCAATACCCATTTACTCTACAGCCAGCTGGCATTTGTGTTTCTTCCTTTGTCTCTGCCTTTTCTCCTGTCTCTTCCCACATTCATCCTTACATGAACTGTTTTCCAATCTCCCTATCCTGGCTTTCCACCCTTTTCCCTCACAACACTTTGTTCTCCATTTGCCCATCTCCTTTCCTTGCAATGACTTCTCTCTCTTGCATACCTCCCAGTTTGCTTACTGTTTCTCCTGTATTTTTCCTCCCCTCCTTTAAATCTTCCCCAGGTTGCTATTCTCCTTCTTTCAACTTCCCTCCTCCCCAGGCTCTTTTCTCTCCATGCTAGGGAGTCATGGTGGATATACCACTGTCGACAGCTGTGATTTCTACTAACTGCCTGGCCAGGGTCAAGGGAGGGGGGGGGGGGGTTCATTATCCTTTTATTGCAAACAGCCTCTGCATACAAGAAGCTCCATTAGTAAATATCGATGCACAGCAGGCTGGGTGCACATAGATTACCACGACACATCAAAGAGCAGAGATGACAAATAGGCAGCTGAGCGCAGGCAGTAAGAAGAACCGTGTTACCGTAAGCAAGAAAACAGAACAAACGCAACAGGGGAAATAATTAAACACAAATACAGCAGCAGCTTCTCAGCACTGGAAAAGCAGATGTGGGAGATGGGGACTTCCAACTCAGGCTGGAATCTCCCACCAAGTGACTGCTGAAATTCCAAGTGTGCCTTAGCAGTTTCTGCAGCTGCTTCTTGCACTTTGAAGAGAAGGGCTCAGCAAAGAGGTTTCCAGGCAGAAATCTCTCCTGAACACAGCATTATTATAGAAACATGGTGCTCTCAGCCAAGGGGCTGAGTGGGACCATGTTCATACTAAAATCTGGCTTTGACCATTGTCTTCTGTGAGTTTTATGTCCAGGGCATAATCTCCCCTCAGCATGCTCTGTCCCTGGCAGTGTTCAAGGCCAGGTTGGACAGAGCCTTGGATGACATGGTCTAGTGTGAGGCATCCTTGCCCATGGCAAGGGGGTTGGAACTGGGTGATCTTAAGGTCTTTTGCAACCCTAACTATTCCATGATTCTATGATTATATACATGTTTTAGTTGAAAATACTATTAGATGCACACTAATGTGAAGGGTACAAACACAAAAGGGAGAGAAAATATATGCTAAAGAAAACAGAAAGAAAAATGATAGGAGGAGGCAGAGAAAAGCACTGCAGGCAACATGGGGGAAATGAAAGAGAAAACTGGAGAACTGTGGAGAGAGAATGAGATGCTGTGGAGAGAGAATGAGATGCTATGGAGAGAGATGCAGAAATAATAAATGCATTAATACAAGGTAGGAAAGCAAGACCCAGGTTTCTCAATGCTACACACTGATACTGCTCCATAAAATCCTAATTTATGTCACCTGAGAGTCCAGTCTGTGACTTCAAATCATAGAATTCTTTAGGTTGGAAAAGATCTAAAAGTTTACCAAGTCAAACCATTAACCCAGCACTACCAAGTCCACCACAAAGATGTCCCTAAGCACCACATCTAACACATCTTTTGAATACCTCCAGGGATTCTGACTCCACCATATCTCTGGGCTGCCTGTTAGTGCCTGACAACCCTATTGCATGGGGTGTCTGTTACCCAAGTGCAGGAGCTGTCACTGAGCCTTGTTGAACCTCATACAGTTGGCCTCAGCCCATCAATCCAGCCTGTCCAGGTCCCTCTGCAAAGCCTCCCTACCCTCAAACAGAGCAACACTCCCAGCCAGCTTGACATCACCTGCAAACTGCACTCGATCCCCTTGATCTTTATCAGATCACTGGTAAAGACATTAAACAGAACTGGCCCTGGGAAACACTACTTGTGACCAGCCACCAACTGGATTTAACTCCATTCACTGCTCCACTTTGGGCTTAGCCATCCAGCCAGCTTTTTCCCCCAGCCAATAGTACACTCATCAAGGCAGGAGCTGCCAGTTTCTCCAGGAGAATGCTCTAAGAAATGGTGTCAAATATATCACTAAAGTCTAAGAGGACAACAACAGCAGTTTTTCTTCATCCACTAAGTGTCACAGAAGGAGATCAGGTTAGTCAAGCAGGACCTGCCTTTCACAAACCAGTGCCAACTCGGCCCGCTCACCTGGTTGTCCTTTATGTGCCGCATGATGCCACTTTTATGGAGCTTTATGGATCAACAACACCTCAGCATCTGGCTCAGGCACCATGGGCTGCAGTCCAAACAAGGATACGTGATACATAGCATTATTCCCTTCGAGGGCACAATCTCTTATTGCTCCCAGTTCCCCAGACTATTAGCTAAATAAAATTGGCAGGAACTTCAGTTATTGTCAGCAGGTTTCCCATTCCCATCACCTCTCCAGACCATGCCCCATGTCAAGTATACCCAGTACTTCAGTGTCGGTAATGAAAGATCAGATTTACTCGCCTCTGCTTATTCATTCTTAGATCAATCTAAGGTTTTATTCTAACCTGTTCACATTCCACTGTTTCTATTAACACTCCCTTAAACCTTTGGCTGAGTTTTAAAAACCTTCAATGAAGTGTTTCTCACAGATTTCTTTGTTCCTGAGAAACAAGTGAATAAAACTGCAGTAAAACTGTTTATGAAAAGAGAATCAAGAGGGTCAAACCCCCCTTGATTTTGCTTAGAACCTAGTTCAGGTCTTCATTTGGCCAATACAATTAATAAATACCTTGGGTTTAGCACTATCAGGCAAGTTTGTCCCTGTATATTGACCTCAGAAAGTATCATGGAACTGAGCAGAACGTAAAAGGAGATGGAGCAGGGTGTGCAGTAAGTAAAGGAAGTAAAGTCTGTGCTCTAAGGTATTTTTCCCTGTATTTGTTTCTGAGGCCTCATGAACAGCATCCCTCTTCCCTGTGTGTAGTTTCCTAACTCCCGAGTTCTGCATGACTCACTGCCCCAAGCAGCAATGAATTGTCTGCCAGGTTGCTAGTTCTGGGGTATTAACAGAATATTGAGAATCTCATTTCTGATCTCCCTTAAAACCGCTTGGTAAATGGATCTGGCTCAGATAAAGGATGAAAATAATGTGTGCAATAAAAAGGGCCCCCAAAAAGGGGGAGAACAGAAAAAAGAGAGAGAAATGAAGGAAAAAAGATGGGATTTCCAGAGAGTCCTGACTGATCTCCACTTCATTATTGAAAGATTGGACTATTAAAGGGACACACTAGGCCTGAAGGAATTGTGCGATCATTTGTGCAAATGGTAATTTCAGTGTTCAGTCTATCATATCCATAAACATAATGTGGCTGGGACTGACATGAGTTATAGCAAATCCCTTTCCCAGGAGGCTCCATGCCACTTTGATGCAATGCCTGAGAACTCAAAGAGCTGGAAAGTAAGAGATTCCTCCCTCCCGTCCTTGCTCTCTCAGATGAGCTGATGAGTGAAGCCACTCTGATTTCAGCAGATTTGTGGAATTAAATGGAGGAGCCACAGCACTGACAAAGAAACTGTTCCAATTCCAGTAAAGCTCATCTCTGCCTTGTACTTACTCGTTCACAACAGAACATGCAAAATCTGCTCAGTAAATAAAGATGTGTTACTCTGGCTCAACACGCTACTTTGCTGAAGTGCTAATCCCAAGGGAAATGAACGCCAAATACTTCCCTGGCTTTGCAGATGTGCTGCTTGGCTATGTGAGTCCTCACACACTTGTAGGTGCGGGAATACGAATCCTAATATTGAGACATCACTCTCCTGCTCTTTGTGAACTCAGAAGCAAATAGTGCAAACTGGGATTTTCAACTGTGCCTAGTATGGACAACTGAATCTCAGTAACCTTATCCTCAATCTGTAAGAAAGGAGCATCCTTTCTCTGCTCTGTGTACTTACAATCCTGGACATGATCTGCAGATCTGGTGAGCTGCTGTGTAAATTTGTAGTGCATCAACCCAGGTTAGCTACTTCTTGGGATTCCTACGGACAGACTACATCCTCTCTTAAGGTCAAGTGCTACATCTTCCCTATTACCTCCACCTCCCCTTGCTGTGCATGTCATTCAACAGGTTAGCACTTTAGGGTCTTGGCCTTACAGCTACCTGGGCCAGGACCTGGCCATAGGGCATCAAAGACCTGGCTTATCTGACTATGTTTCCCCAGTTCAGAACTAAGATGCAGCAAAGCCCAAGCCTTGACTACACACAAATAGCATCAGAATAACTCTTACACCTGAATTACCAAATGCAAAAGGGGAGCTGTAAGAAATTGCTGGTGGGATTTGTGTTTTCAGAGTCCAATTAGTACACTGATGTAGTATTTGGCAGCAAAGTAACAAGATTAACAAGCCTAAAGAAAGCCAAAATAGAGAGCTGTGACATTGAGATAGAACTGATAGCTCTCAGACTGTTGAGACCCCATCAGCAAGCTTGTGAATTCACCTAAACGCACTGAACCACCAGTTACTGAAAGCCAGTCCTAGATAGGAATAGCCTTGAACTTGGGAAACAATCTTGTTCTGTTTCTAACCCTAACAAAGAAAGCTTTTCACACCATTTCTGCATTGAGTGAAACAAACACAGGCTCTCCCAGCTTTCTAAAGGCAAAGGGCAGAAACTTGTGCTTTGTATTCATCAGCTCTGGAAAAAAACCCAGAAGCGCTGAAATGTCACAACACTGCTTAGTTATGTAGAATCCAACTGCTGGGATTATTATTTGTGCAGGATTTGAGTAACTTCTTTTCGAAGAAGAGGGGCAACATTGCATTAAATCCTGTGGCATGTTCCTTGTTTGGGGCAGTGCTTTACTTGGTGAGACACAGCTGCACTGCAGTGCACAATAAAGTGAAGGGATATGGGCTTTGCTGGGGAGTTTTTTCGTGTAGTGTGTCTAAACAATGTTCTTTGCTCACTGATTTATCATAGACCTACACTTGACTACCCCACCTAAGAGGTTCACATTTCACCTTGGTCTCATATTAACATTATAAAGAATACCTAAGATATCGTCCATTTCTCTGCAAAGGGGTGAACTTCATTATTCTTATTTGGTCAGAAAACATTACCCTTGGTTTTATTATTATTTCTGTCTAAAAGCTTGCCTTTTTTTATCTTCTTTTTTGCTTTGCTTTTTACCTTTCACAAGCTAAGAAACAACTACCAATAAAAAGGAAATATTTTCTTTATTCAATGCAATTTGACTGCAGTAGCTAAGGGAGAGACCTGGAAACAGAAAAGCATATTTTTTACACCCCAGGTGCCCATAGCATCAGTGGGCTGGAAGACCTTGGGCCTCTGTGCTTCTTCCTCACTATCTCTTTGGAAGGTTTATGAATTGAAAAGACAAATCTCTGTGTCCTGCAATGTGGCTTAAAATACTACCCATTAAAAAGTAACAAATGGTCTTCATACCTCAGCCCTTTGTGCATGTGGTGTTTCTAATGAGGGTCTGGGTTTTCTACAGCAACCAGAACAAAAGACTTCTAATTCTTGCTTCAGCCCATGGGGGACATTCAGTGCTAGGCAAAGGCATGACTCTACCCCTGCCAAGACATCAACCCCAGTCTGAGCTGATCTGCAGCCAACTACAATTTGTTTGCTGTAAACAACAGCAGGTGGCTTCACCAGAGAGCAGCTACTATGGGTAACAAGTTACAAAGGGATTTGGATAGATGGCTGGTGTAGGGAAAAATCAAAGGGGTCATATTTATGTAAGTAAAACAATCAACAGAATAAAAACAACACTTCTTTTCTACTTCCCTCTTTCCTTGCCTCTTCATCCACCACCCCTTCTCACCCCCCCATCTGCTTGCTTAGGAAATTACTGTACGACCAAAATCCACAGGCAGCTTCAGCTCTTTCCCCTCTCTTGACCTTTTTACAGTTCTAAGGGTTATTTAATGAGCTTAGAAAAATAATGCATTAGTTAATGGCAGAATCCCTGGAAGGGCAGCATTGCTGAGTTTCTTTTTCCTCCTCCTCACCCTCACTGGAGGCCTCATCACCTTCAAACCTCCACTTCTTTCTTTCTTGCATGCTTTAAAATGCTTTCAAATTAGTGGCACTTTACAAAATGGAGAAAGAGATCAGTGAGAGGCTTGGAAAGGGGCATTTAAATGTTGCACTTTGTAAAACATAGTCACAGAGGTTTGATCTTCTTAAGCGAGTGAGAATGAAAAGTAATTTCTGTACAATCAGGATGTAACAACTGCTTTACATCAGGAGACACACTAAGAGTCACACTATTACACCTCATAGAAGAGGCCACTATACACTGTAAAATAGAGATCACTTATTGCCAAAAGGTTAGTACAGCTTCATCCGTGCTATAAACAGCCACACAAAATTAAGACGATTTGTTGTAATAAATCTAGACTCAATTTCAAGGCACTGGAAGCCAACAATGCTGCCCCTTCTCCAACAGAGACAAACCCTACTGCCCACAGGCACTATCAACACCTCATCTTTCTTCCCAAAATTGAACATCCCGTGATTTCCAGTTACACTTGAGACCGTGCTATAATTCAGTGCAGAATCCAGAGGCTGCTCACAGTTAAAAAGATAAAACAAAAAAACCCTGGCAGCTTAACCCTCATTTTGAAATAGTTTTGGGCCTTTTAAGTGCCAGAAAAAGCTGCCTGTAAGGGTGGCTAAAATGATATCGGTATGTGGGAACTTTGAAGTATCAGCTTGATCTAAATCAGAATTGAGTCTTCAAATCTATGCATTTACTCTTGCAGGTAGCCATTTCTTATAACATTCTTAAAATAACCATTCTTCAGCTAATAATTTACTGGGCCTTTCCATTTGTAGATTCACCCACCATACTATAAGGAGCAGGCAGGAATCAGCAGTAGATACTAGCTACCTTAGACAGCAGATGCTTGTAAGGAAAGACATCTCCAAGCTGATTCAATGCACCTAAGAACTGAATCACACTCTGGAGGAGGCTCTTTAATTATAGGAGAGTCTAGTACGACTAAATCCCTAGGGTAAGTACCTTCACTTAATGTCTATAGCTAGGTGGGATTAATCTCAGGTTTTCTCTCTCCTTGAAAGGCTTTGCAGAAGAGCTCTTTCTTTTGACTTTGAGAAGCTTGCTTATATTCTTCAGCTTGAATTTAATCATGGCTAGTTGACTTCTGCTTCTTCTTCTTCTTCTTCTGTCAGTGCTACCCTTGAGCTCAACAAATCCTCTCCTCCCCTGGATTTTGAATCTTGTTCATCTTCTCCACATACCCCTCAACACTGTGTTTAGCAACAGCAATTGTTTACTTGTCTTAAAACTCAAGTCTTTGACTCTCCATCCACTTGATTATCCCATCAGTTCTTTTCTGAAGCTGCTCTTATCTGAATTAGTCTGTATTAGACACAGATGTCTCAAGCTGTACATAGCACTACACATGAATGTGTACCAGGCTCTTATACAAAAATATTTTCATTTCTCTTCCTTTATTAGAGACATGTTGCCTGAGGCATCTTAGAATCTGCTTTTCCCACAGTTCCATCACATACTGATACCTCAGCAGACTCTTCGAAGCTTGTCTAACATATCCATGTATTTCTCAGCCTCACAAACATTGTTTTTCCTACACAGATTTCTCAGTTCACTTGTTCAATGCTCATCAGCACTGCAGCACAAGCAAATCCCCTCAGTTTATACAAGCTTTTTCTAACATCATTCATCACTGGTATTTTGTGCTAATTTCCAGCATTAATGAATATATGAAGTTGGAACAGAGAGTACTGGTCCTGCTAACCACCCCCACTGAAATACTGCCTTCTTGGAGAAGTTATCCCTTCCTGTAACACATCTGATTGGATTTAACTTCATTTCACCTACTTCTGTGTTAATGAGTATTTCTCATATTGCATGTGTCAAATGTCCCTAGCTTATCTGGCTCTGAATCACATCAAATAGAAATTATTTAACTTCTTAAAGCAAGACACAACAATATTCTTTCATGGTCTTTCTGCCAGCTAAAATGCTGTGATCCATCTTACGCTATTGTAATTTTTCTGCCATGTAAAGCTGGTTTTGCATACTACAGAGGTCACACTCATAGACTTACAAGAGCCTTGCTTAAATATTTCAAAGATACATGTGCTTACTATTCTTCTATCATATAATATCAACCTGCTACTGAACCAACATACTATGAAACAGCTCTTTCAGATATCAGAAATAAAAGCAACTTGTTCCTCTCATTATCATCCTATCAAGCAGTTTGAATTTTACCTCTACTTAGACTGTAGTAATTTAAATGTCTGTACACTCAGTCTCATTCATGTCCTGCCTTTATGCCATGGTCATTATCAGTATCCGTGCTGAAATGGAAGGAAATGTATTCATTTTATTTTGAGGATGAATGCAGATTACTTTTAAACTTGGTCCCATTCTTCCTCATGGTATCAGTATTTCTTCTCTCATTATATTCTCCTTATTTCTATGGGTAAGGAATTTCTACTGTTTGTTTTCATTTCCTCTGCAAAGAGCTTCCTTTGTGAGGAAATTAAAACCTTGACATTTGGCAATTCTCACTTTATCCCCACAGCTCATCTGAGATGTTGTTCTCACTGCTGATCAGCCCCTCTCTTTATAGGTCTACTTATAACCCAAGTGGGTATCCGGAAACCTTTGATTTTTTATTATCATAGGACATTTATCCTTTTGACTTTCTGAATACATCTCATTGTCTGATGGTTTTAATCTAGAGAATTACACAATAGATACTTTAATCCTGGAATCCCCAGCCGTCTCCCTTGTGTTAATGTAGCCAGTTACATTTTAACACAAATTAATAGAGTTATTTCTAGATAGAGAATGATCTTATTCCTCAGAACTTCCAGGCAGAGAGAAAACAAAAGTTACTCACTCTACTTAGAAGTCCAGGTGCTGCCCAGGGTATTGAGAAAGGCTGGAGTGATTTCTCCTGTATACCCAAAGGATGGAGACTGTAACACGGATCAAGTTTGTCTGAAAGACCTGGGTTTGAATATCGAGGTCATATTCACTCTTATAAAGGGAAGGAAGCAGAAATACTTTTGTCATGAATTATATAAGTTTACCCAAAATACATTTGTAACATGTAAAGCAAAGAATGTTTTTTTTTTTTTCCCCTAGTGTTCTGCACAAAGATGACTTTCACGGAAAGACATTTCTTGCCTCTTGGTCTTAAGCAGAAATGCACATCTAAAAATCTAGATTTAACTGTGGTTATCAGTTGGGGAAAAGCTGAGATTGACACTAGATTTTAATGCAGGCCTTATAAACCTGGATTCTCATTTGATTTTAGGCTTTGAATATGTTTTAAAGTCTCACTGCCCAGATAAGCCATTTTACTTCACCCTTCAGTACCTCCCATCTAACCCACTCATTTGGGGTCTAGTATTTAGTATTGAATGGAGCAGCAACATCACTGTTCAGCCACACTCATTTCTGCGTTTCCTGGATTCCCCTGTTGAATACTTGCACTGGATATTTCAAATATGCATTGTCACTCATTCTGCACGATCCCCTTTCTATTATATGTACTAATACAGAGCAGCTGCTAGCATATACATAGCTGTTCCATGAAGACTGGGTACTTTAAGGACTGCCAGATAACTAGAGCTAAATTACCTAGGGATTCCTTCTCCTTGAATTATTCTACTATGAAATTCTCATCTGCAGGCTGGAAAGAGGAAACGACAGAGGGAAAAGAAACAGCTTCTTCCTGTCTAAACTTTCTGAGGAGCCTGCCGTGCTAAGTACTGGTCTGTCTCCTCTTATTTGTGTTAAATCACTCTTTCAACTCACTGCCTTCCACAGGAAGAGCTGAGGCAGCAGCACAAATGGATCCTTAAGTACAAGGGGCTGGAGTGAGCTATTTCCATATATATGTGGAGGTAGACAAAAATAAAAAGTACTTTTAGCTTTGTGTTTCCGTCTCTCACTTCCATTAGCAAAAGCCTGGGACGCTCCCAGCCCTTTATTCTTGTATTAAATACATCCCAAAATAGCTTTAAAACTGCTCTCAATCTTAATATATATATATATGAAGTGTATCAATATCAAGTAAAGAAAAACCTGGAAAGAAGCTTTGTTCCCATCCACTGGTGACCAGCTGATACGGAGATGCTTTAGCTTCAATGCTTACAAGTTCCTTGCTCTGGCTTCAGAACAGCATGGGAATTTACAGTTAAGTAGACTAAGGTCTGAACACACCTAGAGCCCATCTAGACCTTAAGAAGCCTACCTCAAGAACTGACATTCAAATACACCTCTAAAGAGCTGCCATTGGTCTTACCTTTAGTACAACTGCTAGATGAGCCTAAAGAGCAACAGCTGTGTCCTCCAGGGCTGTTAACTCAAATGTCCTTCACCTATTTCTTATTTATAGGGGAAGAGAAAGCAATGAATGGGTATGCAAGGGAGTTTTGGGACTTTTATCTGGCCAATAAGTTGATCCAGCTGGACTCAGGCAATAGCAAGGCAAATCTTTGGCTCTTGCAGCCTTAGGTGCTCTGTGTTGCAGCTCTGTCTCTGTGTGGCTGTTGCTGCTGGAAGCTCTCACGTTGAAGTGTTATAGTCCCCAAAAAGGAGACTGAGGCCGCCTACGGGCTCTCTTGCTAAAATTGCTTTCATTTAGAACTATTTATCAGCATTTTCACACCATTTTTCAACCACTCTCCTCAGCAGCCCTGTGCAATGCAAATGCCTCCAAGTCATCACTGCAAGCCAAAAGAGCCCAGCCTGATAAAATATAACACACGAGGCAGGGAAATTCAATTACAACAGACTGGCTGTGCTACCCCCAGCTCTTTACCGTGCTTCAAAGTGGGAGGAATAACAGGGAGAGAGATCCTGTAGACATGTGCATGCAATCATTTTTGCTGCTGATCTCTCAGAGACAAAGTGATGGGTAGGTCTGGCCAAGCAGAGGAGAATTTAACTCCTGTGATATGACCCCTTGCAAAAGCTGAAACTTCATTTCTGTCCCACCTGAGCTTGGTTTTGAGGATTACATTAGGTGAATTTCACCCTTAAACCCAGCTCAGAGTGTTCAGAGATTCAATTTGAAACATTTCTTTGATTTGAGGTTGGAATGGTTTAAAATAGCTTCAGCCACAGCACCAGGGCAAGGAGGGAAGTGTGCACATCTGCCTTATCAGTCATTACACCCAGGTAAGTAAGTCACAAGTTCTCTGTGCACATTTCTCTGCATATGTGAAATTAATCCCAGAGATTTGAAGACAAGGTAGAAGAATTATTCAATATTATATCAGCAATATGCATTAGATGCATCTGATCAGCCCTCCAACCATATACTCCTTTACAAACTGGCAAGACACTTCTTTACCATTGCATGCCAGAATACATAAGAGAGTGTAATGACATTCCAGAGCAGAGCTGTGAGCCTTGTGTAGTTTCCAAAAGCTGCAGAGGATCTCTCATGGTACTTTCCTAACTCAGGACCTTCACTGTGCAGCAAGAACAAAGCTGTCTCCCTCATGATTTAGTGTGAGGTGTCCCTGACCATGGCAGGGGGTTTGGAATTAGGTGATCTTAAGGTCTTTTCCAACCCTAACTATTCTATGATTCTATAATATTCCTTTAAGTGAAAGTATAGTCCTGTGGTGCCCTTCAATCTCCTTTTCTCTTTCCTGAATCCACACGTACATATGTCTGCATTACATACATACATTTTTTCTTGTTCTTTGAGTAATTATTTTTGTTCCAGCAAAATCAGAACAAGCAGAGCAGCTACAAATATCTCTGAAGCTTTTAGAGAGCAGGCAGCAGCCCACACACCAAGCTGCTTGAAGAGAAACACTTGCCATGCTGAAAGTCAGATGCGTCTTCCCGACAGAGAGCTGCAGCCGTGGAGCTGAGGTGAAGCAGGAAGCAATGAAGCACTACAGCTCCTGTCATTGACTCCACCGCTTACAGACCTGCAGCCCTAACACTGGCCACGGGTAGCTAAGTCCCTCCTCACTTCACTGCATTGAAATGCCTCCATGGGGGAATATGGGGAAAGGGTTCTAATGGGAAAATAGCTTTTGGCTTCCAGGATGTGAATAGAAGGAGCTGACAGCATTTGCTGCATGAGCCTGTGCTCAGGATAATGCTGGGAGTATCCATTAATTCTGCTGCCATGGGACCAAGAAGTTAGGAGTCTCTAGCATAGAGATGTGTGTCTGAAGTCTCTGCAGCGTTTCAGCAGCACATCCAAGAAGTTGTAGCATATTGAGCTAGGGCTGGAGCAGCTCTGCTCTGGAGCTAGGCTGAGAGAGCTGGGCTGGTTCAGCCTGGAGAAGAGAAGGCTCCTGAAGGGGAGACCTGAGAGCAGCTCCAGTGCCTGAAGGGGCTGCAGGAAACCTGGAGAGGGGCTTGGGACAAGGGATGTAGGGACAGGCCAAGGGGAATGGCTTGAACCTGCCCGAGGGGAGACTGAGATGAGCTCTTAGGCAGAAGCTCTTCCCTGTGAGGGTGCTGAGGCGCTGGCACAGGGTGCCCAGAGAAGCTGTGGCTGCCCCATCCCTGGCAGTGTTCAAGGCCAGGTTGGACACAGGGGCTTGGAGCAAGCTGCTCTAGTGGAAGGTGTCCCTGCACTAATACATACCTATAACAGCCCAACTACTTTTCAGGATCCAGGAACCTGCTTTGCAGAGATGTGTGCTCCTTACCTCTGCCTCCGTGCCAAGCAGCAGCCCAGAATCTGTGACTTTGAATAAAGTGGATAAAGGCTGGTATCTTCTGTGAGCAGTTGCCAGGAGCTCCCCCAGCCAAACTGCACATGCAGTTTGTTAATTCCACCCGTACCTTCCTGAAGTGCAAAGTCTTATTACTGCTATCCATTACCTTGGGTAAATATTGGAACAGCAGCATTCAGAACACAATGCACTGGGATGCAAACGCATTCAGCCCTAAGGATCCTACTGAGTTTTTACACAGGAAAACTTTTCTTGGAGGCCATGGTGATGCAGGGAATTAAGTTGGCCTCACTGTGGTGATTGAAGAATACTGAGATGTGGCTGCATTATAGAATCAGAGTGGTTTGGGTTGGAAGGGACCTTAAAGCTCATCCAGTTCCAGTCCCCTGCCACGGGCAGGGACTCCTTCCAGTAGAGCAGGTTCCTCCAAGTCCCTGTGTCCAACCTGGGCTTGAACACTGCCAGGAATGGGGCAGTCACAGCTTGCCTTCTTGTGACAAGGCTTAAGCACCTGCTTAATATTAGGCTGGTTCTTCAAGCTCAAAAACATTGCAGAAAGTGTTTTTCTAAGGGGTGTTTTCCTGTCCCGAATGCCAATGCACTTAGAGCTGCATAAAATCAGTACCAGTGGGAGAAGAGAATCCTCTGTGGGGAGGAAAGTTTTGGAAAAGCAGATGTAAAGGCTCCATTGCCCCACGCTAATATCCTACTTTAGAAAGCCAATTCATTATCCCTAAGGATTTGAATATTCTGTTATGGGAAAGCAGTTGTTTGAATAGATGTGAGGGAAGGCACACACATACACAAACACTCACACAGAGGATATTGATCCAAACTGTATTTATGATTCCTCAGACCTGTAAGAAATTGATTTTAGACTATTCTTCCTCTCTCTGTCTCACTCCAGCTGAAAATCAAAGCTCAGTGGAGGAGCCCTTAAAGAATTTTTCTGATAGAGAAAGGGAAAAATAAAAGGTTTTCCCTAAAGTTGGTGTGGAAAGAAAAAAAAAGGAAAGCCTGAGAATCCTGTGGATTTGGCGTTCAATATCCCGTCAACTGGCTTTGAAAAGGACCAGAACACTTAGAAATCACATTGAAGAATAAACAAGTAAACAAACACAGCTCCGCTTCTTTCCTTTTCAAGTATTGTGTTTATTTGCAGTGATTTAGACAACAACTTGATTTTGTGATTCTTCTTTCTCTCCAAAGGGAATTTCCTGGAATTCAGTGTTCTCATTAAGACATTTTTGGTTTAAAGAGACTTATACAAACTTCAAATTACAAACCAGCCCCTGTGCCAGCCATCTGCACTGGCACCTATCTGCCAAATGGAATTCAGACTGAAACTCAGGCTCCGGACCTAAACAAACAATCCATCTTTATTAAGCAAAGTGCTTAAAACTTTAAGCCCAGGTTTAAAAGATAGATTGCAATTTTGCTGAGTTTTTAATGTGCTGATGAACAAATGCCCAAAGCAGCTGCTTGTGCTTTGAAGGAGTTTGTCCTGTTCACTGCCATCAAACCTCCTACACACTCCAGTAAGACCTGCATTAATATGAAGTCACCACAAACTCAGCCTTCAGTGTCTGACCACTAAGTCTTACTTCAGCACAGAAAGACCTATAACATGAGACTGATCTTTCAGATATGGAGCACTGTCTTCTTTTAGCTCCCACCATCTTCATTTTCACTGCCCCCTGTGTTTTCTGCTCAAGTCAGGTCCTACCCATTGAGGGGATCCACTTCATTTCATTCCAAGCACCAAGCACCAGCTAATTATAAACCAAACACAAATTAAACCCATCTTCCCATCCTCCTCCCTGAACCCCCTAATTGCCCATTACCCTGTATTGTGCTCTGACACAAAAGTAATTCGACTAAGTGGGGAGTTTTGTTGTTGTTTTCTCTTTCATAAAAACTGTTAATTTGCTATTAAATCTCTTGTTGAAAGACTAATAGCTTAATGAATGCATTAAACGTGCAAATTAGAGAGTTTTTTTCCTGCATTACTTAGTTGAAGATTGAAAGGGCATGATACATCATCGTTGGCTCAGTAGGATTTAATGACGCATTAGACCATCTTCTGTCTTGGAGGCCAGACTTATGAATGATCCCCAGAATTGCACAGGCAACACTTGTCCCAGGTCCCTCTCTTGCTGGGGACATATATTTTCCCCTTGCCTGTTTCTTCTCCTGTCTCTGCTGATGTACGTGAAATAAAAATGTAGTTTCCAGATCAGTTTTATAATGAAAAGTAGCCCATTCCTGATGACAAATGTTGTTTACAGTCACTAGAAAAGAGGATGGAATGAATATATTAGAGGAGGAGAGGATAGCTTTTATATTCATTATACTGCCATTTGGGGCCTGCGAAGACACATAACCTTTCCCTTTCTCCCTCCATCATACAGTCACTTTCAGATGTCTACATTAAAATAAAAAGCTGCAGGCAGTGTGCTTTGCATTAGCTACTATCAATGAAGAAGAAATTTTCCGCCAGTCAGACAGAGCTCCTTGTGGGAATACCATCCCCCTGAACGCACTTACTGAGGTTTTCCTGGATGCTTCCCCTACTACACCCATCCTCAGACTCTTTCCTGCTCCACACAAAAGAAGAACTGCATTAGACACCTACTAAAAGCCAGGGGAAAGTCCTGATCCTCATCAGTTCGAAAGGAGAGTGGCATTAACTCACATCATCCTACTTGAGGAGAGGGCAACCTCTTCAGAAGGGGTTAGGTAGGCAGATATTTAGATCTTTTGGGACTGAAGTGAAAGTCACAGGCCCCATCTGCTAAGGATAGAAAATAACTACCTTGAATTCCACCAAAGATTGCATTTTGAACTGGTAGAAGCCTGTTGGATGCCTCAGTTGGCCATGGTTTGCAGAAGCTTGCAGGCTTCCAGCATGGGACCAAGAAGACACTGTTTCTAGACAGGAATATTTTGAGTGTGGAGATCACAGATATGAACAGATTTGGAGGAAAATCTCTCCTATGAGGCTTGGCAGACTTTTGCTGCTCAGAGAGAAGTAGAGGCAAAAGGAGGAGGATGGAGTTTGTGGAAGAAAGAGTTTTCTCTTGGCAATGACAAAAAAGAAACTGTTTATTTTGAGTAAAAGTTAGACAAATTCGATTCCAGGAGTGGGATGCATAGTTCCAATACTTCTGGGGTTGTGTCTGTCATGTAACAGGAGGAGGTCTGTGGAGAGGCGGCTGCAGGACAGCCATGAGCTGAGATGTTCTGGAAGAAACCCAGAGTCAGACAGGCTGGCACCTATCCCACCCTCATGTCTTTACTTGTAACTATTATTTGCCATGATCAAAAGGCTGTCAGATACTAATGAAGTCTTAACGCATCATCTCATTCACACTGACTCATGCGAGACATCTTGGGCATCCAAGTTTAGTGGGTCATGTTCCCAGGCTCCGTCTGTAGCCAGCAAAGAAGGATTAGCTCTTCCAGATTTGGGACAGATAAGTTAGGATCCTGGCATGAATTACCATGTTTTTCAAGCCTCTCTCTGCTGATTTCACAAGGAGCTTTAAGGATTCCTGACAGTTATCTCCAACACCCAAGTCAGATGTCTGAACTTACACAGTGAATAGCTTTATAGGGCTCTGATTTTATTAATCTCTGCAAACCCCAGTATGTGAAAAGCAGCAGGGTTCCACTGCTGCAATTAATGGCTTATGCTTAGACATTATCTAAGAAAAGCCACAGAGTATAGAATTATTGCTATACCTGTATGCTTTCATCTGAACTGGTGCCTACCACTGGACGGAAAGGAGTCTCATAGTAAGGGCATGTAAGAGAACATCAGAATGAAAATGGGGCTCTGACTGCACGGAAATTTGCAATAATGCGGCTTTGCAACTGTGTTTATATTGGATGGAACCTCCTCTGCTTTGCCTTGAAGCCAAAGCAGGAGTGAACTTGTCAGGCAGCTCCTGAGTGATCTAGCTCTTAGGAGAATGTCCAAGGACAGGAGCTGAGATCTGTTCAGGAAACATTCATGTTCTACCGAGTCTAAGGACATGCCTCATTTAGCCCTAATCCACTGACACATTCATTCATTTGCTAATAAATTGGAATATAGCTTCTGAGCTACATTTGGCCAACTAAACTTTAGGGGTTTAGTCTTGCCATCCCCTACAGATGCATCCAAAGGGTGATTGGCATCTGGAGAAGAGAGATTATCCATCCCATCTATCTGGATATCAGCGCTGGTATGAGAATCATCATTCTGTGAGATGCATAATGCTGAGCACAGGCTTTAGAAAGATCCTGAACAACCAGCCTAGGCAGGATATCTAACTCTCAGGTGGTTAATGAAATGAGATGGATCCCATCCCACTGGCTTTGGAGAACAGTTCCATTAGCTCTCTCTATTAATATACTGACAGGGTAGAATAATACCATCATAAGTTCAGCTAATCTTTTTGCACCTCATAAGTTATGAAAATGTTTTACAGGTTATCAACAGAACTCACTTCACCCATAATTAGGAAACATTCGATTTAAAAGCCTCCATGAATTCTGATTGCTACTCTTTAGAAATACAACTGTTTCACAGGGGAGAGAATGCAGACCGCGTGCCTTACAATAGAATGTTGAAAACACATATACCCACACACCAGGAGTAGTGGAAGCTTGTAGGTTTTAAATACTTTAAACTCATAGATCCCTGCATGGGAATTTTTTGTCAGGACAGTTAGAAATCAGATATATTCCTTCAAACCCTAAAGAACTGTGAATAATTGTGCCTTATGCACAGGTGAACACTGGCACATGTGCTATGGAAAACGATGTGTCCCTGCTATTGAAACTAAACATTTCTGTGTTTGTGCTGCCTATAGTCTGGGCTCACATTGTTACCTGTGTACAGCGCAGCAGCAATACACAAGGTCAGTGGCAAACTGCACTCCTATTGTTAGTGCTTGAAGAGGGAACATTTTATCCTTCACAACAAATCTACATATAGGCTATTGAATGAAATACAATAGCCTTGCTAAATTACTTCATCCATTAGCTAGATGCATGTAAGAAAAATATACCAGTGTATTTTTGTATCAGCCATTATGGATCGGGAGGTAAACAATGTGCATTCAGGGAAAAAGAAATGGTATCTGATGCCCAAAACAGCCAAATTTTGCCATTCAAAGGCATGGAAATTTCTTTCAGCATTATTTAGTAATACTTTAGAAAGTCAAAATAGTCTAAAGTGTGAGTGCTGTATGTACACAACAAGGGAGAGAGTAACTGCTCCAAGATTTAAATTGCTTCATCTAACATGCATTCCTCACCTCGAAAGAAGGTGCAAAAAGAGCTGGGAGCTCCCTGGTGGATGGAGAGTCAGAAGGGGCCCCCCTGGCAGCTGGCAGAATGAAGTGTCAGAGCCTGGGACCCATCCTATCACCCCAGCAAGGGAACAAGACAGCCACAGGGCAGTCTGGGCAGAGATGCATACTAAAGCATCACTGGGTCAGGGACTGATGACCCTGGGCGGACTGGAATGGACCTCTGGGTCCATGGGCAAGCTGGTGTGTGAGGGATGGAGCCCCAGCATTTAGGGATACAAATCTCATACCTTAAAGATTTCCCAGGCCTTCTGTGAGCATGAGCAATGAGGACTATGGTACCAGGTGAGCATCACCTCTTGTGTTAGTCCGAGCAGCAATCACTGATAGCATACTACCAGGTCCTCAGGCTTATGCTGCAGTTCTTCCACCTCATTCCATCCCAGAACAGGCAGTGATAATACTCCTTGCTTTTCATTCTGACCCAGTGTCTCCCAAACACTTCTCACAATACTAGCACATGTGGTCCATTAGGTAGTAAAGCAAAAGCCTTGCTGACGAAGGAGGTTGGGACAGACATTTTCCTTTCTCTTTTTTCCCCCTCTTAGACTGCTGATGAAGTTCCTCTTTTCCTCCCCAGTATTCTCAGTCTCCCTCGGAGCTCATGACTCAGCTGCCATTCTCACAAACCTGATATGCAGGTGACACTTCAAGGATGTAATCAGAAAATGTTGTGGGGGGATGAAGGAGCAAGAGATGCTGACACAGGAAAAATGTTCTATTTTAAGCAGGCCAAGTGCATGCTTACTCCCAGCCTTCAAATTAGCAGGGCTGCCTGCTCTGTGTGCCATGAATCATCCCAATCTGGCTGGAGGAGTCAGACTTCTTTCCTCAGCCTTTGCAACAGAGCACTGAAAAAGGTGCAACAATTTACCCATGGAGGTTTAAGGGAGCTGGGGGGGGTTTGCACCTCTTCAGTGTGGAGCTAAGTCAGACCTCTGGCCAGTTAGAAGTGCACAATGGAGGGCAAACTGTTTGCTTCATGGCGCTCATGTCACCATCTAGTATTTGTCCCTCCAGGTCTTTAGGAACCACTTCTAATTCCTAGAAATTAAAATAAGGGATGTTCTTGGAGGAAGGATGGGATATAGGTAACAACCTGGGTTGCTTACTGGCATTGTAAGTATTTGCACGCTCTTGGCAAGGAGTCTGAGCAAAGCAAACAAAACCTGAAGGGAGACAAAATAGGATTATCACAACAGAGCTTGTTTCGAGGCGCCTGGAAGATGTGATTGCTTTTCTTATGGGTAGGAGACCAATGTGAACCAATGTCACCAAGTCTGAAGCAGAAAGCATTTCAATGACATGGCCCATGCCCAGACACAAATTCCTATGAAGCAGGCATATTACATATTGCAGAGACAGCCCAGCCCTTTGCTGTGGTTTTGAGCCTGAATCAATTAAAACACAAAGCAGGTAAAACCAGGAGGAAAACTCACTGTTTGTTTATCAGACAGAAAGAACATTTATAGTCTTTGGATTATAGCTTGGTGCTGTGAGGGCTTCTGCCACCCAGGCCCTGCTATAATAGCAGCCTGCTCTAGTAACAGGCTGCTAGAAAACAATGCCACAGAGCGGATGGGCAAAGACACATCCAGGTCAGCAGGCAGGAGGCAGAGATCCCACAGGCTGATCTTGGCTTTGAAGCTAATGAATGCAATAAATAGAGAGCCACTAGACCATGAAAAGCACAACTTCCAACTGCAGCTGAATTAACTCTCCTCCTGTGAGTCCAGCAAAGCCCATTTGATGGCACCTGAGTTGCCATCAGACTGCAAGCAAGATATGAGTAATGGACACCTGTATCCCTTCCCTTAGTGCCAGGAGCACAGGAGAAGATGAACCTCACTGTCATCGCAACTCTCATCATTGCAGTTGTTTTGACTAATCTTTTAACCAAGACTTACACATAAATCATCACTGGCAGCCATGCCATCCCATTCACCCAGTTCTGATTTGTTAAGAGCAGCCCTTCACCTTCCATCCAAAATGCTTCCATGTATCTGTTAAGAAATTCACTGAACACAACCCCCTAACTAAAATCATCCAGTGTCTCTGATTTAAGCCATTGTGCAGAACACCTCTCTAAATCAACGTGAAATTTTCTGCACTACCTTTGAGTCATATTCTGGTCTACATCTTGTTTCAGCATGCTCAGCCTATCTCTAGTTTCTGTAAATCAAAGCAACATTCATGGCATCATATTCCCCAGAGGCAGTTTGTCTCCTGAAGCTTTTCCCACTACCCCAGCATCATCTCCCTTTCTGTCTCTTCAGTTCCATTTCTTCTGTTGCAGATTCAATTAAAGCCTCTCTAGAACCCTCATGATCAAGTCAATAGAGTGACCAATGGGACGGTGGGTTAAACCGAGGTTTAAGGTGAGTAGATACATGAGGAACTGATAAGAAGGCAGGCTTTGTTATTAATAAACTGGAGAGGTAGGATTCATCACTTTGGCATTTACAGTGTAGGTGGCTACTTTTAAGGTAGATGTCTATGCTCCCACTCCAGTTGTTACAGATCCAGCCAATACAGTCTCATCTTCAAATGTGATGACTGTACTAGGAGATCTCCAGCAGCAATAGAATGAATTAACCAGGGAAATAAGGGGACAATATCTCATACCCCACCAAATTGGGTATATGAACCTGCCCGCACAAAATAAGCTCATCTGTATGGTCTGTACAGTCTTTTCTCTCAATTACCCTGCAGCTGTACCTGTTCCAAAAATAACAGCTAGCTCCTTTGCATTTTGTGATTGTGCCATCGTAATTAAAACAAATTCCAGTCTCCAAACAGCAGTGGTGGGAGCCCATCAATTTTATGAGAGAGAATGGACAAATGCTGCTTCCAGATGACGATTACTCCAGCCTACCTGGTTTCAAATCTATCTTGGATTCCACTTGGTTGCTGTGGAAACAGCCATGACATCAGACTTGGAAGTCGTGACATCGTTCAGTGAATAATCATATGCTGGGGAAGGCAGCAGGAAAAATGAAGTAAACAAACGTGTTTATCCACAAATGCTCCTACTAGGAGGAACCGGGATCTCCAGTGGTAATTTACCACACAGTGCTAATGCGTTTGTTGTAATATATTTCTTAATTCTTCTTTTTTTCCCCCCTCCTTTTATTTTGGCTGAATATGAAGGTTCATCAGGGCTGGAACAAACAGGGGAAGCATATTGAAATGAGCATTACAGATCTGTCGTGCTCTAGTTTATGGTCTTTTCTCAGCGATACACAGTAAGTAAAACAAGCACTGATTGAGTCAGCTGCCTCCTGGGTGTTCATTTGCTGTAGTGTGAGGAATATTAATGCTAAGTACATCCGCGTGCATCAGGAAAGGCAGGAGGAGGCAAGCAGATTACCCCGGCTTAGGGGTATTATATACGCGTCTGCAACTTCCAAAGACACAGAGAGGAAACAGTTGCATGGGTTTTTGTCTCTTATCTTCTTACAGTCTTACAGATTTTAGAGATGCATTGCCCTGGAGTTTTAATACTCAGAGTTTTCAGGGGGGATTGTGATTATTATTATATTTTTTTCTTAAATCCTCCTTTTCTACAGGAATAAAAAAAGGCAAAAAAAAGCAAATGCTGAATTTCATCAGGATAAAGAAAAAGCAGATTCCAAGAGAAGAAAGAACAGATGAAAAAGGAAAGTTTGATTAAAATCCCCTCTTGTTCCATGTGTTTGATGTAAATATCTTCACACCTTTCTCTTTTCCTTTGCAACCTCAGCAGAGGGTTCAGCCCATCACCAGGGGATTGAGTTCCAAGCTTAGGGCTTTGTAGTTGCTGCTGCTCTTGCTGCTGTTGTCTAAAGGGATTATAAGCCTTTGTAAAGCTTGAGTTAATACCCTGGAGGGGAAAAATGAGTTTCCAAAGAACCTTTTTTTGTGTATCTCCTGTCTAAGGTACCCTAGAAAAGGAAAAATTAGGAATTTTTTGGCTTCAAGAGTAGGTCATTTAAAGTTCACAAGCAAGGTCTCCAGCCTTTCTGACCTGGTCTCTCCCAGTAGCAGAGAGAGCCTTTGTCGTGTTGCTGACACCAGGACCTGTTAGGAATAGCAATGCACTGCTCTGTTCAACAGGGAATACACTCGATCTTACAGTGGATTTCTAAAAAGCACCTGAAAAAAATGGATTAGGTGCTTAGCTCCCACTGCATCCTTTGGTAATGTTTGGCTGCTTTATATTCTATACTTTCTCTGTAAAAATCCTCGCTCAGGATCCAACTCCACAGCTTCAGACTTACTTTCTGCAGCCTTTCAAACCCTTCCTTGCAGGAGGATTGGTTTTGAGCCACGTCTCAGTGTTTCCCTTCAGATGCTGTTGGCATTGCAAAGGTGCAGAGCTGCTTGGTATTCAGAGGGTGTTGGTGGTTGTGGGTCATTCGGTATTCCAGCATGAAGAGTGTATTGCTCTGTATTCCAGATGTGTGCCACTGCTCCATGTCAGGCGGTAGCCAGGGCTGTACAGCTGTGGATTGCTCAGTATTCCTAGGGTGCTTCAGGTGCTTAAAGGCTGTCACAGAGCACTTGGGTGCTTGCCAGGATGAGAGTCTTTCAGTATTCACATCTGTCTCTCTAGTAAGGGGTGAGACACACAGCCATCCATTCGATTCTCTGCCCTACCAGGTTTTGAGAATAGAAATCAAAACAATGGTCAAAGAGAAAATTATAATGGAGAGGAGAGGAAAAGAGAAGTGAGGAAGAAAAAAAGGAGATGAAAAGGCAGTTCTTCAGAAAATGAGACCATCGAGCCCTTCACATGGGTACTTTGCAGGAGCCATAGTTTAGGTTTCAATTAAAAGGGGAAAGGCAGTGCATTCCATCTTCGCAAGACTGACTCAAGAATCCATCACAGAGCTATCCAGATATATTCATTATCACACTTTTTGGTACTGGTCAGTGTAAGGTTATGTAATAAGAGGCTCACCCCCCCCCCCCCCCCAAAGGATTCCTACAGGAGGTAGAGAAAACCCAATGATCTAAGTAGGGAAATACAGCCCCCTGACCCAGCGTCTCACAGTGATCAACTCTGTCCCTTGGGGTGAACCCATCAGGAGAGTCAGTGGGAGAGGCTGTTCAGACCACCCTTCTCACTGAGAAGGTTTATTGCCAAGAGGGGCGTGGGACTCATTGTTAGACATGGAAGAGACTTTTGGGACTGTAAAAGCTTTGTGAGAATCTGTTTGCAAAATTACTTAAGGAAATTTGTAGACATTTTGACATGTTGTGTTTGAGGAAAGCACAACTTCCCAGTTGTTCCTCCCTTGAAATGATGGCAATTTCATAATACTACTAAAATACAATTATAATAATGATTAACATCAAACTTTGAGTTGCTCATTTTTTTCCTTACAGATTTTCTACTAACAGTTTTGCCTTTTCAGAATAACATTCAATTTTGGGATGGAGAAAAAAGTATCTGAGTTTTTGGATAGGAGAAAATGTTTCCAACACAGTTCTTTCCATAAGACCATCTGCTCCTCTGTTACCAGGTATGATTTTGTAGATGCATATGCCAGCTACTACAGATGACAAGCCAGCACTGTGTGCAGGTACTTCTGAGGATGCCCAGCACAGGTCTGAACAAATGGGCTGGCTATGGAAGTGGGAGAAGAAGTTGTGTTTTGGAAAACTGAAAATGAGAATGGAATCTAGGAAAGGATGTTATACTGTGATGAGTGTGGAAGTGGTCTGTAGCTAGAATAGGCACCAGTTAAAGCTCACTCTGTCTTTAAAAGGTATTAATCTTTCTGTAGTGTGTAACAGTGGGTCAGGGTCAAAACCATATCTCACCATTGATAATATTCTGCATTTTTACACAATTAAGTCTTAGTGATTCTCCAGATTTCTCTTCTGCACATCTGTTCTCTTTTCTCCTTTCTGGGTATGCCTACTGATGCAGAAGGCTTTGCATGTATCTTCCCTTTCCCCATCAACCCTTGGCTTTAAAGCACTAAATCAGAGTCCTCCAGATCTGCTACACCATGAAAATATCTAGTGGATATAATGCTTATTCGTGATTCTTGATTCACTCAACTCACCCTCTAAAGGAATCTCTCCCAACATACCCCCCAGTACTTAGCTATGAAAATTACATTCCCTTCCCTGGGATTTTGTCAGTGCAGGGAACTTCACAGCCTGCTTCCCAATGCTGCCCTGCACTTAATGGTATTTTATGACACATTTTTCAAATCAAATTTAAAAGCATAACTAAGTGGAATTAAATTAATGCCATCTGGAAATGTCAGTAGCACCGGAGCTGTGCATGGCTGGCTTAGCTTCTAAACCTCTGGCAGCTTCCTGGGACTTATTTCTGACTTCACGGAAACAGTGAGCATGGTGATGAGATATTTTTTTTAACACTATATCTATGGAAGAGAGTGTGTGGGAATAAATAGATGGCAGCTCAAGTCTTGGAAGAGTCTCCTAGGGAAGATATCTAAGTTTAGGTGTAGGTATGCTCCTATGTACAACTGAGGGAAGGAGGGCTAGGAATGGAGAATAAGCATCTGGGTAAGTTTTAGTGTGATGGATGCATATCCAAGAGGTCTGATAATATCCCTGCATTACTCAGGATGACCTTATTGGGTCTGGTTTGGGTTGTTTTTATTTTCCCCTCACACCTGCTCATTCCAGGAATGAGCTTACTGCAGTACTAATTCTGATAATGAAGAGGGTGATGATGATTTAGAACAGCAAAAAGCTGCATCACTGAACAGAATGCAGCTTGTGCATGTGCATATTTTTGTCTGTGCATAGTCAGGAGAGACTGCTAGTAGCTTTTGAGCTGGAAAACCTTTAATACAACAGAATTCCTATAGAATGAGAGAAGTATGCACATGCATGTGCTGGTGTGTGCAGGGTCACAGACCTATGTAGGCTAATGCCTTTGACATCCATAGATGTTTTAAGGCATATTCTACTAACAGAGCCCACATATATATTTGATATGGTGTCTGCATAAACACAGTCTCACTTGTGTACATCCAACTTCTTCCTTTTTTTGTTTTCTATGTTTTAAATGCAGTAATTCCAGCTTTTTCTGTATAGAGAAGATCCCATCATAATTTTAGCTAGAATAGATCCCTATTGCTCCAAGACTACAGAGCACAGGATGGGCTTCACCAGTGCCCAACAGGTTTTTATTCCTCAATGACTTTACATTTACTCACCCTATGCAAAGAAGTGTACTTGAATGGATCAATTTTATCTCTACTTCTATTTTTTCCTCTACTTTTTCTACTTCTACTTTTTTTTTTTTTACAGGCAATACTTGAGATGTTCCCTCCATAGAAAAGGAAGGAATGTCTACTGGCAATGCCAGATTAGAATTGCAGAGACCCAAGCTGTGCCCAAATGAGCTCTGCAATCTAGCTGAACTATGCAAGTCTCCCCTTGCCCCCAAACATGCAAGCTGCCACTGGACTTTATGGAAGGAGGGTGAACTGTGGTTCTTCTGGGTAAAAATAACACAGATACCAACTGCCACTCAGTCCACAGATAGCACTAGAGCTTGTCTAAAGGAACCCCTCATGAAACATAAGTGACTGTTGGTCCATGGCTTCTGTTCTATGTTGTTTGCTTGCTTTTCACCTTTATGGCAGGTACGTTTTGTAGCCTTACAGATAACCCTTTCATTATGGGAAATGTCATAAGCAAACACAATAGCCCTCTCCCATAAGACACAACATATTCACAGTGGTAACCTCATCTTAACACCATGGTGACTTGTTGAGATTCTTACACTTGTACTACAGGTTTTGGTACCTTCAGGTTGCTTTTATGACAAGAACACTTAGAGGTCAGGTAATGCATTTATACAAGTATATAAAGCACCAAAGATACTGAAGATTCTTTATAAATAATAAAGCTGTTTTGGGTTTACTTAGAGATGCAGGAGTACAGGAAGGGTAACGGTGGGGAACCCCAAACAAACTCTCTCCCCCCCAAAAAAAAGAACCCCAAAAAGGTCAATGAAAACTCACACGAAGCATAACTAAGCACAAGAGAGAATGATGAAGCCAGAGGAATTCTGTATGTGAATGAGAGAGCTGAGATTCAAAAGGGGAAAAAGGAAGAGTTGGTAAAGCTGCATTGCTTATTCTCTGTGGCCTATGAAATAGTATATTAGAAAGATAATCTTTTTCTGGGTGCTTTGTCCAAAGCTCATTTGAACATGGAATTTTATAGGATTTTCAGAGGAACTTGCAGGAGCTAGGATTACCTTAGAATTCCAGAATTTTTGAAAATGTTGAAGTAAAATACCTACACAAATATTCTTTTTCAGCCCTTTAGTTTCTCAAAGCTTGGACTCAATCGGTGTGACACCAGGTTGAAGTAACGTTTCATAAGCTGTTAATGCACTGGGATTTACATCAAATAAAGTGCTGAAATTTTGTGTGCTAGGCAGAGTAAGCCTCATTTCCTTAATTTAAGCATCTAGGTGTTCAACATTGAAGTCTGATCTAGTCTTGCCAGGCTTCCTCTACAGACAGCAGAGAGAAATAGGCTCCCCCAGAAGATGTCTCATTTTGTTCTCAAGAACAGGGTCTAATCTGGGTCAGCTGAATTGTCTCTGGAGGTACCCACAGCCCCAGACTACAGAGAGAGATTGGGGTGATTATCTCTGACCTCTCACTGTTAGACTTCTAAAGAGAAGGGAGATGAATGCCAGCCTCTGCAGCTATTACATTGCTGTGGGTTAGGGTGCTTAAAAATGTCTCTGTTAGCTTGAAAGACTCCATCTCTCTCACCGAGAGACAGTTTCATACTCTTAAACAAAGTACTAAGGCATGAAAGCACAATTCGAGTCTGTTCTTTCTGTAGGGCTGGTTAAAGAAAAGGGCCATATGATGTGCTTTGGATTGAACTGAGGAGCTGACATTGGTATCTGGGAAACGTTCCAGCAGACTGAGCAAGAGGGCTGTGCTCAGTGCCAGCATAAAGAGGTACAATTTTCATGGAGATGCATCCATTTACACCTGGTCTGCATTTGGCATGGGGAGAAGAGAAATTGCCCCTTGATCAGGGCATATTTGACATATTGAGTTATCCCTCTCATGAGTAATGGAGTAAAGATGAGTGCACATTTGATATGTTATAGTGGTTTCCTATAAATATTAAAGCAAAAGGAAACTTCACAGACGTAGAGGATGGAAGCACCTGCAATTCATCTACACAGCCCATACTGAGCCTGAGGTGACTGCCAGCAGCAGGCTTCCCCAAGGGGTCATTAATAGCTCTCTCTGAGTTTTTCCTGCTTGCTTTTCCAGGGTCTTCATGGCTGGAAGGAAAACTTTGCCTTGCTCAGCCTCAGTTTTCAAGGTAGCTGAGCTCTTGGAGCTCCTTCTGCTGTGCTTAGAGAGGATGCAAAATTGACACTGCTGGAGATTCAGACTAGACAAACTTGTGTCTGGAAAAGCATTGATCTTGACCTTACTGGAAATAGAAAGGGTTGACTAGAGGTCGTTCAGTTTGCCCACTTCTCTTTACCGCACATGTCAAATAGTATGATCTGTAAAGAATGATTCCTCAGGCTGCAAACCACCTGAACATGTTGCATCAAATGATTACAAAAAGCAATTGAACTAAATGCAAATGCACTTCCACATGCTATAAACAAGCAAAATGGTGGGGAAACAAAGTATTGAATGAATACTCCGAGGTTTGGACTCATTTCTGGGTGGATGTACAGGCAAATTGTGACAGAAGCTTCATATTTTTGTTTTGCTTTCAAATACAAGTCTCCATTTTAAAATAGAAACAGTGTTCTAAAGTCTAGTCAATTGGATCAATACACAGAGTCTGAGAGGTGGCAAGCCTCAAAAGAAACTCTGAGTTTCCTGTTATTAATCACTAACTTGGTGGTAGAGCACCATGAGAGTCTGGTACACCCCCGTTTCTCCTTGTTATGTTTTCTTGTGTTTTTCTCCTGCAGATTGCAGTGTAATGCATCAAATAATCCCACCAGAGGAAGGCTAATCTCAGCAGGGTTTGCTGGCATCATCTGAAGTCATCTTTCTCCTCTTCCTAACTTACTGTCTTGAGGATATCTTGCTAGACTTTACACTGACGATTTCTGCTGCACCCCTTAAGAAAGGAGCTGTAATTGCTTATCCAGCTGTTAGATGCTCCCCTCAGTACAATCTGGAAGTAGGTAAACAACTATAGGATATTTATCATTAGGATGCTGAGGAACTGAATGGTGCTGCCTGATTCCTCCCTGGAACAGATCGGAGGGAGCCCTGAACACCAATGTGCTCCGTTCTCTGCTGGCTCAGCATTTGCTTCCAAGTGCATTTCAAAGTCAGATGCTGGGATTTCTCAAATGTACTTGCTGAAAGGAGTGACTTTGACAGCCACAGGGTTGTTAGCTGAGAGGCTGTTGCTGTAAAACTGGGAAAATGATTCCTTTTGCTAGGAATGATACTTGCCTCTTGATTTCCCTGGGTGGTTTTGCACTGCTACCTATCCTAAGGCACAGAGTCAACCAAAAGATGCAAAGACCTCACTGAAGAGCTGAGCAAGAAAAGTGGTAAGAAGTATAACTTCACCTTGGTGGAGTTAGCTTCAAAATAGTTGGATAGTAGTGGCTCTAATGACATCTACTCTTTTGGTGTATTTTATCTGTTTATTTATTGTGTTGCTATGAAGAGTAGCTTGAAGAGAGGAGAGTTCAGTCAGGCAGGCAACTGCATGTGTCAAGGAGAAATGTGTCAGGTTAGAACATCTCATCTGACAGAGACAGTTTTGAAAGACATAGAAGGCTTCCCCCTTACACAGAGATGGGTAATTCATCAGACCTTTCAATACAAATTTAGCAAAGAAAAATATGTCCGAGTCTCCCATGACTTTCTTCTTCAGTTTACATGTGCTTTGTCCACCCTGGAGGAGAGCATAAAGTGCCAGAGGTTAATCTGGGACCCAAGGATTTCTGAAAGGAAACACCTATAGGGCTCAACATCTGGCTGCCCTAGTCACAGAGCAGGCAAAATGAGAATTACACCACAGGAGAGGTAGAAGCTGAGAAAGAGGGGTCTGAAACCTAGCCAAAAATTAGATCCCTGAAAAGGAAGGTATGCACAACAACCTCGTAGGATTTAAATGGTGTATGGAGTACAATACTTAAGTATGCATCTGCAGATAGAAATAAGAATCCACTGACGATGGAAGAAATGCACATCAAAGATATGGAAAGATGATAACATCTCTAGAGTGACCCTTCTTTCCTTGTTTTTATTGCTTTGTAGCCAGCTTTCACTACCCTGATGTCAACCAGAAATTGATACAAAGGAATCTGACTGGTCCTTTCCCTAGTTCTGACCAGTGTGAAACCAAGGGTACTGCTCTTCCACTAGGAACAACATAAGGAGGTAGCTTCCATAATTCATTTGACAGCAGCTTTCCATGATCCATATCACCTCTCAAAAGTGTTCACACCTCACCACAAGTACATATTGTGTGGCTTAGCTGCAGTCAGGGCTCATTACATTTCAAAGACTGGATGTAAGCTCAGTGTGCTAACATCCAGCATGCCCGTGAGCCAAGCCATGCATGGAGAAACCTATTAGAGCTGTAACTCTTGCTTGGATGCAAAGCCATGTGCAGAACCACTGTGTTGGGTGTCCTTTGCAGCATGAATGTTTCTTCCCCCAATGTAACATCTATCTTTAAGTCTTGTTTGCACCTCAATAAAATTATAAGTGTTCTTTTATTGCTGCCATATGTATTGGCAGACACAAACCTCTATCAGATGCCATGAGACTATCTGAAAGTGGCTCTCGAAGACTTGGCCATAACCAGCTGCAAGTCTACCTCTGCCTACACTCAGGACCGGCTACAAAGCTTGAGAAACCCCTATTATTTCTTTACTACTTTTGCAGACTTTTACCTAGAAGAGTGAAACAAACTCAGTTTCTTCATCACTAAGGTGATTTCAGCTGTTAGTGCAAGACTTTGATGCAGTGGACAGATTCTTGGCTGCTGAACTCTTTCAGAATTGAAATAGGAACAGCAAAATTTGCTTTAGGATGCTATTATTTCCTCATTGGATTGAAAAGGATGGATTAGCACCCGTTGTTAACATCCTTGTATGTACTCACAACTCTCCCAAGCACTATTTTAAAATCTATTTCAGTATTACAAAATAATAAAGTCACATTGATTTTGATGGAGCATCTGGAAGAGATTTATCTCCAGAATGGCATTCTGATCACTTCCAAAGATAGAGACTGTGATCCCAATTGAAATGGAAGTCACTCCTGAGCTTAAAAACTTGTAACATCCCTGATCTAGATGCCCATCAACAGAAAGCTTGTTAACTTATTCTTTAAAGCACCCAGCAACAGATAGCTCATGTCTATCCTTGCTAGTTGATTTACAAGGTAAAGTTACTTCATCTAACACAGATCTTCTTGCTGCTGGAAATTAAACCCAGTACTCATTGTTTTATACTTTCAGAGAATAGCTAATCCCCAGCTATAGTGTTCTTTAAAATACTAGAAGGTTGTATTATGTCATTTCAGTCTTTTCTTACTAAGGTTTAACTCTTCAACTTCACGCATTGGTTCTGTTTGCTGAAACTTTTCTCCTCCTTGCTCCTCTGAATCTCTCCGATTTGTCTACATTATAAAACAAGATGCCCCAAAGACCTCATACTCCAGCTGCAGCCTCCTCGGTGCCCAGCTAAGCAGAATATACGATCTGCCTGGTGTTACTTTCCAGAGCGAGATTTGCCTCTTCTCACTGTTAATTCACATTCACCTTGCACAGTATTATAACCTTTTGATCCTTTTCCACTGTACTCCCATCAAGGCAGTTATTCTCTGTTTCATGGACATAGCCATGATTTCTTCTCCTTCCTAAGGAGTCATTTGCACCATTGTCCTATTGAATTTCATCTTGTTGATTTCCTACTGCTCCTCCAAGGTATCAGAATCATTTTAAATTCTAATCCTGTCTCCCAAAGTGCTTGCAGTCCCTTCCAGCAAAGTGTCATTTGCAAATTTTATAGATGTGCACCTTAGTACATCATCCACATGGCTAATGAAAACGCTGAAGTGTGGGACTCCAGTTCTAATGTCCTTCCAGGGTAAAGGAGAACTATTCATTTGTGACTTCTCAACCAATTGTGGGCCCATCCTCACCTAGGGGAAGTCCTCTAGACCATATTTTCCTAGTTTGCTTATAAGAAAGCAACATGGGATCTTATTAAAAGCAAAACACATCACTACGCCTTCATCCTCCTAAACCACTACTGCATGTGGCTCTGTTAAAGAAGAGAATGATATCAATATGACAGGATTTGTTCTTTGCAATCCCATGTTGACTGCACCTTTCATAGTTTTATTATCCTCCAGGTTCTTACAAATTGATTGTTTAATAATTTATTATTTTTCTGGGTTAAAATAACTAGTCTATAATCCCCTGGATTCACCTTTCCCCTCTTCAAATATAGGCATTATGTTTGTCCTTCTCTGGCCCTCTGGGCCCTCCCCGGTATCAGTGAGTAGCTGAGGAACACAGAGACTGCAGTAGTGATTTCCTTGAGAGTTTCATGTGGTTAGTCTGACTCACATACAAGTCATCTATATCCTCTTTAACCCATTAGTCTCCTGTGGTGCAAGATTACTGTGGTTCACAAGATTCCCATTATTTTTTCATGGTCACATACACATGTTTTAAGTCTGTGTTTCTCCATCTACATCCCTTCCAAAGTCTTTAATTTGGATGTTGAACTGCTCCCATTCTCTCCTTGCATGCACTCTTCTTTTGTATCCATGTCAGTGGATCAAGGCATCATGCACTTGGTTAATTCTTTAACTTGTCAAGTCTTTAAAGATATCTTTGTGTGTCTGTGTTGGTCTCTTGCTTTTCTTCCTGCACTGCTGTAATTTACTACTGTGCCTTTAACATTGTCGCCTTTAGCTGCTGTCAGCTATCCCGCATCAGTTCCCTGGTGTGAAGTTCATTGCTCAGTTTCCTGCATTTGCTCCACTCTATTTTTCCTGCTTTTCTGCCTTCACGTTAAACTCTGACTCCAATAGGTTTGTGCTCACCATTTTCACAGAGGTTTATTTCCACCTTCCAACTCTGACCAAGTGCTTCAGGTTAGGACTACATCAGTCGTTTGTAGAAGATACGGTGCTAGAGTGTTCATTCAGGATTGTTTGTAAGTCGGTCTCTTCCCATATTATTCCTACCAACCATTATTCCCTATCAGGCCTTCAGGAACTGATTTTAATTGGATATGCCATAACAATTAGAACTTGTGTAATTAAATCCTTCAAGTCTGGCAGGTGAATAATTCAGCTCTCGCATGTTATCACCCACCTGTGATATTTTATTTCATCTGTCTGTACTAGCATGTATTGTAGGTTGCTATTCCCTATAGGAAGCCATTAGTTTACACAGGTTTCTTAAGAATCACACAAACCACATTAAGGAAAAAAGCACCAAATAATCATTACAAACACCAACACACTGTCATATTACCTAGAAGGTAAAACATACTCAAACAAAATGTTTTGAAGCCTCCTTACCCTGTGCTTTGTGCCAAAGAGTGAAGTTTGCATCCAAATATCTCAATTTGCCAAGAGAGCCCAATTTCTTATCGCTGCTGGTAAACTGATGTCTTCCCCAAACAACCGAGCTGCAGGACAGGCAAAGCATCCTCTCTTTAAACCATAAATCATCCCTTCAATTGGTGATCAGATGCTGTGTGAGAGACCTAGCAGGTGTCAGTTCATCACTGTGTAATTGAATGCAGCTTGCTCTGATGCATCCCTGCCCCTCATCTCTGCAAGGTGCTGGAGAATCAATGCAGGCCTCAAGTGTGACTTACAGTAGCAAAGGGGAAAAAGAAACAGGAGGATGCAGAAGTTTATCTTCCTCCAGAGCAGTGTCTGGGTGACAGCTGAGGCAGCCTGAGTTGAAAGGCATTTCAGACATGCATTAGGATGGTTATCTGACATCAGAGAAACTCCTAGTCACTGGCTGTCCTACCTCATCACTGTCAGTGGGTAGAAGGAAATGGGTGTACATGGGATTTCCACTACATGGACTAGAAAAACGAATGAAACTTGTGTGACATGCACTCTTATCTCTCTCTCTTGATCCAATATCTCTCTAGCTCATATCCTTGATCTTTTCTTTGCTTTCTCTTTTCCCTTCTCGCTCACATAAGGTGTAGGTACACCATCATGAATGTTCAGAAAACCATGGTTTGGTGTAGTCACTCTGTAAAATTGCTGAGAATTAGATGAAATGCACATTCCTTCAGGATAGCTATTTAGGCCTTGGATATTTTGGTTTCCTCTATCAGTCATCTAACTCCAATTTAGGCGACTAACTCCTATTTTAATCAGCAAAAGTTAGGTACTTAAATATCTTTGAAGAGCTGGTCCCCAGTGCCTTCCAGCTACAGGATCCAATCACCAATTCATCAGGCCTTGGATCCAATCAGCAGTGATTGATTTAATTATGTCAACATTCTTTCCACTCCTCCATAATTTCCTGCCCCTGCCCTTTATGACTTGGAAGAAGCAACCCATTATGATAATGCAGTATTCCTACTGCAGAAAACTATGCTGAGAATGAAAAGCAGTGTTCTACACAGACCCAAGAAGCATCCATAGTGCAGCATCAGTGTCCAGGCTGCTATTTTGATTAAATTGTTTATCTATAATGCAATGCCACAGTTTAAGAAATTAAATTAGTTCAATTATCCTATTTAAGGAGATAACTCTCCTGTTGCCACCACTCCCATAATTTTCTGCATTTCCATCTCTGAAATTATCCATTTCTAGGCTTTTTTTCTCACCCGTATGTATCTGAAAAAAAAATATCCTTCAAGGTATAATTAACTTTTTCATTCAGAATCCTAATTTCCTCTCTCAGACATTTTCTGCAGTGTTTAAACTATTTATTATGCAAATTTAGAGAAGTCAAAATATGAATTATGTAAAAATCTACATGCTGGAGTTCTCAGCTAATCACCGCATCTCTGTGTCTTGCAGTTCAAGGTAACCAAAGTGCACAGAGGGGAGGGTACAGGAGTCCAGCATTCAGCATAGGAAGTTTTTTCCTCATGTTAAAGACATCCTTTCCCCCAGATGACATAATTTTCTGTCATCTTTTTAATGATTCTTTACAATTCTGAGTTTAGGGTAATTTCTCATTGCCCAGCACTGTGTTTGCCTTCCTTCACGTTGTGCTTCCTTCATTTCTTCTACAGTGCTCTCAATAAACTCCAATTGGACATGTGAAAACTTGCAATGACTTCTTACGACTGCTGTATGTGTTCACTCTTGGTGTTAGATTTTCCTCTTTTACCTGACCTTGCTTCACTTGCTTATTCTTTTCTCTTGCATTTATTGGGTTTTATGTTGTGATCTTAACATTGTAATTTTGAGTGTGTTGTGTACGTCTTGTACTTATCAAAAGCATTTGTCTTTACATGTAATATAGGCTTTTGCATCATCATCAAGGGTACTGTTTTATTGTGATGAAAGCTACATGGGGCTCCAAGCCTAGACTAAGGCCTTGAAGACATCAAAGGAAAAAGGTATTTGCAGTCCCAAGGATTTTTCAATCTCTGCTTATTCTTTCTGCTAATTAATAGCACATCAGTGGCTATCTGTCTATCCTATCAGCAGGAAGATGTTCAAAAGCCCCTCTAGCTTTTCAGTGGCATATTTTCTTGCGTATCTATTTTAACCAAAGTGGAATTATATTGCTTGGAGAAACCTTTTCTCCCTGAATGGATGCAATGTGGAGAAAATGACAGGAAAAATTATGCTTTTATTTATGTTTTGCATATGGGATTTTTATGATTCATTAGCACAAAAAGTGGACAAGGGCTGTGGGGTTAAGTCCAATGAGACAACTGTTAAACAAGTGAATTGTTAGAACTAGATCTTCTGATTGTATAAGGCTACAACACCTCATTGAAATCTGTTCTGTTGGGTTGACAACTGAAGTTGGATTTTCTAATACATAAAGAGTTTTCAAAGGGCTTTCTCCAAGCAAATGGAACTTACTTCCCCTAAACTTAGCAGCCAAAAGGTCAGGTTTTCAGGCTAATCTACCAAATTCAGTCATCCCACACTAAATACTTATCAAAATAGGTGGGATAAAATGTCATTTTGGAAGTTTCCTGTATGTTGCCTTTATGTAAAAATAGACTGGACTATATATGTTCATAGACTAGACATCTTGAACAGCCTTTATTGACCAACGGTAATAGTTGTAGAGGAAGAGAAATGCAGTCCTGATTCAAAGGGAAAATCCCTTTTCTAGGCAAATTCTTTGGTTAGGCTTCAATTTGTCAGGGCCTTAAAAATCAGTAGCATTTAAGCACAGTACATGAATGTGTTGCTGAAGCTGTTTTCACATTTGAGGCCAAAGACAAAGATGTATATGCTTCCGGAATGAAGTTTGACTAATAGACAAATACTATTAAATGTGTGCAGCTCAAGAAGGAAAGCTCATGGTTGGTTTCTGGGAAGACTTCTCTACCTATGAGTCTGAACTCTGTGCTTTGTCTTGCACTTGCTGTCTTGTTGAATGTACATTTTAATCCATGCCTTCAGCCACCAGCCCTGCAGACATAAGGGAAAAGCCTGTAGGTACAATCAGGAAACAGGGAATGGAATTTGTGAACATGGAAACCAAAATACTAAGGTTCTCCCTGTGAAGTCAAAGAGGATTTTTAGGGACTTTGGGATTTTATTCTGTGTGGGGTCATAAACCTTTTTCCTACAGATTCCTACAGAAACTGAAAAAGAGACCAAGCCTGTCTTCATTATGACCCTGTCTGTTTCAGTATAGCTTAGTGAGGAAGATGGGTCTTGCGGCCTCCTAAAAGGAGAGGAAAAAGTATTGTTAAAGACTTTAATAGCAGCCTCTGCATTTCTTTGTGGTCAGCTTTGCCTCATTACGAAGGCACCCTGCATGGTCTTTTCACTCATGCACGCGTGTATGCAGGAGGTAGAGGAATTTGGTTTGATTTTTGTTTCCTTCTCCACTCTATTGGATGTCAATAGCTCCAGAAGAAAAGAATGTTAGCAGCAGCCTAGCAGTAACCCCAGTGAGCTTAACTGAATCCCTAAGTCAGGCCGGCTGGGACTCAAACCTGCAGATTCAGAAGACCTGATGGGAATGACAGACCTTGTGGTTTGGTCCTCTAAGCCATCCATTTAGTCTCAAAAGTTCAAACAAGCAGGCACCAGGGGAAGAAATAATTGCAGGAGAAGTCCTGAGGTGGGACATCAGATAGAGATGGGAAAGAAATCACAAGTTAAAAATCTCCTCCAAAGCCAACCACAGGCCAGCAGCTCTGAAAAGCTGAGTTCCTCATCAGGGATTCTCACTATCACTTTTATTCCTTGCTTTTGACACCTGGTCTATCCTGTCAGGAATTCTTCTGGCTGTTCAGCCTCCTGGCAGATGCAGTGTGCAGCAAATGCCTTCCCAATGCATCTGCCTCTGTCCTAGCAGGATGCAATGAAATCCCGCTGTGATCGGGAATGGACAAGTTGAAGGATGGATAAAACAGATGCTGGGAGGATGAGGCTCAAACCTGTGTCGAGGAGACTTAAAAGACTGGCTCTAGCAGATAAAATATGTGCAGCAAGTGGATCAGATATGTCAGTTCAAATCTTATTCATCTCATCAGTAGCAGCTCAGCAAGTTTGTTGCTCTCGCTTCTTTTGCTATGTTTTGTTTGGGATGTCATTAACCTGCTTCCTGCTTTTCTCTGCATTTGTTTGTGCCTCACTTTGGCAGCTAGCCAGTAGAAAACAGGGCTTTAATTTCACCAACTGTAGATCGTGTCCCAGTTATTAAACCATAGTTATTGCTCTGGTTACAGGATTTTGGTTTAGACTTGTTTTGTTTTAAAAGTGCAAGGATTTTAACTCTCAGGTTGCCAGAAACCAAACTGACTTCCCAGCCTCAGGTCCCCAATTCAAGGGCAAGATGCTGCTTTGGAAAGGGTCCTGGTCACTGTAGTCTGCACTAATGCTGTCTGTAGTGATGCTGCCTGGGGCTGAGTCTGCCATTCAGTATGCTGTGGCTTGAGGTGACATACTTGTCCAGGAGGTGAGAGGTACTTTCGTATGTCAATGCCTTTTGGATGCTTTCTCAGTCAATGGGTGAAGTTTTATGACACCGAATAGGCATTCATACTTCTAAACCTAAACTCTCTAACTTGGAGTGGTTAAGTTGGTTGCTCAGCCTTTACATGTTGTATGGTCAGTGAAGAAAAACCCTCTTCCAGGAGACAGTTTAAGAGGGGACCTGAAGCCCCCATGCACAACCATTTCTGCTTGTGAACTCCCAAGGAATACCTCAAAGACAAGCTATCTAAACTTCAGGGTTGTAAATCTTCCCCTCTCCTAAAGCAGAAACCAGTTTTGCAAACACAGACTCATGGTTCTGCATCTTGGAGTTTGAAAGAGGGTTTTAGGCATCTGTGTCCTTATTTAAAATAGCTCTTGTGACTGCTGGAGCATGGACCTGCAGATAGGAGCAGCAGAGCTGAATAATCCACATTTGAAGTTGGGCTCGGTCCAAGTTACCACTGTGAAAATTCTGGTTGCACAGCTCAGGCAGAACACTGAAGCAGTGCTTGGGAAAGGGGCTCTCATTTTGTAAGCTTCACCACTATCCAGCGATACCCTTCCTCGTCTAGAGCTTGGGATGGGACAGGTCTGACATGAAAAGCAACACATAAAAATAGCGAATGGTTCTGTCTTGCTCACAACAAGATCTTCATGTAAATATAAAGAGATATGCTTTATCAGAGGGTATAGTCAGAGAAATATTCTTTTAATTGCCTATTCCTTCAGTGAATATAGTCCAAATTCTGTAATTATGCAGAAAACCATCTTCTCACCTCTGTTACTAGCAAAAAAAAACCCATCAATCCATTGTGTTTCACCTAGTGACATCTCTTTTCTCCATGGAGGTGCTAAGATGGCTCATTCAGTTAAGAGATATTACTCAGAGGTTCACAATCCATCAACCTGGCATAGAGAAGATGGATGGCAGTTTCTTTTTAAAGACATGTTAGTTTACACAAGTACTCCGAGAACTGTATTTCAGAGCAACCCATTCAAAACCAGACAGGAATTGTAAGAGGCTAAAGTAGCCCTCCAATTTTCCATATCACAAAGTGTACCTAACGTTTCTAGCAGAGCTGCTATCCTAATTAAAGCCTAGGGTGTTTTAAAGCACAGGCAGAAAAATACCATTATATGCTATTTCTAGTCTCCACTGAACATATCACAATCCCATGACAAAGAAGAGACACAGAGATATTAGGCCCCAGAAGTTGGATATGTTTAGGCTTTTAATTTCCCATTGAAATGGTTTCAATAAGGATCCAGGATGGAGGAAATCAGAACCTCCACAAATGTCATTTATGGGCCAGACAAAGGTTTTGGTCACTACCTCTTATGAACTCCTTGGGTGTTTTGGGAAATGCTTGTGCTTGCTCGCTTTTCACTTCCCATTCATTCTGAAGTTCACTTCTAAACTGGCACAAGCCAAGGCAAGGAATTATTGGTGTCCCTTCAACAGAGCGGATGCGGGAACCAGATGGTGCATAGCTGTTGGGCTGGCAGGGCACACAAAGTGGAATTTCAATGTCAGTGAGCAGCTAAATGACTGAGGGCTCATCCACACACACAGTTTATTCGCTGGTCTGAAGACATCTAAACTGAACTGTCACAAACACTTAGTGCAGAGCTACTGCTGTGGCTTCGAGATAGCTGCACATTCTGCATTCATACTTCAAGCAAACATGAACGTAGACTGTCTTGAATCTGGTACTTGCACCTATTTTCTAGGTCACATTTTCATAACAAGTTATCAATTGTCCTCTAAACAGACTTGCCTTTCTTCAAGTACAATTTTTGTTACATTTGGGTTTTTGAAGATCTTTTTCCCTTGCTAGTGTTAATAGTATTTTTGAAGCATGTAAAATGTTGTCATAGAGTTCCTGGTTATTTACTTTTTTGCTTTCAATCCCTTTACCCAAATGACTGGGTTCACAACAGCTTTCATGTTTGTGAAATCAGCCCTGTGTATGTGCATATCTGTGTGGTTTGGATGTAATTCCATTTGCATGTAGCAAGTGTAATCAAGCCTATGTCACTCGCATCTAAACAGCTCTGACTTTCAATTCTGTGACTGAATTCTCTTTATCTGACAAGATGAGGTCTAGCACCATTTTCCCTCCTGTTGGATGAAACACTTATAAAATTAGGAAATTGTCATCTTCGTGTTTTAAAAAAAGGCAAGGATATTCTAGTTCTAGCAGCATGAGATCTCTTTTATATGCCATTCATATTAAAGTCTGTTTCTTCCTAACTATACTAGAGAGATATGCAAAGAAATCAAGTCACTCTCTGGCCTGCAATGAATAGTAGTCAGGACCTGACTTGGTCTTTCTGTGTGAGAACATTGCTTCAGATCACTTGCTTCTGAGTTCTCAGAGACTCAGAAACAGGCAGGGCCAGTTTTGACATAAGAATACAGCCCTCCCACTTTTATTTGCTGGTTTTGCTTCCAAAACAGATTGTAACCAGTGCTTTTAACATTGCAGTCATGTAAATCTTCCCATCAGGTTTCAGTAACACCAAAGCAGGTCGAATTCACGCTCATATGTGAGCAATTCCTATTCCTTCTTTACTACCCAGAATCTTCACATTGGCTGCAGGGAATTAAAGAGTTTCTATTCCTTCAGTTCTCTTGGTACCTCGATTAATCTGGCTGTCAACATCTTGATTACCAAGGCACCTTGCATGCTTTTTTCAATCATGTACATGTGTGTGCATGGGGGAGAGGAACTTGTTTGGATTATTGTTTGGGAATGACCAAATCAGCACATCCTTGGACTACCTTTCTCTCATTTCTTGAGAGAGAATCTAAGCAAGGATCTCTCTTTTCTTTGGCTTCTTTCTCTCCTCCGCTGCCTCCCCTCCTTTATATATACACAATTTTCTTTTAATCTATGCTATAAGTACATCCTCAGTCCCATGTAAATCCCTATTCCTTTCTCCTAATTGGATCATCAGAGATAATTTCCTACATAAGAGCCTAAGAGACTAGAAACAACAGAACATTTCCAGTTAAGTGAAAATTAGTCTGTTTTCCTTCTCTTTGGGGTGTTCATTCTCATGACACTAAGTCAAGTAGTAGGTCACCACATCCTTTTGGTGCTGGTGGTTACTGAATGTGTGTTAGGGCAGTACTGGTTTCAGTACATTCATTTAAACACCATCAAATTCAGTTCCCTGGCTTCAGAATGGTCCCTGGTCACTACATTCCCTTTGAGGATGAGCACATTGACTTCATCCACATACAGGCATGGCATCCATGCCGAGCCCCAGCAAACAGCAAGGTCCAGTCCCTAGCAAGGTGCTGACTCACCGAAGGGTTTCCAGTGACAGATCCTTTCCTTAAAACCCGGTGCTTTTAAAAGCAGATGAATAATGAACTTTAAGCCACATTTCTGCAGCTCAATGGTGACATCCAGTGACTGGCTCGGTTATTCCCAAGCGTGTATTCTGCAGAGGCAAGCCAGCCCTGTTTCTTGGCTCCGAGAGCAGCTCACATGTCTCTTGCAATCGCATCTTCTTCATACTGGAAAATGCTTTAAAACAAAATCCCTGTTTAGATTTACATAATCACTTAATTGCAGGGTCTCACATCTCCTTTCTGCCCATTGAGCAGCACTCTGTACAGCAAGCAATGTGTCCATAAGCTGGGCTCACAGTCCTAATATACCTGTTTTAAAGGGCTTAGCTCCTTTGATGAAGGAATTCCAGCCTTTTAGCCTGGATTTCATGAGCAGCAGCTGTTTGCCTGCCTTGTGACCTGAAACGACCTGAAATTTTTTATAACTCAGGTCTGGAAATTATTCTTTGGCAGTTACACCATGCATGCCTGAGGATACAGGGGTTGGTGGTGCTCTCCTGGGTTACGTGGGAAGAGACACAGTGGGAGTAAAGGCAGAGAAAAGGGGTGACATGTTGGAAAGGAGCTGAAAAAAAAAAAGATAGAAAAGGAAAATAGAATGAATTATAGGGAATGGGGGGGTGGAATAAAAACAAACTTCTGGAGGCAAGCTAGAAAAAGTTGCAAAAAGAAACTGAAGGGAGAAGTGGAGATGAAGCAGAAGGAAGAGCTGTCCCGATCTCAGCAAGAAAATCATGCCATTAAGGGATCTCAATACAGTGGAGGTGGCGTGTATTGAATATGCTCTGTCAGTGCAGCAGCACCCGGCTTTCCACGGTGATAAATGTCATATGTCTTTGCTGACACTTGATAAAGGTTCTGTCTATCAGCAGTGCCAGCCAGAGGGGCCAGCTGGCTCGAGCTTAACCTTCATCACAGCTCTTTCAAAGAGAAGTCCCAGAATTTTCCTCTGTTTCACCACTCCTCTTTGGAGATGCTTCCCCTCTTCTCAGCCCATTCCCCATGCTCACATCAGTGCTTGCTGGCAGTCAGCTTAAGAAAGACCACAAGCAGCAGAAATAAAATTGTCTGATTTAGTCAACCAAGGAGAGACAGGCTGAGGGTGGACTCATAGAATCATAGAATGGTTTGGGTTGGAAAGGACTCTAAGATTATTCAGTTCCAACCCCTGCCATGAGCAGGGGCACCTCACACTAAACCATGTCATCCAAGAATCCATCCAACCTGGCCGTGAACACTGCCAGGGATGGAGCATTTACCACCTTTTTTGGGCAACTTGTGCCAGCACCTCACCACTCTCACAGTAAAGAACTTTTTCCTTATATCTAACCCGAACTTCCCCTATTTCAGTTTGAACCCACCACCCCTTGTCCCATCACTACAGTCCCTGATGAAGAGTCCCTCTCCAGCACCCTTGTAGGCCCCTTCAGGTACTGGAAGCAATCCAAGCAAGGCTCTCCAGTAGGAGGGAAGACATGGAAAAAATCATGGGAAAGTTAAAACAAGGGGGAGGTGGGGTAGGGATGGGTAAATAAGGCAAAAAAAAATGCATTGATCTCCCCTTTCAAACTAGTTTTGCAGTTAATGAGTCATTGTGCTAGCCAGTTCCAGTGTTAAGAGAAGCGTGCTGATTTATGCTGAGAGGATGTAGCCCTGTGTCTCATGAGGGAAGAGGCACATGGTGACAGAGACACTGAAAGACCAGATCAATGGAAGTGTTATTATATACTTAAATATACTTTGGATTCATCTCTGAGAGTGCTGGGAAGTAACTAGAGGCCAAACACTTTTCATTGGAAGGCAAAAACATCCTTTATAAATACAAACATTATAAGGCTTGTAACCAGAACTGGGAAGTGCAGCCTGGCCACATTGTTAACTGCATTTTAGAGGTTAAACCAAAAAGGGAAGGTTGTTTGTCTAAGGTGAAAAATCAGCAAAATGCCCAAGTACAAAAATAGGAAGCAGCTGGTCACCCTGCAATAAAAACAGGCAGAAAACATCACAGTTGCACAACAAAATGAACAAATCCAAAGCACCTGGATTGCAGCTATTCAGGAAGTGAATTATTCAGCAAGGATAAGAATAAATCACACATTAGCACATCAGGTTAATATGGCAGCAAATAACAGGAGAACAGGGTTATTTAGGATATAGAGGATATAGATAAATTCTTGTCAAGGGAGGTCATTTTTTTCCTCCCTCTGGCCGCAATGAGACAAACATACAGTCAGTTCTGAGTATCTCAGCATCAACAATGTATTGACAACTTGGAGGGAACTCAAAGAACATCTTCAGCGATGATTTAGGAACTGGAGGGATTGATTTACAAGGAAAGATTTTACGATCTAAGTGAACAGATTCATCTCTGCTATAATTCCATTGATGACAAAGGGCCAAATCTTGCCCTCAATTACAACAGTGTAGATGTGGTGAAACTTCACTGGAGTAAAAAATATGAGTTTATCATTAGGAAAATAAAACCAAAAAGGAGTATCTGTTAGATTCCAGACATATCTCTGTGGAGAAGTAGTAGAAACTCCAGTGCTTGTGACATTCAAGATTAACCAAGATAATAGTATTGACTAATACTATACGGAGACCTGCAGTGACAAGGGAAATATAAATACCTAAGTGCCATTTCCCCATATTTTTATGATGATGGTGATGGCTGCTATATGAAAGGAGGAATCCAGATCTGAAATTAACATCCATTAACCCTTTTAAACACAATGTATTTTAGTACAGACAAAAACAGTGGCGGGAAAAATCCATCTTTGGCAGAGCCAAAGAAAATGAAGAGAGTTTTTAAAGTATTTTAGGGATAAAGGAAAACCTAAAGCGTCAGCCTCTTACAACATGCTATGGCTGGTGATGATAAAGCAGAGATGACAAACTGTTAATAATGATGGGGAAAAGGGCAATTCTATTCAATAACAGTTTATAGACTGCAGCATAAAGAGACGGCTCTGAGGAAAGCCTTTAGAGGATGCTTGGAGTAAGCTTCAGGTTGATTTGTATTTTGAAGTATGAAGATGATCTAGTCCTCACTACTGGAATCACAGAATTTTAACAATAGGTTGTATACTGTAGTGGGGAAGAACTATTACCCCTTCACTTCTATCTCTAAGACAAAACTAATGTCTGTAACAGGAAAAAGCTGGTGATTTAGGAAGAAGGGAGGGGATCTGAACAGGTTTCAGAGGTTTTTATGTCCTGGTTTAGAAATAAATCCAGGCAGTTAATGTGCACAGTGTGGGGGAAGCCAGGCACAGGAACAGCCGTGTCCATCAGCACACAGATCTGGAAGGTAAGAGGGCTCAAAATCCAAGCAAAAAGCACATTGCCTTAGAGCAGCTCTGTGTATGAGTATCACATCTGACTGCAAGAGCAGGACCTCTTGCAGAGAGAGAAACCAGAAGTACTAAATGCACAGTCGTGTAGATATGTGAGCTACCCCACCAATTCAAAAACAGGGCTAGGGATGGCTACAGGGATCCCCAGTCCCAGCCAGGGGCTGATAAGTAGCATTGATACAAAGAAGTTCTAACAAAAATGTGTGGTAACTGAAGAAGAAAATATTTTAAGGAAGAATGGAATGAAAAAGGAAGGGAAGGATGAAAAGACCATGCTTACAGGGCATGAAGATACGAACAAAGCAAGGGTAAATCTGCTACAAGGCACATAACAAACAAGAAGTTGATTTTGCTGTGACACCAGCCTTTGGACTGAAGACTACTCATGGTCAGGAAGGTGAGGAGCTCATTTAAGTCCACCAACTATTACAGATCAGTCTGGATATTAAAAACCTACATTAAGAAACAATTTGGAAGATACCACATAAATGCTAATAAAAGTAATAAATAGTAAGAGACAGGTAGCAGGATGCTCTGATATCAATGTCACATTAAATAAAACACTATATGGGATTACGAGTTACTCTGGAAGGATAATTTATCCTGACAGAAATACAGTGAAAATAATGGAAGAGCTAATAGTGGATCCAATTAATAAAGAATTAAGGGGTAAGAATAGAATTAATGACTGTCAACATGATTTTATGGAAAATAGCTTTTATCAAATAAACCTGATCTAATTATTTGGGGAGATTCCAAGTTGGACTGATAATCACATTGATGGACTTGGCTTTAGCAAAGCCTTTGACTCAATATTGTAAAATGTTTTGATTTTAAAAGTTAGAGCTACACTAATACAAAATACACTAAACAGATTAAAAGCTGACTAACTTGGTGAGTTCAGCAAGCACTAATTAATGGGGCTTTATCATAACCAATTTTGCCTTTGGGAGTTGCAGTAGATAAACATATCTCTAAGTCAGTACTATGCAAGACTTCTAGCAAAGAAGCCCAAATTAATATACAATCACTGTTGCTAGAATTTTATATAATTGCTAAAATGAATTGTTGCTAAAATCAATATAAAAATCACTGTTGCACTTTGTCAGTACAACAAAGTTTGATAGAGCAGTGAAGCTTGAGTACACGATGCTCTTCTGGTGTCCATATGCAGGTGCGACATTGGAGGAGGGGAGATATGAAAGGGTCTGGGGCACATAATCCAGACACTACAAATCCCCTTTGCTTCTTTTTTCATGGATCCAATGCACTGTTGGAGATGATTGCCTGAATCCTAGATCATCTGAAACCTCTATTTGCTCCCATGCCATCTTCTACTGCCTGCCCTTAGATCCAAAGGCCCTGGATTAAACCCATGCCATCAGCAGCCAGCCACTTCCTTGCAGCCACCCTGCCAATGACTGTGTTTAACACATAACCTTTTAGCTTTGGTATGTGGTATTAAAACTTGAAGCTTTCTCCTTATGTTCTTCAGCTGCAGAACTAGTATCAGATCACACCCTAAATAACCCTCCACACTCAAACAACAGAAACAGGCTGTTACTTTCCTCTAACAAATAGAGACCTTTATGAGGCTGTTTTTTTTTCTGCCCCTCTCCTTTGTCATCCTGATAGATCTCTGTCAGATTCTGTAATAAATGAAATCCCAAAGAAAAACAAGCACTTAGATTTCTCCCCCTCCTCTCTGCTTCCCCACCCACAAATAAGTGGTATGCTTTTAGTGCACTTAGTGTTCTCAGATTATGTTAAAATATACCAAACATACACTGTTCTAGTCTTTCATGAAAACTTTAAATTGCTATTTCTGGGCTCAATTCAAGCCTTGCCTCATTCTGTGATAAAAGGACTTAAAAGCACTGTTCTAGAATAGAATAAGGTTTGGTTTTTTTATAGCCTCTTTCATGTTCACAGTATCCCAAAGGGCTTTACAAAGCACTGATGTAGATACTGGAAGTACAGTAAGCGTAGGCAAATGCAGCATCCATTATGTGCTTGGGGATGGCTGATGCACCTAGCACCTTTCCTTACATAACAGCAACGGGTTTGAAAAGGGATTGGCGCATTGGTTGGACATCATCATTACTGTAATGGGCCGCAGGGATGTCTAGGAATCTGAAATAGTAGGTGGAGAGAAGCAGGAGAGACAGGGAAGTGTGGTATGTATGCAAGGGGAGATGCAGGTGCATTGCTGGGAGCTGTGCAAGCAGGCAATGGCTCTAACTTGCTGAGGGAGATTACACCTCCCCATCACACGTGGGGGAAATCTGGAGAGGGATGAATGTCTGGGATGGTGGAGACATAAACCTCCTCTGTGTTTGAACATGCTTGCTAGGTACAGAGTGAGCAGCCAGAGAGTGTGTACAGGATATGTAGTGATGTGCTTGAACAGCTTGTCTGTGGTCAGGGCAGGGAGTAAAGCATGGGAGAGGCTGTAACAAGGTGGAAAGACCACACAGAGTGCACCACTGTGGAAGGAGACAATGCACATTCATGGTTGAACTAAATACATATTTTCCATGTATCTGAGCGAGAGAAGGGGTGAGAAACTGCTTACACCTTGCATGCAAGGTAAAGGATTAACATGCAAAGATACTTATTCTTTGGAGAGCAGAAAGCTTTCAAAGGGAAACAAAAGAAAGGACTTTACGAGGTATGGTGAAAGAGCAGAGGTGTGTTGGGAAAAGGTTGTACAGCAGGGAAGAAGAGGTGAGACTGTCGGGGGTCACAAACATCACACAGCACTGGGGCACTGCACGAAGAGGGGGTACACCTCTGCCTGCGAGCCCTTGTCTGAGCAAGGCAAAACAAGGAAACTGCTTCCCAGAGAGTATGTGGGGTGAAAGGAAAGGTTTCGCTTGAAAGTGACTACAGGATTTCTTGATGTTGGCATCAGACTGATTCAAAAAGAACACATACCACTTCACTTCCACTGAGTTTTCTGTTCCTTCCAAAATCTGGCTTTTTAGGGACTCAGCATTAAAAATAAACGAGAATTTCCTGCTAAAGAGTGAACTTTTTCAATGCAACATAAGGCATGCATTTAAATGTAGGATATTTTTAAAGACGTAAACACCCAAAGGGAGTTAGCTACTCTGGTAGAAGTGGACTTCTGTTTTAATGTCAGTTTTGTCACTAGACAAGTTGGGAAAACCCAAAAGCAAACCAAAACCCACTCTGTAACCTCTCCTTAAACAAAACCAGAAGGATAAACGTAAGATACTGCCTCTTCCTGAAGAAATACGGTCCAAAGTCACGTTATGTGGTGATGAGGACTAAGAAGTATTGAGTCAGAGATTATAAATGGCAACTTACTGCAATGACATGGACATTAGCACAGAAGTCAGGAAGAGACTTCTGCAGGAGGCAGAGAGACCATTATAGCTTTTCATGGGCAGATAAAAAGCTGATTTCAGATGGGAAGTGAGAGGGGGTCTTCTGTTTTAGCCTGCTGCAACTCAACTGAGGTAACTGATAAATCTTTCCTATGTAGATACAGATATTAGCAATGCCTTTTACATAAATGCCTTAGAAAATAACATGTCGCACTTCCATCACACATACTGATGTTACTTCCTCCCCAGCTCCGCAGCAGCATTTGGTTTTGAGCAGAAGCCTGTGATAGCAATTTGGGTTTGTGAGGCTTACAGAACCTGTACTTCTTCTGACATGTAACAATGTCCAGATGTTCAGTTTGCTTCAGGCTGTTTTCTTTACTCTCAGTTATTGCATGAATTATAAGGGAGTGTTTGCTGCAGTCCAGAGAAGGACAAGTGCCTGAAATGCTGCTTGAGCCCTCCCTGATGCATCCTCCCATGGCTGCCTGGGAGAGAAGCAATACTGAGTCTCTTACCAGAGAGAATGACACTGGTCACACAAGGCAACTTCTGCTCGACACCTTATCAAAGACAGGATGTTAAAATACTCAATTAAAGGAGGTTTCAGCAAGTAAATCCACTGACACTTTATCACTTTGCATCAGCCATGGATCAGACCAGCCTACTGCTCCTGGGCTACAGGTATTGTCCTGCAGCAAAGCAAGACCTGCACTGCCTGCCTTTCCCAGAACTGTTTTTCTTCATTATCAGGTGTACATCATAGTCTTTTCTACAGTGACCAGCTACAGAGCAAGTGGGTTGCTCATGCTTTGCATGTGCATGGGATGACAGCAAAGGAAACTGCTAAGCAAGAGAAAAGGATGAAACAGTAGGGAAACAGCAACATTCCTATCTAAAAGAAATGGAGGACAGAAAATAGATAAGCCATAAAAGCAAAGAAATGTCTCCAGACTGAAGTAAATAGTAAGCTTTAAAAATCTACCTCTAAGAGATTATGTAGGTGGAACTTTACAAAAGAAATCTCTGGGGTTTACCCCAGTGTGAGCTGTTGCTTTAAATCATTTGCCAGGCACTTGAGAGTTTAATATCAGCTTTTGATACAGTATTTTTCTAAAGTGATTTTGGAGATTGTATACAGGGGAAAGGTAAAAATAAACCTGAATGGGAGGGTTTTGTTGCAAAACCAGTTTTAAAGCCTGATGGAAAAGTCATGAATGTCTTGTTTAAGAATGAAGCCCTGGCAGTATAAGATACCATTTCTCAGCTTGAAAAGTTTTCAGCGAACTGTCTAAAATACCAATGTGCCAATATTGAGATAGGCAGATGGAAAGGAGCTGGTAAGCCATAGACAAAGGAAATACCTTTAAATAGCCTTTCGAAGAGAGATTGTTTTAATGAACAAAGCACTGAGATGGGCTTGGATGAAAGTACTGAACCAAATAGCCATTGGAAAATGCAAAGGGGCTGTTTCATAAACATGAAGAAGTTGATATTTGTTCAAATTTCCTTAAAACTAATATTCATGACAGACTAGTATGGAAAGATAGGAAGAAGTCAAAATTAAGTTCCATGATGATAGAGATATAGTAATGCAGCTTTCCTGAATGACTGGTTAGAATAAATCTCAGCTTTTCCACACTTCTAGAGCCAAAAGAACACATCATGACAGTTTTCTCCCCAGATGAGTCAGTCTTCCCACAAAACATGAACAAAACCTTCAACACATATTTGAACACTTATGGACCTTCTGTAAGCAGAGATCTCATTCTGGAGCCATGCTTGTTTTGGGTGGTTCAAATCAGTCTCCGTTGTATTTGTGCAAACCCCTGTAGATGATCTGTGCAGCAAGAGGGAAGTAATGCGACTGCATTCACATTACTTTAATGTCAGTAATCTATGCTGGCTGTTTGTTCCTGCATTGTCCTAAATTTATAGATTTTCACTATGTGCTTTAGATTTCTCTTACAACAGCTGTAAAAAAAAACTTAAGAAGATTCAGACTGAGATCTGGGCACAGTATAAAATTTGCGGCATTTGCAAAGCACACAAAAGCCCATTTCCCCCCAGGTTATGCCTTTGAAATGGGCTGAAGTCTCAGAAAAGAGACACTTTTATTAGAAACACTCTTAGTTTGAGCAGTCAAACTAAGAAATACTCTGAATTCTAAAGTAAACTATAGTGGAAAGAACTATGCCAGAACCAATAATCTACACAGAGTATCTTCATACCCAGTTCTTCCCTCCTGTGCCCTCCCTGCCTGCTCTGTGCTCCACTAGCTGCCCCTCAAAATAAAGTAATAAAAATTCAAATGAGATTTCAGGAAAGTGTACCTGTGAAAGGGAGACATCTCCTGTCACTTTAATAACATACCAGGTTAATAATATTAAATTACCAGAGGCCAAGGAAGTGTCACTGGAAATATTTAAGGCTCCCCACTAGAGAGTGATGAGACTTTCAAGTAGCTGGGAGAGAATCAGCATGGGATAGCAAGGACTGGCAAGGCTGATCCTGACCCATAAGGAAAAGGCATTTTGCACAGGTTGGCTTCTCATTTAAGGAACGTATATTAAGAAAATAGAAGCTTTTCTAATCCTGGAAGTGAAATTTATGCTGGTGAAATGGGATGGGAGAGCTCTGCAGAGAGCAGCCCTCAGATTATCGACCAAATCAGTAGATGATAGACTATACACAATGAATCCAGCATCCCATTCCTGGCTGGAATGTTAGGCTTTTTTTTTTCCCCACATACGTTACTTTGCACTTAACAGCATTGAATTGCATCTGTCATTTTATCACTGAATCACTCTGGATCTCAGCAGTCTTCTGTGATTCTCTATAGTCAGCTTCAAATTTGACTATGCTCAGTTATTTTGTGCCTTCCACTAACTTCATTTTGTTATGTATCCCCTTTTCCAGCCCATTTTGAATATGATGAACATGTTTGCAAATGTCCCTGTAAGCAGTTAACAGGAAAACTTCCTGTCTTACCATTGACTTACAAATTCTTTAAGAGTGGTGCCAGTTTCCAACCTTTCACTTTGCCAAGAGATTTAGTTCCTCTGTTAATCTAGTGAGAACATGACCATTATCATGCCCATTTGAACTGACCATTTATGTTTGTTTGGGTTTGGACCATACCCTGATCCACATGGGCATTTACTGAGGCAAGCAACCTTAAAACGAACCTACCAAACAAAAACACAGACATCTCTCCTAAAGACAGCTGGGCAGCATGAGTTTAAGGCTGTCTGGGATTGCCAGAATGATACAAAGGTTTTTGTCAGAGCTGTGGGATTTGTGTCATTTAAAAAAGAAATATACAATTTCTTTTTATTTTTATTGATCCACAGGTACAAGTGGCCTGCGTGAAAGCGGTCCTTAGCTCAAGAAAAGTCTTCTCTGGAGTTGTTCTGATTTATACCAGCTAAAGGTAAAAGCCTCTTCAGCTGGGGGATAATCCACATTTGTGCGGTTCTTGAGTCTGCTGGACAAATGATTCAGGAAGAAAAGGGAGTGAAGCGGGTCTGCTATTTGAAGGACTCTTAAAGCTCCTGCTGCTCACAGCTCTGCTTCTCTTTCCATCAGGAGGAAGCCTCAAGAACAAATATTACTTGTTCAGTCTGTAAATTGTCAGAGAAAATGTAGAGCAGGCAAACCCTCATCCTCAGAAAGCACACAATCTCAATTCGCTCTGTGAATACAACTTTGCCTGGTGCAGTAACAAACCACCACAAGTGGATTAAAAAAGCAGTCACTGCTCTCCCCATAACCAAAAGATAAGGATGAAGAGAAAGCAGATTGTGACAAATGTGAGGTCTCAAGGCCTGAAACAGAGAGCTTCCAGCCCATGTTGAACCTTCCTTAAGAGGCAGTCATGCAGAAGTGTGCATGAACCACCTCTGACCTCAGTAGAAAGCAGGCTCCACACAAGAAGGAAAACTGGAAAATGCAACTCCATCCTTAAAACACTCTCTGGAGTTGATGCCACAGTCCCCATCAACAGGTCTTGCTGCTGCACCAGGGCGTACTATTAGAAGCTAAACCAGACAGAATCGGTGAACACACGGACACATCATTCTTGAGAAGAATGAAATCAGATGTTGTAGAAGAAAGTCCTGCCTCACAGATCATTCTGGGGTCTTCTGAGTTATTAAGAAATGAATCAATAAGGATTATGTAGTCAATGCAGTGCTCACGAATTAAAACTCAAAACCAGCCTCTCATTGTAACATCCAAAAGCTTGTAAAGAATTTATAACTTCCTGGTAAGACAAGAAAAGTTTTCCTGTTAACCACTTACAAGGACAGTAGCAAACATATTCATATTCAAAAAGGGCTGGAAAAGGGGATTCATGACAAAATGAAGTTACTGGAAGAAACAAATAACTGAGCATAGTTGAATTTGAAGCTGACTACAGAGAATCACAGAAGACTATTGAGATCCAGAGTGATTCAGTGGTAGAATGACAGCTGAAATTCAATGCTGTTAAGTGCTAAGTAATGTACACGGGGAAAATAAGCTCAACTGTATTTCCAGTCAGGAATGGGATGCTGGAGTCATTGCATACAGTTCTATAAAAATGTTAGTTTAGTGCTCAGAAATGCTCAGAAAAGCAAATAAAATAGCAGGAACTGCTGCTGTATCAGAGAGGAAAACATGAAGCACAGCTGTGCTACTGTATAAATCTACAGTTCACCTGAAGCTCCAATTTGCATGTAATTCCAGTCTCCCCGTCTCAGGGGGAAAAAAAAAGGTAACTAAAAATGGAAAATGTGCAGAGAAAAGGAGCAAGGATCAAAGACTTGATGTGCAAGGAAAACCTTACTAATCACAGGCTCAGGAAAGAGAGAAATTGGGAGTTTAGAAGAGAAGTCTGTAAAGGTGTGGGTGGAAAAAAGAGAGAGCAGAAAGGACCCCAGACTGTCTTATATCAGAATAACCTATGGGCAAACTACATAGTGTTTGTGCAAGTGGTCTCAAATAAATGAAACAGGTCCCTTTTCAAGCCACACACAATTCAGTCCCTACCGCAGGATGCTATGGGAGGTCACATAGCTTCAAAAAGGGAGCAAGGGTATGTACATCTGGGAGTTTGGTGGGTTTTTTAAACACCACCAGCTGACAAAACCTGGCAGGGTATTCCATGAAGCAATACAGAATGACGTGCAAATTTAGATTAGCTATTAGGAAGAAGTTCATCCCTGTGAGGGTGCTGGGGCGCTGGCACAGGGTGCCCAGAGAAGCTGTGGCTGCCCCATCCCTGGCAGTGTTCAAGGGCAGGTTGGATGGGGCTTGGAGCAAGCTGCTCTAATGGAAGGTGTCCCTGCCTGTGGCAAGGGGTTGAAACTGAATGAGCTTTAAGGTCCCTTCCAGCCCAAACCATTCTACAATTCGCTCCTCTCCTCATGGAAAGCTTTGATCTGACCAAGCCTGATGGTGTGTGGGGCCATCAGTCCCTCCCTCAAAGGAGTTAAAAAGGAGGAATTGCTACTTTCAAATGTATTCCTACAAGGCAAAGTCACATTCTCAATCCCTCTCTCAGACCATATGTATTTAGCCCTCTTGGGAGCTATAAAGCAACTATACAGTAAAGAAGAGTCAGACCACACAGGTCCAATCCACCCATTCAAGGATGGTCTCAGTAGCACAGAGGAACAGGGGCTCTCTGCCACATAGCACAGGACATGCAGCACCAAGCAAGCTTATAGCAGAAAGAGACTACAGTCACTTAGCTCTCCACCATACTCTGCTTTCCAGGAAATATCACACCTTGCCACAAACCTAGCAATAAAGCAATACTTGTTTATGTAACCTAAACTCCTAAACCAGGTTTTGTGCCAATTGGTTCTTTAGGTCTGACACGGAAGCAACCCGTTTTCATTCTGCACAAGATGCCACCAGCACCAGTCACTGTTGTGGTCCACGACTGATCAGATTCTCTACAGGCCTAAATCAGTCTCACTCCCTCAGAGCAACAGTCATTGGCCAGTTTATACCAGATCAGGAGCTAGCTCAGTAACAGTAGTGCTGGAGATCTCTTGAAAAGGGCTGAAGTTTTTCACTGCATCTGAGGACTGAAGAACAAGATCAAGTGGGTTTTATGTTCATCAAAAGAGGACAAATAAGGTTTAGTTCAGTGCAATACAGATGTTTCTTTTAGTGAAAGAGAAGAAAAACACTCTACTGGCTTTTGTTTGTTTGATGTTTCCCCTCCTTACATTGCTCCAGAAGAGAAAATAAGCTGATAAATTCTATATTAGCACTAATGCATGTATCCAACAATACTGACGTGTTTTGAGTAGAATTTTCAGTTCATTCTATTTTCCATCTCACAATGAAATTCAGTTCAATTGAAAGATTCAATAGTAATTGGAAATAGGCTCTGGCAATTGCATAATCTTGTTCTCAAAGACCCAGAAATTAACAAACAAACAAACAGAATACGCACAAAACTAAAGTAACCACATTCTGTAAAGATGTAATAAGTCAATTAAATTTGTGCACAAAGTGATTCTTGGCTGATGGGAGAACACAAAGAGAGAGGTCAGATCCTGTTTTCAAAAAGGAACCTTATGAAAAGGGAAGCAAATGGAAATGTCACTATTGAACATTATGATGAGAGATGAAAGGAGTCTCATCCAAAAAAGCTCCAAGGGGGTGAAATATAAATTGTTCGGATAGGAAGCAAATGAAAGCAGATGTGATAAGGTCAGCAATGAGTAAACATGGGGGAGAGCTGCAACTCAGGTTCAGGTGGTAACAATAATAAACATTAAAAGGCCTGGATGTGTAGCAGGTAAAAATCAGCAGTTTCATCATCTTCAGTGGGGCTGCAGAGATTCACACCCACTGAGTCTTGTCCTACAATAGCACTCAGTATTTAGGCAGCTCTTTCATCTATTGATACTGTGCACAAATTATTATCTTCACCTGCATGCTGAGAAAGGGAGGGGGGTACAAAGGCCTGCAGGATTCTAATCTTTCTTCCTAATTGCAGTTGTGCATTTTGGTTGGTAGGGGATGCAAGGCTAGAGCCAAGTCATCTCCAAATGAAACTGCACACCTGAAACTCCTGAAGATTTAATGATTCACCCCAAAACAGATGCTTCCAAAATGTCTAAGGGAGTCAAAGGACTCATCCATACAACACAACTCAGGGCTACATAACACCAGTTAAGATTCCTCATTGAGATGAATTGAGCATAGGAAAAAATATCCAACAAAGCATTAGCTCATTCATCTGTTGGCACTGCTTCAGGGAGACAGGGAAACCCCAAACAGGTTTCAACACACTGAACGGACATTCTTTCATACAAAACCACCCATGTTTGGAAATATTTTTGCCTAAGAAAGGGCTGGATTCAATCAAAAATGCCAACTTTGAGATATCGTTACCAAAACATAATGTCGACATATATACCTATGATGCCTGTAGGGGTTCTATACATGGGCAATGGTTAAAGAGGATCCCCTAGCCCATATTTCATGCCTGCTCTGTTACAGGGTTCTTGGTGGCAGCTACATGTGAAACGAAAGCTCTGCAGAGACATCATTTTCTTAGACAAGTTAATCATCCCATAAAGGTACTCCTTACTCCCTGCTGCGAACTGTTGCATAGCTCCGCTGCCTGCTGTTAAACTGTCGAGTGATTCGACTTAAAACTGGTTGCCACTCATTTATGAAGAGGTAATCCCTGTGCTTGGCATATGCAGGTTTGTTTAATATGTGAAGCTCCGTGAGATCCACGGGGATGGAAGGTTCTCAATGGATGCTCGTCATCATCAAATGTAGGATGATAGCTAATTAGCTCGCATGTCTCTGGGTACCCTGTGAGAATAGCCATTCAAGCTTGACAGAGATAACTCGCCTGAGAAGTGAGTAATCCTGATAAATGTAACTCCAGGAAAGGACAGTAGATATTAGAAAGGCAGAAGCAGTATCTCTTCATACAAGATTATGAATTTTGATCCCACTTCTACCATTGAGTAAGTTAATACTGACACCCCAGATGGACTGAAGGTTAAGCAAGTGATATTTGGTACTTACATCACCACCAGCTATAGGAACATTGACTCTGGATATTCGTAGCTAACCCTGTTGTAACAAGAGGATATCGAGAAGTACTTTTATCTACTATGTTCCAACACATGTATAAGAAATTAAACATTCCAAGAAATGTGGGTTTTAATAAAAGTTATCCCGAAATGCTCATCAGCTACAGGAGTCTGGTTCTTAGTGAGTGCAAATGCCTTACTGAAGGCATGGTGCTATATGGCAAGCCCAGAAATGACAGCCTTTAAATTGTGTTACTAACCCAACATATAGACTACCTATATGCATTTATCACTGATGATGAAACAGTACAAAATGCTCTTCAAATAGTGCCATGCATATCCAAGTCCACCCATGCCTAAAGATGCTTTCCAAATCCAGGCCACAGTTTGTGGAACCTGCTGAGCGTAAAGGTGTTCTGTAAGATATGATTAGGAATTGTATAAAACTTTGAAGGTTATTATTGCACTAGATTGTGTAATTAAGAACAGAGAGAAGGTTTCTGGCCTTTTCAAAGGATAGGAGCCTTTATTGATTTTATTAGTCAAAGAAGGTGATAATTTTTATATAAGCAGAGAGCAACTCCTCTATTGAGCAGTGATTATAAAATACTAACTGAAATACCTTTGGCAAAGTCTGAAGGAGGTCACTCTTTCTTCTTATTTTTTGTAATCAATCTTTACTCTATCAAAGGCTGCAGAAATATAGCAGTAATCTAAGTTGAATTGTGGACATTGCTGAACTTGCGGGCAGATGTGGCAATGCCTTCTTTGTTAATTGAGGCTGCATCAAATGAAAACCTGTGATTGAATGAACTATAATTTCTTGCTCGATAGCTGCAAATGTGCTTGGCTACCTGATGTGTTTGTTCAATGGGTGCATGCCTTATGCAAACATGTGGAAGGCCCTGGGAAGACACATGGATTCTGGACAGGAGTGACTTCAAATCAACTGAACAACTAGGTGTAAGCCATCTTTGTGGCTTTTTGGGGTGTTTTTCTGGGATTACACACAGGGAAGATGGGACAGATTTCAGCCTGCTGTGTTAAGGTGCCTGGGACATCCTGTGTGTGCAGCACTGGGAGCTCATGGTGCCACCAAGACCTTGTGCACAGCTGGGAAGACAGAAACAGCTGGATGCAATGCCAAGAATCACATTTTCCTTGTGTTATGGGCTACCAGAACACTATGGCTCAGCCACAGATGGCTTAGCTGGACCTTTGGGGTTTATTTCAGTTGTTACCTTTAGAAGGGAGCTGATGTGCTGTAGCAGGGCAAAGGCTCAGACAACCCAGCAATCCCTCTCAGTACTGCTCAAGCAGGCCTATAGCAAACCATCATGGGACATCCTGCCCATAGGCACATGTTTCTGTCTTAGCCCTCATCAATTAGCAGCTGCTTTATACCCCAAAGCATAAAGTTCTCCATCCTTCATACATTTTTTATTTTCTCTAATAGAATTTCTCATTATTTATATGAATCTCTAATCCTTTTGTGAATCCTCCAAAGCTCTTGGCTTCAGTAATGTCTGTGGCATTGAATGCCACAAGTTAATTATGTGCTATGTAAGAAAAGTATTTCTTACTATCAGCTTTAAATCATTTGCTTTAAAAAATATTTTAGTGCTTAAATAAACTATAATAGAATATAACATTGCATAGATAGGGCATGTCTTGCCTTAAATACTAAGTGTGGGGGTTTGAATACCGGGAACTAAGGCATGAAAGAACAGAACTTACAACTGATCATCTGGTGCCATACGTAAAGATAAGGAGTTATACCTTTGATAGTCTCTCTATAAATAAATAAAAAATATGTTTTACTATATAATAAAAAATGATTCAGACAACTCAGTTTTCATGTTCATTTTAAAGAACAATCTGATTGCTTTGCACTCCTAAGGAAAAAAAGAAACCCTGTCATTTGTATCTGATACAGAGACTGTGTTAGAAGCAATGCCAGGGCTCCAATTCTACCAAATCAAGTTTACTGTGACCTACTGGGACCCAAAGATAAACTTCTGAAAAACAAAAGCCTAACATGCTGAAGCTACAGGGAATTCTCTGTACTGGACAGGATTAAAGTCATTCTGACTCTTCTATTGCCAATAATCTCCCAGAGGAAATTTGATTTTCCTTCACCAGAAATAACTATAGATTTTTCTTGTTAATGTTATTGGGCTGGTGTGATGAACAGACTCATGCAAAATATGCTCTATTTACTAATACGTGGAGAAAGGTTCTGTGATAAGATAACCACTCTCATGCCAAATATACACCTCATTCACATACAAAAAATAGCTGAGGACAGGGAATTACTTTCCTGCTGTTTCTGGCTTATGTGTTGTATATAATGGTTTCTGGAAGCATTTTTGTCATGCAGGGATAAAGGAGATGGAGAATAATCATCCTTACATATCTAAGTACGGTATTTAGATGACCCTCATTACCACTGCATTTGAGTGCCTCCACACATTTAGTGTATATATGCTCTGAAAATCTCATGAGCAAGAAAGTGTTGACAGCCCCATGGTGCAGGAAAAACTGAGATGGAGAGAAGAGGTGACTTATTCAAGATTACAGAGATCTGTAGCAGTACAGAAACTTTAACTCAGGTCATTTAAGTTTTAATTTACTGCTCTATCTACTACTGTAGCCTGCCTTGTTGACCCAGGCTTACAACCTGTTTCATCTACTTATAAAGAAGGAATCTATTAGTAAAGAGAAACATCTCAGAAACTGACACATTCTACCCAAGAAATATTTCCTGATGGAAGTGATATGTGTAGTATTGGGAAACTGGACGGTTGCATTTTTCCCAACCAAAATAGACCAATTTTAATCCCACCAAGCATCACATGGAATAGGAGTACCATCACCTCCAGATTCAGATGATCAAATGCCCCAGTGAGACCCAGCCACAGTCACAAGAGATGGCTGATGGAGAAGAGAGCTGTCTGAAGAGGCTTCTGAAGACTCAGGTGACCACTAGACTGTCTTCTCCTCTTACTAAAGAAGAAAGACTGAGAAGAGTTAGAAAACAGGACCTGGAATAGTTTTGATTCCCCTTATTTTAGTATGCACATCCCACACAGCTGCGGGTCCAACATTACTCCAGTCAGAGTTCCACACTGCTTTCCCGATCCTTACTCATACATCTTCCCTTGTTTACAGTTTAATTTAAATTAAGGTTTGAGTTTCTCAAACAAACAGTGACATTGTTTAGGAATGCATTACCATTGAATAACCTCTCTTGAATATCAATTAACTTCAGCAATTTTAAACACAAAACCCTATTAGTCAGAAGCATGCGCTAGCAGAAATAGATTCGTTTAAAACGTCTGAATTTCACCAACTTTTCAGCTGTCAACAGAAATCAGCAATTGCAAGGAGCACGAACTGTATTCCAAAATAAGGACTCTGATGGGCTACATATGGTCTACAGAGCAGTAGTGCAGCAGGAATCAGTATCACGCCTTACACCCACCCCAAATGTGACCAAGCCGACAATAAGATGCCATAGAGGTGTATGACGAGGCTGTGGGGGCAGTTACAAGGTGCTCTGCAGTATGCTGGGGGCTGAGATGCTGCAGAAACTAGAATTAGTCAGCAATTCAGGAAAACAGTGAGAAATGAGGTCTGTCTCCTGCCTACCACAGTATCAATCTGGTGGAAACTAGAAGAGACTGAGCATATCATCTCCCGTTTCCTTGTCTCTGTGTAAGGAGAAATGATGGCTCAGGGCTGAGAGCTTAAAACTCACAAATCCCAGCCTGGGGATGCAACTAAACCGCAAGTGCAGCTCTGAACTTTAATTTACCCTGAGAAAAACAAGCCATGAAGTACAACAGATAAAGTTCATGGCTGAGGTATGTTGTTAGGCTCAACCCAGGCACAGGGAAGAAGTATGACCTCTGATAAAGCTCTCTGAGAGTTTCCTTCTAAGAAGGAAGATTTGGTTTCCATTGAATTCCTACTGGATGATGCTTTACACAGAGCTGAGCAGGGACACAGCTAGGATGGCTCTGAGGACCACACAGCCCCTGTCCTTAAGTCCTTGCTTTCTGCTTCATCTGGAGCTCTGGCAGCAGGAGCTAAGCCTATTGAACCCAGACAGTGCTCAGCCCTCGGAGAGGCTCTTTCCTCTGCTGCTTCTAAGCATGCAGACACGTTACCATTCGGCTGCCAGGTGACTCCCCAGAGCCCTGCAGGCTCAGACCTCAGCCACAAAAGAACGTGTGCCAAGGAGATTACGAGTTGCAATCTGTGGTCAACGCCTCCATGATCCCAAAGTAGTTCAGCTCCTCACATTTTACCCATGGGGGAAGACATGTGCTGGGAGTGAATGCCTCAGCCTGCCTCACAGGGGCTGAGCTGACAAATGGAGGCTGCAATATTTCAATCAATAGGGAGGAAAAAAAAGAAGCAGCAGCAGTCAGAGAAGACAGAGGCATTATTGATGCTTCTATTACAGTCTGAAATTGGTCACTGTGGAGAAAAACAAGTAGCCACAGAGTGAACCTGGCCTGACCTTTCACTCCTCAGCAGGCAGTGGATTGGTCATTCCAGTCACTGCCAGTGAAAAATGAGGCTGGAATCTTCTTTTAGTGGATGAGGGACCAGTGCTCAGTTCCCACCACAGCAGGAGAGAATTCACAGGTCAGGGGGGAAGCTGTAGCCCTCACTGTAAGCTCCAGAGAGATTCCCATATGACAGGGCAGGGAATGCAGGATTGATTTGCTGCTTAACCTGAGTGGTGTGTGTTTAAATGTGAAAAAAAGACTCCTCAGAAAAGGAGTGTAAGAGTGATGGACAAACAGGAGCAGAAAAAGATGTGCATCCAACAAGGAAGGGAAATTTCAAGCCAGGAGTTCTAAAGGGAGAACTTAATACCTTCTTAAGGTATCTTCTTAGGCTGCATGCTCTTCAGCCTAAGTAAACAGAGACCCCTAATATCAGCCCATCTTAATAGGCTCAGCTTCCACTATAAGCTTCAAGAAACAGCACTTACCTTCCTTTTATCACTCTGAACTGACTTGAGTGGTGAACTCCAACAGAGAACAAACATCAGAGAAGCTCTTTAGAAGAACAGGTCACAAACATTCATAATAAATCTGTTTGGATGCACTTTGGGGAAGGAAATCATTTAAATTATTAAAGTGTCAAACTGCTGGGACTCAGGCAGGTTGAGAGCTGTTGTGGTGAAAGCCACTGCAGCCCAAAGTGAGCAGGGCAAGTGAGGAAACAAGCACATCTTAAATTGAAGCTGCTCCTCTTGTGCTGTGGCTTGTAACCAGCTGTATGTCTTTACTTAATGAACGACAGAGCTGCAACAGTTTGGGCTACAAGGTGGGGGAAGAGGAGGAAATCAGGATTGACAAGTAACAGCAGAGAAGTGAAGGAAGGCCATAAAAGCACTTGATTGTGGAGCAAAGATTGGAATAGAAGAAAGATCTGTATGACCAATGGTGATGTGACAGCTAGCTCCTCAGTTTAAGATCCAGCCATGATATGTATCAGTCAGAAGAAGGGAGGCTATCCTCTTTATTTTCCTGGAAATGTAGTAAACTGAAGGAAATACTAAAAATCAATTGACTTACACAAGCATGAGAAAGGTATGGAGTTGGATTCAGATCCACTCCTCTGCCTGTGCCACTTGCAGTGTGAGAGTGGCTCCATCCTATAGCCAGCTTGGCTACTACACGTGTGTACGCCAATTCCTATCTAAATGTTGCCTATAATCCAGCTGTTATGATATTTGAGCATATTCTTCTAATTAACTGCCTGAATTTATTAATGGTCTGTTTATACCCATTTGTTCTTCTTTCATCATTGTGCCTTTGATTTAATAGCTCTTTTCCTTCCCCGCTGTTATGCCCCAATCTACTTATATGCAACAATCGCCTCCTCTTTCTCAGCCTTCCGTTTTGCTTGGCTAGAAAAAGCTAAGCTCCTTAGTTGCCTCTTGTAAAGAAACAATCTCCACTCCCAGACCATAATTTAGTATTCTATTGTTTGAAAAGCACCCATCAAAAGTTCATTATTTCCTCCTCCTTGGCAAAAAGTCAGGATTTTGAGCAAAACCAAATGTGGTTCTTTTTCTGTCTACTGTTAACCACCAGCAGCATGAAGACTGACTCAAGTTACCCTAAGGAAAAGGACAGGCAAACTGTGCAAGCAATTCAGTCATCAGGGGAGTTTAATTCCACCAACCCACCTGAAACCTTTTGAAGTTGCTTTTCAAACACAGTTTTAAGCAGCAAATCCTGCCTGTGACAAAACCACACAGGTATTATTTGCAAGAAATAGTGTTTATTCATCAAAGTCGATAGGAGTTTTTCTGGTTTATACAGATCAGGTTCTATTCATTTATAGATTGTGCAGTTCAGAGAACATCCAGCCGCAGATAAACGCTGGACTTTGTTGATATGATATCTTGTGTCTCTCTGTACTTAAGGGCTTTAGAAATTGATTAACTGAAACTCTTATCAGGAAGGTAACTGTTATAATACTCATTTTACTGATGAGGAAAATAGAGCACAAAAAAGCTTAGCAACAGACACAAGGTTACACAGTGAATTAGTGGCAGGAGCACTGATTCCATCTCCCTGGTTTGGCCATTAGATACACTCCCTTAATCAGAACCTTCCCCCAAGCCCTCTGCCTAATTTTATTTCTTTCTACAACACATTTTGCCCTGCCTTTCAACATTCGGTAGCTGGAAGCTAGGGGAAAAACACTGCCTATAGGCAAAAAGGTGGCCTCAGCAATATTTTAAGTATGACAACAAAAAAAAGCCCAACCCTCACTAAAAGAGCATATCCTCATAAGATTTTCAGCCTGAATTCACAGCTTCAGAGAATTGAGCTAAGCCACCGAATAGCTGGGTGCTTTATACGAAGCAAACCTCTTAAGGCTTTGCATTCATGCATTATTAGCAGCTTCATTCTATATCTAAGTTACTTATATAGCTCCTAATTACCACAGGATCTTAATGCCTCATCTTACTGTATTTATCCTTACTGCAGCCCAATGGCACAAAATGGTGTTGAAGATTCCTGCTTCATGAACAACTTTAATGTTGCAGAAGACTCCAGACAATGCAGTCTTCAGAGGGAGTGAGTTTTCCTCTATTCCCTATTCTAAAGGCAAACTTCATGTTATATGCGGTAATGACTCCACGAGTTTGGGATCTGTGTGCTCTGGTGACATAGAGATCAGCTAGGTTGGTGTGGAGAGGTCACTGTAACTTGAAGGTTAGATGTATCAAGGTGTCTATATAAGTGTGTTTTTCCTGTGTTTCCCTAGTTTAGCAACAGTGACAAGTCATGACTGAAATTAGAATTAAATGTGCAGGAAGAGGTTAAAATCCCAGCACCAGAGCTCCATTTGGGGGCTGTAATGCAGGAAAACTTCAATCAAAACTTGGAAGATAACGACCAATATCAATGGGTTTTCATCAGCCTGAGAAATGTTTCTTCTTGCTCTCGTCTCCTAACTCTGGCTTAATGATTGAAATGGATGGATGTATGAGCAATCGGTGCTCACGATTGATCACCTGTACAAGGAGCCCATTTCATTGTAATTCTAGAGATTGCACCCCTGTGCCAAAGAGTGTCCTCCAGGGCTTGCTGATACCTGAAATGTTGCTAAAAGCTCGATCTAGCCCTTTTGCCAGGGGGGAAATTCTACCTGTAATTATTAGGACCAGGAATGCTCACCTGGTCCAGGAGTCTGACTACTTGAACATTTATCTCCATAAGCTTTACACTTTAATAAATAATTTACCCCCCAAATGCACTTAAATTAGATCTATAATTCTACCATGAGGCTCTGGTGGTATGAAGAGACCTCCTGACTTTGCTCCCATCATTTATAATGCCACCATAAGCCATCAGTGGAATTGCAGCATTATTATTTATAGCACCGCTTATATTGTTCCTTATATCGTTTATTATCCTCAATTGGAATGGCCCCAGTTAGTCAGCATGAAAAGATGCTGCACAGTTACCTGTGTAGGCTGTTTCTTAGGACAAAAAATGCGACCTTCTTAAGGAAGCAGAGATGTTCTCCATGTCAGGATGGATATAAATTGCCTGGACATCCTGTCCTCATTTCTCCTAGTCCTTCCGTTCAATTTGGGTAGTGCTGAGGGGGTGACAAGAGGCTGAATCTGCTTCAATTTTACATCTTGAGGAGGAGGTCACACTGCATCCCGACGCTGCATTAAACCTGGACAGGAAAGGGGACAAGAAACTGTCACATATAACCATGCACTTTTCCCCCATCTCCTCTCCTGCACTTGCACACACTATTCAGATCAGAGCTAGACCTCTGCAAATAGGAATCACGTCCTCATTACTGTTAGAAGCGGGTTAAAATCACTAACTCAGGGACTCCAAAAGAAATAGGAATGTGTCAGATTTCAGATCACCGAAGTATCCCCAAAGGTTTTTCTTTCCAGATGCATTATGATAATTTTTAATGACATCACCCCATGCTATTTTTATCACACATTTTAATTTTTATAAATGGATAGAACACGAGGATGATCTCCAAGGTGGTGATGGGGGGGAGCAGTGCTCTGCTTCCCTTTACCTGAAACTGCTCTCACAAAATCTGCCTTGCAACAGGAGTTCAGCCTGACAAACCAGAGCACAGATAATTAAAAGCAGTTGAAAGCAGAGGATTTCAACGGGGATAAATGGAAGTATAACCCATACCAAGCCATTGCATTGCCATTATCCTGCCTTGCCCAGAGAAGTCCTACATGGGGTAGGATAAACTCTATTAAATGCTTAGGAAAATGCTGCCTCTCTTCCCTCACCTCCTCTTCTGCTTGCCCAAATTTATTCCAGTGACCAGCATCTCTATCTGAGTGCTGACAGGCTCCATGCTTCCCAATTTAGCCATTAGCTGTAGGGTTTATCTTAGGCAATTTGTTCCCATAAAATACAGCACTGACAGACATGAGGGTACGGAGCTGCCTCTGTAGACACTCCTCTCTGGAACTGGTGCCAACCATGCAGCCACATGCCCAGCTCCCATAGCCTGGTTTTTGGTGGCTGTCCTGGCTGTTGTGTGCTACAAACCCCAGGATCACGCTGCTGGAGTGAGCATCACATTGCCCCAGGGATGCCCAAAGGACCTGTCCTACCAGTGATGCTTTCTGGCCCCATGTGACAGGCACAGGCACCCACTGCTCTCCATCCTTGCAATTAAATCTAGGCGAGAATACAAAGCAGAAAGGAGTGAATCGAGGAGCAGGTAAAGGATCAGGGCAGCTGAAAGTGGGAATAAAGAAAATGAGGAAGAAGATTTCATATTCCTGTAGTTTATGCTTCTGCAAAGCCAAGCAGCTTTGAGAATGCTGCACGTAGTTGGTGAATATGTCATGAACATTAATCTGGATTTTATGGCATAGCAGAATCCCACCAGAGTTTAAATCATGCAGCAGGAACACAGAAAATAAGTCTGCTTATAACCCCCTCCCTTAAGAAAAGGTATCAACACATTGGAATCAGAAGGAATTTCCAGGTCAATTTAATTAATCTGTTTTCTGGAGTTGGAGGACATTGGAGTTCAGTTAAGCAGAATAAGCACCCAGACCCTGAAAGCAGCATCCAGAATTTAGGGATTTCATTTTCCTTATAGAAGAGAAAGAGAAAAAGGAAAAGGAAGGAGGGAGATAGGGCTGCGCTGCCATGTGGAATCATTTAGTTTACACTGATCCCTGTCAGCCATCCGAAGCTTTGCTTAAATAAATAGAAGGATTGAGGCTTTCAGAGGCAGCTCCCGCTTGTCTTCCTGTGCAGGCAGACCCTAGCAGCAGGATACAGGGAATGCAGGAAGGTCTCAGCATGGGGCGGTGGAGAACCAGTCCCTCTCTTTTTCAGAGGGCTCATTTGGTTTTCTTCTGTATATATCTGGAGAATTAGAACTTAAACCAGGAAAGTTAGGTAAGGATCATCTGTCCAAACCCTTGAGTTTCTTTCTGTGCCTCTTAAAACAACCTGGTGCAAATCTGCAACGTTTCAAGGTGGCTGAGATGTGTATGCTGCTCAGCAAAGCAGGATAGGGAGGTGGAAAGGCAAAAGATACCTTTCTTCCTCATGATAGCATTGCAGGAAAAGAAATGACCGTGCTGATGTCCACGTTTTGTAGCTGGAGAAATTAAGGCTTGGAAAGATGGTTGTACCCAAAGTCATAGAGAGAGGTTGGTGTCATGGTCAGCTAAATAACTGGGGGGGTCTCAGCTCTGTCACATTGGCTGCTGAGCTAGGGAGGAAGGTTTCCATCCTTTTGCATCTGCTCTGTCATAGAATCATAGAATGGTTTGGGTTGGAAAGGACCTTAAGATCATTCAGTTCCAATCTCCCTGCCATGGGCAGATATGCCTCACACTAGACCACGTCGCCCAAGAATGGGGTGGGTGTGTGGATGTGTAAGGAAGGGAAAAGGGGGCTCTGTATTTACTTGTGGAGACACTAATGTCTGAATACCTGAGGCAATCAGGCCAGAGATAGCTTCAAATGATGAGGGTTGCAGGGGGTGGGGGAGAAGAAGCTTTTTTCCCTCTGTAGTTATTTCACTGAATATTGCAAATTTGATGGACTTAGCAGGAGACCATCTGGGGTTTTAACATAAAGATACGTGTCATTTAAGAGTTATTCAGCCCGCAAGTCAGCTGTGCTTCATACTTTTGTTTTCTTCAGTCACCAAAAAGTAATTATATTAAGAATAAAAGACCTTGAAAAATGAAACAAAATATTAAAATAGTAAAAAAATAATCCCTTTCAGTCCCCTGTATATCAAAGGGCTTGTTTTGACCACTTACCTTGACTTCATATCATTGTCATTTGCTGTGTCTGGTTTGGAGCATGGCAGACAGAGAGGGATGTGCAAGTGCCACTAGAAGCCATCAAAGTCAGTGAAATTGGCCAGCTGGCTATGCAGACATCCCTTAGAAGTATTTCTAGCACATTTGGTTCCTGGCTGGGTATTGTAAATGGGGATGGAAGAAAGGAAATCTCTCTGTATGTATATCAGAGCTTTGAAAAAATGAATGTGGGACACGGAAACATGAAACTTGCAGTTTCTGACTCTCTGCTAAGTCTTTATCCTCGCTGTTCTTCCCACCATTCATAAGCCAGAGCATTTTCCAGGCCTGGCTCATACAACACCCCTCAACACCCTGCTTAACTAAGCTCCCCATAAAATTTCCCATTATGTTGGCATCAGGTATAAGGACTTTTTTTTTTACAGAGACCTGTAGAAACAATACCTCCATACCTCCTTCTTTCCTCAAAACTAAGATAGCTTATTCTGTTTTATGAATGATCCCTGCTTGGAAAGGCAAGGAAGGAAAAGCAGTTATTACTTTGCTCCTTTGCTGTCATTGAACCTTCCCTGAATTTCAGCCCTTTCCTCTTGTGATGTATTGCTCCTCTGGAGATTTCAGCCCAGCCCAGCCCAGGAAGGGACTATCTGTGCAGTCTGTATCCTCTATATATAAAAGGAATGGACTAGATCCATCAGCACTTTAGTGCTTTTACTCCATAGCCCTGTTCATTTCAGTGTTTTTTAGATTATGCTGTAGCTGTTTAGACTCTGCCCTTGCTTTGCAGGTGAACTTTACTGTCAGGGAGATAGAAATGATTGAAAAGTCCTGTTTTTTCCTCAAGAATTGCAGGCTTTTTTTGTCTATTCATCTGTCGATGGGTACATTTCCTTTCTCGCTAACATGGTATATTCAGAGAGGATGACATTTTTCCCCCTGAAACATTACCCAGGCAAATCCTGCAATAAATAGCTGTATCTTCAGAGGAGTTTGAGATACTGATTGTAGGACTCTTGAAAAATGTCTCTGTAAGGAGCAAAGGGTTTGAAATCATCACTGCGATTAAGCAACCAACATCCTGCGCTCTGGTTTGTGGTACAAAGGTAGCATGAAAAAAGTACTGTACCTTGTTATAAGAGCTGTTCAGTCATCAGACCTCTGCAGCCTTTTTAAAATGACCTGAATTTATACTCAAATTCATTAAACTTCACTTACAAATCAGAGAGTAAAGGTGCAAATGCAGTACATGGAGGCCACACAATGGGTAGGGACACAAATACAGACACAATATGACCATCAGGCCACTGTGATAAATGTGGGACAAAAGGCTGCAGCCCAGAGCGCATGGCTTCTGGTGGAATCGTGATCAAGGGATTTGAAAGGCTTCCTTGTGAGTACTGAGCCATCTCAGAGATCCTTCCTAGCAACAGAAGCCAGACAGCAAATTTTTCTGCCCATGGGAAATGTACTTCCAGCCTCACTTTCTCATTCTGTAAACCCTGGAAATAGCATTCACCACCCCTTCTTTACCCAGATGTTGTTTTTTTCTGTCACAGATCTCTCTTGTTTGACGTGGGACCTTATTTCACTCAAGCTGTTGCTAGTTCTGGAGTAACATTTCAGGTGACATGAGGGTACGTTTCCTCTAGAATGTCTATAATGCCTTTAGTCAGCAGGAATGAAATTGTCTGATGATGCTTCCCCCTTGGGGACCTCACTGAAAATGAGATCTATCTCTCATGAGGACCTCCCAGCAAGCACAATTGAAATATCTTTGTGACTGCAGTAGCTCCATAATGAATGAATTAATTGATTTCACCCTCAGCTGCTTCTTCATTGACCCTTCTGGCCCCACAGTGGGGAAAGAGCTTTGTTCCAGTTCCAGTTTCCCTTAAAGCCCTGTTCTATTTAAAGATAGATGGAATGGCTTCAGGGCTCCAGGTGGGAATCTCAAACTCTCGGCTTTGGATAACAGCTGGATGGGTCATCAAGCTCAACACCTAGTTTGGAGTGAAGGATGAGAACTTGCACCTCACAGCCACCCTCAGGGTCTCCGTTACAAGATGGAAAGTGGGTCTGAGAAGTCTGATGTCCAAACAATGCATCTACCTCGATCTGCATGACTGTTCAAGGAGCTTGTGTGGACATCTTTGGGTCTTCAGGTAGCCTCAGTTTTCCCATTGCTTCTTAAACCAAATCATGAATTGAGAAAACACTCTGGGACTCACCTATCCATCAGGATCCTTCCCATCTTTGAAAGTGTGATGTATCCAGCTCTCCCTGTGAACAGCAAGGTGACCATAGCCACCACATGGATGGGGTAGATTTCTACTTTTAACCTGGGAAAAGGCAGGGCTGTGCATAGGAATTCAGGAAGAAAAGGTGGAACGATTCATCAGTGCCTGACAAAGTGGGTGCTATTCGCATTTATAGGCAAACAGCCCCCCCTCGAGTCAATGCCGCAGGGTGTCATCTCAGGGTACTCCCCCCAGCTGCTCAGGCTGGGATAACCAAGCAGTTAAGTAGCTACAGAGAAAGCCTATGGGACTCAGCTCACTACGGGTCTGTTAAAAACCCGACGTTATTCTCACACCCTGGAAAGTCAGTCACGCACTGCTGAAGGTCTCATACAGGGCATCAGATATGACAGCTACTGCTTGGTGTGTTCCAGTCAACAGAGAGCAGCTCTAGAAGTTACATCCTCACCAATTTTAACTGTAGCTCTGAAGTGACTTCTCAATGTCTTTGCCTCTGTTTCTCTGTTGTGTTCTCCAGTCCTAATTGGATTCTCTGTCCATTGCAAAATACTTGGTGTCAAATATTGCCCTTCCTCTGGAAAATACTGCTTCTATTATATCTGTTTTAAATCTTAAAATGGAACGTTTCCATTTATTTTTTCAAGGGAATGTTTGAAACATCTGAATGTTCAAAATGCTCATGTTCCACTTTTAATGAAAGGTTGAGATTCTTGATTTTGTTGAGTGGACATGGACATTTCTCAGAGTTGCATGTTCTGTGGAAGCTAAAATATTTCCTCCCATTTGGGGGATGAAAACAGACATTGAAAAAGTGGAGTTTTTCTCCTGGATAAAGTCTGCATTCTGGTCATCTGATATATAAATTTCAGAGTGGCCATGAATGCGCTAAGCAACATCATGAAAGGGTTAAATGTGATTGCACATGGTCCTGAATCCCTCTTTAGCAATATGCCCCTATTATGTAGGACTTCTAGGTGAGCCAGTAACAAAGAATTAAATCAATCTCCTATTAGTAGATGCCACCTGCCTGAGGACACAGCGTTTAAAGCCCACAGCTGTATTGTAATGGTTTTTATTGTGGTGACATCTGAGAACCGCAGGTGTGGATGAGATTTCACTGGTACTGCTCATTGTGAAAAGACAAAGCAAAATTCAAAGCACTTGTAGTGTAAATACAGCACCAGGGGACACAAAGCTGGAGTTACACAGGTCAGGGAAGGACACAGCAAAGTGTGCTCATGGATTTGCCCTCAGCCTCTTCCTTTGGTGTAAGCATCCAACAAGCGCCCTGATGTTCCTTGCAGCAGATGCTAAGAGCAAGAGACTGGATGGGGCAGTCAGGAGATAGGGGTCTAGATGGAGGAAGCTGTCACATCTGCAAATACATTCTGGACACAGAAGAGGAAATCAAGACCCAGGTTCCATTGCCATGGGAGGAATGGATGAATCTTACAGAGATCATTGCAAGGAAGTTTCAGGTATCTCTGGACAGCTGCTTGCTATGTCTCAGACCTGTTTTGACTCACTTTTCCCCTTGTCCCATTTCCACTCTAAGCCACCAGGATGGGCTGTGCTGGAAGGCTTGTCACTATAGCTGCTAGAGAGGAAAAAAGCTTCGTCCAGGTGTTAAATAGGAACTGTGAAAACAGTAAATGGGATGCCTTTGTGAAGGAGGCAGAGGGGATGCCCAAACTACCATCAGCCTGCCCGCATCCCCTCAGATCTCTGTTTTGTGGTCCATTTCCAGCTGTGCCATCCTCAGAGATGGTTCAGATTTAGCATTCAGAACTGAGCACCTAGGGCCAGCTCAGCACCCAGGGCTGCCCCAAGCAGACATCTCCCTCAAAATAGGACTGACTGAAGCACTGCCCAGTTTCCTCTCACTCCTCCTCATTTCTTTTTCTGCTATGTTTCACTTTGGTAGAAGGAAATTGTTTTGACTGTATCTTCCTTGTAGACATTAAATACCTTTCAAACCAAGGTCATAGTCCCTGGAGCTACACAGCATGCATGAAGATAACAGTTCAAACTGGGTTTGCTGCCCTCGTGGCAGACAGGGAGCTGCTACTGCTTGTCATGGGGGTTTCTCTCCAGGCAGCATCACAGTTCTGTATCCTGAGTTTCCAAGGGGAGGAAGAGATCTTGTGAGCCCTCTTTTGCTTCCATGTGCACACCTACAGTAACAGGCATGTCAGGTCTCCCAGGTAATCTAAAGGGTGGCTATCTGTACAGTGCTTTGGGGTTTTTAGTATGCACCCACAGGTTTCTACTTCCAAGGAGAAATAAGGCATCCATAACATCGAAACAGCACGGAGAGGTACAGCCTTGAAACAGGAACAACTAATGATGTGTGGCAGGTAGGCAGGGCCTGGACAAAGTGCTGCATGGCAGCGTACATGCCAAGTGGGTTCCTGGCAGCTGATTCATCTTCCCACGTCACGTCTGATGTTTGAATAGAGGAAAACACATGAGTTTACTTCCAGTGCCTCTCCCTGTCAGGCAGGTGACCTTTTCATAGCTCTGGAGCTCAGGGGAGAAGGCAGCCTACAAAGTGTTCAGACGGTGCTTGGCAAATGAAGACATGTAAACGAGGTGAGCAATGATGGGGGGAGCTGGGGAGCACCAGGCATCAGCAGGCACTGGAAGCCTGTCTCATTAGCAGGGGAATGTTTGCTTTGGCTCCCATGCTGAGGAGCAGCAGAGAGGGCTAATGGCTGGGACTGGACAGTACATGGGTCGGGATGGAGCGCTGGGGATGGTTTATCCCATCTGGGGAAAGGAAGCCAGGCTGGCAGCTCTCACTGTATCACAGCTTTGCTTACAAAGCACTCAGGAGAGTGCACAGGGTCTCACATTGCTTTGTGCTGCCACTCTGCCAAGGGAGGAGCAATTTTTCCCCACTGACATCATCCAGTACACCCTGAATCCCCACCTCTTAACACCCATGTGTGATACCCACCACAGACACATGACAGCCAGGTCCCACAGCTATCTTTGTGCTGACGTTCAGTGTTGTGGAGCTCGTACAGAGCCTGTGGTCATCGCAGTTGACTGCTTGGTGTCTTCTGGCCCCTTCAATCATCGCTTTAGAAAAGGCTGTTAAGCCTAGAAGGGCAGAAGTGTTCCCCTTTATGTTAGTAAATGTCAATTTTGTGCCAGTGTACACAACCCATGTGTAAACCTTAATCCCTGCTTCAGAGCATCTCGTTTTCTCCCTCCCTTTGCACCTCCTTTGCCCAGAGCAAGCACAAGATCCCAGCTGGCCCCCTTCCCTGTTGGCTTCTCATAGGCACCAGCCTCCTTAGCCAGCCAACGTTGTTCCCACTGTGCCTTGTTGCTGCTGATAGGGGAATCTGGGCTAGAATAGCCCTTCCTGAAGCCAGCGATAACTGTCTAACCCCTGACTAACTGCAAGAGGGAGCCATTCGGTCCTGGAGTCCATCTTATCTGACCCATCAGAAAGCAGAAAGCATTTGTTATCTGACTGATCCTGACTATAACCCTCAGGAAGGCTTGAATGTGGTAGATGCAAAGATGACTTTCCGCCGGGTGAGCTAAAAGAGCTGGAAGCAATGATTGCTTGGATTACAGCAGACAACAGCTTTGTGATTTGTACACAATGAGGAAATTGGATCTGGGTTTGGATTTGCAGCTATAGGTAGCTCAGATTCTTCTGCATCACTCGCTCGCTTCTGGGAATGGTCAGACAAGATGAGTTTTGGTTGAGTAGCTTATGTTTGCTAAAAGTTTTTTTGATAGGAAATGTGATTCAGTGGTTGTGGATTTTCTGACTAGATAAAAAGTTTGCAAACAGATCTGTTCTCGTAGAAATAACTTCCTGGGTTGCAGTTGTTCTGAAAGAGAAAAATCAATACAATGTTCAACCTTAAGCTGCAAGGCACTTTTTCATCAGAACTCCCCATGTCCCCTTCCCCCAAATACTTTTGATGACAAATGTGGGGATTATTTTTTTCTCTTGAAACTAAGCAAAAGAAATAAACTTTAATAAAAGTTTTCATGTTGGTTTTCCATGGAAGATGGGCAGCCAGCAGGTCTTTCTCACTGGTTCCAAATAAAATGCCTGTTTATTTCCACAGGTGAACAAAGTGGGTAGATATCATCCCTTACACACTCCCTGCCCTGAATCCGAACTTGAGGATCCACAGGTTCTTTCTTCAACAGTGAAAAGATTCAGTTGGTTTCCTCCTCTTATCTCTTTCAATGTCTCTCTGCCTTTTGGGGTATAGCCAGCACCAGAAGGAGAATGAAATAGAGTGAAAAAAGCTATTCTGTCTCTTGCCAGCACAGTTGGAAACAGGAAGTACTGGAAATCTCTCAACTAAGCCTGGCTTTGGAAGACCTCCAGCCCACTTTGTTGAGGCCTGAGGCTCCAGAGGTTCTGCAAAGCGGCTGAACTCCTTGGGAAATGCCACATACAACCCAAAACCTTCAGCTGTGTGAGTGAAGCAGCACTGATGGGAGTTGGGAGAGAGGGTACACCTGCCTGGAAAATAAACTTAGTCCAGAAAGTCTGCATTTTGTATGTTGTAGGTTCATGCTCGTGCACATTTATGTGCATGCTGATAAATTTGATTGCAGGTTTGCTCATGAATGGTTATTGGGAAATCATGGTTGCCTCTGCTCTGAATTCAGTGGTGAAGTTGAGAAGGAACAGAATGCAGAAGGATTGATAGACTGACCTATGCACCAACACAACGTATTAGACCTTTAGGCATCCTCAATCTCGATATCCACAGATCTTCAGACCCAGAACTACAATTAGCTAAAGACTTTAGTGCATGAAGGGTTTTATGGACACCAGGCTCCAAGCCCTAACCCTACAGCCAACTAACAAACCACATAAAGCTCTCGGCAGCCGCAGACTCTGTGCTGGTGCCAGGCACACAGAGACAGCACACACACCCCCTTGAGACAAACTGAAAAGGCTGCAGCAAGCTTTTATTCCCTGGCACTGTTAGCTAGATCAGGGAGTTAACAGAAGTTTGGGGCTTTGGCATCTTTTGCTGCTGGCAGCTCCCTCTGTCTTTCTAATCATGGTCCGAACCCATGCCCAGCCCAGCCAGGAAGGCTCTGAAGCTGCCTCCAGTTTGCAGTCCAGCAGGATTTGAACGCGCACACAGTGAGTGTTCGGATTCAGAGCCTGGAGATGACAAGGAATGAACAGCATGTGCACTTGATGGGAGTTTTCCAGCCTGTTGAGGTGTCACCAGGAAGCCAGGCCGTCCTCCCATCTCCAGCCTCTGCAGCTGAGCTGTCTTTTAATGCCAGGATAACTCACTATAGCAATGATTGCACACGGCATTATCTCAGCATGACAAATGCAGGCCATGTGTGCAATGCCTCTGCAGCCCTGGACCGCAATCTCTGATGCAGTTAACACTTTGATGCAATCAGGAGAATCATTTGCCAAGGCTGGCTCAGCAGAGGCATCTGGCTCCAAGTTCCTGCCCTCTGCTCCTATGGGAGACTTGCTCCCAGTCCCTACCTGTGGCCATGGTAACAAAGAGAAGTCCTGCTCACCAGGCACTCTCCATCTTATCGACTCCTGGGGAGATTTATGGCAGAGACCTGATCTTAGTGAAGGAGCTAAATCCAATTCACCAAGGAATTACAAGCCTGTCCGATCAATAATCTATTTATCTCCTTCACTTTGCCATCTTTAAACACTCCAACCCTGTCAAAAGAAATTGAAAGCTTTTTAAAAATGAAATTATTGAACTCAGGAATAGCTCTGCTAAGGCTTCTGGAAAGGATCTTGGGACCAGGATGGATCCAGTTCGGATCCAGCATTTAGGAGAGATCTGTCATAGCTCCAGTCACTCAATAGCAACCCAACATGCAGGCTGGGCTGGCAGGGGATGCTGGCACTCAACATGCAAGAAGAATCCAGCCCAAGAGATCACAGATAGTGTGGACACAGAGTTTGCAGGAGATACTGTGTTGACATTAGTGACAAGAAGGAATATGCATATGATGGGAGCACAGCAGGGTGACTTCCACTGCTTTCTCTTTGGCCAACATGAAGCATGAGGAAGGATAGTGTGACCTCTGCTGCACTGGCAGAGCCTAAGAAAGGCTCATACACCTACATACAGGTACGGAGAGCTAAGAGGAAACCGAGGAGTAAAGTGTTAACCCCACCTGAAGATGCCTCACTGAGGTCTGTGGAAGCTGCAAGCTGCATCGTTCATGACTTGGGCGCTCATGAAGTTTAGTTTCACCAGCACATGACTCTGGAAGCAGTCACTGTATCTCCCAAGGTCAGAGATTTGCTGCATCCCAGAAATAATGTTATTTTTCAGCTCTCATGCAGCACTTCTAATTAATGGATTGTAAAGTAGTTTGCATGGAAGAAAACCCAGGCGCAGACGGGAAGATAGCTGAAAGGCAGCCAGTGTCAGAACCAGGAGCAGCATCATAGCCTCTTTGAAGAACAGTTTCCATCACTTTCCATGCTTCATAGCTAGTTTTATTTAACAAATTCAGGCCTTTACAGACCCAGGGGAGACTGCAGGATCAGGTCACACGTGTGAACTACCTGCATAGTAAAGCTCCTTTGTCAAAGAAGTGTTTATGCCCATGCTTAAGCTTTTCTTCAGACCAACCCTGAAACAGAGCATTATTCACAGTCCCAGTGGGACTGAACCATACATTCTGCTGCCCAAAAGACAGGCTATTTTCTTGGGTATAGAACTGGGGAATCACAAGCACAACTGCTCTATGAGAACAACAGTGCTGGAGAGCAAGCATGATGTCCAGACCTGAAGTCCTAGATGTTTGGGTAAGTCAGAAGTTCAGATGACATTAATGATGTTGCACTGGTGCCTGTGGGTGATTTCAGCCCTATGTATGATCTTGCCTATGGGATCTTTGCTCCCCAGATTGCCACACTTTTAGCAGGTTCATGTACCTATTTTTCTACACCTAGAACTTCAGCCCTGAAGCTGGAAGGGGGTAAATTTCTCTGGAGATGGAAAGGGGCCACTTCCTCTCACTTCAGAGGTTAATGAATGGAGTTATTAGGATAATGAATGCTTTACTAATGAATTAGTCATCCTCTCAAGCCATTTCTGCCTTTCACTGTGCAGAGAGGCAGGGCCCTCTGGAGATATGACGCATTCCTTGCTAAGGTAGCTACCTTGTCCTGGCAGCAGCCTGGTTTTGGAACAGGTTATTACTGTGCATCTGCCTTTTCAGCAGGGGAGTTACTTTCCTGTGGGGGGGAAAACCTCAAAGCCAAGAGCTGTGCTGGAGTTTGAGAGGCTTCAGGCTGCCAACTGCTAGGATTAAGCTGTTTTCCATACTGTACTAACACTTCTAGCTCTGATTTAGGAACACCTTCGCTGTCCCCATCCTGAATCCCTTTCACCCACCCAGCTCTGCCATAAGCCTCACTTCGCTGAAGAGTCATCTACCCTTGTCCTTCAATTCCTTCCCCTTCATGCTTTTCCTGCTTTCTCCATCCCCCAGTGCTACTCCAGCTCTGCCCCCAAGCCTGTGTATTGATCCCAAGCCTGACTTGAATCACACTCTTTTTTCAGTTCCTCTTTCTAAAGAGCATTACTGAAGCACTTCACTGAAGAGCAAATGCCCTTGTTGTTTTCTTGTTATTGGGAGTGTGAGAAAGTGCGTGGTGACCATGCCAAAAAAATCACTAACCTCTCTGTGGCAGTCCGATGGAACACTGAAAAGAGCTGCTGTCACACAAGGACTTCCTCCCTTGGCTGCAGGCACATTTGAACTGTGATTTCCAGGGGATGGAAAGCTGAGAATGATTTCACAACATTGCTCCTGAAATAATCCCAGTGAAGTCAACAGGGCTCCTTGAACAGTGCTCGGAGTCACAGCAGCATCTCCAGGCAGAGTCCCACGGACAGGTTAAGGTAAAGAAAAGGCACCCCTCCTCTTTAGGGTAAATTCAGCAGCACTCAAGATCACTGTCATTGTGTTTTAACACAAGGTAAGGAACTTCATCTAACATAGAGTTTTTTAGCAAAGAGTGTTTTAGGTAAAGGATTTTGTATAAACACTTCAGATAAGATGAAGACATCCAGTAGAAAATGTGTAAGGTCTTGGGTTTTCTGGTCAGTTCTTATCAGAAGGAGAAAGCAGAATGGAAAACTTGACCTTTTTAGTGAGAAATGAATACAACACTTTGCTGTTTCAGAAGGGGAAAAAATGTACAAGTCATTTAGAAATCTTGAAGTGTAGCAAAACAGGATTGCCATCCCCAGGCCTGCGCTTCTCAAACCCCACACAGTTCAGGTCAGCTTCTCTGACTTACCCTGCGAGCATTTGGCTCTGCTCTCAGTGCTCAGGCTTCAATCCTCAAATCCTATTTCCCCCTCCCACTCCAGCTTCCTCCTAACTTGTTTATGATTGCCCCTCGGACTGTGCCCCCATTGGACATCCATCCATCTCTACGTGGCTGGCCACCTTGTCGGTTTAAATGCTGCCTGTGATTTATGGCCCAGCAGCTCCCCAGACACATCTCCTGCATGTTATATGGCACTGGCATAATGCTAAACTCTCTTAAACCGCAGAAGAAGCAAACAGTGTTAATTTATGCCTGACTTTTCCTTTATTCCCCAGCATAATTCTGGTTTTAATGTGCCATCTACCCCACATCAATATCCTTTCACCGCTAGCAAGTAAAAACAAAAAAGTGGATATTTCATTTCCCATTCTCCTCCTCTTAAAAGGGTTTGCCGAAACAAGCTCACCCAGCGTGCCCTGAGGTTAGACAAATAGGAAGCAACTGTGGTCTGCCACAGGGATGCTTTATGGGAAGGGCACTGCCCACAAGTGTCAGCTTGCTGGGAGAGTTGTTATCTATTGAATATAACATGTGCAAGCATCTCCTGCATCAGGTTAAATTACTAGCCTGTGCTAATACAAGGCTTTAATACATAGCTAATTTATCAAGCTGCTATTACCATTTACTTCATGGAGCTATAGTCAGAAAGCACATCAAAGTGCTCCGGGAAAGGAGAATAAAAACAGGAGGCACAGAGAAAGGTAACAAAACATTATACAAAATCCATTGAAAGGCTGGGGGCACTGACAAAATGAATTGTCAGCTCAAAGGACTTGTATCCTGCTGGATCCAGGACATCTGCCACTAGTCCTTTCCTGATTGAGGAGCATTTAATTTCTCCCTGGTGTTCCAGCAGCCCCACAGGGTTCTGCAGACTGAAATACAAACCCTGTCGTCCTGGGTGCTTTTCACATCTCTCTAAAACTATGGGTCAGGGAAAAAAACAGTTCACCACCTGTAGTTTTCCAAGAGAGGACAGAAAGACGGTGATCTTGGTAAAATCCCCGTTGAACCTAGGTCTTCAGAGTGCTCTTGAAACACAGTAGAAGGTTGCTGTGCTTCTGATCCAGCCGCCCCAGAGCCTGCATGTGTTCCTAGTCTGGGAAGAGAATCAAGGTCACTAGGTAAACCGTCTACAGATGGAATCTTTACACACACATAACCTATTGATTATGAAACATCAGCAGCTCAAAATGCAGGCCCAAAAAAGGTCACATTTTTCCGGTCTTCTGCTGCTTGTTTGCTCCCTATTCAGTCTCTCTTCCAGATGATACCCTAGAGATTCCCAGTAGAAAGAGGGCCCTGACAGGACTCGGCATGTGAAGGATGAGAGGTGCAGATGGTCATCCCCCCAGTTTTGCTTGAATAGTCACACATACCAAGTGCATGAAAACACATCTAATGCTGGTGTTCAACACCCTGAACTCACTTTGCTCTTTCTGGTGATGTGCAGTGTCACTTCATTGGGATTATATCAACGCCAGAGAATTCCTGCATCCTGGTGTGTGTCACTGCAGTGCTGAGCAGTGCTAAAGGGGGTCACAGCCTCACAAGCTAGGATAGGCCTTGAGAGTCCTCCCTTCCCTGCTGGACAACCAGAGTCTCCATTGGGAATCAGGCTCCTACCTTGGAGCTACTTGAGATCATAGTTTGTTTTCCTCCAGAAAGGACTGTTGCAAGACAAATACCTCTCTCAAGATGACTGAAGTGGGTTACATTAGACAGTGCTCTGGAGACTGTCTGACAATTTCCCATCAGCAGCAAGCACTGCTCTGCTCCTTTCTTTTCCTCCTCTCCACCATCCCTCTTCTCCTTTTGTTGTTAAGAAGTCTGTGAAAAGAGGCCTCTCTGAAGGGGGAACATCTTAACCAAAACGTGTTCTGCTTTGGCAGCTGGAAGAATCAGTGCTAACATGGCCCATGACTGAAGACAACAGCTTATGCTCACGCATCAGACAGGCAAAATCACGATGGGGTTGAACAGAGCAAATCAGCGCTCTGCAGAAATTGAGCCCCTTGGGCCCTTTAGGGAGCAGGACTATAGTTTATAAGGTCAAGCATCATGTAAATTCCAAGCATCAGGCACTGGAATAGTCTGAGGGATTTTATTTGCTGCTCTCCAGAGCTGCTGAACAGATGTGAAGGGTCCTCTGCTGCCCATTGCCAAGCTGCTGCCTTCCCTCCTGCTCCCATATGCCCCCAGAGAGCATCCTGTAGGCTTTCAGCTCCAGCATCACTTCTCTGCTGCCTGCTCCTGCTCCCTCCCAGCTAGTGAGATGCCTTACCCAGGACCCCCAGACACCATGTTTGGTTTCCAACTAGAAACAATTGGCACAGTGGCACCTTCAGGCAGTTTAAGGCTGTAGCACTACAGGGATCTTGCACCCCAGCAGCGAGGCCAGAGAGACGGAATGAATGTTAAATGCTTGTTTCAGATTATAAATCATCAGCAGGCACCCCTCAGACAAACAGTCTGATCAGATAAAGCAAAATTAGTGTGATCAGATAATAAAATCTCAACATCAGATACTGCAAAACAGCCTGGACATGGAGTTTCAATTGGCAAAAGCCTTTTGGCTGGAAAAAAGCATCAGGAGATTTTTTTATGCTCTGTGTTGGGTATTCCACAGAGCTCACTCTCTTCTCCCTGCCAAAACACTGTGGCTATAGCATGATGGAGCCTTACAGCATCCCTCCATTCCAGCACTCTTGATAAACCAAGGGTTATTGTGAGCATGTTTAAAAGGCTTAAACAGAGCAATACGAGTGAGTAATCCCAGAGCAGGAGGCTGTCAGCAAATGCCCTGCTATCAGCTCCCTGCCTGTGCAGCCAGGCTCTCCAGTGGAGAAATGAGACAAGGACCTCAGGACCTCCTGCCTGCAAGAGGGACTGCAGCCACAGCAGTGTATCCTGCTCGCAGCAGTCAGCTGAAATCCAGTTTGAGACTGTCTGGTCATGAGCAGGGCTCTGCAGTTGAGGAAATGCAACTGGGATTATACTAACAAAGAACAAATTGAATTCTCTGGGTTAACGTCGTCTCAATTTTGGAAGACTTTTGTGCTGGATGGTTAGAAAGCTGTTGTCTCTCGCAGATGAGCTGCATGGATTGCCAAATGTATGTCCTCTCAGAGGGAAAAATGAGGTTTGTTTCTGTTACAAACCTACATGACTTGTTTCAGTTTTACAAATTCCCTTTCGAAATGGAAGCATTTGAGAGGCAAAGAAATTGCTTCGAAAAACCCTCACCAAAAAAAAACACCCTTCTGAAAACTTCTTGATCTGATTGATCCATCAAGCTCAGGGTAAGGGAAAGATGACTGCTGCTGCTTTTGTTGCATGCTCTTGTGATTAGCTTCAAACAAGATGCTCCCTCGTCACCCATGGCCCTCCACGTAGGGCACTGTGTACTCTATTGAAGACATCTGATGCTGGAGCAGACCTTCTGCTAGAAGAAAAGGATTTATTTGCCCAGGACTGTTTGGAAAACCATGATTGGACTTAAATTCAAAATAGCAATAATAAAAATATAGAGAAATTCTAGGAAGTCTTTCCAAAACTGACCAAGACCGGCTTTTCTAGGAGCAGAATCAGGAGCATCCATACAAGGAAACTCCACACAGTGGAGTTTCTGGTTTCCCAGCATCCATCTTCCCTCAACCCTGTATCTGTTTTGGGTTCTCCAGCTAACCTGCTATTGTTTCTGAGGATATTATTTATATTCCCTTCTCATATAAAGACACTGTTTTAAAGCAGAAAGCCACAACTACCAAAAGCCAGTGTCCTGGCCTGAATTAATGATACAGGGCAGAATCCCTGTGAAAGGGAAGAAGGTTTCTTTTCTAAGACTGTAGCTAAGAATAACCCTACACGTCCATTTGATGTTCCTATACGACATGAAATGCAGATTCACCTGAGTCTTTGGGATTCCTGCTAGGTGTTTGGAAGGATGTTTCTGTCACTTGGGGAACATAAAATCCTCTCCTTCTTGTTTCCAGGCTGTGCAAACTTCCTTTCTGATCTCCCTTGTCTAGGCAGATGAGGCCACTGATGGGAATTACGGATTACTTTTTGGTGCCAGGGGATCTGAACAAGGGCCAGAATGGAAGAACTCATTCACATCACCAAATGAGAAATGAGTCTGGCTCCAGATTAAAACTCTGCTGCTCAGGTCCATCCATGTCACTGAGGATAATCAGACAAGTAGCTTGTTGGAATCCTAATCCACAAAAAGGGAGAGCCTGAGCTAATGGCTAAATAATCCCGACATTAAAACCTTCCATGAAGCTCAATGAGAGAACCAAGTTTCCAAATGCTTCCAACTAAATGAAACATTAAAGTCAGCACCCAGGGTGCAGGCTGGGAGCTTCCCAGGGCAGCTGGGGTGAGCAGCATTTCCAAGGCAGCATCTCTGGCTCTCGCTCTCATCTCTGGCAGTGTTAAGCACTGTCACAGCACTGGTGAAATGTGGTCTTTATTGGTTCATTTTCATCTCTGTGCATCTGTTTTCATAAGGAGGAGCCTGCATGGATGGAAAGGGGTTTTCTTTGCTTCTTTTCCTTCTTTGTACACCTCCTCCACCTGCACCCCCCCCCGTTTCTCACACCTCAGAGTGTGCTGGCTGAAATAAAGCCCATTTAGTGATGAAATCCACGGCTCAAGCCTGTGGACATCAGTGTAGCCTTAATGAAATTTCTGTGCCTGAAACACATTAGCAGGCAAGAGCTGAGACTGGAAAAAGATGAGGCTGCTGAATAGCTGGCAGAAGTGGAGCTTTCAGAGTGGAAGACAGCAGAGAGAGCAAGGCAGCAAAAGGAGACAGACACACAAGGGGCTGCTTCTGTCTGAGCTAACTTCCTCTTCCAGAGCCACAGACCTTTCTCCATGCCTATCCTCAAATGCCTTCTGATTTCCAGCTCCACCATGGGCCTACAGAGCCCTTACATACTCCCACAACACCCTCTGTCCTCACTGGCCTGCACCCACAGCTAGCAGAGAGCTCCTGTGATTATAAAGCAATAACCTGCTGCTTATTTTGTTAGGCAGATGATCGAAGGCTTTCTGAGCTCTGTAGAGAGTTAGATTCACTTGAAGCAGAGGCCTGCATACTTTTGCTTGATTTCCATTCCAATTTTACTCTGGATTTTGGTCCATTTTACACTTAGGCAGCAGAAAGATGCTCAAAAGTCTTGTTTATGTGCAGAGGGAAGAGGGGGGTCAGAGGCAGGGAAGCCCTCAGGCTGTTATAATTTCCCCCTGAAGACAGACTGACTAAGTAGATGGCATCTCCGAGCCTAAAAATGTGCTCCCATCAGCAGGTTTCATGACCATGCATCATTCAGTTGGTGACATCATTTGAGTCACCTCTCAAATATACACGGCATCAAGGGAAGAGAGGGGGAGCAGGGGAGAGGCACATGGCTGGGAAACACGGCAGTGGAAATACAACTTCACTGATTTGAGATGACTTTCCCAATGCATTCAAACCTGAGGCTGTGCACAGTGAAAACAAGGAGGCAGCTGAGGATGCACCATCCTTCCTGGAGAAATCTGTCCAGAAATGCTTGGTGCATTCAGGCATTGGAAGATTCAGTATACCCAACACCAACTGATGCCACACAATATACAATTAAGCCTTACTGGTGCAGCTGGCTTTGCCCAAATCACGCAGGAACCCTGGGATTTGACACAGCCATAAGCTCCCTTCCAGCAGCAGCATCCACTGACCCCTTACCCTGAGCACTTAACACAATTTCTCTGTGCCTTGAAACAGCGATGGCCATCAGACTCTTAAAACTCAACACAAACACAAACCACCCTTTTAAGATCTATTGCCTTCTCTTTAAAAATGAATAATTATCAATACTATTGCAGGATGTGTCCTTTCAGTTGCTATATTTTCCTTTAATTCCAGTATAATTTTCCTCTGACTGTCTCCCAGAAGATGAGCATTTGACTTTTCTGCTGTGCCCTTTCAGATGCATTACAGACTCTGATCTTGTCTGTGCCCTTAATGGCTTTGTCAAGAGACCATTTCTGCTCAAACCTTGTTAGTCTTAATAAAGATAAAGTCATAAATACTTTTGTGATTTCCCTTTTGCTGGGCTGTAATTTGGCTAACAAATTCAATTAATTTGGAAACTAATAATTATTTGCTTAGAAGCAGATTGAAGGAATTTTAGTTGAAAATGGACTTTTAATGGAAAGACGAGATACCAGTTCTTGGAAATAGAAACTAAATGTGGGAAATGGGATGAGTGACATTTTCAAAATCCTTTCTCATTAACCAGCTTTGGCTTTCAGTAGATGTCATTTTTATCCCCATTTGTAAAGCTAATATTCCTCTCTGTCACATCTGTTGGGCAGACAAATCCACAAAGCCAGAAAAACCTCAGCGATGGAGCTATAAAGGCAGTGAGATCTCATCATAAAGATAATGGTTCATTTTCAGAGTTTGAATCCCAGACTCCACTTTCTCCTGTAATTTCCAAAGCCACATCCAGGAAAACACTGCTCATGCAGTGCTGTTATGGAGTTTTACAGATGTGTTGTGATTTAAACGGAGAGTAGTTTGGTACTCTGTTTTCATTTGTTAATTGACTTCTCTCTTACTTAGGGTAGCAATTGGAGTAGTCGGTGATAAATGGATTACACAGTCCTCTCTCTTTGTTTCAGTGCAGCCTCTGTGAAATAATCACAAGTCCCTCCTGACACCAGGTAAAGGGGGGGTGGAAAGTGGAATTTGGGATTCCTTTCCTCTCCATCAGTGGAAGGACGTGGTTTGTAACTCAATATTTATCAAACAAAACTAATAAAGAGGCAAAGTACAGAGCCCACAACTCCCTTTTCCTGCATGACTTACAGTAATTCAGTCCTCCTTGCAAGAGCTCACTGAAATCCCCAACTCCTGTATACTTTGCACAACAGGTCTGGCTTCAGCAGAGCACAGCACATGACTATGTCCCTGCCTGGAAAACAGAAGATACTGGTGTGACTCCCCTCCATCCTTCCTGATGAATGGGACTGAAGGGCTTCCTTTACCTAAGGAACATTTCCAGCAGGGAGCTGGTCTCTTGCACACTACAGCAATAGCATTTTCAAACAAAAAGAAGGAACACTGTGCAGGTCTTTGGAAGAAAAGCTTTGACAAACACCCTCAGAAGAGGTCTTTGGACTCTCTAAACGCGACCAGGAATTCACATTCTTTAGTATTCCTCTTTTAGCACTGAGATTTTAGATCCACCTTTTAAAAACATGTGATTCACTTCAGGTGCCTAAAAAGAAAGCAAAACTGTGCTTAACTATGTCCTTTATTGGATCTGGCCCTCAGAAACACCCAGAAGGTGTTGGCAAACTCTGCTGCAACTCCATATGGTTGCTTTGTGGCTCCCTCTGCTCTTTAAAGGGGAAGGTAGAAGTATTCTCACTCTCATCCAGACAAGCTCTGCTGCCAGGCTCTGATCTTCCAGATTATCACCCCTACAAAGAGGCAAAAAGACCTTTAACAAGGACTGGCTGGTCCCCTCTGCTGCTTCTCCAGCCAGCATTTCTTCAGTGTCAGAGCTGTAACTCTGCATCTTTCTACCTCTTCATGTGTGATCTTTCTGCTTGTTACTCAGTCCTCCTCTTCCTCTCTCCCACTCTCCCTCTCCTGGCTTTCAATTTACTCCATCATCAACACATTTGCAACAAGAAGGATCTCTCCTGTGCTTCTCACTGCCAGCCCATGTTGTCCTGATATGAAAAGGTAGTCAAGAAGGGGGACAACTATTCTTTTAGTGGAGATGAAGACTGCAGCCATGTTCCCAGCTTTATGTGGGACCAGAGACTGCAAGAAAACCAGAAGTTATAGGAACCATAACTGAATGACAGCAGACAGAGTTACAGTTTCCGGCACAGCAGCAACAGGTTTTAATTTGGATGTATGGAATGAGAGACCTTCGCCCTGATCCTTATAGACACTAATCACATCAAGCAGTAAGAACTGTTCTTGGAGATGGACTGATAGATGTGGGTGGCAAGAAAAGGGTTAAAAACATGCCTTACTTCAGTTTACAGCCTATTTAATTCCCAGAGAAGCTGATGTCTCTAGCTTATTCACACTACAAATATACATATATGCAATCCATACATAGCTACATAGAATCATAGAATAGTTAGGGTTGGAAAGGACCTTAAGATCGTCTAGTTCCAAGCCCCCTGCCATGGGCAGGGACACCTCACACTAAACCGTATCACCCAAGGCCTCGTCCAATCTGGTCTTGAACACTGCCAGGGATGGAGCATTCACAACCTCCCTGGGCAACCCATTCCAGTGCCTCACCACCCTAACAGGAAAGAATTTCCTCCTTATATCCAATCCAAACTTCCCCTGTTTAAGTTTGAACCTGTTACCCCTTGTCCTATCACTACAGTCCCTATATACAGTCCCTATACTACAGTATACATGTATAGTCCCCTTGCTGAGCCTGAGCCCTCATTCTCCACTCACCAGGATGGGGAGGGGGAAACAGCAATGGAACAATACTCCATCCACTCTCAGAGCTCCAGCTCTGAGGCCTATGACACAAGCATTTTGCTCCATTCATTCCTCACCAATCAAGTCCTTACTTATACTAAGGATTCAGACATGGTCTGCTTTTTATTGTACTACTCCTTGTATTAATTCCACCAAAGGCTGTGTGGGAAATGAAGACTCCCCTTTGCTGTGCATTTTTCTAGCTCTATCTTACTTCCTTCAGTAAGTCTTCTGTAAAAAGCAGCAACCAGAAAAATCCATCTCAAAAAAAGCTTTGCAGAACAAACAAGGAAAATCCTTGTTACTTCCACCACCAGCTGCATAAGACCAACCGAGAGTCGAGGCAGTGCTCTAACATCCTAAGTGTTCACATCATCCTAAGTGATGATGTGAAAGCAGAAGCAAGGGAGAAGGAAGCATAAGTGGTGCTGAGAAAGGGACAGAGGTTTCTGCACCTAGGAGAGAGCCTCATCTCAACGTTCAGACTTGTTCTTGCCAACAGAAAAGAAGATGCTGGAACCCTGGAGCTTAGAGCAAGCTCTGCTCCCAACTTGCATGAATGTAAATCTGCAGGAGGGTTGTGAAACCACTGAGGGAAGAAAGAAGAGACACTTGCCTGTAAATACCTTCACAGCATCCTTTGAAGCCTGGGTGAAGGTGGAAGAGCTTCAGAAGGTGCCATCTGGCTGGCAAGTGATCTGGCACTGGGCAGAGCCTTGGCTTCGGCTTGAGCTGGCATTTAAATTCAGAAGAATCCTGGGCAAAGCCTCAGGCACCACCTTATCCTTCCTCCCACATCGCATGACAAACTGCAACTGAGCCTGGTGTAACGACCTTGAGTGCTGCTAAACCCCAGCTATCCTGGCAGGTGATTCCAGGCAAGCCAAGGACTTGGTCTGGCCGTAAACCAGATCCTACCTATGCTAGCCAAAGCTGCAATCTGTCATTCACCACAGCTGCTTGCTGCAGACATACAGCCTGGTCCACAGGCTCAACTGGGGCCGAGAGCCTTCTTCCCTTCTTGTGGGATCTTGCCATCCCTTGAAGTTAAAGCAAAATAAATGGTAGGAACAAACACCGGGGAAAAATACCTCAAGTCAGATCAATGGATCTTATTTTTACATCAGTCTTAAAAGTTTCCTTTCTCTTTTACAACATTTGCTTCGATTTTCTTCGGCTTTTCATCCTAATAAAGTTACAACCTGAAACAAGGGGGAGGAAAAAAAATCCCACTTCCAAGCAGGGCTTTTCTTAGTTTCTCTTTTTCACTTAAATCTGCTGCAATATTTAGAGTTGCTTAAAATGAGGAAAAATTGCCCTTTTATTCTCACAGAAAGGCTGTTTCAAAGAATCAGCAGTTTCTGATGAAAAATGCTTTGTTGCAATTTCCCAACCAGGGCTTTTACTGAGTGCACTGAGCATAGTCCTGCTAATGCTTCCTTTCCCCATGGAGGGTGCAGATTCTCTCCTCAGACTTCATGGGAGCTGTGACGTTGTGTATATCAGCCCTACATGGGGTTCATAACTGGTTGGTGAGAGCAGACACTTGAGCTTCCCATTTTAAGGAGATCTCTGCAGATACAGACCTAATATTATAAATTTTCCACTTTTCTACCTTTCCCAAACATTATTTTCAATGTAGACATCATGATCAGCTCTATTAATGGAAGAAGTCCTGTGTCCAAGATCCCAGCAACGCAGCACTGTGCCTCCAGCAGTACATCATGCCTGAACACAGGGTTATTCTCATGGCATATAGGACAGGGCACACATCACCCTCTTTCTTCCAGTTCTGGCAAGAGCATGGACATGGTTAGGCTTCTCCAAGACAAATTGCAGAGCTGCTCTTAGGGCCATGAGTGTCACTTTGTGACTTAGCAGTAAAGTACAGGTATGCCACAGAAGCTTCTAGCTCAATCTGTATTTCTCTTTTGGGGTCTTGGCTAAGCAGGTGAGGTCAGAGTAGTGCAACATGCTTTCTGCAGGAGAATCAGATACCGCTGCCCATTTTAAAGTGCTGCATTGAAAAGAACATCATCGGATCCTTGAAACAGCCTCACTTCCCTGCCTAGGCCCCTGCCTTCTGCCTCTATACGATGCGGCTGCTGGCAGGAGATGGAGCCAATCTGCAAAATGAGCATCTCCATGGAGATAAGCTGAGAGCGCAAGAAGGTCAGAGCCAAAGCATCAGGAGCAGCAAAGGAGTTCTTCAAACTTCATTTCCTTCCACAGAAATCACTTGATGGAGATTTGTTGAACGTGACACCTGGCTGCCTCGCGTTGCCGACTCAAATGAGGAGACAAAAGAGGAAGCTAATTGTTTCCAATGCATTCAAGTTTAATACAGTGCATTTTTAATTAGGGCTCTAAAGGGGAAGAGAATCAATTGCCTCTTGCAGAAGCAGGCAGCACTGGCAGGTGATGCTGTATGGAGAATGGGAATTGCAGCAGGATGCTGAGGCTCCCTGATGGGGGGGGGGGCAGTGTGCTCTCTGGGGGGCCCTGTGCATCAGATGCTCCTGGTGGCTCCAAGGAAGCTTGCCACTAAGTGGCAATATGACACCATCCAAAAGGACAAGATTAGGGGAAAATGCTCTTGAACCACCCTGCTTTGGAGGTGCTCTGGTGCCTGGGGAGTATTCATAACCCCAGGGAGCATCTGCTATCCAGGACATGAAGAGAAAAGTATCCGACTGTGGATATCCTTTCCCACAACTGTGGTGAGATCTAGTACCCCTCAATACACCTTATTTCTTGTTTGAGCTGGACTGGGGTAGCCCAAAAGCTACTGCTTGATAGGTGCTCGGTGACCTGTGCCTGGGGAGAGGGAAACAAAGGCAATCTTATGGTTGGGATCCAGACCTCTAGAGAATTCTGTGTTAGAAAAACCATCCTAGCAAGCTCAAGTTGAAGGGACTCCAGTGAGCAAGCACAGCAAGCCCAAGGACTCAGGCTAAGCAGCAAATCCCTATGGCATACTGTCGAGACACAAGCACATACAGCAAGAAGCTGGTATTGCTGAAAACTTATGTTCAGATTGTTCAGCAGACCGAAGCTGAGGTCTCCAAGGAGCTCAATTTCATGCCTTTAATGAGAATTATATTTCCTAAAGGAAGCAGCCAAAGTCCTTCAATTCAGTTTAATATATTGCAATAGCAGACAGGTCTCAGGATCCTGTTTTCTCAATACCCTCATATTCAGTCTTTGCCAGGCAAAAATCACAGCTTTTTTCATGTCTTTCAACAGGACACTTCGGGATGTGCTAAATATATTCTCTTTGGTTTTGAGTGATGCCTGTGTCTATTGCTGAAGTCTATACCACAGAGATTTCTTTGCAAGGCCTAAGGGGACTAATTCAGTGGGCTGAAAAGAAGATTGTTAGCACCATATAAGGGACCCTACAGCATCTTAAACATCTGCATGGGGCAGGTACAAACAGCGCAGGACCAAGATCAGAATCCCGTCCTGACAGCTAGCTGGGATACTTGATGGTATCTCAAAACGTACTAGACACCTCTTAGCCAACTGAAAGCAGCCAGTGTTTGGCCAGTTTAGTAGGCATTTGATGCTGGTTCAGTGGATGATAGTTCAGTTGTAACACAGGAGAAGGCCTTCAAGCTGTGCAGTGAGGCTGAGGATAGAAATTAGCTCTTAAAAATTATTTGGAAGCTGAATCTAACTTATTTATGGTATTGTAAAGCCAGAAAGGGTAGAAGTACTGTATCCATTAAAATAAAATGTTGAGTACAAACTGAATGCTAAAGAAATAAATCCAATGGTGAAATTCACTTTACACATGTAAGATTGAGATCAGGACTTCATTGCCAGGAAGAATCTGTGCCCTTGCACTTTGTGTCTTTTCTATTTCTTCATCTATTCTCAATGAATCTCTGGAAGATGCTGTTTATGGACAAATAGGAGCATGTTTCATGAAAGATTTATTAATCAGAACTGCCAAATTCATAATTAGTTTCTGGGCACTAAAATCGTTTGGCCTTATCAAATAAATGAGAATAACCACTGATTATCGTTTTTGGAGAAAGAAGTAGATGGTAATAAGGAAAAAAACATGCACATATGAGGAAGATAATATGAATGGACATAGATGTGTTCATATAGATGTCTGAGTGGTCAAATGACTCATTCTCTGAAAAAAAAAAGCATCATTTTTATATTGTGCGGCACTCAAGCAAGCCACCAGCACTTTCACTCCAACACGATAGATGGACTTCATTTGTTTCCCTGCTCCTCTTCTGCCACTGCTCTTTTATGGTTCAGAAGTGGCTGGAATTTCCCCCCCGTTGCTTTCAGTCCAAAAATAGGAACCTCTGTTCAATAGATATTAGTGACTTTTAATGCCATCAAGAAACTCATAAAGACCTTGAGACTTTAAAGCTTTTCCACTCCCATGGTGGAACAGCCATATCTGATGTGCAGGTGCAGCCCAACAGCAATTTTCCCGTAAGCGTTAAAGGGCTTTTTACACTGGCCCTGATGGTTTTGAAAGTCACAAAACACATCAAGTTCCTATTAGAAAGCTGTCACCATACCCAGATGCTTTGGAAAATCCAGCCAGCTGCCCTGGGAAACCCTGTTGGGAGGTATGGGATACCCAGCCTGGAGTGAAAAAAGCTTCACAGCCTTCAAAAGAAGGAAGATGCTTGTGCCCAATGTCTTTGAGCACAGAAAGACATCTCTCCTTATTGAAATGACTTTAAGCACCCTCGAAACTGTTTCTGGACTTGCTTGAAGTTACACTGTAGTAACAATCAGGTGCTCTCCCCATCTGCTGGCCCCTGCCTTTGCCCTCCTATGCCCCTCAGTGCTGCAACCTCTGGCCCTCAACTCTTTGTGCTCATCCAGGAGCCCTGCAGCACTTGAGCAAGAGCAGCGTTAAACTCTCTTGCAGGCTGCTAACCTGGGGATTCCTCTCTTGCCCTCTTCCCAGCTTTTGCAGATTTTTCCCCTCCTCTCCTCCCGTGATGATTTATGGAAGGAAAAGTATAATTCTAAAATAAGTAATTGATGTTCTTTCGAAGCCATCTCCTTTACTATACTTGTTCTCTTAATTTACTTGGTTTATACCAACTGATGACAGAAGCCTATTGTTTTGCTGAAACATTAACTTCACAAAGTCATTCCGCTCCCATCTGCAGCACTAAAATTAATGATTCCCTCTGCAACATCTGTTTAATTAACTATCGGCACCATACAAGAGGCATCCAAATACCCCAGCGACTAAATCAGCCTCAAATTAGGGAAATACAATGTTAAATTGTATCAGAGAGAAGCAGAGATTATCCTTTTGAGTGCTGACATTCATTAGCTACCAGCCACCCCATGTATCTTCACAATGAAAAAGTGTCAGCAGCTCCTCACTGTAAAGTTTTCATTTAAGGGCTGCTGCTCCTTTAGCCATGTTGAGTGGAAAGAGGAGGCGGTGGAGGGACATCAGCAAGCTGAGGTCAGTGCTCCATCATCCCCACTGGTGGATCTGTTGCTAGGATTAAAGATAAAGGTAAAACAGTGCTGCCACTAAGTGCTGCCTACGTTGCCATCGTGCATGTTGGAAGCTGGTGCCCGCTTCTAGAGCTGCAAAGACAGCAAGACTCATTGTAAAAGCTGACACTGAGATAGGGAATGTCTGGGGATACAGCTGAAGGTACCAGTCTCTTGGCTATCCAGTAAAGAGAGAGATGGAAGAAGGCAGCTCTAACAGGCAAGTAATTTGGACATCTGGGTCTGTGAAGTGCTTGGGGGTATTAAAGAGGTGCTTACAGCCACTGTTGTTAAGCTGTTAACATAGATCCATGTTCAACCTTGTACAGGTAAAACACAAAATAAGGGGCTGATTTAAGAGGTTTTGAGGAGTTTTTAATCCCCCCCCCCCCCCCTTTGAACTCCCCTCCCTCCTTTAGGTTGCCATGGCAATAAATGCAGCGTGAGATTTCAAGTTTACAAAATGCACTAAGTCAGCAGCATGGTAAAAGGGAAGTAAAAGAAGGGGGAAAGCAGGGAGGGGAGGCTGGAGGGAATGGCATCTGGCTCATAGAGCTGCCTGTAGAGAGGAAGAAAGCTTAGGGCCAGGCAGGCTGTACTGTGGCGGGGGGCAGGAGGGCATCAGTAAGAGGAAAGCGCTGCCTCTTGGGTTCCCACTTGGTAGTTATACTGATCAGACTACAGACTGCTGTACCCAGACAGTCTGCTGTCTATCCAGACTTCCTACAAGAGATAAACTTCCTCCGAGAAGGGAATTCTCAGGGGATTTTTGCCACTTCTTGGCAAACTAGGAAAGCGTTAGGTTGTTGGCTTTAAAGAATGAGCCTGAACTGGAAGCGCTGAAATAGCTCTGAGGTTCTCTAATGCACGAGCTCAGGTCAGAAAAGCGCATTCACAGGGTCCACTGGGGTGAGATTTTTCAAAGCACACCAAGCCTGAGGCTCAGTGCCCACAAGAGCCACACTTTCATCAGAGCTTAGTTCCCACTTAGGCAGCTAATTAATCTTTGCAAGCACCTCAAAGTATCCATACTGCATCTGCAGCTGTGATGTTGCCCTGAAGAACAGCTCTAGCTAAACTACAACTTCTCAGTTTAAAAACCCATTTTCTCTCTCCTTAGGATGGTATTTACTGGCTTTCTTGGCAAACCATTTCTGATTGTTGTTTCTTGGCTTAAAGAATCAACACATGTCTGAAAGACTGCTCTGAAATCTACCCTCTACCTTGTCTTCAAATCAAACATACAGTTAAGTAAGAGGCTCCTTTAAACCCATGCGATCAACTTACAGGCAATGTGTTGGCACATTGGGCACATCTGTAGACGGGAAGACAGAATAAATGAGGCTGCTGTTAGACAATAAGCAGAAATACAACCCTTTATTCCCCTAAGAGGGGCTAAAGGCCATAAACACAATTATACTAGAGCACTGTTAGCCTCACCTTTCTCTTGAGAATAAGCATTTTTCAGCCCTTCACTTCCCATCTTTTCCCAAAGATCCTAGTTGTCTTCTGTTTCTTGCCATTGGTCTCAGTGGTCAACTCCAACTCCATCATTAATTTGGGTGTTTCAAAGGTTGGTTTCCACAGTCTCTTGTTTCTTAGCAAAGACACAATCATTAAGATTTGATTTGGTTTAAGGACAACCACGGTCTGTCTGTCTCCATGGATAACACTCCAGAGCATTCCTTTGAAGGAACTTTCAAAGTGGGTTTGTCAAACCCTGTTGAAATTTAAAATACTTTTATATAATTCATGGTGAGAATGTTTAAAACATTTTCACATGACATAACAAGACATAACAAGAAACTCTGACTCATTTGCTTTAGAAGTTAATTCAAACTAACATACCCAAGCATCTCTTTATAGGCATCTCCTATTGTTACCTGTTGGTAAAGATAGAATTGCAGATGAGTGGCCCAGTTAAAACAAGTCCTGCCTTGTTGAGAAGAGGTTCCTGGGTGGCTCCAGGAGTAGAAAGACGTTTTCTCCCATGCTGCACATACCTACATTTGTGACATCCACACACTTCAGCACGCAAGCAAGCAGTCAGTAGTTGCTTTCTTATTGCTCATGTGCTGAGGTTATTGGCAGAACTCTACTGACAGAGCATGTAAAGAATGTACCAAACCGCATTTAAAAGTGTGACATGCAATTCAATATCAGCCAGGGGAATTACAACACTCTGTAGCCGGATAAGATGCTAAAGGAGCATGAAACACATGCTATGCTTAATGTGATTTTTTTAAAGACTGTTTCCTTTCCAAGCTTGTCAAGGAATACATTGCACTGTCAGAGTGCAATGACGTGAACCTCAGACATGAGCAGCCATGGCAGTTGTGGTGAGACGGAGACAGAGCTAGCACAGTTTATGCTTCTGCCTAGATAAGGAAGTCAGATGAACGCTGGCTATAGCTTAATGCACAGAAACCTCTCAACACGCAGAGGGATGAAGGATGAAAGTGTTATTCTAGGTGCAGAGGATCTACAACCCTGGATGTTACTGATAATGTAAGGAGAAGGAAGATAAGGAGATTGAAGGTCTTCAGGGGAGAGTATTCCTTGAAAAGCCAGCACTGGAAATGAGGTATCAATATTTTCTTGGCAAAATGGTACACAGCTCTGAGATCTAGTAGATGAGGAATTAGAGATTGCTTGGATGGTGCACAGAGAAACCAGCTGGGACTGAGCAGCCAGTCCAATAGGGACTGCACACACAAAGAGGATAGGAAAGCCACTGCCATATTGTGTTTATAATTTTAAACATATATATTTTAATATATATATATAAATACACACACATATATATAAATATATATATGTTTATATAAATAGTGAGAGAAGAAACAAGGGGAAAAAGTGGCCCAGGACTACGTAGCAGATCTGTGCCAGTGCTGGGAATTGATTCTTGAGACTCACAGTATTTAGCTCACTATAACAAAACACACTGACTATAAGGAGAACAGATATGAGTCTCTGTCTTCACTATTATCCTCAAGGTTTGGATTTATGTATTTATTTATTTACCAAAAATGGAGGAATGACAAACAGAATGAGAAACACTGAAAGCTCATAAAATCCTTTTCATATATTTAATCAATCATGACTGGTGTATCTCCCATATATTTTCCCACTTTAAAATAGAATAAAGATGTCCTCTCCTATCATAATCTTTCTTCAGGCAGCTGTGCTCCTTACATCAGCACAATGACCCAAACAGGATGGCTGTATTAACAGATATGATCTAGCCTTTAATGGAGTTCAGCAACTGGGATTAGCTACCCATAATGTAGTTTGGGCTGTCAGGCACTATACGAAACTGCTAACACATTACAAGTTATAGGCATCAATTCTTTCTAAGTGAAAAGGCATTTCAAATTCAAAACACTTCAAACCTAATAACAGGAAATTATCTTGATGGATCCCCTTCAACATGTACCAAAAATAAAGAGAGGAGGAGAAAGGGTCAGGCATGCGATCAAAACAAAATCATATCAGTGCTTTTTATCTCTCACTAGTGCAGAGCAATGCAGAAGAGTGGATTTGGATGTCAGGGATGGAGTGAACTGTAAGGTGGAATGAGAAAGAAAGTTTGCAAACCACATTATAACAGGGGAAAGGGAAACTTTTCCTGGGTCAATGTGTACACCAGAAGCATCTGTCTGACCCAGCAAGATGACTGAAAAGTCCCTTGCAGGTATTTTTCCAAAGTAAGCTGAGGAGTTAGCTAGGTTTCCATAGTTTTCATGTTTTGAAGATGTACTTAATGAGACCTGATTTTTCAGATCAGACAGTCAGTGATTGCTGAAAAGCAGGTCCTTTTAAAAGCACCATTGTTAAAGCACACATTTAAAGTGCACACTCCAAAAGTGTGCACGGCGTCTGAAAATACTCTCCATTTGCCCCTTTAATCCCCAGCAATGGTCCAGGGCTAGAAAGCATTAGAGGAGACGAGAAAGGGTCAGAGTTCAAGTAGTGAGAGCTGACAAGCTGAGTCATTGATCACTTGCATGCGATAATCCATCATTTTTAAATCTCACTTGTCTGAAAGCTTTCTGTGTTGTCAAGCTGAGTCATTTCTGCCCATGAAAGAGCAGGCTAGGGAGGAAAGTCTGTCAGAGAAGTGGCTGTGCACCAATCCTGCCATTGTCCCATTTTCTCCACATCTCTGTCTGTCTCATCCTTGGCATGTGAATTGGCCAAGCCACCATGTGACAACCTCAGAAAGAACAAAGCTTCCCCAAGTTGGCAAGAGTCCCCTAAGGAAAAGAAATGGGCCTGAAAAACAAATTGAAAGCAAGACAGACAAACCAAAAAGGCATATTTTCCTTTTAGCACATTTTGGAAAGAGCAGGGGAGAGAAGTCCCTTACGGCCAGAAACCTGCACCGCCATTGGTTTTCCAGCTCAAGTCAGAAGCCCAGGGGAAAGGCAGCTCTTCACCACCTGTCAGGAGGGATTGCAAAGACAGCAAAGTGTCTTGTAGAAAAGCAGTGCAAGGTAGTCATTTGAGACTGCCTCATTAGTCATACAGCGTTTGCACATGCCAATGGCTGAAGGCAAAATATGACCTTAAGTTACATTATCACACCAAACACAATGTCTTTCTTTGCAAAGGGAGAACAAGAAAGAGTGAATGTACTGCATGAGACATAAGGGATGGAGCTTTGATGGTAACAAGATGGTACAGCAGCTATAAAGGTGGACGTCCTTGATTATCATCTCTGTTGCGGTATTAGCTCAGACCTAGGAATGTGCCATGTGCTGGATAAAGGCACTCTGAAATAAACGTGCTCTGCTTCAAGGAGCTTTCACCCTATATATCTAACGTTTCCCAGTGGGTGAATGTTATCAACAGACAAGACAGTCCAAGGCAGCAGTGTGATGACATTAAAGCTGTTGGAAATCTAATCTTCCCTGCAAAAGTCAAAGCAGGCACTAGCCCTGACTGTGGAAGGAGGGGAATGTTTTACAAAGTGCAAAGCATCCAGTGCACAAAGAACTGAGAGTGCTGTCAAAGTCTCTGAAAGCACTGTTTTCGTACCCATGGAAGGTGACATTTGTCCTCACACAATGCGTGAGCTCTGCATCCTGTTTTATTCAACAAAGAGAGTGTCACGTGGTGTGAAAAACTGTGTGGTTGGAAATCTGCATAATCAGCTTCTTGTGCAACTGTGTGTTGTCTTTTTCCTGGTTCCACATCCAACCTGCTTGAGTTTGTCTTTCTTACAGCACCCAGAAATTAAAACACTAAGCTTGCCAATGGCTTTCCATGAGATAACCCAAGATCTCTTTTTCACTGAGGAAAACAAGGACACTTTCTCTACTTTAAATCAGATCTAGAATAAGATTTCTCAAAGCACATTGTGACTGATGTTGCTAGATGAGATCAGCTTTTGGTCTGTTGACCAGATTAGCAGAGGTCTGTCCAAACAGAAGTTGTCTAGTACACATTCAGTCCTTCTATTTTCTTACCAAAGGCTAAATGCATTGGATCCAATAAGGAATGTGAAGGAAGCTATAAATACAGGTTTAACCTAATAGAGTGAATCCCAAAGTGCTAAGGAGTGATTTGTAAAGACTGCTTTAAAGTTTTCTCATCTATAACATTTGTGAGTTTCTTCTTCTGTGTCTTGACATATTGTACATCTTCTTTTGAGGGTTTGGAACATCGAAAGAACAGATTCTTATGGGAACCACTGGCCTCTTGCTTCTAGAAGATATTGTTAGGGTGGGCTCAGATGAAGAAGGATCATCAGCATGTTCTCAGAGCTTCTTGATTTGGCACTGAGGAAGATTTAGCACATTCCGATATCTATTTCCTCCACAGCTCTAATCTTAACACCCACCTACTGCATGCTAAATGAACATCCCAGCACTTCATAATGGAGACAGGAAATTAATTCCTCATAAAGGGTTTTTTTTCCCCTACCCTTCTTATTAAGACTCCCCAGGCCTGTCAACAGCCAACTGCGCTTTCACAAGTCATAAAGGTGCATTTCTGCAGTCTCATTTCCTCAAGTCTCCTATGTGATGGATAATGCCCATTAATAACCTTCACGTTGGAGAAGAACAACTTCTGGGGATCCAAGGAACCTTGCTGGACAGTGTAACCCTGACCCTTTAAGCAAGGCGCTCAGGAAAAGGAGGACATGAAGGAAGTTGCCTGTTGATATTTACCTACATTGCTCAGAGCCTTTTAGAGGCAGAAGCTATGGAAAAAGATCTTCCCTGGTCTTGCTGGCCTAGGATTCCCATGGGAACCAGTAGAGCTGCTGCACTCCCCTGAGGAGGACATCTGAAACAAAGCCCTTGGTCCCATGGTCTGATGCAACTTTGAGCATTCCCACATCTCTAGCACCCAGTAAGTGCACACTCCCATGTTTTCAGGATACAGGATGTCCAGAACAAGATTTTAAGGGGAGAAAGTCCATGGAGATGTCTAACAGTAATCTCCTTTACATAAAAATTAACCAAGAAGTGTGAAATAACTAAATTATGCCTTATAATTTTTCTCTCCAACTCATAGTTTGTTGGGAATTTTCTTTTCTTTGGTGGCTATGACTAATCTTAAATTCTAAAAAAAATCAGTTTAATGTCAGCATTAAAATGGACCAGGCTGCATGAAAATGAAAGCTCTGGTTTAAAATTATGCCATTTCACCCAGGCTTGATCTTCATGCAAGCAGAGCTGATGTTTAGAGAGATGGCTGCTGAAACACCAGGCAAAATTCTTGTGAAATGAAAATGGATCATATCTTCATGACATGGATTTGGAAACTGCCGAGTGAGAATTTGGAGCTGGTATCAAAAGCTGGAGGGCAGTGTAAAATATGCACACGGACTGCATCCCCAATTTTGGTTTGAAGCAAAAATTCATGCATCTAGCAAAATGAAAAACACACACAACCAATTCGATGAGCCCAAGCTTAGAGAACATATCCTGGGAACATGACGTTTTGGAGCTTTCCTTGGTTCCTTTTTTAAAGTGTTATGAAACATTTCATTTGGATTTTCACATACCTACACCATGTACGCTATGGAACAGCAGCACGACGCGACTCTTCACAGAGATTTGAAGGTTTTCCAGCCAGGCCTAGCACAAATGTTCTGCAGGAAAGTACAGTTTCCGCTGTTGTTGCCTAGCAAATGTCTGTGAGAAAGTGTTTAAGGAGAAAAACAAATTAAGTCTAAACCTTCAGCAAGGGCACGCTCCTCTGGGACAGTAGATATCTGTAAGACTCAGAGGGCAAAACTGTCAGCATCTCTTGTTAATATATAGGCAGCACATTGCAGTCACAGAGACCAGTGATATTAAAGTGAAAAACCCTGGTAGTTGTGGCTTAGCGTCAGAAATAGATGAGTATTGGTAGAGCTCTTGACCCCAGGGAGTTATTAGTAACGCTTTTTTAAAGCCATCTTTAACATTTTGTGTCTTTTTGTTTTTAATATATTAAGAAATTACACCCCAAAGAGGAACGGACTCCTCACTTCTGTGTCAGTCTCTGCAGTAGTAAGTTGGCATCTCTAACTCTTCTAATGGGTATTAAACTGTCTTTAGGAAGGGATTAACGGGGTGGTTTGGCTTTTCAAGCTCTTACTTCTTTTGCTAAGATATTTCTTTATGATCTTTCAAACTCCCCCCTTGCCCCACCAAAATATTTTCCTACATAATAATAAACCAGACCAGCTGGCAAAGTAGAGTCCCTGTAATGGCGCGGCTTCTGCCTCTCATTCAGGAGGACTGGATTAGGGATGTAAAAGTCCACTAAGGATTGATTGCATTTTATGACAAGAACACAGGATATCTTGCAGATAGATGTCCAAAAACATGACCCTCAGCACCACGGAGTGGGATCTGGATAAAGACATAGGACTCCTGTTAGTTCAGCTTCTTTCTGCTCTGGCCCATTTCCATCCAGCTCTTTTGTGCAGAAAACAAAGTGAACAAAGGGCTTAAGTGCACATACTACTGTGCCACAGTCGCATCCTTGCTTTCCATGATGATTAGGTGTGGAGGCCCTAATTAAGTTAGGGCTACACCCGAGTGCCCACGCAAGAGCAATATATTCCTTAAGCAATTTTGCCAGAAGCCCAAAGGGAGAGATTTCTTGAGTATTCAGTGGGAGGCTTTGGCCTGTTAACTACCTATAAGCCCCTTCCAGTACAGATTAAATCCAAGGACTATTTATCATTCAGCTGAGGACTGATTTATCTACCTGGGGACTCAGTTCTGAGCTCAAATCATAAAGATGCTCTCTGTCAAGGGCTATCGCACACATTTCATCCATTTCTTCAGAAGCAGGGCATGATTTTTTGACCTGGGTTCCTGAGATGCTGGGACAAGAGTCAGAATAAATATTCTCATTCTTTACCATTCCATGAGAGTTTTAATTCACACATTTTACAGGTGAGAGCCTTTCCATTCCATATTAAGTTTGTTGAAAGGAAAGAGTATCATTTAAGCCAACTAGGCCAGGATAAACCATAAGAAAGACCCTCTGCATATCTTCTCCTATGAGCTGTGAACTGCATTATTAACAAAAAAATTTAGAATATTTATTGGGAAGAAAATCTTCAATATGTGAAACAGGTAAAATGGCATGGACATCCCACAAGGATGTGTATGATCAAGCTGGTTTCATCTGTGCTTGCAGGACAGATATAAATACAGACAAAGCAAAAGGTTGCTTAGAGCAAGAGACTCTGTTCCTCCATCTGTGTTGACCTATAACGTAATGGCTGCCCATCCCTGCTCTGCTGTGGCCTCCGGGTCTCAAGATGGGCTGGAGGATGCACCAAGCCAACCAAGATAGGAGAAAAGAGGCACTGAGGAAGCTGGAAGAATGGGGCAGACCCCCAAATGCTTGGTTGGGCTGCATATCCCATCTCTTTCATGCTTCAAAAGCATCTGGTATTTCATGCAGGCAGGACTCATGGCCTACATGAGACCTGGTTTAACTGCTGTGACTGTGAAAACAGCTTTCCATACATACTACTGATGAAAGACAGCACTGTTTTGTCTCCACACCATGACAGAAGCAGTTGGTATTAGCAAGCCTTTCCTAAGCCTAGAGGCGGCAGTTATCAAATGGATCATCATTGCAGAATTGCCTCACTAGTTGGATGGACATGGTGGATGCTCCTTGTACCAGCAACACAATAGCAAGCAAGTTAATTATCTTATTGTAAATGCTTATTTCCAGCCTGGAAAGCTGTTGATCAGTCTGGTCTGAAGTTTCTGATCTCAGTTCTCAAGCTCTCCTGGCTTCTAAGAGCGGCAAGATGGAGCATGCAGCACGTAATAAAAACAACCATGTTTGTCTCCTCAGCTATTTGCAGCAATGTTTAGATGTAGGTAAGTTCAGTTTATGTGCCTTATCTTCCTCAAACCAGATAGAACATTTCTCTTCCTTTACAAACACTGCTTAACGGATCTCTAACAGCCTTTTACAGCATTAAATATACAAGAAAATAAGGGGGAGAAGGATGAACCAAACAACTCTTTGTTTCCAGGTATCACTGCTTATAGTTGGGAAAAGAAGTGGAAAACAAAGAGGGGAGAGAGATAAAGAAGTTGTAATTGGGTCCTTAGCACAAGCTCGTCACACATAAACATAGGTAAAAAACTGGAATGTTAAAAGCAGAAGTTCTTAACTCCTAAAGTTCCCAGATATTCAAAGGATCTCTGAAAACAGACCTGCAGTTCCCTGCCAGGCCTGCTTGCCTTCAGCAGTCAAGAAGCAAGTATTCAAGGCGGCGTTATCCTCCACCGTGGAAGGCTGTTTTCCATCATGCAGCAAACCAGTTAGGAGAAGGGGGACATAGTGGAGGAATGCATACTGGTGAAACTCCCTCCAGTTCACCTTCAGTACCCAGACCACACAGAGTTAAAGTCACTACATAGGCTCTCTTCTGGGCTGGTACAGTTGTTCTGTTAGCTCAGGCAACGGAGGTTGCTCATTACACACATTTTTACTGATCTTGTGCTCATTCCCGCACAGATTTATGCTGAAGACAGGTACAAAATGTGTAATTTAATTCACTCTAGCACTGTGCTTTCTATCTCCTATGAACTGGACTGGTACACAAACCAAAGAAATCCCAACCTCCATGGACTGTCCCAAACTGAAAACATTCATTATATTATAACAAAATCTGCTGTATTTTTCTGTCTCCTATCTCCGATACAGTCCTATGTTTTGCTTCTGTTTTTTTTTTTTACTTTATAATAGTCTCCATTCTTATTTTCCTTTATGACCCTTTTCTTCAGTGACTGACTGTAAAAAACATTCAATTTGACAGCATTCGGTTTGGAAAATCAATGAGTCCATAAATAAGGCTCAAGAAAGACCCAGGATAGTCTCTAACAGAAATGATAACTTTTATAGGGCTGGACAGCAAGTTTTCAGTAGCACCTTTTGATAGGCAAATAGCAGTGAATGGGATGTGATCACAGAGAATGATACTTTTTAAATAGAGACGTTGGAGAGTTTTGCTCAAAAGCATTACATTTCTCTTGAAATGCAGGGGAAAAGTAGGGGAAAAAATAGAACTAAATATGAAAAGGTGCAAAGAGAATATTTTATCTCATCTGAACCAAATCCTTCTGTCCATTTCCCTTGCACTCCAATTTATGCTTAACTTTACTCTGTTATCCTGATTCTTCGTAACAGAAGATATTGACAAGTCTAGTGCTGTAGAGAGGAGAGGATGGGAAGGCTTCAAAGCAGCTGGTGTATTCCAGGGCTCAATTCCCTTAGAATATAAATGAGAATTAAATGCTTAATTCCTGCTGGTGGTGCTTGAAGTCCATCTTGGCTTCTTGCTGTAACACAGAGGAGGAAAGATTGCAATGGACCTCTGCTGTGCTAATATCTCTTGAGTACAGAAGTGGAGATCACTGCAATGTTTCCTTAATGGGCATCCTTAGCTCTGTGCACTTCAGCACCTATGCTCCACAGCAGAGGAAGTGGTGACAACTGTTTTTTTCCCCCTCTTTTTCCTATGGCTTCTCTGGATTTGAGCTTAGCCTCAGGCTCTCCATCAATAGAATCCCTCACTTATTTAGATCTCTCTTTGCTACCCTTGTTTCTTTATAGAAAATGTGCAAAAAATCAATAGCTTTTAGGAGTCCATCTTCCTGTCATCTTTTTTTCTTTAAATGGGACACTTTCAAATGATAATCAGAAGCACACAGCCAGACAATGCACTCAACTAAGCTTCATTTTCTTGGAGAAATAAGCTTTAAAAAGGTCCCATTTTATTATGCTTTTCCTACAATATAGGAATTAAAATTGTTTTGCTTGTCCTGGCCAAAAGCTGCTTTCAAAAAGAAGATTTGTTTGAGTCCCTTTGCAGTGATTCCCAAGATGCATTTACTGTCTGAAATGTTGATCTGCAACCTCTTCTTAAGCTGCGGTGCCATCCTCATCAGTCCTCTTTGCTCTATTGTGCATCTACAACTCATCAATAACTTCGCTACTTGTCCCACGACTTCGCTCCCATCACAGACAACAAGAGATGAATAGTCCCTGCTTCACAGAAGTGACCCTCTCTGAAAAGCTCCTGAATGAGATCAGAGGAGAGACATAATAACCAAAAGCAATCAGAAAACCCCTTCTAAGAAGTGTTGGAAGATTGTGCAGGAAAGCAGCATCTAACAGAGAGTTTCCTACCTGGTAGCCTGAGATGTTCAGCTTCAGGCAATGTCAGGATTCACCTGTGTGCACATCTGGGTCTTCACTGCTGCTTGGAAGGATTCCCTTTCTATCAGAAAGTATAGAATACTCCATTAAATATACTTTACTGCAAACAGTGTTAGGAACCTGGCTGATATCATGTCACCTGTGAGATTGTGAGCATTGCTGCAGGTCTTCCCTTCCCTCTATCAGCAAGTCCTTCAGATGCTATAAAAAGACATCAGAGATATGTGGAAATTGTGGGATTCAGAGTGGAGGGGAGTCCTCTGACATATTCAGGGCTGACCATTACTAGTGGTAGGTTACTGTGCTAGTAAGACCCAAAGGGCAGCGGGTTTGAACTTCCCTTGCAATGCGTATCTGCATGATTCTCAATTCCCATCCATGCAGAAGAGATACACATATCCATTCATTTGTCCTTTATGGTTTAATTGATAGTGAACCCTTCATCACTCATCTTTTCATTTGTCCTTTTCATTTTAATGTCATCTCCCAAACCAGTATTCTCCTAAGGAGTGAGAGAAAAAGGGGAATATTTTCCAATTAAGGAATCCTGCCTTGTCTTCTGGATTAACCATCTCTTTGAAATAATATTTGCCTATTAGATACTGGAAGGGGAAGGAACAACCCTAATATGAGATATAAAAAGGGTAAGAAGAGAGAGATATGGGACATAGCAGAGGAAGAAAATGCTAGAACGATGTGCAACAGAGACATAGGGAATATAGTGCAATGAGAGACCTTGGCATCTTGGGAGATTTTTACTAATGATTCTCTGCAAGTCTTATTATTTCATACATATTCTCATATCACTGACAAAGATACTGCATAAATCACTTTCCCTTGTCCCAGGCTGACCCCTTAACCTGTGAGAGATAATGAGGCACTGTACCTAGCATCATCTAATGCTGCCAAGATCTATATCAAAGAACATTAATTCTCCATGATAACATCTCTATTTATTAATGCAAATGCCTTTAATCCTTCCCCAGCCTCTGCTCAGCTAGCCACCTTTACTATTATTACTGAAATTTCATTGGAATTAGGTAAATTGGCTTAGTGGCCCCAGAAGGTGGATGTCACTAGGAGCTGAACTCTAATGTGTCCCTATTGGCACTGACACTCACTTCCTGGATAGATTAGTTTCCAAACTCATTAGAGTTAGCAGGGGCTATATGTTGGAGCTTTCTGAAGGTGCCAGAGTGCTTGTATCCTTTCTACAGAAGTCAGAAAATGATTCATAATGAATAATTTGGTGACTTTTGCCCCTTTTTGGGGTAATATTTGCAGAAGGCGAACTGTGATCCCCTCTCACCACCACCCCGATGTCGTATGTGCTGCTCAAAGCTCTTTTCAAGGTTGTTTCTAGGGGAAAACCTTGACATTTACTTTTCTTAAGACCAGGATCAGGGAACTATGCTGATTTATGCTAAATAATAATCTTCTCCAGCCACAGGTTTCCAAGGAACTAGGAAAAAAAGCCTTAAGCTTTCACAAACAGACCAACAGAGAAAGACAACTCCCTCTCTATTTAATACAGTGGGAGAAAGAAATCATAGATCTGTAATTCTGCCACTGCAGGATCATGATCTGATAGGTCAGCTCCAGAGGATAAGAGAGAGAAGCTATCACCTTCTGGACTACTCACTGTATGAGCAGCCACCCCCCAGCAAAGGTCTCCTTTGGGCAGACCAGGAGGAGCTGTTCTGCACCTCAAAGCAGCAGACATGGGGTGGTATTTCAGCACGGGATTTCTCAACTGCAACCTCACACACGCACTGTTTGGTAGAAAGGAACTATAACAAACAACAGCACAGTTCTTACTATCCCATCCTACCTTATTCAAGTGGGAAACCATTATGGGGGCAGTGTTTTGTGGTAGGAAGGTGAGAGCAACCCTTGACACTAAGAGAAGTTAGGAAGGGATCACAGACTCAGCAGAGCATCAGTATGGGGTGGATGCTCAAAGGCTTCACAGGAGGCCACAGAGACAGGCAGGAGGCTAGCAAAATCCACAGCGTGAAGTGTTTGAACACAGCTATTTGCATAACTCCCCTCTGAGAAGTAGGGAAGAAAATGACCCTAGAGGCCAAGGAGATGTGAAACTTCTGGATCAATTATACTCCTCTTCCTCCAACTGCAGCCTCAGGCACAGAGGGATGTGGGTTTTGGCTCTATCACTGCCACATGACCCACGCATAGCATGAAAAAAAGAGTTCATCTTTCTTCCCCAGTTCCCTATCTGCAAGGGACATATGTATATATAAAGCTTTATAAAGCTTCCCTTCCTGTACTCTTTGGCTGGTATATTTGTCAGGGCAGGCACCTTCTGCTATTCTGTTTCCGTGCAGAGGGCAGCACTGCAAGGTTCAGATCCCAAGTTTAGTCTCTGCATGCAGCATCAATATTACTTGCTAATAAGTGTTAGACATCAACCTATAAGCAGAGAACAAATGCTTCCTTCTTGTGAACTGGTATTATTGTCCCTGAAGACAGTGACAAGCAAAAGTGGAAAATCGATGCAAGAAACTGAGTATCTGGAATGAACTCCAATTTGTCCTATGGTCCAATCTGTCACCTATTCTCCTCTTGTTATTCAAGCCTAAGTCCTGTTGACATCAATGGAAGTTCTTTGCAATTATGGAAGGGAGGTGGGTGGGAAATAACATGTTCTGTAAGGCTGCAGTTCTATCACCTCTTCCCTTCTTGGCCATCAAGTGCTGAAAGAGTGACCCTGTTTTCATTAAGAGGAACACCTTGTGAATGAATACAGGATGTCAGGTGGAAACAGGGGCAGACAAGGCAAAGAATTCATTAGACAAAGTTTCAATGCTGCAGAGCGGGACGTTCATTATTTTACAACTTGTCCCTGTGAGTTTTAAGGAAACCAAGCAGTTTGTATATAAACTATCTGATATTTTGCCTTAAAAGCAACGCTAAATACAAAGCCAAAGTTTTCCTAGTTTAAACATTTTCCTTCTATCACTACACTCCACCACCAATTCCACCTTGGAAGCTGGGAGACCAGAGCAGTTTGGAGGTTACAGGGTCATAAGAAAACCTACTCTTGGGAGACTCTTGGACCAGTTTTGCAGCTTCCAGAGATTTACATAATTCAGAAGAACCAGCAGAGATTTCAGCGTGTGGATGTATAGAATTCACTCTGCAAACACTTCAGGCTCCCTAACATCGTGAGTCAGGAAATCACGATGAATAAAGCAGCTCTCTGGAGCACTGAATCGGACTGCGACACAGATGGCAATTTCTGAAGCGTTTGGATTGATCCTCCTCCCAGATCCACCACCAACTCCATCTCCTGCAGGGAGATGTCCACTGACTAGCAATGAGCTCCTCTGAAGCTAGGACACTTGCATTTGGGAGGCACCAGGGATATTTTAAAGAACTAGGACAGCCAATGATATTATTTAAAGCTCTTGTGAGATTTCAGAGCAGGATTTGCCCCTGCGGAAGGAAAACCTGCAGCAAAACATCTGTGGGGTGTGAGATGCAGAGCATCACACTATTGACTGGAGAAGCTCAGACTGATAGTAGGGCTCAATATTCGGGCCAGCATTGCTTCTACCAGAGGCCTTGGCATAGCAACACCTTTGCGGAACATTGGATTTACACTGCAGGGGATGGGGAGGTGGGTCTGTTCAGACAGGCTCAGGCTCACACTTGTCTTAACCCACACAATTAACTTTAACAGTCACAAATCCCTGCTGCACGCACTTGCAAGAAAGGGAAAGCTCTCTGTGTACAGCGGGTGTGCTGGACAGTCATTTGCCAAAAGCAAATTTAGGGCTTCTGGACTTAATAACAGGAATGTCTACAACCTGAATTAAGTGAAGCAGCATTCCATTAATCTTATACATACATGACCTAACCACTTGTCAGAGCTGTTTGTGGTTACTAAGGATGCTTTGGGTGCTGGTGACTGAAACTATAGCAGACACCCTGCAGCCCTGCCCCTCTTGGAAGCGATAATTTACTCATGGATAGCTGTTCAGTAAGGAAGAGACACACAGGCAGGGGATTCAGGAACAGCTTGTGAAGAAATTCATAAAAGAAGGATTGTTTGAGGCTGATTCACCTCTGTGTATGTGTGTGGGGTTGTATCTAAATCTGTGTATGCATATGTATGTCTGTGTGTTTGCCTTGACTGAATGAATCACCCTACCTGCTATAGTGTAAAACAGCAAACATTAGTAAAACTGATAATAAGCCTAGTGGTGGTGATTCAACCAAAGCTAGCACATCTGTCACTGAGCAACACACTGCCAGGTTTTTCATCAAGGGAAATACAATTGAATAGTAATGTAGTAAAGGTAAAGCAGCTTCAACAGAGCTTTCAGCCAAATTAAATACAAGGTACACTAAAGAAAAAGACAAAAAAAAAAAGGCAATACAAATACATAACCTCACCCCTCTTGAATACAAATCTCTTTGTAATGGGTACTCAATGGCTAAAGACACGTCGCATCTGTAGTCTGAGCAGCTTGTTCAGGGGGTGGAGGATGGATGTGGGTGGATGGGTGAGCAGTGAGGATGCTGACAAGAGTCCAGCTCTGGGAACATGAAGTCTTCTCTGTGCCAACAGCCAAATAAGGAATTGAAGGGGAGGAGGAGATGGGCTTTTTGACCAATATTTCGAGTCCTGGTTCTGTAATGCCATCTGGTCACTTGGCAATGCTCTTGGCAATGCAGAGGAGCTGTAACCCCATCCAAAGTGGTCTCATAGGGATTTCCCTGCAGTGGAAAATCCTTTGATGCTAAAGGGCTTCTGCAAGGCTTGTAGGAGACTAACCTGGAAAGACAAGACAACGCTGTTGGAGATGGTTCTCTCTCCGTAATCCCAGGCTAGTGGAATACCCTCCCTGCAGCTACCAGCAGCCAGTCCAGACCCAGCACACCAATCACAGCCCAACTTGGGACCTGTGCCAGTACCTCAGCACCCTCACAGAGAAGAGCTTCTGCCTAAGAGCTCATCTCAATCTCCCCTCTTTCAGGTTAAAGCCATGTAGCCTGTGGGGTGATGGGTGTCTCAAGGGTGTGTTTGCCCTATATAGAGCTCTTTGACTCCAGAGGTGAAATCCTTGAGGATTTCTTTCTTCCTGCTAATTTGTATGGACAGGTAATGGGTCCATTCCTGATTATGGCTATTGTAACTGAATGAACTGACTCCAAGAAACATGGCCAAGTCTGCCTACAAGGTAATGTGAGCACACAGCACTGTGAACTGAGACCCTCGTCTCATTATGTAAAGTCAAAGGAAGGAAAGGATGGGGTGAGACATCCAGTGAGATTATTCCCTTTGGACCTGCTTGGGTGAGTGAGGAAAAAACCCACAGACCCATGAAGCTGGAACCTGTGGAGCCAGAGGTGGATGCTTCAGGATCCAAAGCTTATTCAAACGTATATATGTCAAGGCAGCAACGGCTATTAGAAGCAGCAGCACTATCTTTCAGCAATGAACGACCAAAGAGCCCTTGCCAGACCTTTTAGGACTGTGCTATGGTGGCAGTGCCACTTCCCATAGGCGCTGCAAACCAGCCTGCTTTCTGTATCACCACATCCTTTCTATATTGCTCTGGTTGCATAAAGACCCTTTAATGGGGCTATAATTGTAGCTGACCTTCACTCATTTCTAGAAGACTGTAAGTAAGTATAATTAACCATCAATTTGTCATCTACAAACCAAAGAAAAGCAAAAAGAGAAAGGGAAGGAAAGAGGCTTATGATGTAGATACTTTACTGTCTGCAGAGGAGCTGGTTTGGGTCATTTCATTTTCAGCATCCTATTTTTTCACATTTTCTCTTTCCCTTGTGCACAGAGCAGTTTTCTTCTATTCTGCTTTTGTTCCCATTTACCTTTTTTTCTTTTTTTAACCAGAGGAGCATTAAAAGAAAAAAAAAACACAAACCCACACCTTTTAAGCATTTGTGTTCAGCATTCATTCGGCTTTGGAAAACACTGCAGGGCTGGAGATAAAAACACACACACGTGCACACACCAATACTCAGACCCCTTCTGGCTGGAGCAGGAGGTGAAATAAACCCTTTGGATATTTTGAGACGAGACAGGTTTGCAAAAGCTACAACACAAAACCCGCTACAATCAACAAAGCAACAGCTCTGCCAGGCTGAAAGGAAGCCCTCCTGCAAGTCCCATTTCAAAGCATGCTTTGCAATTGCTTCTCCCGAGCACGTAACAGCCCTGCCAAGCAGGTCCAGCTGAGTCACCATTGCAGGCCAGTCAATGCCTCTCCTCCCCTGCTTCTCCCTTTTTCCCCTCTTTGCAGAAAGCAGGAAAGATCAATGTATTCTACCTGGGTTACCAAACACGCTGCAACTACTCAGGCTAAATAATTAGTGTTCGATGGAAACAGGAGACAATAAAGATCACGGCGTTAGGGGGTTGTTTTTTCGCATTCCCTACCAAAGTTGAATGATAAATGACAAGCAGTCACACAGAGGCAATGGGGCAATGAAAAGTGTAATAGCAGTTTGCTCAGGGTGGGCAGGATGGTGAAGGACCCCTAGACCAGGCAAATCAGAACAAACCCACTGAAAGCTGAGGGAAAGGATAAAAACAGCACTGACACTTTTCAGTGGTGTCACAGCACTGGGTACACCCATGAGGAGCTTGCTTCTCATATTATTGTACACTAACATTTCATAGGCACACAAATTACTGGTGCCGAATCCATCTGCAACAAAGCACTCTGCTGAGCTCAATGCGAAGGGGCTTCACCCTCCTCCTGCCAGACCCGAGCCCTCTCCTCCCTTCTGCAGCTGCAGGCAGCAGCCCATGTATTTATTGCTCCAGAATGCCCAGTCCTAACACACCTCCCTTGTGTTCATCTAAAACCAATAACAATAAAGGAGAAGGTTTGGAGCAATTCAATACAATTCCTGAGCCAGAAAACAGCTGTGTGTTCAGCTCATAGGGTTCTCAATGCTGGCTAAGGTCATCGGTACACCGTGTCTGGTTTGCTGCCTCAGGTGATGGCCTACATCTGACACGTGAGAGGGGAGTGAAAATAAACCCATAACGCACTTAAGTCAGCTGTGTGATGCTGTAACTTGGCTTGGGAAGATTTGTCTCTGGTAATATCCCTGCAAGAATCACAGCCTTAGGAAAGAAAACCTGATGCAAAAGCAGCCGCTATCTCCTTTCTGGGACATCATCCACCTGCACCACACTAAGAAGCCCATCAGAGGAATTTTGCAGGCTATGATGAAGGGTTTTATACCTCATCATGGAAACTGAAAATTGTTTAAGCATTTTTCCTCTTGAAATCTTTTTGTTTGGTTGTTTGTCTCTATAAAAAAATATTTACAGAAGAAAATGGCATGACTATTCCTTTTCCTCCTTCCAATTCTATTTAATTGGATAATTCCACAAAGGAAGTAGTTAAAAATAAAATGGATTATTGAAGAGAAATTAAAAAAAAAAAAGCCTCCAGGTGTTTTAAGAAGCAGATGAAAGTTTTTGTCATAAAAATAAATGTTGAGAAAAGACCAAATTTGAGGAAGAAAAGGAAAGAGAATCAGTGATAATATTTGTGGATCCTCTCCCCACCTTAAATTATCAGGAAATTCTGAGTTTAAAGATGGACATGGTATAGAAAGCACCTTAAGATTATCTAGTTGCAACCCCTGTGTGACAAGAAAGGATGCCTCACCCTAGACCATGTCACCCAAGGCTCTGTCTAACCTGGCCTTGAACACTGTCAGGGATGGAGCATTTACCACTTCTTAGTCCATGCCACCCAACTGCATGGCTTTTCCTGTAGCAAGCAGGCCTGACCTCCTGCACATCAGAGATCCCTGCTGTGCCTTTAAGCATTAAGTGTTGAGATTATATCTACCATGTGCTTGGGATTCAAAACCCCACATTTTTGCTCTTCTCTACCATAAGTGACTTTCCTTTGAGCAAGTGACCTGCAGCTGAGTGCCAAGACTAAAATCACTTTCCAGAGTCAGCTAAGCACAGCCACCAAGCCCGGGGTAGGATTTGAACCAGGTTTCTGGAAGAGAAAAGTGAGAAAGGTAGAAAATGCTTGCAGTTCACAGAAAAACAGCAGCATCTTGTCTCTGCTTTAAAGCAAGATGATTTGCCATGAAATATTACTGCTTAAAGCCACATCATTGCATCATTCAGCAGTGCTTGCAGACTACTGGCCTCACCCATTTGTTTTCACACAGAGATCAGACTGTAAACCTCCTGGGGGAATAAAAAGGGAGGAAAAAAAGTCTGTTTTCCTATCAATTTTTGCAGATAGATTTTATCTCATTTTCTCTCTAAAAGAGAAAAAATCCGACTGAGCAACCCTATAGTACAAACAGATTTAGGTACTTTAGGTGCAAATGTGGGCAAAAGAAAACACTGAGAGATCTTATGGCACACGTTTTGTAATAACCTGGTTATTTTTAAGCTAAAGTATTAAAGGATTTGCTCTCTTGCAAAAATAATTAAGAGTGAAATTCTAACCCCCCTTGCTTCAATAAGAGGAGGGGGAAAGGCTTAAGAATGTAGCTCTTAAATTGTCAAAAGTAATTGTGCCAAATAAAAGTGATCTTTCATATGCTGCTATTTGCTTTGGGACATTTCAGGAATATGATGTTTTACACCATGATATTGCTATGCTCAGGACTGGCAGCATTGCAGCAGGGATGCATCACTGTCAGCCCAGACAAGCAGTAGGGCTTTGGACCATATTCTGACCCTCTCCTGACTCCAGTGGGATCCAAAACATCACCATCATTCCATCAAGACAGCTCCCAGGCTACTGCTGAGCAGGTGGTAGACCTTGGGGATCTGACCCCTTCTGCACATGGAGATGCTGCTGTTTTTCCACAGTACAGGATCTGAGCAGTGCAAGGGCTCTGCTACTGCATCTTACATGCCCTTAGAGCATTTTAAATATTCAATAATAAAAATAAGTAGAAGTAAAGAATAAATCCATAAATAAAGCAAATGTATAACTCGCAATTAATTATTATTTCATTACTGGCAGCACATTCTCTAACAGAATAACTAAGAGCAGAGTTTTCTCCTGACTTTGCTTCTTGTTATTAAACTACTACCAACAATTCCTCGCAGGACACGCATTCTTCAGCTAATCATTTGAGGATTAGTTTTATGTATGCATAAATAGCTCATGTTTTGACTCCGGGTCTTTTCAGCACTGGGCTTGACAATTACGTTTGAATAACACTGGCTCAGCTCGTGTATGTACACAAAGTTTGTGCTTATACAAAGGAAAGGGAGTAACAACATCCTTTTTCTTTCCTAGGAAACCTCTGTACTCCACTGTTTGCTGGGATTATTCTTTGAAAAGGGCTTGTAACTTTGTCACCATCCTGCCATGAGAAAATCAGAACATTTAAAATAAGTGTGGTCTTTGGTAGATAGCGGAACCAACTCACAAATCCCGTTTCATTTTAAAGGGCAGCAGCCTCTAAACATGTGCACGGGGGCATGTCATGGCTAAGGTACACAGCAAGGTGATGTGAAGCCACTATTTGTTCTGCTGCAAAGCTGATGAGACTTCAGGCCACCGCAGTGCTCTACACATTGCTGTTACATGTTAAAAGGACAAAGCAAATACCCCTAGCAACTCCAAGTTGATTTTTTCAATACCAATACCTTGGCTAAAACCAAAGCTTCCATATCTTTGCTGCTCCTACCTGTTGTTGCAAGACCACATAAGCAAAGGTTGTCTATAGCATTTCATAAGCACATCTGCATTTGGCCATGCATCTGTATCTTGTTTGCCTTATCTGAGGTTTTCAGCTGTGGGAATGCACAATATTTAGAACAGAAAGGGTCTGATCCTGATGTCAAATACTGTAACTGATCATACACACGTTCATCCCCATATTCACACGCACATATATGGCCTTATTCTATCACTTAATTTTGCAGAAGAACAAGTTCCATCAGTTTCTAATCTGTTGAATAAGCTCATTCAGAATTGTCAAGTAGGTTATTTTTCACCTCCTTTCTCCGAATCAAAATTACTTGGGTGGGAGAATGAATTGTATAGAAAATTGTCTTTTTATACCCAGCTCAGGAAAAAGATTTCTATATTTCTCATTGAATTAAAATTTTAGAGATGATTTGCTACTTAAAGTATTTTATTTCAATTGTGTTGCAGTACTACATTTCAATAGGAAAATGGTCCATTTGGGTTACAGCGAAGTAGCATAATATATTATGAAACACTAGCCATAGACACTTGCATTTATTACAGTGTGAACTGTCATTATAAATGTAGTTGGCACTTTATTATATCAAAATAGTGAAGCGATATCAAAACAAGCGTGAATTGATTTGTTTCAACCGGGAGCTGATAGTTCCCAGCTGGAACTATCACTGAAACAGACTCCCTTCAGCAAAATATTTTGGGTTTGACAGAACCACAATTTTTGGAACACATAACCACTTTCTCAAGATGCTTTTGCTGTTTTCCACTTTGTTTCTCTAATACTGGCCATGGTTTGATTAGTGTCTATATAGTGGTCCAGAGGAGCCAAATGTGATACTTCTGCTAAGCAGAATCAGGAACCACTAAAATTCACATCTTCCCTATGCAATACACTGTGACTTGTCCTGCTTATGTTTGCTGCTTGGTTTGGATACATGCACCAAGAACAAAGGGGCTATTCCCTTCCCATCCCCTCCTCAGCATCTCTCTATTAAACTGACAGAGTCAACAGGCAGGAAAATTAGTATCCACACACCTTAAAGGCTACAGAACTCTGCTGCTTAACTCTGGAGCAGCCTGTCTCCATGCCCCTAGTGCTGTTTGATTTTGAGCAAGGCTGAGCGGGGAGCTAGAAGGAAAAAAAAAATCACCTTTGTAGTAAAATCTGTTCAGCATTTGCTATTAAATCTCATCTGTAGACCTAAAGCCAGGGGCCTGTGGGTGAAGGGGGTGAGCGCACACATCCATTTTGCCTGTACCCACTGAAGAGTGAGAAGGCAATTAAAGCACCTGTAACAGGTTAGATTTTGCTTCTGAGTGCTGCTCTGCATGTAGCACAGGGAGCAAGACCTGGCTGGGTGCTGAAACAACAACCATGAGGTTTTTATATCCAGCCACTGCATCCCACACACAGGACCTCCCAGAGTCCCCACTTCTGTACCTAACCTCATTTTCTCCCTGCTCTCCCAGTCACTGCTTTGCCCCATGGGCTGCAGAGCACAAGAAAGCAACCACAGCTCTGCAGGGAAGGCAGAGCCCCCCACATCTCCCCATGGCACAGGCTACCTCTTGGGGAGAGCCAGCACCATCCTCCCAACCAAAGAGAGGGGTCCACAGTGTGTTTTATGGCTCTCCTGCAACCTCCATCTCACCGAAGTGGCCTTTTACCTCGGGCTGTAGCAGCTGTTGGATTTAGCACGAGAGGTCTGTGGGTTCAGATGACTCACGCAGCACCACCACGTTATAAATCCTGGTGAACTTTTGAACGCAGAGCTGTTTGTAACTGCAGAGCAGCTCAGCCAGCCTAGGGCTCCCCTCAGCAAACACAGCCAGCTCACCAGGAGCATGGCAGCACTGGAGAAGTCCTCAAAAACCAGGATGCGCTGTCTGTACGTCCATATTCCTGCTGCAGTAATGCCAACTGATGCTTCCCCTGTGCCACAGAACAGAGCCATTTCCTTCCCTTGCTTACTGGTGCCTGCACTATTGCCCCAGAGATGGTGCCTACAACAAATACACAGCAAATAGAAGCATTATACATGAATGAGGACAGCAAAGACACCGTGGAAGAATATCAAAGACTGAGGCAGAGGAGTGAAAAAGGGAGGAGTAAGAGAAGACTGGAAATGAATGCTTCTCTTGTCTCAGTGTCCCCATAGTGAAGTGAAAAGTCATTAAACACCTCAACAGACTTGCACAGGAGAGTAAATAGGCCCAGCTAATAGGACAAAGGCACTGTCACTTTATCTCTTGCCTCTCTTCGGATTCAGAGCAATGAAGGTTACCCATCACAAGGCATCCTCCTGTGTTTTTAATATTCTCCTATCAGCAAGATAAAATGAGCCTCACTCCTTTCCTTGAGAATTTCTTATTGGAAGAAAAACACACACAAAAAGCACCTTGCTCTCAGTGCAGGGGGAATTTCAAAGCCAGAGTTGGTCTTTTTCCTCCCTGCACTCCCAGCTTGAGAAGAGTGGCTGCAAAACAAACTGTTTCACTCCATGGCCATGGACTGGAGTCCCTGCAGAAAGCCAACAGAAGAAGAGCAAGACACAACAGGAGAAAAACCTCTCTGAAAACCTGCAAAGTGATTCTCTCCAAGGCTTTCTATGAGCAACAGCAGGAGATAAGGCCAGAGGAGTAAGTAGCGGAATTAGACAGAAAAAGGCTTCTCCAGTGAATGCTGCAGATAATGACAATCATGATTATGTTTTTTTATTAGACATCACTAAGAGCAATCACATGTGAGCCTCCACTGTGCTACATCCTGTGCAAAACTCACTTGGCATCCAAACAGAACAGAAACCCACTTAGGAAAACAAACAAGTAAATACCCACTGAGTGGGAAGAGCCTCCCACTGGGAACTTGATAGAAAGCACTGAGGGACTTGAGTCCTGCAGCACAGACCTTTAACATCAGGGCATGCACACTTCTTTCTATGAGAGAAAAACAAGGTGCAAACCTTCCTCCAAATCCTTCACAAAGAGAATATGTCATTTCCCCCTGCAAGAGAAGACATACACTCAGGTAATGCCCAGTCCACTGTGTCCTTACTTGTTCTTACAATCTCCTATTCAAGCTACTATTCTCTTTTAATGCGGATTTTTGGACAGTTACTTCTTGTATTCTCTCTGTACTAGCAGAAAGCCACCTCTAACTCTTCCTAGTGAGTGGACCTTCAGATTACAAGGGAGTATCTTTTCATTGCTATACTACACAACCAGGCTATATTAGGGCAAGTTCTGAAAGGTTTGTTTGCAGGTGAAGAAAGCTGGCATCGCTTATACAACTTCTTTGCCTCAAAAGAGTGGCTCATCCCAAGTATAAATCCATGAATGTTTTACCCCAAAGGACAGGTGCTGTTAGAAGCACTTCAGCATTCATTTCTCTCCCCATCCTTGAGTCCCCATCTGGTCACTCAAGGTCTGAGGATAACGCTGCTCAAGAGCTGGTACCTGCTCATCTGCCTATTCTGCAGCACAACTAAGCACTGCTGCCTCCAGGGAATAGCAGAGCCCCACAAAGCAGGCTATTTCAAACCCCATTCTTTCCCGCTACCTGTTTTAATGCTGCTTTTAAGCTATTTCTTTTTTCAGCAGAGAAATAACTTTAACTCCAAGGATGTATATCAGCTCTGCCTTCAACGCAACTGTCCCTCAGCTGCCCAGAAAGCTGACTCCAAGTGAGTTCTGCTTCCATTCCCTACCAAGGACAACGGAGGTTTAGAAGATGCTGATGGTCCTTGACCAGCAGTATTAAGACACTAAATTACACTGACATGGCCCATAAATTGCTAAATGAGGGACTCCCAGACAGTGATGTGGCGTGAGGCGAATGACTACAAGGACTGCCCGTTTGCTGGGGCACGGGCTGGAAAACTCAGCAGAAGATGGATGCATCAAGTTCCTTGCACACCACCAAGCCACCCTTGTGCCAGGAGCAGAAGATACTCTCTATACCATAGAGCTTTGTCACTGCTGTGAAAGTGTCCCAGTTGTACAGAACTCAGGAGGCTCCATTCTAATGCTGGTTATTATTTATGTATGTTGAGTAAAGTACAACTCTCTGGGTAGGTATAGACAGAGACAGCGTCCACCTTTAAAAACAGAATTAAATGACTATTTCTGAAGAGGAAGGAAAGCCTTTAATCTCCTTAAGATTGTGCCACCTGCCCATCAGGAGGCAGGAAAACATTATTTGGATATTTCTAGTTTATTTGGATTTATACAGAAGTTGATGAAACATAAGGCAGCATAGGTAACAATTCCCAGTGGGAACAGGAATATGGTCTTGATTTCTGGGAGGATGAAATCTAGGTTTTGTGCATAAAGATGAGACAGAACTCGCTTTTGCTCAAATCTCAGGGAATGAATGAAAAGCAAAAGAGTTCAGAGCTCAATAAGCTATGATGTGAGCTAAGAAACAAGCTGTTCTAACTGGGAGTTACCCATAATATCATAACTTCTGGGGCTGTGTGAATTATAGGTCACTAACTGACCTTTATGAGTTTCCTCCTTAATTGATACCAGCAAAGTAGCAACTAAATATTAAGGTGACATGGACAAATGGGCTCTGCTTGCCATAAAAGTGTGTGAGCTCTGAGAACGGCTCCAAAACCTTTTCTCTTCAAGGAAAGCAACTTTTCCCAAAGTTACTTTCAACTAAAGGGAAGCACAAGTGTCTTTTCTCCTTTCAGTAAAAAATCAGGGGCTTTTGATGCTAAAATGAGGCAATAGAGAGGGTTTCTGCTGTCCCAGAGGTTTAAGGCATCTATGGCTTATCACAGGCTGGGAGTTTCAGTAATGGCATGGTGCTAGGGGAACATAAATCACTATTTATACCTAGTGGTTTAACAATACTCCACATGATGCACAACACTCTCTACTTTTGTAAGCTAAGTAGTCAAGTTAAACTTTCTTTCTTCAGATCTTTTGCTCTGTCATGGCTACAGAATATCCTGAATAGATAAGAGATGGATTTTGCTTTCTATGACCTTCCCAATTGGCATCTCATCACTCCTTATAATAGTCACACCTCCCAGGCCCTGCTCAGGATTGAGCTGAGACTCGTTTTATTCAAACAGAAGCTCTAACTAGTCCCATTGTCAGGATTTCACAAGCAAAGCAAAGAAATAAGGAGGGGAGATGGAGGAAGACTCTAAGACATAAGCAAAGCAGTCATGCTTGCTTCCTCCTGACAGGCTTTCAGATGAAATGTTTATGCTTTACCTGCATTTTAGGCTGGTAAATGACCCTTTGACAACAAACATCCCTTCATGGGAAGGGAGAAGAAGTAATTTCAATGACATTAAAGTTACGCTTCCTCCACCCGAAGTATGTAAAATTTGGATGATCTCTATTGCCTTCTTGTAGTGAATTGTTTTTTTTTCCACAGTGTTTAGGCTGAAGCAGATAACTTCCCCCTTCTCTCCCCCCCCCAGCCAAGATTGAAAATGGTATGGGAAAGATGTCCAGATAGCTGATAGAGTCTGGCATCATTTACTCTGGATACAGAGTGTGAGGAGGAATAAAAATGCAGACTCCACAGTTTCAGAAAAGTACCAGCACAGCAAGAAAGGCAGGCGGACAGATTGCTTGGATAGACTCCTTTTTAGTAAGAAGATCTATAGCAGCACGCATTTTCTGTTTGTTGTATGGTTTTAAGAAGGATGGATTTTTGCTACAGGATAAAATAAAAAGGAATATTTTGCTTTCCCTAATTCTCCATTCCGCTGTATCTGCGGAGGTTTGTGGTAGGCTTGAGTAGAAGGAAAAAGATTATCTTTATGCTCCAATTTTAAAAGCAGCTTTCAGTTTGGAAGCAGCTGCTAATAACTTCAGGACCTGTGTGGGAAGATGATTTTGGCTGGGGGCAGAGGGAGCTGATCTGGGTCTCAGACTGCTGGCTCCATTTCACCCTGCCATGCTTTCACTATTCAACCCTGAATGAGTGAGTGCTTACATTACCTGTGAAACCCAGATGATGGTCAGATTACCTGTTTTCACTGCTGGTTGTTCATTGCAGACACTCTTATGTGGCTTCATGTTTCTTGGCAGAGGTAACCCCCAAACTTCTGAAGTGGCAAGATTCTCACCCAGAGCAAATGTCAAAGATCCTGCTCAAGGTGGACACATCCTCCCATTGGGTCCTGAGCCAGGTTGTATCACTTACAGAAATTCTGCATCTCAGTTTTCATCTCATGAAATGTGCTGAACCTTTCCTTTATTCATAGAAACATAGAATACCAGACTGGTTTGGGTTGGGAGGGACCTGAAACCTCACCTGGTTTCCAACCCCCTGCCACGGGCAGGGACACCTTCCACTAGAGCAGGTTGCTCCAAGCCCCATCCAACCTGGCCTTGAGCATTGCCAGGGATGAGGCAGTCACAGCCAGTGCCTCACCACCTTCACAGATATTCATGGGAATATCTATGCTTTGTACCAGTCCAAATGTCCGGTAGTTTGACCCAGACACCATGTTCTTTCTTTCTACACTTGTGTTGTAGTAGTCCAGGATTTTACATGAAGACATAGAGGCTAGAACCATCTCATAAATCCCCATCTTTAAAGAGCATTGGATACAGCAGTATCCAGCTCCACTCCCATCGTTAAAACCTCAAAACGGTGTATTCTGCCACTTCAGTTGCACCCCACAATATAATGGGGCAAGCAACTTAGCACTTGATTGATGGGGTAAGAAGGAAAGAAAAAGGCAACAGCATCAATAGCCCTGTGTTGGTGTGTGACTGGGTATGAAGTAGAAAGCTTTCCTGAGTGGCTCAGAAGAACAGCTGCAGTCACTGCATTTAGCCTGCCCTTCATGTACTATACACCAGAATAGTTCATCTTTCAAGACCATGGACGACAACACACATGATCTCAAAAAGAAGCTGTCCTTCCTTTTCCACATCCCTCATAAGAATCTGATTTATCCCAGACAACTTCTTCCATAGGCTGTCTCTCATGCTGACTCACATTCTTTTTGAAGGAAAAAAAATAATCATATTGTACCTGTTCTGAGATATTCCTTTGATCTAAGGGAAATCATGAGCAATTTGTGTGTGACATTTACTAACTAATGTGCTGAGGGAATATTACTCCTAGAAAACCACTGTTTTCTGGTAGTTTCAATATACTGAATAATGCTATGCCAGTGATGACTCATCTGGAAAAGGTAACTATTTCAGCATGATGAGCAATATTAATAACAACACATTATGCACAGTGCTTCTCGAGCAGACAGAGCCTAAAGCCCACTGCAAACCTTGTATATAAGGACCACTCCAGTCATACTGTGAATTGCAGGCACCTGCAAGTAAACAAGGAACCCCATTTCTATACCAGCCACAAGACATCGCATACTGCAGAAGGGGAGAGGAAAGTATGATTTGAGTTGCGATATTAGAAGTGGCAGAGATGAATAAAACAAATAGCTTAAACTGAAATCTGACATTGACTCTGATGCTCCCACAGCCTTAAAGTATATTGGGTTATTAGTGGTCTAAAGTGGTCAGCGTGGGGTCTGTTAAGGCAGAGAAGAAACAGGGCTGAGTAGTGATTAATGCAAAGAGAATTTGCTATTGAAGTTGCTGGACACAGTCCTTGCTCTCCCAGCTCCCAGGATAGCTGTCAACCTCCTGGGCATGAGCTACTAGAGATCCCCAAGCCCTGGCTTGGATCCAGCAGCCACAGAACAGACTCAAAACCACCTAGCACCAGGCAGCATCTCACCTGCAAGGACATGTTAACTACTACCATGCAGTCAGATGGTCAATAAGTACTATGCCAAAGGGGGAGAGGGGAACCCAAGACATCTATTACCCACTCTCTGCCTGCAGTCCCCTTTAGGGCCCTCTGCTGAATGCTGACTTTGCTCACCCTTGCTCTGACTGCTGACAACAGCTCGGTCTGTGGGGTCTGCAGGAAATATAAATGTAGCATCATTTTTAATTATCTCTTGCTTGAAGTTTAAGTTGTGTGTATATATATTGCATAGTGATATATAAGACATTTCGGGATCCCTAGAAACTACACTATAATACCAAAACAGCCAATAAATATCTATTGAAATTTGAGAGAGCATGTGAATATTAATCTGTTGGATAGAGATAAAAATATGGACACAATCCTTGCCTACAGTAATGATTTAAGATTTGATTCAAAGCACTTAGTCACAAACTTTGCATTCAGACAATCACTGATGCATTTGATTTGGGGTCTGGCTACACGATGGGGAAATTCTTCCCCTTTTCTTTGCCCCAAGACTTTGCAAAGTCAAGCAAGGTGGTGCAGACAGCAGAATTCACACCAAGATGACAGCACTTCCACAGGCATCCCACATTTCAGCATCATCCAGAGTCCTCCCTCCTTTCTCTATAGCTCTGGGTCTAGTGACAAGCAGATATTACCTTTATAGAGATGGTCATAGCCCGCACCACCATGTCACCCTATTTTCTGAGGGAACATACACAGAAACAGAGATTTTTTCCTGCTTTTACAGGGTTACAGAAGAATGTGATCTTCCTGCTTTTTGCACCATGGGAAGGCATAGGTTTAGATGAGCAACAGCTTCTAATTCAGGGCGGGGGAGAGATGAGTTGAAATCTGCTCTGCACAATGGGGCAATACTGAAGTCTCCTTTACCACTCTGGCTTTTAGTAAATACATCCAAATTCAAGTCCATTAGCTGCTGAATGCAATAAGCACATCTTTGAAGATGTACAACATCAAGCATAATAGGATCTACACTCAGCTATGATCTTCAGTTGCTAGCATGGAGCCCACCCCTACTAACAGCCCCATCCACATATGATACAACATTATGTTTATCCAAGCCAAAGCAACCCAAAGGCAAACTGCTTTTCAGGCCCAGAGGAGCTTCAGAAGACTGTGTTAGGCTGGGTTTGCCCTTCACCCACGAAGTTCACTCTCAAATCTTGTTTGCTTTTGGTTCTCTAATAGGAACCTTGAGTTTATTTTCCAATTCCTTTCCCCTCCCTAAGGAGCTGTTTGCTTTGCATGCGTAGCAGTTGTTTCCCTTCTATGGTCTGCTGGCCCCTCCGAGGAGCTGTTAAACTGAACATGTGTTGTAGTTCTACTTTTGTATGTTAATTGATACACTCTTTAATTTTACTTTTGCATATTATTTGAATTTGTTTCAGTGCAAAATAGATTCTAAAAAGCCCCTCTAAACAATTGCTGCTTGCCAGCAGGTCTCAAACAAGCAAAACCTCCTTCCAAGGAAATGCTGATGAAATTCTGCCTTCCTTCTGAATCACTGATGCAGTGCAAAAATCCCACCTTTAAGAACGGAGGGGGGGGAGCCTCCATTAATATAAATGCCTAATTTCCACTGACATTTACAGGGGTTATGATAGCTTCATGGAAGCAAAATACAACCCAAAGGATTATACTTAAAATATCCATACAACCTCACCTGATGTTTTCTCATACTTAAACATTCATAAAAGGCAGTTTTCTTAATACTAAAAATGAGCTCAGGGGAAGGAGGGAAATGAGTTAAAGATTTGCTTTTGAAGTTATTTCTTCAGACTGGCTCATAATGTTAAAGGGAATGGAATGTTAGATTACACAGGATTAATTGTCCTGTCTAAACTAGTGTCTCACAGTATGACCTGCCAGCCTTCTTTTTTCCCCAAATATTTTAAGTAAACTTGGAATTTGTAGAACATAAATGCAGGGTTCTACATTTTGTTAGTCGTAACCTCAACAAAAAAGGTAAAATTAACCATTTTGAGAGCCACCATTCCTATAAGATAGTTTCAGACTGAAGCACGTACTGTCAGGTCTATGGTACAGTGTAGGCTGGATGCCAAGGTGGAATACAAAGCCAGCCTTCTGAGGAAAGCTAAAACTGATGCCTGACCACAACTCACCTTTGCTAAAACTCAACACCATAATGCATACACACTTGTGATGAAGTCACAGCTGGTAGTGGGCCACGCTCTGGATGACAGAGTGATTTAATCCGAATAAGGGAATAGGGGAGAAAATTGCTTAAAAAAGAACACAAGCAAGATTTCCAACTCAGCTTCCCTATCAAACTTGCAGCAATATCAAACATGTAAAAGGATGGATGAAGCTTCCCTCAGAACATGTCCTTCACTTCCTTAATGGATCCTGTGCACTCTGCAGGGAGCAGTGGTAGAGACAAGCCCTAGCCAAGAGGGCTGCCTTCCAGCAGACCTAGCAAAGGCTCTGATTCACTCTGACAAGTACTAAAATAAAAACAGGGAAAGAACAAGCTCTTCAATTAACAGTTATTTCCTTCCCCCTCTGCTGTATCTTCCTCTTGTATTGCTACATTCAAGCTCTCAGACAACGGAGATGGGGAAATTGTCCTCAGTGCTAGTCCTTACCCTTAGTTTTCTGCTTTAATTTCATTCGAAGGTTCAGTGGAAATCAAAGTCAGTGGAGCTTGAAGGAGAGGAGGTTAAACCAGAAAATATTTTGAAATCTATGAAACAAGAACTTGCCTGGGTACCAAATTGTGTTATCAGCCTCACATACCAAGTCCTCTGTGAAGCCGGCTGAACTGTCACTTGCTTTATTCTAGCTTAAGATCTACAATACAGTCCAATGTTTTGACTCCCAGTAAGACAGATGCTAGAGAGGCACTCTTAAAACACTCTCTATATGTACTAGATGCAGCAAATTCAAGGAAAGAACAATTGGTCGAGCAATTATTGAACTCAATTTGTGTCTGGAAGCAGATTTTCCAATAAGCCGGGGCTTTGCCTTGCTTCTTTGCACTGAGCCACAGTAAATCTGAACCTGGGAGCAGATCTGTTGTGATAGGTCAGGCTGGGCTTCAGCCTAGGAGTGAAGAACTTGGGTTTTCTTGGTGCTCATTGATGAACTACATTGTTTGCAGATGAAATTAGACTTCACTCTGTGACAGTCCATTGGCAACCAGCTTAGTCCTATAAATCTGACTTAAGTCTTTAGCTCCATGTACCATTTTCAGGTCTTGTTCTCTCTCAGATGAAAGAGAAACTTGAACCATTTCCAGCACCCATATTATTAACATAACTGTTTTTTTTCCCAACCATTTTTTCCTTGATCTCCTTTTTTCTTTTACTCTATTAGTAAAAATATCACGTCTGGACAGACTCAGATTTGCAACATCTCAAAACTAGCTGCAAAGGACAACATGAGTGAAGATCTCATGCACTGCAGGACCAGCTTTTCTCTGTATTAATATTGAATTATCACAGTAAAAAGACTCCTGCCATTCAGCAGTCACAGTGGCTAGGGCTGAGGAGAGAAAAAGGGATGGCAAAGCAAGCAAGAGTGGAAACTCCTCTAGAGCTGTGCTTAACAACCAGACTTCCTTCCCTTTAGGAGGCAGCTGATCCAGTAGATTATTTCCTTTGCTTTTCAGCTCCAAGATGGATAGGCAAGCTTTAACTAGGTCACAAATGTGATGCCTGGAAAATAAAACTGCTTTCTAATGAATATTTTATCCTCAGCAAATAATTGGCTATTTCTTTGCCAATGAACCTAAAGAGGCCAAGCAGCAGCAGCGCAGGTTGATCAGTCATTCTGACTGGGTAAGGAATGGAAAACTAGCTTAGTTTCTTTTCCTTTTAATTACGCTTTTCCTAAATCCATTTTTAAGTGACCATTGGAGACATCCCAAGTAATCCTTTTCATCCAGCTGAACTTCAGATCAGACTTCCTCTTTAAGAGACTTCCACGGCAGCAGTAATAGTGCTCCTCTGAGGTATCTAGGCAAGGATTTCTGTCAGCATCATTAGGTCTTCCAGAGCACATGATCATTTTCACTCTCCTGTTCTGCTTTTCTTATTAGCAATACAGAAGGAATACTGACTTTCTCCAGGTATTCATACATAAAGAGAGAAAGAAACTTCTATCAGGCAGAGTGGTAACTGCAAGCGTAGAGAGGTAAGAGTTTATCTCTCCCTAGGTAACATTTTCAGTGCTGGTTTTCCCTCCATTTGTTCATGTAAAACAGATAACCTGCCACAATCTCTGCTATTTGATAAACACTTTCTTTAATACCACGTTCCATGATCATATTAAGAGAAGCACAGACAATACATCACAAATCAGTTCCTCCCCATGGATGCCACAAATACCCAAATTAAGCCATTATTGTCTAACCTGTCATTAACTTTCCAGATGTCTCCAGACAAAACTACTGAAACTGTCTAATTTCCACTGCAAACTTCCCAGCAATGAGAACTGATGAATACGATGATGTGAAGCAAGATAAAAGCCTTCTTGCTTTTGCTCAACCCCAACATGGTGACGCAGCACAAGCTCCAAGCACCGGAGCTTAGCCCTGAACCACACTCATCTTTGATGGATCTGAATGTGCTGCTACCTGCTTGAATCCCACCTCTAACTTCCAACCATGCTTTGTTGCAGGACACTTCCAGCTGGATGGGGCAGCAAGGAGAGGCCTTCCCATTAATTCTGAATGATGCATTTCTATCTTCAGCTGTGAATAAAACAGATCAATGACACCAACAAGTTTTATTGGGCCTCTTGTGCAATGAATTGGTAGTGAGACAGCCAGGGAGATGGAGTCGACATGCAGATGAGATTTGTAAGTGAGGACATATTGATTATTTCCATCTCAGTTCAGGCAGTAATTCCACACAATGCCTCTTCCCCTGTTTCAGCTCATTATTTATGCCATAAAGACACTATCTCAATGATAATAACAGGCTTCATTTACAAGGCAAAGCATAAAGCATCGATGCTTAAGACTTCAGGAAGTGGGTTAAAGGAAGGGAGAGAGATTTAACAAGTCCTGGAGATGCACAAAACTGCTGAGGCTTGATCTTGTGGCTTTTTATGCCCTCAGAAAGGAAGATTGAGAGCAGGTGTTAGATTACCAGGCTTTTTATTAATAACTCAAGGCTTGTATGAGGGCTGATTGATAGCACAGTCAGCACTTTCCCAGTGAATAAAGCTCTCCTCGCTTTGTGCCATCAGTAGTCTGTCTCTTCTCAAAGAGAAAGCACCAGGCATACTCCTGCTCTCTCAGAAGCAAATCCAGTGCCAAAAGGAGAATTCCCAGTAGACACTTCACTGGAGAGTGATCCCGTATGATCTCTGCAACATGGGTTTATGGCTGTGGTTTATCTGCAGAGGTTTCATTCGTTAGAACCACCACCAGTGAGCTGCTAATCAGAATGACTTCTCCAGCAGCCTCATCCTCCAGACCACCCTAGGAAATTTCGCTGGTAGGATGGGTCCATTGTAACACCTATGCTTCAGTTTACAGAGAACATCACTCCATACTTCCACATACGAAAAAAGACATTTTAGGAGGTACAAGTACTTATTCTAATTGTTTTAGCACATCTGTCCTTTGCAGCTGTGTTAACACAGCAATGGCATCAACCTCAGCCTGCTTCCCAAATAGCCAAAGGGCAGTTATGGTTAACAGCCTGTAGGAAAAGTCTCATGCCTTCAGTTTTCTCCCTTAATTGCTAGGAAATAGTCCTTGAGCATTGAAACATGTCTGACACATCTATGTTTAAATCTCTATAGATCTATCATGTGCAGAAAAAGCATAAAGCTGGGGACTCAGCCAGATAGCCCCAAAGCCTTTGTTAAGCTGTAGTTAAAGTTATGCATATGTTAGACAAGTCAAGAGAAAAGAAACAGCAGAAAATCCTAAGGCAGCAAGAAATTGTTCCCCAAAGCAAGATCCATTAAAACACAGGAAGAAAGTTAAGATGTCCTAAACACTCCTCAACCACTGCCATCTCTACACCCAGGCAAGACATTTTATTCATGCTGTGCAGAAGTTCTAGTGCTCTTTAGAGCATAGGAGTCTGCTTCCATCTCTGCTGCTTCAGTTATGAGCCTTTAAGCGCTTAATGAAGCTAGGTAAGAGTAACAGGGCTAAAATATTTATAGATACAGGACTAAACTGAATGCACATGAGTGACTGGAACAATACTAGAAGACATTATTTGCAGAAAGTCATTGCCCAAGTTCTCCCATATTCCAAGGCAAAGCATAATATCTAGCAGCATCAGCACATTAGTGAACTGTGTATGTATGTATTCAAACATTTAATGGATTTATGTTTCTGATAGGACTTTATGAAGTCTTCTTCCAAGATACACGAAGGGATGCTCTTTTAACCTGGCTGTTTTTAATTAGGAGAGCCGAGGCAGTCCCTAGATGCTTTAGGAACTCTAAGTTGTCCTTGCATGTGGCTTTAGGACTAAGATTCTGCTCAGGTGTTCTTGAAACCTTACTGACCTCAGTAGTCCCAGCACAGCAGAGGAAACTGCAGCAGGGAAGGAAGACTTCTTAAAAGCATGGGAGAAAAGCATCGCCTAACATAGCTGCTGATCTGCTGAGGGCACAGCGACAGCAGGGACCAGCCACAGCTAAAGTGAAAAGGATGGTTTTCTCACTTCTCAGACATGAATGACAACCCTGGTAATGAAGTAAAGATAAAAGCAGTCCCAGAACTTGTCTAGGAACCAGAGACGAGTTCAACCTCAAGCATCCAAGAAGCAAATCTCATGTTTCCCCAAAGTCAGGAAAATAGGTAGAAATATTATTGATGAAGCCACAGAGAAACCACAGCAGTTTATAGATGCAGGTGGTCTTGTTTAAAACCTTTGTGAAGGTCAGGGATGTGAGGAAGGAAATTGAGAAATGCTAGGTTTTATTATGCCTGTCATAGTCACCTGGGGACACAACCTTGCCTATGAGTCCACAAAGTTAATAGGAAACAACATCTTTGCCCTTCCAAGTGTCTAAAATGTCTCAGGTCAGGAAGGCTCTTCACTACATGCCACCAAACATACTGCTAGGCAGGATGCTATAATTATTCAGCTTCTGTGCATATTTAAATGTGAAACCTGTGTGCATGTTATTACAGCACATCAGCTGGAAATCTGCCATCCACAAAGGCCAGGCACAGATACGAGCTGAATTACGACAGTAAGAGCAACAGAAAGGAACGCATCCCTGTCAGCTTCTCCACTTACTGAAGGCTTATGCAAATTGACCAAATAAAAGCCAGCAGTACTGACCCCAGTCACAGAATAAATCCATCTTCTATAAGGAAGGAGGGGGAGGCAAGGGAAAGATCTGGACTAGTAAGATGTGCAGTTCACAGGGAAGAATATATGGTGCAGCATGCCTTGAGAATCCTTCTTCTGACCACATCAAGCTTTTCTGATTCATTAAGCATCCCAATCTGCATCATAGAATCATGTTTAGCTTTTGTGAACTCTGTAATCAGTGTCAAGAGGGAAAACATCACTGGAGAAAAGCACAGTCAGCAGAAAGGATAAAGCTTTTACAGCTCTGCCAACAGATATCCCCTTCTCCAAGGGAGAGGCAAGGAGAAACGAGACTCTCTAAAGGGAAATAAGTGGGAAATGGAAGCAAAAAATATGACTATTTACCCTTCTGAGCCATCGTTACCCACCAGACTACACCGCTTCTGCCATGCTGTCCCAGTTCACTGCTCACCCACAAATGCAGGGGCACAACCTTCTTTGAGATCTTCCCTTTTACCCTACTTGTGCACAGACTTGAGGAATCAAAGATGATGTTCAAAAAGGCTCCAGGGGCGAAAAGAAGTAGTTTTGATTTTGATGTGGTTTGTGACATCTTTGCTACCTTTCAGCAGCTGCCAAGGTGCAACTTCTCCAGTAATTACTGGAGTCTTTTTGATTAGGCTAAATATAACAGCTTGTCAAGGACACACAGGCCTTGGGATGGGTGGTTCTGCGTGCTGCTGTATGCACTTGATTATGATTAATACACACCTACTAAATACATGAGCAATACAAGGACAAGCAAAGGGTGGTCTGTGGCTTCCTCTGTTCCATACCATAACAGTTGCCTCCTGCTCTAAGGAACAAAGTTGTATTGTTTTTCCCACCTTTTTAAACGCTTGCGTTGCAGCTCCTACTCCTTCCTCCTACCTCTGCCTTCCCTTTTGAAACCAGAACTGTGAGCCAGTCACATACAAGAGCTAAAGGAATGAAATAATTGGAATAATTGGATTTAATTAATATTAATTTAATATTGGAATAAGTGGAATTAATGAAACAACCAAATCATTGAATTCAAGCTAAATACCCACTTTGCAAAGCAGTTAGCCAAACCAGTGCTGCTCAATTCATAAAGGGATTCCATGGAGTGACAGCTAAAACAGTACTTGCAGTCTGCTTTGTTGTTACCCACTGCCGCATCCAGCACCAATTAGACAAGCACAAGGCAGCACATTAGCTGCAACAGTGCTCCTTTTATTTTGGTGCTCACATGTCTGGAATCACAGCACACCACCACAAACCTCTGGGTGCGAATCAGTCCTAAAGCAGTCCCAATGGATTCAGTCAGTTTGGGCTTACTCTAATTAGCCTGTGTGCAATCATCTTCATTTCCACACTATACAGGACAAGACACAGAGGTCACTCAGCACTGGGCTCTGCTTTCCTGTGTTTTAAGTAACAGATCATGGAACTGTTTGGGTAGGAAAGGACTTTAAGATCGTCTAGTTCCAACCCCCCTGCCATATGCAGGGCATTAACATCTGCCATTGGCAGATGAGTAACGTCTACACTGCTGCATAACAACTGCCTTGCATAAAGCTTTACAAGTGCATCAGAAGTATTTCTACCCTCACCCAACACATTGCATGTGGCCACACTACATAAAATGAAGGTCCCATGCACATAGGCTGCTTCTTTACTAAAGATGGGGATTTTAAGTCCTAGCTTACGTCCTACTTCCACACAAGTCTCTAATGTGCCCCTGGGGTTAACAATCCTCCAAAAGGCTTGGGCTCATATGCAACAACTCAGAACATTTTGGATGTTGCCAGTAAACCTTTACACTCAGTCATCACAGACTCCCTCAGCACTTCTTTTGCATTAAATACTCATATCTAAACTGCTACTCAGCCTGGTCCTTATCACCACAGAGGCAAAGGAAGCCTCCTATCTGCTGCCTGCTGGGCTCCATGTATCTGAAGCAGAGCAAGCTTTTCACCTTATTTCTATGCAGCACTGTCAAAGGGACTTCTGCTCAGAATGACAAACCAGTCCACAAATCACTTGGGAATCTTCTACACTCAATTTGCTCCAGCTCTGCCTGGCAAACAAGAGACAGGAGGCATATATACATTACTACTGATTAGTCCATGTCTCCAGTATCAGCAGCCGTGCACACAGGCTGACCGTAGCTTTAAATATTGATAACCAAACTCATCTATCATAGGCCTGGGAGAGTGACAGTTTCAGTGCATCACAGTAAAGGCTTTCTACAATAATCAAATATTCAATAATTCATGAAAATATATCCCACCCCCCCAATCAAATTGGAAGCTATTTTGTGTAATCTATTATTTAAAATTCAATATTTTAATGCACACAACTTCTGCTCCCACCACAGAGGACCATTTCCAAATGTGATTATGTGCGGACTCTATTTAAAAGTGACAATTTTGCTTTTCGTTTGTTTAACAGCTTAAATGGAAGAGCTCAACTGGAACTAAGTCATCTGACAATGAAACCAAAGCCGACATAAGCAACTTCGCAAACTTCATGACAACTCAAAAGACATCGGAACCTTCCTCATTGGTAACACAGACGAATTCCCCACTCTGATGCTCACCTTTGCAAGGTTTTCAAATGCTTAGTGAAAGGAAATATTCTGCACAACTGACAAACACTTTCATAGCTCTGCTAGTCTGTCACCCTGCACTGCTGAGACTGAAAGCTATTTACTTCCATACCAGGAACACTTGCATAGAAAACAACTTTGACTTTGCATCTGTTTATTCCTGTTGGAAAAGGCATTTGTGTAAAGGAAGGTTGCCTGGTGTAAAGTGCCAAGAGAAGAGGTTTTTGCCCTTGTAAACAGAGTGCACTGGAGCATAAAATGCAATCAAGATTGGTGACAAAATTCATCCCAGGCAGACGTCACTCCTCAGCAGCAGCGGGTGAAATGGCACTGAGTGATTGAGGGGACCAATCTTACAGTGATCACAGAGGGAAGCTTGGCAATGAGGAGCCTGGGCAGCCGTGGCTGCAGAGAGCTGACCAGCTTTGAAGGATAAAATGATTTTGTGAGGAAGAAAATCTCAGCCTGTTTATGAAGTATTCACAAGTAGAGTCTGCGAGAGTTTGGTGTCAAACAGTTGCCAACTCTTCAGTCAGTTCAAATGCCAACCTTTTCCTGTACATCTACTGCAGATTAAATCTTTATTAGTTCTCTCAAACAGTGGGTTTTAATGAAAGCAAAGTTGAGGGAACAAACACTCACCTCTCGTTATTACTCTAAAGGCAAAAGATGCTATCTTGAATTTTCTTTTCCCACCTGTAGCTTTTCATTGACCACTTTCAACTCATTTGACCACCTTTGGTACCTTTTGCCTATTTTATTGCTTTTACTCCACAGTCCCAAATCAGAGCAACGTCAAGTCCGTGTCCCCCACAGCTGCCATGGGGCAGCAGAGCAGGGCTGTGCCTCCCACAAGGGACAGAACAGAAGCAAACTTGGCAAAGTCTTCACAATGCTGCTTAGGAAAAGAGGCTGAAGCCATGGGGCAGAGCTGGTGCCCATGAGGACACAACCTGCTAGTGCAGATGGTAAGTCTTGGTTCAGGATGTGGTCCCATCTCTTAATTTTTAAAGAGAATTGAAGTTAGTGTACTGATATCTCAAATAAGGGCACTGCTGATGCACAACACAAAGTCAAACTGATGTCCTAAGACCAGCTCTGCCAGATATTGCAGAAGTTTAAAGTATTCGCTTGCACTAAACATGCTTATTTCTACTTCCCTCTAGTTTTGTATACCTCGTGTCATTAGAAAATATGGAGTATATATATAATATGTGTAAAAAAATATATATTTAAAAAATGCTCTGGCTTTGCCTTTTGTTTTTGTTCACCCTTACCCTCACTGGGGGGTATCACAGATGCCTGATGGTTTGCCACCGAGATGCTGGTATCATGTTAACGCCCTGCAGCAAATGGAAAAGGCACAGAGGGGTCATAGCTCTCACTTAAAGGACTATTTTCAGTGTAGTTAAAGAAGCTTAATATGTTAAGATGAAAGATTAAGAGGTGATGCCATGACAGTGAATGAAGGTTCTTAATAGGAAAATATCAGGTATGAAAGAACTTCTCTGGCAGAGAAAGGCAAAATAGAAATAGTGACTTGAAGTTTTAAGGATGATGTGAATCACCACCTCTTTCGGAAAAGACATGAACTATTTGGTACCCTGATCTCCCTGTGGATGCTTTGACAGCAGCAGCTACTTAATAGGAGGGAAAGGGAGAGGAGAAATATCAGGAAAACACACTCCTGTGAAATGATATGACACGTTTGAGTCATATTTTGGAGGTTAGAGTGGTTCACAAACATGCAGGAGGTGTGGTTTTTATATCAATGAACCTCCAGATTTCCCATGCTCCGAACACCAGCTTTTCCAGATGCACTATCTGAATTTCACACATCATGCTTTATTAATGACTTGAAGTATAGCAGCAAACCCATACTTCAAGTGGCACAACCACAAGCACCAGGACTTTGCAGAGGCATGCATATGGTTAGAAACAGGAGAATGAGTGACTCCCACAGAGTTCCTAAAACCTAGGAAATGGAAATCGATAAATACAGAAAATGAATTCAGAATCTTGATCTCTATAGCAAAATCTACAGATCACAGATGTAAAGAAAGGGCTGTAGACATGGCAACATGGTTCCAAGACTCCTGTCCCCAGCCAAGCTAAAACAATGTGGGATGAGACGGTTGATCTGGGTACCAATATCACCCTGGATGATGCAGTCACTGTGCCTCTGACCACAGATACCTCCCCAAACCTGAAACGGGGTTTTCTTGTTAAAAATGATCTGTAGCAAAGTCACCATGTGAGATGCCAGAATTCTTCAGTGCGATATGGCACTTGTATATATGCAGGCATTCACACATGGCTGCATCTCACTTTGAAATGTCTCTCAAGAGTTGTATATTAAACAGAAGAAGGATTTTTCCAGGAACTAACACAGTTGGCAGCCTTTTGTCTCTATTTTTTAAAGTAATTTATGAAAGAAGAAAAGTAGCAGAGTCAATTTAGAAAAGGCTGCAGTCTGGACTTTGATAGATGAACAGATCTAACAAAACCTCTCACTTCTCACTGAGCACTCCATCTTCTTATCTGCTAATCCTGGTGAGGAAAGAATAAGGAAAGCAGGCAGTGGAATAGAGGAAAGACCTAGGTAATGTTTAAACCAATGAATATGCAACTAAGAGATCCAACCAGATAATCAGTTAAGCATTTCACTCCCCTTTCAGGAAGGGCTGACTAAGATGACAGTGATTCACTCTACAACCTCTTGAAAAAGCCTTATGTAGTTCCTTGAAGACCAGCCTTACAGCTCTGGAGGAGTGGTCCCTCCTTGACAATCTAGGCCATTGTACTGGGGAGTAATAGCAGCTCCAGCAGTACTATCAAACAGATGATAGCACTTTTCCCAGCTGGTTACGTAGACCTACTCTTGGGCAGCATACAGGTTTGCTTCTGAGAGTGTTACTTAAGTTGGGTTACATCTGTGTTGAACCCTGACAAAAATATCTCTGTCATGAGCACGTTAAGCTAGAACTTAAAAGAATCTGAATTAGGAAATTAACTAGGGAAAATGCCCTTTTGTTTCCAAAAATACAGAGGAAGGCTAGGCACTTCCATGAAAATTGTGGAATATTCCAGGTGCACATTGGGATTTCTGCAATGGGTTGACACCTCTTGGGACATAAGGAAAAGGTAACAGTCCTTTCAGAGTTTGTATTCATCTGCTGCTCTGGAACTGATGCTCACAGTCCCAGCTCTGTCAGCAGTTCTTTCCTTTCTGCATCCTCAGTGGAACTCTTACCCATCACATAACTGCATTTTCTCTTCACACTGAACTCTTGCAGTATTTTTATACACACTTCTCATTTCTAAGTTTAAAATGAAAAGTAACTTCCAAGCCCCAGCATTTTTTGTTCAATGAATTTCTCAGTTTGTGACAAGTGCTATAGGAAGCAGCAACATTCTTGTGCTTCATCTGTTCCTGTCCTTCAAACACAGCCTTCCTTTCCTAAACTGCAATGTGTAAGCTATTAGTCTTTAATGCAGAAAAAAACCTGTAGAAACTTGAAAGGAAACAGAAACCAAGTGGAAGAGAATAATTACATTCTCCTGGCTTCAAGAAGGTTTGCAAGTTCTGCTGGAGTTCTTCAAGCTTTATTAGCACCAGACATAACAAGCAAAACAAATACATATGAACTGGAAAAAGAATCTGCTGGATAAGGGCCTCATGTATTTTTGTAGCAGAACTGTGGATGTTTCCTTGCCCAATAAATCCATTCTATCCCCGTATTAAGACAGAAGAATCTTATCCAAGATTGGGTTAAAGCAATTTTAAGCAAAAAAAAAAAAAAGTTTCTTGAGCAAAACATGCAATGCAAGTGAAAAACTGAGATTGAAAGAAATCAGTCACTCAAGTATCAAGTGAGCACAGTTCAGCTCCTGCTGCCAATGTAACCCTGTTTCCTAAGCTCAGACCCATCATCCATCATTTCCTAAAGTTCCGGCTCCTGATGACACAAGAATCACCTGTCAAACATAATTTCACCTCCTTCTTAGGGAGGAAAAAGAGCTTGCAAAAAGCCATCATTAAATGACTCAAAAAGAAAAGCTAGTTTATAAAATGAGCAATTTTCTGCCTGCCCTAAAATGCTGTCTCCCTCCAGCTCTGAATGCTAGAAGCAAGTGGATGCCCAGAGCTGGCGCGCTGCTGCATCACAGCATCCACAGTCCTTGCTCTTTCCCAAGATCCTACCTGAGCTCTAGGATCTGCAGCACAGCTTTCCCTCTCCCTTGCTCTGCACTGCATCATTACAGGAAGCTCCCTGCACTCCCTCCCCTGTCTCTGCACAACTCCTCTGCACTGCAGCAGTACCAAAACCCCCTTTCCCCAGCTCTTTCCTCACACTGCAGCCCTCAGGAGCATTACAGCCTGCACTTCTCTGCTGCCTGGCTGTTTTGCTGCAGCAGCTCAGTAACCAGACTGCTTTCCCACAACCCTGCTCAAGGGTTCAGCTGTTTTACTGCAGCATTGCAGAAATCCTCTGGCTCTGCCACCTCCCTCCTGTGCTCTGTGGCCCAGCCCAGCTCTGGAGCACCAAACCTCCCCTTTCCTTCTCTGCTCTTTCCATTCAATACCAGGCTACAACATTGCTGGAGCATCCCTCAGCTTTTTATTACCGTATTTTATATTCTTTAGTCCATGCATGTGGTGTTACAAGGATTCCCTTCCTACCCCAATATGCTGCTCATCCTCAGCCAGATCCTGCTTTTGCAGTCCCATAATGAGGCTTATCCCTCTCACCAGCGCTTAAGCACAGCTTTACCATTCCTATGTTTGTGCAGAAGCCTGCTATCACTGCTCAGGGGGAGTACCAGGACACACTTGGCGAGTACAGATTGTTTAGAGGGTCAGCCTGGATTTACTAAAGGGAGGTCATGCCTAACAAACTTGATTAATTCCTTTGAGGAGGCGACAATGACAAGGGACAGGGTGAAGGAGTAAAGCATAATTCAATCTGACTTCAAGAGCCTTTTGATACAGTAGCACATAAAAGGCTAATTTATAAGGTTAATACGTGCAGTATTGACAGCAAAATGCTTAGCCAAGTAAACATCTTTTAATTGCCCTGCGAAGAAAGTAGGAAGAAAGAAGATGGTGGCTGAGCAAAGGAAAGGGAAAGGAAGTTATCACAGGAACTTCAGGTATTTGTGGTCTCACATCCCGGTCTTAAAGGTGCTTTTCTTCCAGTACCTTCTAAGAGGCTGTGCATGATTCAATGTAGAAGCTCTCAATTTGGTGAACAAACTACAGGCTAAACATAGTGAAGGGTCAAAGTAACATCCTTGTTGTGCCTCTAAAGGAGTTTATACATAACATATACATATAATACAGCTTATATGCTTTCTACTTGACAATACTTAGTACAAGGTACAGCGTGAGATGCACTGGTGGTGCTACGAGCACAGAAGGCTAGCCAGATATCCAGGGGACATTAAATAGAAAGCCAAGAAGGAAGAAGCAGCAAGAGTCAGAAGGGAGAACACAGCCTTAGATCAAGGCAGTCTTACCTTTGTTTGCTGCTCCACAGGAGAAAGGTTGCTGCTGCCATCAGCTGTCTTGCTCCAAGTGTTATCAGAGGTTGATGATCACAACAGCAGAGCAGTTTACTTGCCTTCACCTGCAGTCTGCAGTCTTCTTGCACATTAAAAGATCTTTTGTCAGAATGAGATTACCCTTCACGCTCAGAAACTACCAAAGAGAAAGGTACTTCTCCCTTTTGACATGGTTGAGTTAGAGATGGAAGCAGTTGCAAGACCTCTAGAACGTCCTTGCATGGAGCCCTGCACCATCACCCTGCTTCTTCACAAACTGGAGGCTACAACCTGACCACTGCTCCTTACTGCCAGCACAGTCAGTGCTTCCCTCCTTTTCCCAGGAAGAAAAGAAAAAGCACATCTGTTTTCAGTAAATGCTGTAAATTAGTTAATGTTTGTAAAGTGCTCTGATCATGTGAAGTGCTATATAATTACTACATATTATCAATATAATTTGGCTAGATTGTGCCACAGTCGCCTCCTCTCCTCATTACAGTTTGGAGAGAGCTTTCTTAAACATCAGCTCTTTGGAGCAGGGACATCATGTGCCACTCATCTCACAACAGTCTGGACCTTTCCGGAAGAGGCCACAGCACTGAAGCACATCTCTGGACTCATGCACCTACCCACATTCCTGTCTGGAAGCAGACAGATAGATATCTCCTAAGGAAGATGAGCTGCTCATTGGGAATCTCTTGCAGTCCACAACTTAATAACACAACAAAAACATAACAGATACTAGAAGTATCCTAGCTCCTAGGAAAAGCAGCAGCCTCTACTAATGATGGCCTTAGAACGAAGGCTAGAGAAGCACAGCTGTTAACATACTTGGTTATTAAGGCACTAACGTCTCTGCTTATCTTTATGCATCCCCTTAACTCTTCACTTAGACCAAAGAAAATAAGAGCAAACACAAGCTGCTTTTCCCAGCTGCCTGCTCCATGTTCTTCCAGGTAGCCCTCAATTTTTATAACCTTGAAAAAGCAAAGCCCATATACAACACTTTCCAGTTCCAAACCAAACCCTGATAGGAAAAAGAGCCTTTACTATAAGGCAAATTAACTTCATAATGAACAGCCTAACTCTTCCTAAAGAGCATAGGAAAAAGCTTTAAGAAGGTATTAAGATGTACCTCTTGTAGAAAACCCTAGAAGTAATAAAAACAACAAACAGTAAACAGCAAAACCAGAAAGGCCAGGCAAAGAACCCAGCTACTCCTTATCCCTTCAACTCAAAGATCACATATGAGGATCTGCTCCAGTCCACCTGAATTTAAGAGGCTGATGAGCAGATGAAGTGCTTGCTGGGAAAGGCTGCTCTAATAAAAGCATGACTAAGGAACAGCTGCTCTCCTTAGGGAGACCAGAGCATAGCTGGGGGTAGGCAAAGCTAGGTCTTTGCAATTGAGCATGATGGGGATAGTTGTGTTTGCTAAAGATAGCTGCTTTCTTCTTTAGGCAGTTTATATAGGCTATTGTTAGTATTTCCTAGTCAAAGTATGTAATAGGATTTTAGGCAGGTTATTATTTGAAAACTAGGTTAGCAATTCTTGTAGTCCAAGGTATAAGTAATACTCTATAGAAATATAATGGTAAACTTGTATTAGCTGTTATCTATAGTCCTTCTGATACCATTACCAGGGTGTGAGGCTAGTCTTAAAGCACTCTAAGATGTGCAGTTAGAAAAGAAGCTTTGTGTACTTTGGTATAGCGAACATTCAACAGCCAGCAAGAAAAGATTAACTTTGTTTAAAGGTGTTTTCTGGTTCTTTCTCACTCCTAGGACAAATGATATATCTTGAGGGCAAAATTCCCCACAGGGCTGTCAAATTATTGAAGAACGAGAATGGGGAAAATATTTGGCCCGTGACAAGCTGTATTTAAAATTGCTGAGGTGAGGAAAAGGAAAAAAAATTACTAAAATATCAATTCTTTTAAAAAGCAAAAACTATCAGACTATGAAAAAGATGTGTTTGGAAAGCTGGAAGACTTCTGGAATACATAAAATACTTTACAAAGCACTAAAAATGCTTCTAACCCTTCCCGAAGTCAGTGCTTCCTAGAAGTGGTACCTGAAAAGAATATTTCCTAATAGGTTCTGTATTTGTATCTAATAAGAAACTGTCCTACATGCAGACTCTCCTAAAGAGAAAAGAGATAATAATTTACAGGTAAGCATGCACACTCATCTAATTCATCCAATGTTGCCTGGGAAACCTATGCTCAGAATGAAATGTCTGAACTAAGCTGTTAAAAATCATGGAGAAGCTTCCTTCTAATCTGTGCTTCACATGTTATAAATGTGTCTCTTAGGAGGCTGCTTTGAACTTTCAGCTTCTGAGAGCCTCCTCTCTGTGCTGTAATGGGATGAATGGGAAGCCTGGATCCAATCTTAATAGCAAAATGAAGTAAATTAGACCATATCTGGCTCTTCTGGTTCAATCTGCAGCTAAAACCAGACCAACATTAGAAGGTTCAACAAATGCAACTATAACATGTAAGCACACCCTCAATAAGCATGGGAGTATATCAGTGTTTAGGAAGCACGTGCCACACCTGGATGCTCTGTGCTTCTTTCTGGCATTGCCACAGATTCATTTGTGTTACCTGGACCACTTCAGCTTCTGTCCCTATCTGTGTCAGAGGTGTAAAATGAAGAAGGGCTGGTGCCATCAAATCTTTCAGAGATAGTCTAGGAGGCTAAAATATTCTTGGCATGGGTGTGATTATAAAGCAATTGAGGGAAAAAATAGGTTTATAAAAGAGTGGACCAGATCATTTGCAAGTGCAAATATTTTTAGCTCTGCTGAAATCAATGGAGCAATGTGGATTTACAGCTCCTGGGGCTCTTGCTTAGTCTGCAGACCTGGGCCAGAAATTAAGGCACAAGAGTTGAAATACCTGGCCTGAAAATCCTGAAGGAATAGGTTTTGTAGTGACCTCCTGCTTGTTAGGACTGGGACAGATGGAAAGATACCTTCTTGACCAGCCTTTACATGGCTGGAAGGAGTAGGATTAGATTCCTGTTTGAAATCCTGGGCAGAAGCAGGCCTGTTTGATGTGCTCTACACCAGACCCCTTGTCTCTTGCACGCTGGTCCCACATTGGCTGTCAGCTGCTTAAGGTTGTTCCTCTTTCAAATGCATCCTTTGTTTCCCATCTTACAAAGTGAGAGGGATTGCTTTAAGAGAAAAGACAACAAGAAGTTACAGATTATAAATACATCCTATTGGGATTTCTTTTTCTTTCCTTCCAGACAAAAGCATTTCTGCTTCCAAGCTTCACAGACCCTCCTGACCCTGCTGATGTGGGTGGATGGCTTTGCATGTTCTGAATCATTTGCTTCCTTTTCAAGTGTTACTTTCTCCTGATTTCAATTACCCTTCCTTTGTAATTACATGGACCGCTCCAGTGAACGTGAGTGCTCAGGAGTTGACAGACCGTCTAACAACAGGGCATGCTGGAGGCAAAATATACGTCCTTGGTGGTAGAAAAGGTGTATGCTTAATAGCACAGGAGAAATTGTTCAAGGATATTCAGACCCAAGCACTTTGTAGTGGGTTCACTGCCCAGGCTTGCACCAGGCTGGACTATGTGTAATTGCTCTCCTTGTCCCTGGGAGAGTTATAAACCATATGTACAAAGCTCACCTCCCTTCATTCCTGCTGAGTGATTGCCTCTGTGACAGCAGGAGTCAATGAAGCTTGATCTGATACCTATTTGAACTCAACGGGAGTCTTTTAAGTAAACTTGAAAGGGATTAGTTTAGCCCCCAAAAGGTGCAAGCAGCCTTGATGTGGGTAGGACAGGAAGGGAAGGTGGAGCAGCAAGTGACTGCCTGGTGCCTTATGGAAGAACTGCATTGTGACATCTGGGGCTGGAGATAAATCTGCAACAAATTGTTTTGTTCTGTGTTGTTTATCAAGAAAAACTGGACTACTTTGTTGTGATTTTCATCTTATTTCCAGCTAAAACCCTTGGGTTTGTTTGGGAATCTCGCAAAGTGGCACATCTTTGCGAAAGATTGAGCTTTATTTAAGAGAGGCAGCGGCTTAACTTCTGTTACATGTGAAGTTTCTACGGAATGCTAGGAGAAGGCTTCATTAGGTAGCTTCCCAAAAGTTAACATTATGTCCCTGCCCCCATGGCAACAGTTGAAACTAGATGCCCTTCAAGGTCCCTTCCAACCCAAACGAGTCTGTGATTTCTGATGCTGTTCCTTCACTTCTGTCCCTGTAAAAACCAGTTTCATTGAAATCCCGTTCAAAAGGTGTGCTAATAATGATGATGCCTATTATTAGCGCTTTGGGATATTAAAAAAGTATCTATTCAAAAGGTCCTAGACCTTATCCCAAAATAAAGGCAGAAGAGCTACTGCAGCAGTTACAGAAAAGGGAGACACCCAGTGAGGGCTTGCAGCTGACTGGTGTTTATTGTGGAAGAAGGGGTTTTCTTAGCCAATTAAGTACAAATTTCAAATTGAATCTTAAATTGAAATTCTAGGAGGCATGTGGGTGGGCACAGGCTGGGCAGAGGGTGTCAAAAAGCTTGTTTTAACAGCAGTTAAGTTCCTGCAATGAGTCATGAAGAAGGGGCCGTAATTGCTGCCATTGTGTTGTGTGCCTTGGTACAGCTACCTGTTGGTTACAGGGGAACACAACGTTATCACTTGCATTATTTTGGGTCTGTATGAGAGAGATTAAGCTGCTGGATTGAATGGCTGAGTGGTATCAGAGAATAAGAGCATAGGACTATTTTTTTTCCTCTTCATCTAGGAATTAAAGATATAAGTAATAACTTGTGAGATAAAGTGATTTTTTTCCTTTTTACCACCTATGTGCACAACTTTCCACTCCATCTGCATTTCCTTTGTTTCTGCTTGTTCTGTGCTCAGCCAGCAGGTAAAAGGAGAGGCACGGATGCTTGCTCTCTTCAAAGAGTCAAGGCTACTGCTTTGTTACCAGGGGCAGGGAAGCAAGAGGAAGGCAGTCTTCCCTTACATTTAATGGGGATCAGAAAGACATTAGTGCATACGAGCATGTCAGTGCTATTGCAGAGCAGATGAGTCTATCTAGTCAGCAATCACACTTACGTCCGCAGCGTTCAGCTGAAGTTACAAGGTACAGCCTCACTGCAGCAGTTATGGTGACTCCCATATCCTTTCACTCATCCACAGAAGCATCAGGTGCTGCTCCACTCAGCAGATTGCCTGCTGAAATACCCTTTTCTTTGCAGCCTAAGACGGGCAGAAAGAGCAGGAGAGAAAAGGGAACAAAGCAACAGAGAATTAAAATAGAATAGCCAGGTAACAGGTTTGGGTTTGTTACATTCCTCAGTGAAATAAGGAATGGTGATGAAGGCTGTTCCGCTCTGGAGTGGGTGAGACTCATTTTTATTTGACTTTTATTGAAGCTGCCTTAAGGGTGAAAAGATCAGCACAGTCTTAGACATCTGAACACAACAAAACAAGGGAGGAAGGGAAAACTACAGTTTCCCTGTCCCCACAGTAAATACCATAATGTGCTGGGTCTTTGACATGACCGACTATTTTTACCTAGGGACTGTTCATACTTTTATTGATATTCTTACTTTTGGATGCAGCAACAGAGGTAAGGGACTGCTTAAAATTTCCTTTGACTTTTCAAAGTGTTTCTGCCACCCAAAGGTGTTCACGGGAAGGAAACTGCAACCTGGATGTCATGGTTCAGACCTCTAAAGGTAGCTGGCAGCTGCAGGAAGCAATGGCAGGTAACACCCAGGCCTCTTAGAAATGGCCCTGTATCTCAAGAGCTTTCTGAAAGCTAAAATACTCCCTTCAGTATTTAATATGAACAGATTAGATACAAGCAAGTCTACCTCCATGTGCAAATCTGGAAGTAAAAGTCTGATGTATCTTAACATGCTTCCATCTTTCTCCATCTTTCAACACCCGAAGGTTCATTTACAGACAGAGTGCTATACCTGCAAAGGAATCAAATGATGTATCAGAAGAGGGGAAGTAAATTACTGTAGTGACAGGACAAGGGGTAATGGGTTAAAACTTAAACAGGGGAAGTTTAGATTGGATATAAGGAGGAAATTCTTTCTTGTTAGGGTGGTGAGGCACTGGAATGGGTTGCCCAGGGAGGTTGTGAATGCTCCATCCCTGGCAGTGCTCAAGACCAGGTTGGACAGAGCCTTGGGTGAGATGGTTTAGTGTGAGGTGTCCCTGCCATGGCAGGGGGCTTGGAACTTGATGATCTTAAGGTCCTTTCCAACCTGAACTATTCTATGATGGTATGATTCTAATATTTCCCTTATTTTAGGAAATATCAAGTTATGGCATGAGTGAAATCTCAGGTAGCATCAGCTCCGTAAATAATGGAGTTTAATTCTCTATTGATGTGATGGGAAGGGAAAGCGACTTCCAGGATTTTCTGAGAGCAAAAGATCACTTCTCATTTGGGACTCAGGGAGAGGGCTGTTGCCTCAGGAAAGGGTCAGTGGTCTGCAAAACTTTGGCTCACTCATGGATTTCAGAAGAACCCAGCACTTCAGCTCCATTGCTGAATGACTAGGACAAAAGCTTAACAGCAAACTCTGTCTCTGCCACAGAGAAACTGCTGGCATCAAACCTTATTCCTTCTCTTATCACCTGTATCCAAGCAGAGGGTTCATTTTACAAGCACCAAATAATGAAAGCATTTAGAGCTGTACCTACACCTTAGTTTCTAGTAAAGACTCTCCTGCCACACAGGTTTGTGCTTTCCTCAGAGCAGTTGGCTCTGCCCTGACTCGGTCCTATCCTGAGGAGTTTCCAGCTTCACCTGACCCTGGAAACAGAAAATAGGCTACAAGAAAGATGTGGTTGTTCTTCCTGGGCTGCCACTGATTCCTGCTGCTCAGTTCTGCCCTTCTGTGCCATTTCAGCCTTATTCTTTAGCTTTCTCTGCCTTTTTGCAGTTGTCATTCTTCAAAATCAAGGCAGGATTGAACTAAAACCTTGAGCTAACAGTGGAGTGCCAGCCCAGCATACATTTTCCTCCCAATTAGACTGGATGAAAAGCTCAGTGAGAATATTCGCTGGCTCTGTATCTCTTGTATTTACACCACGAAATCTCTGTGCAGGTCTTCACCCCACGAATTGCCTTGGCTTCTGCTCACCTTTGCTCAAACATCAGAAGCTCATGAAATGCAAAGTCAGATAGCTTTGAAGGCTACACCAGGTGGAATATTTGTTCTTCAACTGGAAAATAAAGCTTCTTATAATCAGGGTTCAGATGCAGGTGTTTGCTAGATGACATTCTCTTTGCTGTGCACACTGTGTTCTCTGCTCCTAGGACCTGGGAGATCAGAAAGCTTGCTGACTGGACAACTCATAGAAAGCTGCTTAAAACAAATCAGAATTAGGGTAAAAAGTGGCTTTACTAAAAGCTTCTAAACTTACTGTGTCGTACAGCATTACCAATAAAAGCAAAATAGAAAACAGACAAGGACCAGGCTGGATGGGGCTTGGAGTAACCTGGTCTAGCGGAAGGTGTCCCTGCCCAAGGCAGGGGATTGGAACTGGATGAGCTTTAATGTCCTTTCCAACCCAATCCATTCTATGAAGAGCATCTTCATCACAGCGAAACTGCATTCCTTTCTGGAAAGAAAAACTTTCCCTACAAAATGGGTGCACCTATTTGCACACATTTGCACCTATTTGTAGAACATCCAGTATGTGTACTAGGAGCATCTACTCTCTCCTTTGCCTTCCTGCCCTGAGGCTGGGTCTTCCAGAGCAATAGGAACAACTGGGCAGCAAATGTACCTCCTTGCTGGCAAGTGTGCAGTGCACCTGCACGTATTCTCATGCAGACTCTGAGATAGACTGGCATAATACAATAAAAATAACCCTGAGAGCTGCCAAAAGACTTTTTATTTTCATTTTGGAAGGCTTTGCCCCAGCAAATCAGTTCACCGTGTACCAAAGATAATTAGGGCATCTTATTTAAAACTTATGATCTAATTAGTGGTTTTAATGGTAGTTAATTACACAGAGAGCAACAAAGCAGTTCTATTTCCTACAAGGCTTCTTCTAAGTCAAGGTGCAGGTACTTATCTAGGGCCGTAAAGGAGAGTGGCTACTACACTTAACATCTAATTACACAAAATTGTCCACAGTAATTATGAGCAATGTGATTTTATTTATCTGGCTTAATTACTGGAGCTATGCAGAGTCTCTGATCTGGCACGGTGACAGGGAGGACAGAGGGAAGACAAAGTGCTGTCCCCTGCGTGAACGCTGTGGTGGAGCTGCACCAAGACCGAGCCTGGTCATAGACCAGCAGTGCCCCTGAGGACCCGTGAACACTCTGATCTCAGAGCCTCATAGAAGCCATGCATGTGCATGGTATGGACACGGGAGAGCAGTTACAGAGGCCCACAGAATACCCAAGATGAATGCCTCATACCATAAGGAGCCCACTGTTAACAATGGGTATAAAAAGGAAAATTAATCTTTTTATTCAGTAGAATGGGTGCTCCATCCCCAGCACCAGCACCTGAAATCTTTCTCAGACACCATCCACTGGTGCAGAAACTTTCAGGACCCCTTGAAACAGTCAGCATCTTGTAAAGAACCACTTTTCACTCTCAGGGAGAAGCATAAGGAGTTCCTTGTCCGACTCTAGATTCTTCCTGCTCATCTCCATAGCTATTAACATTTGCATGCATGGACATAAACACAGGTGAAACTTAAGCCTTATAAGTACCTGTCATAAAAATAATCTGCTCTATATCTGGATCAACCTCTATTATTTGCAGATCCCAGTAGAATGAATAACTATAGTCTGTTAGTCCTTAAATCATTACAAATAGTAATAGGTCATGGGGAGTAAGGGTGAAACGTGGATTTTTTGTCTTGTCCTTTTACATCATTGGACCATGTGGACACGTGTTAAAGACGTGGTAGTGCTGTCATCAGGAGAGACCAAAGTCCATTGAGCCCATTAAACTTCTTGGGACAATAATGCTTAAACAGGAGTAGAAGAGATTCTTCAATTAATATTAGTGTCTTCTGTTGTTGCCCAGTCTCTATCCTCTCTTAATTAATTATCCCCTGATGAGAGGAGTACCTTTGAGTTTTAAAGAGATACATCATTTACATGCCAGAAAAATAGCTGGCCTTATGCCCACAGCCTTGCAAGGCAGAATTTTCAAATACTTCTACTTTACGCAATTGCAGGCAGTGGCATGTATAGCTCTGCTGCTCAATTCATACCCCCAGGGCATTTCCATGTTCTAACAAATCACTTCTTCAGTGGCTCACTAAGATTTGGAATTAGTAGTAAATACATTTTGACCTTATTTTTCTCCTGATAATTGCTCTATTTATGGAGAAGTCACTGATTGTCATGCTAATTTCTTCCGTTCAAGGATTAAACCGCCTCAATCAGAAAGAGAATGTGGTATACCCCATTAAGTAAAGCTGGAAAAGGAAGCTGTCTCCTTTAAGAGTGGATTTGTTCTTGTTCCCTTTTTTTGTAATGAGAGCTAGAAATAGCACTCATTGGTAAAGAAAACAATGATAACTTTTGTTGACAAGTTAGGTCATTCTCCTCCTTTAGATGTGAGTTAGCTGTATGTTATACCTTTGTTTTCTATAACGTATTTGAACACCTGCTTAGGGCAGAATAGCCCATTATAATAAGATGGTTTATTGTCTTCACATTACCTATCAAGATATCTGTAGCCAGATTTAAAACCAAACTGTAAGTCTGACTCCTCGGTATTCAGGACCAGAGTTCAGATCTGGGCTAGGGCAAAACTTTTTCTTCTTTCTTTAAGAACTCCAACCACCAATGCTACTTTATTTTCTTTGCTCCATCCCTGAGCTCATACAGCCACACTCATTTTGAGATGCCTGAGCAAGGAGTTCTCAAAGCCCCTGACCTTGCTCAGCACACAGAGCACATTTGCAGTCCTTTCCTTTTAATCACGCAGCCCCATGAGTGCACCCTATACTTTGAGTCGCCTTTGCCCTCAGCACAGTGAATCACACAGCAGGCCAGTGGCCACTGGCTGGGAGGTCCATCTCTGTCGGTGACAGCCTGGTGACCACAGCTTCTAGTTCCCATTGACACAGCAGCCTGGCCAGTTGTAAATCTGGGAGGTTTTGTTCCAAAAGCAATCAACCGACCCACAATGCGAAGAGTGATGGAGGGACCTTGATCTCACCAGGGTTAGTCGCCACCAGCATCGCTGGGAGGTTGCTCAGGCTTGAGTCACAGCAGGGTTTGTGGTTCAGTACCACAAGGTAATTAACAGTAAGTGAGTGAACATTCCCAGCCTTTGCTCAGGATTGGGGCTGTTTATCAATGTGGCAGGCTGTTGGCAGAGTCAAGAAATCTAAATTTAACAGGTGACTGCTTTCCCTATGCCTGGCTGCAGCCCATGGATCTTCGGGATACGGTGTCCCAGCTGGGCAGGAGGAGTGATGGAATGAATGGGGCCAGCTCCAGAGTTCAAGGCAAGGGAGGCCTTTTTTAAACCACAGCTGCTTAATGACTTTTTCAATTCATTTCAGCAGCGCTGCTTTTTGATCACTGATTCCATCCCAGCCTTTGTGCAGATAAATGGGCATAGGAAAATTATGGGAACGAAAGAGGGGAAAAAAAAAAACAAAAAAACACAACTCAAACTCAACACCAATCATAATGCAGTGACATTTGTCCAGGTATTTAATGCTGAACTGGAAAAAAGAGAGAGAAATGGCAATTTCTGCCCTTGCTCAACCCATGCCATGGAGGCAAGTGCTTATGTACTCCCTTGCTTTCAAGCCCCAGTTCGTCCGTGGTCATTCACCTGCTCCTTGGTTTGGAACCAGCTGCAGAAAGCAGCTGTCATCCTCTGTTACTCTGCCAGCCCGATTCTTGAGGCAGCCATCAAAGTCTGGCACTGATTGAAGGCAATTCAATTAGCTGTGACGGTCAAACAGAAACCGAGGGTCAATTGAAATCTCTTTTTTGCTCCTTCCCCATTTCATCTTGAAGCCTGGAGATGCACAAGTTCAGCCCCATCTTGGGAAGTTTATGTACGGTAAGGATGGGAGGATTCTACCTACACAGCTTACTACAGTGAGGAGGAAAAGGACAAAAGGTCAATACACACCAGGGAGAGGGGTGTATTTTTCCCTGGTCCAGCTCAGCTCTTGTTCTGCTCCTTAAGATGCAACTTGGAGCTTGGGAAGTGGTGCCTTGTTGGGCGGTTTGTGATGTGCTTTTGGCTAAATCCGATAGTAATAATGAAACCTCCCTCAGCTTTTCCGCTGCCATCTGCTCTGGGCCAACCACAGTGGCTATTTCAGGCTTTTATCAGACCTGTGGGCTTATTCCCAGCACACCCAGAGGAAGGAGGGAAGGTGAGAGGAGGGGAGAGGAAAACGGGAGGTAGAAAGGAAGAGCTGGGATGTCTTGCCAGGCAGAGCTGCTTTCACAGCCCCCTCTTTGCAGCCTCCTCCACAGCTCCCTGCTAGCGTGCAAATAGTTGTAAAAATAAAGGTCAAACAGATAATCTTGATAAATATTTAATAGTTACTGGGTTTACGTCTCCCTTATTGTTACAGATTGAATGCCTAACACTCGTGACATCTGGAAGGGAGCACATACAACCTTGCCTGGTGAGGGGCGAGTAGGCGCCTGGGTATGGAGTGGATAGCCTCTATGGAGCTACTGACACCAGCCTGGCCACCTCCATCAGACCTGCAGAGCTGGGTGCTTGCTCAGGAACAACTTCTTCCACCAGCAGCACAGACCCATGTTTCCTGATTCAGTGATGCCTCACTGCGGTTCAGTAAGTGGCAGAACTCAGGGTTCCCTCATCGCTCTTGGAGTTAGTTGTCATTAAGAATAGTCTGCATGCAGGTAAATGGGCTGTGACCATCATTAGTGGCTTTGGGGTGACTGTGGGTCTTCATTCACTACAGGTAGTCTTTGGCTCAATGAATTTATCACAGGACTGGAGAATGATTTCTGTCCCAGTAGGTTCTTGCTGGGCTATTTCCAGGCTGAAGCAAGTCATAGGGAGATTAAATGAGACTTGTGATGATAACGCTGTTGACCTCAGAGTCCTATCAAGCAGCCAAGTAGTTATGGCAGAGCAAACGCAGGCTGTGCTTTTAAGGGATTGCTTTGCAATTAAGTGAAGTGTATGTTTCCTTGGAATAGCTGGTAAGAAATCATCCATCTTGCACAGTGATGAATACTTAATATATTGTGGGAATTTTTCAGTTGTCCATGCATTAATTCATTGTGATCAATAGGAAACTCAGAGTGCTCTGAGAAAGAGGAACACGGTTTAGACACTCCACTCCGTAAGACTGTGCAGCACAAAGTCTTGATATCATTTTCACTTAATGAGATCCTGTATGGAGCATGACACCAGGCTTTGGAAATAGCTGGCAGCAATGGATCTCCATAGGGAAGAACTAATGACCCTAGGTAACAAATGAATCAATGAGACAAAAGAAAGAGAATCCAGCTCCACACTCACTGCTTTGCATGGCCTGAGTCTTTGTACAGCAGATGAGAAATGCCAAGGCAGCAGCCTGGCTATACATCACAAACACTTCTGCACTGGAGCATTTGGTCCTACTTTAGGCAGGATAGACCAGTGTCATGGTTCAACCCCAGAGAGCAACTCGGCCAATTGCTCATTCCCTCCTGATGGGGTGGGGGAGAGAATAAGGAAGGGAAAAGTGAGAAAATTCATAGGCTGAGATAAAGACATTTTAACAGGTAAAGCAAAAGTTATGCATGCAAGCAAAGCAAACCAAGGAATCCATTCACACTTCCCATGGGCAGTCAGGTGCTCAGCATCCCCAGGACACCAGGGCTCCATCACATGCAAGGGTGACTTGGAAAAAGACAAACACCATCCCTCCCAACATCCTCCTTCTTCCCCAGCTCTATACGCTGAGCACGATTCCATATGGTCTGGGATACCCCTTGGGTCAGTCGGGATCAGCTGTCCCTGCTGCGTCCCCCCCAACCCCTTGTGCCCCCCCAGCTGCCTGATGGGATGTGAGGAGCAGAGCAGCGCTGTGTGAATGGCTGCGCAAGCGCTGCTCAGCAGGAGCCCAACAGCCCGGGGCTGGCAACGCTGATTCCAGTAGGAACCAAAACATCCTGGGATTGGCACCAGTTTCCAGCACCAACCAAAACATAGCCCCACACTGGATACTACGGAAGAAATTAACTCTATCCCAGCCAAACTCATCAGGGTCAGTTTAGATCCACGTTTCAGCACCATGAAGACCTTTCAGGATGCTGGTTTTGTGCTAAGTAGAAAGTGGGCTTGAACAAATAACTTTCTTGTATTCTTTCAGCTGGAACATGAGGGTTTTTACTCTTTTCCTTTCAACCTGTGCCTCTAAAAATCCAGCTACACTCCAAGCTGTGCATGCCTCCCTCCTCTCCCCAACCCAATCCTCATCTCATTCACATTGCAAGGAGCACGTCAGTAACATTTGACAGTGATTTCTTTCCCTCTCCACTGCAATAGTTATTATTTTGTTCTTCTGTTGAAACTTTGCCACCCTGTTTTACAGGCTACAGAAAACCAGGTTCAGATGGAATTCAGAACTAACTCTACCTATGAATTAAGATGTGCCAGCACTGGGGTAGTGTATCATGCTCCTCAGCAGTCTGACACAAGTACGATGAGCATCAATGGCAGTGAGAACTCACTCAAATGCTGTTTCAAGAAGACTGATGGTTTTGACATCAATAGGAAAGAGCGTTCCGTCAGTAGTTCCAACAGACTGCAAGGAAGGCACCCGTTAGTGCTGTAAACTTGCATTGCTCCTGAAAAGCAGCATGTTCCCTGTTCAACAGCTAATGAACTAACATGCTATCAAGGCAGTGACTTCAGGGTGGTAGAAGATGCTGTAGCCTTCAAAGTAGTGTAAAGCAGTAAAACCTGGATTGTCTGGAGCTGATGTATGAAATTAGGACTAATACAGTATTATGTTGAGGGAAGAGGACAGGATCTCTTTGCCTGTTTGCAAACATGCCTCTATATCCACCTTTTTAACTGTCACTCCTGATGGGATATCACTGGCCCCTTCACTTGTCAGCCGGTGTTTGCTCTAAGTGGATGGCCAGAAACTTTACGATTGGAAGAAAGTCAATCAAATATTGAGGTTACCTTAAAAAGAAAGGAAGGAGAAAAGCCCTTTTGCTTTGAACCTTTGTATAAATAGTCACTGCAGTGCTGGTGGTATTTTTACTTTCTTGGAATATTCCTGAAACAAAGGCAAAACCTATCCCTCAATAAGTGCTCACAAAATAACAGTAAAATAGGTCAGAAACATGACTGGAACAAATGTGTTTGAATAAAAGAAAGCCAAGCAAACACTGCAGGTAGTAGAACTGTGCAAACACAGCAAATAACAGAAAGCTTCCCCTCAGGAGAAGAACACTATGCAGAAATCTTGATGCTTTGGTTCACCCCGTGCAGGACCCCACAGAGAATGAAAATGGTTGTGTCCTACCATTATATACCTTTTAACTCCCGAGGGAGCCAGTTACCATGGATTTGTATGCAGGCTGTAAGGGACATGTGGAGCTCCACCACCTCAGTGGTGACACGACTTGTACAAGTTAGAGCAGCCTCTTGGCAGCTCTGAATTAGGCTGTAATAAGGATTTCACCAAAGGGCCGGGCATGGTTGAAATGTGTTATGTGATACTGGGGCTACAGTGTCACCATCTGCTGAAAACCTAGGAAATCCCAGGTACTATCTCAAAACTTTTAATAGGTGCCTAGCTTCTGTTCCCATTGCTGTTTCAGGCTTCAAAGGGCATATCCCAGGTAGATCTCCCACTGCAGGTGATCCCACAGTCTTTAAAGCAGCATGGTTTTGTATTCTCTACTGAGAACCTAACAACTTCACCTGTCCGTGCATTCAGGATTGCTTTTTTTTTGTCCCAATGGAGGTATCACAGGATCCCAGACTGGTTTGTTTTGGAAGGGACCTTAAAACTCATCCAGCTCCAACCCCTGCCACGGGCAGGGACACCTTCCACTAGAGCAGCTTGCTCCAAGCCCCTGCGTCCAACCTGGCCTTGAACACTGCCAGGGATGGGGCAGCCACAGCTTCTCTGGGCAGCCTGTTCCATCATCTTCCCTTCCCGTACCACATCCTCCCTGCTGGTCCTATTCAGGAGTTTTGAAGGGTAAATCATCACACTGCTCTATGTGTGCCCCTCGCAATTCTACATTGCCTGCAGGTATTAAAAAAACCCTTTCCACATGATATTTCTTTCTCCTTTTGTCCCCATGGCTTCCTTGGTGGATGGCATCATGCAGCAGCTGCCTGCCCTGCCTGAAGGGAGGAGAACAGCTGAGAGGCTCACACTGAATCCTTGTCCGCAACTCCTTCCGAGCTTGCTGGCTGTCGCTTATTGAATTAGGATAAATTGGAACTTTCATAAAGGGTGATATAAATCATTATCTCAAGTTAGCAGATGCAGACTCACCAGGATAGAGCTCTGTTAATAACTCCTTCGGATTAGGGCTGATTGGTACAATTTGAAACTTGTTTCTCTCAGCTTGATCAGTCTAGTTGCAACTGTGGCAATTATCCCATTTCACTTTCAATGGCTCAGCACAGAGGAGCTGCTGCATCCAATCTATCCCTCCTTAATGAATCCAGTGTGATATGCTCAGTCCCATGGACAAATATACCCTGTCACACCCCTACTCCAAAATGAGTATTATAAAAACTAAATCCTGTGTCCAAATGATACATAGGAATGTGTCTTTTAGGGAGTGAGATGCTAAGTGTCCGTGTTAAACATCATTTAGGTATTTGGCTGCTGAAAAGCCTCTCTTCATTCTTACAGCATCATTTGCACTTTTTGGCAGTCTTCCTGCCTGGGAAATTAGATTAAAACCAGGGTTTTGTCCAAGCACTGAAGCTGCTTGAATAGATTCTGATGAATGTGTTACATGCTGAATTTGTGGGGTTTTGTTAAATAACTTCTCTGGTGATATTTTTCTTCTTTTTTCCCCAGGAGGAGTCATTAATAAATGATTTAATGAGTGAACACAGAATTCCCAGGATAATATATTTGACAAGTATTTTCTTTCACTCCTCTCTTTGACTCCACCACCAAGTCTGTGTCTCAGTTTAAGAGACCCTTGAACAACACAACTTTGACAATAGTTTTTAATTCATCTCTGCTTAGAAAGACACTTAAACAAGTGTTTGCTTTAAGTCCATGCTCACAACTGACCTCAGATATTTGCTGGACCATGGGCTTTAGAAATAAAGTTGACCTTATGCTTGAATCGTTGCAGCAGTGGTTTACTTGCAGTTGCCAGCTTTGCTGTTGACTCTTTATGACCTTTCCAGTAGCACATACCTATTAGAAGCACAAGCTGCAGATGATTTCCATGTTTCCTGTGATTAGGAGCTGCACAAATGTCTTTGAACCATCCCCAGGGTCCCTCAGCTCTCAAGCTATAAAATGAGCATTCCCTTTCCTACCAACCATTGTCTTATGTTTCTGGTTGTAAATTCTTTAAGCCAAGACTGTTGCTCACTTCTTGTTCGTACAGCACCTCATCCCGTGTTTTATGAAGCCAATAAAATGTTAGAGATTAAAATACACGGACTGATTTGTCTCCCACTTACAGCACCAAAGCTGTACATCTAAAGGAACATTGCTGATGCCCATGGAAACATGCCAGTGAAAGCAGCAGCTTGATCCCACCCAAGCTTTGATTTCTAACAGTGGGAATACAAGAGCTTTCCCATTTTGAATTCAGATCCAATGCACATCTGTTCCTAGGAATTGTGTGAGCGTCCAGTGTGGATAAAGGATGGTGTCCCAAAGTTTCAGAGGAGCAACCACTCCCTTCTCCCTGCTCTTGCCAGCTGCCTCCTGCTCAGCTTTGAGTGCTCAGCCTCTTGCAGGGGCTTGGACAGCTCTGAATCACGCTGCTTACAATATGCTTCTGCTAAAAATAATAGTAGTAATTAATGCTCTTAGTTTTAGTGCTGCCATCTGCCTTGGTGCCAGCCACAGTGGCTATTTTCCTCTGTGTGCCCCAAAGAGAGAAGGAGGAGGAAGGAAAGGACAGAGGCAGCCACTTGTGCCTTTTCCCAGCACCTCTGCTTTGGCTGGCAGTGATTTGTCTGCCGTAGGGGCAGCAAGAGGCACTGAACGTCCTCTGAGCTAGGAGTAATAGAGCTCAGAAAGACATGCATGGAAGGAAAATGGTCACATCCAAAGGTAGAAATTCTCCTGAAGGGTATAGTTGTGCAACTAAATAGCAAAACATTTACAGGAAAGGGGGTTTTACCATAATGTGGGGTGGTACCTACCTATAGACTACATGAGATGATGAGGAGAGGAGGAAGTTTGCGTTAACTCAGCTACTGGGATGGGATGGTGAGAGGCAAGTGCAAGAAGTCCCTTTCTTCTCTTTATCTCTGGAAAGTGGTTGTCTTGCCTGGGCCATGCAGATGTCGGGAGCACACAGGTAAGTTGGGAATTGAACAAAAGGAAGTGGCAGAGTGTTTAACAAACAGCATCACAAAAGGCATCTGTCACAGAGCATCACCTTCTGTTCCTCCAGGCTCCCGCCAGAGCCTTTTCATTTGTCTTGCCTCCTTCCCCTGATTATAGGATTTACTTACTCTCCCCAGTGAAGAACAAAAAGGCCACTTCAGGTCTGCAGGGAGAAGAAAGTGTTGACAGAGGAAAAAGCACTCACCTGCATGCAGACAGCAACTGCAGCACTAGAAGTAATTTTTATCCATGGTATGTGGGGAATGGAGATGGCAAAACAGTGTGGAAGGCAACCAGGACCACTTTAGTTCTCAAGATAGGGAACTTTTAATGGCTGTACAAAACCTCTTCTCCCTGATCCCTGCTTAGCACACTGGCAAGGCCTTTTTATTCTATCAGAGAAGAGCTATGGCGCGTCAGCCAGCCACATCTCTCCTTCACAGTGAATGGTACTTCAGAAGGCAACCTGTTGGTCTTCATCCCATGTGCCACGAGTGGCTCCAAGAAGCAGGGAGAAAACAGTTGTTGAGAGTTAGGGAAATAACGTGAGGAGCTGCAGCAGCCTGGATTTTGATACAGCTGGCCTTGGAGGGATGTTTTTGATAATCCAAAGCTTGCACTGCTCCCCCAGGCTCCAACCTTCTACAGCCCGAGGCACCATGTAGCCGAGCTCAGCCTGTTCAGATCTGTTCCCTCCACAGGCCAGAAGCTTCACATTTCATGTATTAAGGGTAATGATCTTACAAATAGTTTGTGTACATAGGGTTATATTCCTTACTTTTCTCCTTAGGTCTAACCCTGATGTCTTAAATAGGAACACATCTCCAGTTCCCTTCTTCCTCCCTGAAAGGTGCTGAAGGGATTTAACGTGAGAGATTCAGCCCAAAGCCATTTCATGCAGCCCAGCAGTCATTTCCAGCCAGGCTCTGGGGTGACTTACATGGAGGACCTAATAGATCTGTAGCTCTTTCATCAGTCCTCTTTGGTACGTACAGGAAGGTACATCCTTCAATTGCATTAAATCTCAGCCCAGCCCTACCTGTGAGCCAAAACGGAGCAGCTCTGATATAAATGCAGAAAATCATCTTAGCAAGACATGAGGTCCCTGCTAAGGCTGCTCCCTTCTGCACTTCCCTTTAATCCCAATATATGAGACTGCTGAGAGTTTTCCCTTTTTTTGTCAGGAAAATACACAGGTTTTCAGGGTGACACAGTAACATTCATGGTCCACCAGTCCTGGTACCAGACGGTAGATTCATGCCTTGTTTTGGGGGGCTTTTTGGATTGCTTCTGTGTGTTTTGCAAGGGTGCCTCTGCCAGAAGCAGAGCAGATGGTTATAACTCAAAAGGGGTTTGAGCTTAACAGGCAGCCCCACTATGGAAAGGTTGTGGAGAACATGATGAGTATTCATGTGAGAAGAGAACCCAGAAGGTTAATATTGACTATTCATTATTCACTTATAATATTTGCCATGCAATCTGGGACTGAGACGAATTCCCATGACAGAGGTGACCAGCCACACTGTTTGACTAAAAACCATGATGTTACCATAGACCAGCACTGAGCCAGTTTCAGCAAAATAAAGGAGAGAAAATTATTCACCAACTTCTTTGCCAAAGTAAAAAAATAAAAGATAAATGTCTGTATAAAAATCTGGATCAGATCATAAATTTCTGCTTTTTAATCAAAAAAGGCAGGAAAGTTGTAAGAAACATCAATTGTGATCAATACTTCAAGCTGGAGAAATGACATTATCATGAGTGTTGCGTGGAATTGAACAGACATCGCCTGGCACTTGCTGTCGTAGCTTGGCAGCTCCCCAGATAGGTGGCCACTTATCATGAAAGGTAGGAAAGATGGTTCTGTTTCAAAGTTTTCTCTTGTTTTTTTTCCACTTTGAAAAATTAAATGATGAAATTTTGCTGTGAAAATGATTTCCAGACAAAGATTTAAAACCAGACACCCTGTGTTATTTAGAAAAGAGAGAAAATATAAAGCTGCTCCATCTCAACTTGGAATTAATAACTTTTCATTTATAGATACTATTTACAGTGGCTTTTACAAGCTGCTTCTATAGTGCAGAAGAATATGATTTTCTCATTTAAATAGTGAGCGTGATGTCAGTATTCAAGGCCAGGGTGGACAGAGCCTTGGGAGACATGGTCTAGTGTGAGGTATCCCTGTCCATGGCAGGGGGATTGGAACTGGGTGACCTTATGGTGCTTTTCAACCCAAACCATTCTGTGATTCTATGATCCAGATGAAATACAACTCAGAGCAGGTAGTTAGGAGACCCAAAACTTCTCATAACATAACTGATTCAGAATGAAGAGATAAAGCATGAAAAAGCACACAAGTATTGTGGCAGTACAATCGTGAAGGAAGCATGTCAACGAGCAGCGTCTTCAAGAATGCAGTGAACTTGCAAAGAAAGCACTTATTTCTGGAAGGTAAAGGATCCCATAGGAGAAGGATATTAGGACACCTCCAGGGTGAGACAAGGTCATTTTGGGTCCCAGAACATCATGGGCTGCAGGCTGTAGGAGTGTAAGAACAACCATCACAGCCTAGAAGGAAGGCCCAGCTAAGGATCCTCAGTCAGATGATGGCTAAGGGAAGCATGTGGCTGTAAAGGATGTGTGAGGACATGTCACTCAAATAGAGTTACCAGTTTAGTTCCCACTGTCACAGCATATTCTATAGCTTCTGTTTTGAACCCAAGAGATCTTAGCAAAACCCTAAGAAAACATAATCACAAAAGTCGATCTGACATCAGACCTTCTGCTCCTCAGAGCAAACAAAAGGGGAGAGGTTTCTATTTTGCTGGTAAAGATGTATTTTCCTACTGTCTAGCATAAGAAGTAATTAAACAAGGATCATGTAGCTGCTCTGCAGGACCCATGTCTTCAGACCTCACATTCCTTGGAGCTATGGCACTTCCCAGATGTCGCTGCTTCCCCAGCCTTATTATGCTGCATTATTATACAGCCTTCATCACACAAACAAAAATCAAAGGTATTTCATATAACTGATCCTATATTACAACTGATTGGTCCCTGCAGTGTCCATCTGTACTTAGAACCAAACGCTGAAGTTCACAGCAATCTTGAACTAGCCCAAATTCCCACCTTTAAACCCAGCTTCCGCTCCCCCTGCCTTTGCCTGGGCCCTGGAAAACAAACAGAAGTGTAAACAAACATAACAACCTCCAAAGGATTTCAACAGCAAAATAACTAAAGCAATTCTCCTAGGGGCTGGTAAATAGCAGGCGAGCTATTGGAGCCCAGAGGGGGAAAAGTTCAGCTCAAACTAGTTCCAGCAGCTCAAGATGCGGCGTGACAAAGCCCAGGCTGCTCCTGCTCCTGCTCCTGCTCCTGCACGGCATTGCCATTTTCCCACAGAATGACAGTTTTCAATTACTGGACTGTAGCTAAGAGCAAATTGTGCACTGCAGCAGCTGGGGTTCTCTCTCCTGATTCTCAGACGTGGCTGGGTAAAAGGTACAGGGACAATGAAAATGGCTTTCTCTGCACAGCGAACTGAACAAGGACAAGTCCAGAGGCTTGCAGGGGGAAGAGAAAGTGAACAGGAGCAGCAAATAGGGAAGGGGGGTGGATGCTGGCTTCATTCACCCCACTCTCTTCCCCCAGGAGAGAGACTTCAGCTGTACATGCTACAAGAGCCAGACTGTCAACTTGTCTGCCTAAGCTTTAAACATGATTTAGGGGGATTTTCCCCCAAAATAACTAATTCTCTAAATAGTCTGAGATCTGAATCATGTTATCTTCATTCTTACACAGGTAATAAATTTCCTCTTTCCCCCATTAGAGTCTCTCATTAGTCCAAATCCTGGATTTCTGGCTTTAAGGATGTACTTGAACTGAAATACATTCATGAAGGTCAATCCTCTTTGAATAACCCAAGCAGGAGAAGGAGACAAATCCAGGCTTAGTGGGGTACTAGAGGTGTTGCATCAGGTGCTGTTGAACTGAAGTGTGGAATAACTTGGGGGAAGTTATCCTAATAACAGAGAGACTCGACAGCCTTTTCCTCTCTGTTCTATGCAAGGCAATTTCATCTGAAGAGAAACACACTGAAGTCTGGTGCAGCCTTTTTCCTGTTTCCTCTGGGGAATTTGGGGTCTGTAACCAGCTGAAATCACGTAATTATTTAGGTTGGAAAAGACTCTTGAGATCATGGAAATCACACAGCATGAACTAACAGGGCTGGGGGAGCAGCAGGCTGGCAGCACCCCAAGCTTGTCTATAGCTGCCTGGGCATTGTCCACAACGTGGGTTTAATGAAATCATTCCTGCTGGGCACCTCGGGATCAGTCATTTTGATCCATTTGTTTTCTTTGCAGCAAATTAATATTTTAACATGACTGCATTATTTTTCCTGCAGAAACTTTCACCCTATGAAAGGGAACTCCCCTGCTCAGGGCTGCCGTGATTGCAGCTGTTGGAGAAGACAGCAAGTTCCACTGCAGGGCTCAGCCACAGGTTGCTCTGTGCTTCTCTGTCACCCCTTTCTTTCATCCCCATCAGCATAAGCGACATGGCTTGATAAAACAGAATGTTGCAAGTGCTCTGCTGTTCCAGGTACTATGAGGAGATCCCATTCTTGGCTGAAGTGCCACCCTTCATTGCCATCCTCCAGTGTGCACCTTCATGCTTCAGACAGCAACCGCCTGCACTCAGCCCCCTGATGCAGCACAGGAGGGCTGAAGGCTCAGCTTGGGAGTCTGTCATGTCCTTGCATGCAGTGAGCCCAGCTAATGCTCCTGTCTAAACAATATTAAACTGCTCTGACAAAGCTGGAGAACCTGGAGAGATTTCCAGTCACATATGACAACATCTAGCAGTGCATTGCTGCTGAACGGGAAAGAGGGAAGCAGAGGGTAGGGCTAGATGGGTACACTCAGTGGTGACATGCTGTTTTTAGCCATAATTATGTAAATTACATAATTCATCTTGAAATATTGAGGGTTTTTTCCTGTATTTACTGCAATTACGTCAATTGACCTATTTATGTTATCTGACGTGCTTATCATTAAAATGGGACAATATATCCCATTAGATCCTCTTACTACACTGAATGGAATGATGATTAATTATATCATAAAAAGGAGCTGTGCTACGCATCTCCGAGCATGGGATTTGAAGCTTAAAATAAAACAACAACCTCCCATCATAATTTGCTGCCTTCAAACTTCATCTCACCCAGTTCAGGTTTCTCCACATGGCTCAGGGTTCTCCACATGGGATTATTCCAGTTCACATTTGTATCAATAAAATACTTAGAAAGCCAAACATACTTTATTTTTTATAGGACCTATTGCTTTATGCAGAGGCAATGTGCCTACAGAAAAATCTAACAAACTTGGCTCATGTATGTGACTTCATTACTATGAGTATCTGCTTTCAGAGTGGAGGAAAGAGAGTTTTCCCAACTACATTGGTTATAACTTCTTGGACTCTAACATCTGCTTTTCTCATGTGTATGAGATCTCAAAGCAAGGAGAGTCCTGGATCTATGGGATAGCTGGGGACAGTCTTCTTTAATTTAACACAAGCTGAACACAAGCCTTATTCTCTCAACTGGTGCCAGCGACTCCCTGATAGTATTATTGATGAGGCTGGCACACAAGAAAAAGATGGATCAGCCAGCACCATAACAAGAAACACAAGAGGGAATAGCAATCAGTGCTGACCAAATGGAAAATGGCAAAACAAGAAGGGGCAGAACAGTGTGTGTCCAGGATCCTTGAACAGAGACCCAAGACTAAAGTGAAGTCAGAACTGAAAGTGGAGGAGCAAAGCAGGAATAAGGTACTCTAAAGTCTCACTTTAGGTGAGCATCTCAGCCTGGGACTAAGTGAAGTCAGCTCCAGGTGTTCACAACACACCCTCCAACAAAACATTTTACATAGAGCAGGGAACTGCATCTAAACTGCTTTTCAAAATCCTTGTTCTGAGTTTCTTCCACCAATTCCTCTTCCCAGGGACTGGACCATCATCTAAGTTGCTGTAGTGATGGTAGCCTTCCTTGCACGACAAACTAACAAGTATTACACTATTCAGTTCAACAATAGTCTTTGAGAGATCTAACTCCCTTTCTTCTGGGTGTTTCTCCCAGCACATGGAAGATACTTTTGCCTGTTGGCCTCAATGATTTTCTTTGTATGTCTGACTTTGGAGGAATCTGAATCTTTCAGGCCATGTTATGGCTAGGAACGTGGTGGCTCTGGGAATGCAGAGTGACAGTGAGGGATGTAGCTTTAATTTCTGCTTTAAATATCAATTTGAAAGTGCAGGACAGACTAAATTGGTTGTGTTTTTCCTAAGAAAGGGCTTTATCTCCTTCCTTACTTAAGCTAAGTTCTGCCTACTTCTCCTCATCTAAACCTTGTCCTCTTTCAGCCTATACTACTCCTCAGCAACATCCTTTCAGGATGGGCGTGAAAGTTTAGACTTGAGCAGAAATGGGGATGGAGAAAAGGCAGTGCGTGGAGTGCTGCATCTGTGCAGGGATCCACAGTGGCCACTCTAAGGCACAAGAGGAGCTGGGTGGCCTCATTCTCCCAGTTGTTTGCTTTGCTGTCACTTCTAAAACTCCTTTAGTTCATCATTTTCCGATCAGTGATGCAGTCTGGTGTAGGCACTGTTCTTTAGTTACCGACATGAAAGTCCCCATGCATTGCTATCACATAGTGCTTCAGAAGGAATAATGACCATATGTCCTTAGGGGGCTCAGGGCGGTGGGAACAAGGACTCTCAGGGGGAGCATGAAAGGGACCCATCATGTGGATCTTACTGGAGCTGTGTCCTCAGAGATGTCTGTTAAGTTTCTTGGTACTGTTCCTACTCAATACCTAACCATCTGCTGCTCCTTTGAACCGGCAGAGGTGATGGAAAGAAAGAGGATTATTGCAACATGCCCCTTCTTAGCTGATCTCACCCTCCCTCACTAGCCAGCACACGGCCCCAAAGGGAAAGGTTTCAGCTCATTTTAATCCAATGGAAAGGGCTTGAGTGCATCTAAAGAGGGTTTCGTCGTCGTTTGTTTTACTCAATTAAAAACCTGCAGACACAGATTAGCTCCCTGCTGCTCGGTGGAGGAATACTTGTAACACTACAGTGATTTACGATCTACCAGACAGTGTTTAACGAATGGCATCCAGAACCCAGAGATGCTCAACATAGGACTGGTCACTTGTGTTAATGAAAAATGGATTTGAAGCGACAGTCACTTGCATGGCTGCATTTTGATAACAAATGGCACAGCAGAGCCAGAGCAGAGGGAGACTTTGTAATTAATATTACAGTAGAATCAGGTATGTAATGGAGAGCTTGACTTAGAATTCAAATCGATACAACAGCTGTTGGGACGTGTCACTCCTCGTCCCTAGGCCCTGAGATATTATGCCAGACAGAGGAAGGGCTGATGGGGAGGTGATGACACACAGTGAATATCCATCTTGTGCTAACTTCAGGCAAGAAATAATTCTTAGTGGAATGTGTTGGCAGTTTGGGGATATTTTATGGCCTTTTCCTTATTTTATTTTTCTTATCTTTCTCTTCTTCATACATGGGTTTACAGGAGGGACAAGAGACAACTCTTCTCTGTTGCAATTGCTGATTTACCTTTCAAACAATGTTCTTACACCTTCCAGTTACTGTGTTGCTGTGGTTTTGGCTTTGCTTTGTTTTCCAGTCTTTGGGGAAGTCAGAAAGAATCAATTCTAGACTCCATGATGGTTGTGGCTTTTATGAACATATAGCACAGCTCCATGCTTCTGACACAGCACATTGTTTGCTTGCAGCAACAGGGACACCTCAGTCCGTTTTCAGCCTCCCTCTCCTGCTACCTTCCATCCTTCACCGTTCAGATGGCCATCATCACCTCCAGAGTGGCTGTTGTTCTCCCAGGATTTTACTTGGAGGTTCAGGATGTGAAGATGTGAAAAAGTCAGGCGGAATCTGAATTGGGATAGCAGGGAAATTGCTCTGTGTTTCCAGGAAATTCTTCTGAAGAAATAAATATTGGGTTTGAAAAGTCAAGATTTTCACCACTATCAGTATAAAACCTACAGTGGGTGGGGAAACAGGTTAGAGATGATCAAGATGTATGATGCTTTGCATTTCACATCAATGCTGACCTTCGTCCCTGCTTGCTTTTTTCCTGTTATAAGCTCGGGTTTCAAAGCTGAAAGTGTAAATCCATTTTTATTCAGAAATGCCAGTGGGAATAATATGACAATGATGGAGCTTTTTCTGCACTTCCTAAAATTCAGTTATATTTAAATGTGGTTATTTAGGAAGCTAGGCTGGTTTTACAACTGGTTTTAGCTCCAGCAAAGCCAAATAAAACCCACGGATCATAATAACATTCCCAAACAGCCTTAGACAGCATCTTTTTGGTCATGTACAGTACAGCTGCAATCTGTAAACATTATGGTTGGACACTGTAGCAACGAAATACCACAGCAGCAAGTAAATGAGCAGTGATATCTATATATCAGATGAAGGGAAATCCATTATCTCTATGCATTGCCCCGAGGCTGGAGTTCAAAGCTCAAGCCAATCTCAGAACAAAAATTGACTCAGAAATGATGCCCAAATCTCTGTCAGCACCTGCGAGGGTGACAGAAGTGCTTGTTAACATCCACCACCAAGATCAAGAGATGTAATTGTATCCCTTTTAGCGAGGTGCCTAAATCAGGTCCTCCTCCAAAGTCCACCAAAGCCAGGAAAAAAGGCTCTGGCCGATTTCATTAGGTTTTGCAGCTCCTCTTAATGAAAAGCCCATCTGCTGCTCAATTCACAGCCTCCTGAATCTTTTACCTTCTCTTCGTCTACTCCCTGCCAAATGAAATCATCTCTCTCATGACACCAATGAGCATCTCAGCTTATCTTTCACCAAGAATACAGAGGAGTTATAAAACCTGAATCACTTCAGTCGGGTTCATCTGAGGGGGGTGCAAATTTTCTTGCTGTAGGCAGAAATCTGGACAAATGCACTCAGTTTGGCTGTTGCTCCCTTAAGGCTAAGCCTTCACACACAGATTCATGAATGGGTTAATAAATCAAACCATGATATCTCAGTTTATTTTAATCAGTGAATACATGGAATGATTCCTAAGGGAGTTTTAACTATATCCTAAGATTAGCAAACACACTTATAAGTGAAGGGGACATTTCTTATGCCTTCTAATGCCCATTTCCAGCTTGCAGTCAGACCATGGGTATAGGGAGATTGAAGTGGCCTCCTTCATCAGTGGCCTTTCAATGAATGAATACCTGTCAGGCATGATGGAGGTAGAGGTGATACTACCCTAGATGACCCCTTCATGTTTTCAGGTCTAATTTCTACAGTGCTGAGCTGTGCAGGCAGCCAGAGCTTTTGTAGAAGCTTTTTGTAGAGCTTTTTATCCCTCATATGACTCATCCAATGCTGGAGACTGGGACCATACTACAAGGCTGCAAACAGGGAGTGTGCTTTCATGGGGACCTTTCCAAGCTTGAAGTGTTTGAGTCTCTCATCCTTCAGTGCTGTCCCAGAGCATCTTCTGCTTTCCACAACTCTTACATCCCTGTCTGGCAGATCCCTCTTTAAGGTGATTAAGGCACTTCACCACAGAGTAAATGGGAGGTCCTGCTGCCACCTTGCAGATGCATAAAGTAGAAGCCTTTGGTGATTTTGTGTCTGTGGAGAAGAAAGCAGAAGGTGGGACTCATCATGTGAGGTGACCTGTGGACTTTATGGACCCAGGATACAGACAGACACTAAATGAAAGAGAAAGGGCTCTAAACCTTTGGGCAAGCAAACTCCTGTGGAATATTTCCCCCCAGTGCAAATGCAATCATGTTCAGCAGCCCACATGAAAAAGGGCTCTGAAGGCAATTGGCCATGATGCAGAAAAGAAGTGGAAATGCTTCCATAAATGTTAATTTAGTGAAGGGTTGGAAATTGAAACATATTGCAGGGATGGCAAAAAAGCAGGGCAGGAGGATTGTGCGAGAAATAAGTCCACAATTACTGAATTAACTGATACATATATATAAGTATTTTAGGCCCACCAAGTGTCTCCAGAACAGCAACTGAGAGTCTAATTCACCAGGGGTAATTACCTCCACCCCATAGGAGGTGAAGTGTGTTCACTCGGGCCATGCAGGGAACCAACCAGATCAGCAGAAGCAAATTGTTTCTTAATAGTTTTCAGCCTGTGACCTGTACATTTCTCTAGTTTTAAATGCCAAGGAAAGGCTGGCTCTGATGTGCTGGAGCTGCACCACCCAGGAAGGCTGGTTCAGAGAAGCAATGGGCTGTGGATGCCATTTGCTTATTCATGGTAGGGGAGTGATGCAACCTGTGATTGTGAGGGGTGCATTGCATCACTTACAGACCAAACCTAAGCCATATGTGAATTTTTATCCAGATCCAAGACTTTTCCTATGGGTTCATATCTATTATTGCTGTTCTAATTCTTTCTTTCTAATGGAATGTCTTAATTTTCATTACAAGAAGGAATTGTTATGCCTAAGCTGTCTGGACTGCTTACTGGACAACTGGCCTGATCGGCAGAGCAAAGCTCCCGGCTCCTCAGCCCTTGGAAATGTGGGAAAGACATATGTTCATCAGCTCTGAATGTCTGCTCTGATGCTGCACTGGCTTCATCAGGTTGGCTAAGAACCACAAAGAACCAACGTGCATGGACACAGATGACTCCTGCCTGCTCATTGACATTTGCTAACACGTATTTATGCTTGTGCCATCTTTAATCAGCAGTGGCCAATTTTGTCCAAATACTTGGCTGGATTTGGGAGCTCTGTGGGTGAGAAATGCAGTTGCTCTTTTCATTTCTATAGGGTTCAAAAAACGGGAGCCATAAATGTGAAGTGCATGTGGGCAAGTAAGTGTGTGCATGTACTCACACAGAACTCAGATATTTAACCTCTGGACTAGGGTACTTATGAGATACTCATGACTGTGCAGTGGCATCACTTGAGTGGTTATTGAAATAATGATTTATTTGGGAGGGTTTGTAGACAAACAAAAGAAGTCTGTGCTTAGAATAAATTATTTCCTTTCATGGGTTAAGCCTTAAAGTATCTGGAAGCAAAGAACTGTCAGCTGCAGGAGCTGGCAAATAGAGCTGAATAACATGAAATCTGGAGAACTTTGTGATCTCTTCAGACAATATGTGGATACGCATCAGTATGCCACAGTTTTGGAATTAATTATTCCTTTTAAATTATTCACTCAGTTGTAGTGATTGTTAAGATGAGGGGATTTTGACATAAAGTGCTAACTAGTGACATTACAAAAAGCTGTGTACTTTTTTCCTTAACATTTTCCACCTGCATTAGCATCACTCTTCTCTTCCCAGATAACTTGTGCTTTAAACTTGCCTCTCATTCTCTTCTTTCTATCTATCTCTTTCTTCTTCTTTCTTTGCAGCACCACCTGAAGAGAAAACAATTTCTCTGAAGGAGATCCTTTTAGGCTGTAATGGGATTAGGCCTTGGAGCAGAGATCTTGTTTGGATCAGCTGTTGAACTCACAGGAGTCCTGTTAAAGGCCTATTAAAATTCCACGTAATACCTCAGTAAGTAACATGTGAATCCCCAGCTCATCTTTGGGAATTAAAGTGTGCAGAGCTTACTGGGCTGCAGGCAGGAAGGTTACACAGACCTAGGGCTCGTTTGTTTGAAGAGTAAGAGGACACCACCTGCCTACTCCCAACCCCTCCAAGAACACATTGGAGTTAAATACTGCAGAATAAAGCTCACCATTCCTGAACCAAAGGAGCTGAGGGAACCTGACTGAAGATCAGTCTGATGCAGACAACTGACCAGTGACTATGGCCTTTCCAGGGATGACGCAGAGATACAGGTGATACATGCATCTCAAAGGAAGGATTGGAAGATTAGGTTTAATTCCAATTATCTTGTCAGATGCTCTCTGTGCTCTAAATTCAGCAGAGTATCTCAGAACGAGCTAAAATTGCTCTCAGCAGGATGGTATCTCCCGGAGATCTCCTAATTCTACTCAGACAAGAGACACCATGAGAACAGGCTTTTTCTTCCCTCTACTGACACTCTCTTTTTCTGCTTAGATCTGAGATCTGAAAGCGTTTCCATTTCTTCAGCTTCTTGTTATTTCCAAAGTTAAAAAGTTTGGGATAGCTCTCAAAATGTGCTTCGGTAAACACAATATTAACACATTATTATATACATCCTATTATATTGATCACCCAGCACTGTGTCAAGATTTGGTGCTTGAATGTTATTGTGCTGCTGAAGAGATAATTCCTTCCATCCTAATAGGCAACAGCAAATGGCCAGAGCCTGAGGGGGGAAAGAAGCAAAAGGAAAGGGGAAGAGATGGGGAAAGAGGAAAAGGAAAGAGAAAGGGGAAAAGGGAAAGGAAAAGGAAAAAGAAAAAGGAGGGGTGGAATGAGAAGTCAGAAATAAACGGGTTTTTGTGTCTGAAATGAGAAGCAGCTGATCCTACCTGTCAGAGGTAGAAGCCCTTGCCTTGCACTTGCAGCTTGACAGCCACTTCCATCTGAGACCTTTGTAACCCAGACATGTTCTCCTTCCCTATGGCATGGCCAAGGCTGGCCCACCACTGGTGTGCTTCAACAGTGCACTTCCAGCACTGTCATGTCAATGGGGCAGCTTGTACCTCCTCCCTCATTAGTCTTGGATAATGCTGCTAGCTTTTGTGGACATAGCCTTTTTTAAGAGGATCTCAGAGCTTTTTACAAATCTTTATTGATTAAACATCAAAACCTTCATCTGATGTAGATAAGTTTAATGCTATTATCCAGATTTTACGAGACAGGTTTTATTGAAGACATGGAGACGTTAACCAACTTGGTCAAGGTCAAACATCAACAGTAGGTAGGACAGGGAACAGAGCTGGACTTACGGGTAGGCACTTTATGCTCTTCATATACATCACCTCTATTAATATTGTATTTCTAATTATTGTGCCTTTGGATTATTTCTGGCAATGTTATGGATTTTACTAATAGATACGACAAGGAAAATATATTTGCATACACAGAGAAATAATTGTACCAAAGTGTGTTATGGCAATTGAGGGTGGGATTTCTGTGACCTGTTTCTCCTTTACTGTGATTGATAAAGCACTTAGGCTCCCTGTTTTGACTCCCTTTGGTAGCTGTAACCTGCACAAGGTGAACGCTCCATTCAGGAGGGCAGGATCTGCTGATCACTTCTGAGGTGGGGAAGGGAAGATTCAGAGCTGGGATAATGTCTAGGACTTTCACATGGATAAAAATCCTTCTTTTGCCCATTACATTGAATTACTCTCTATGCATCAGATTTCCACCTGTAAAATGGGAGTATTTGGGACATTGAGCTTTGCTGCAGTGACTTTATGGCTAGAATGTCTGTGATAATACTGGGGTGATGGAAGTCCTTTGAACTAGAAAACTATTGGGCCAAAATGTACTGGCAGCCTGGCCATGGAGGTGATGCAAGTTTCCATGATGGGGACAGGCTCTTCGAGGAGAGGATGTCTGCAGCCCTGTACCTTTGCCACTCAGCTGGTCCTCTCCTGCCCTCCTCAGACCTGCTGCTGCATCTGGGTGGAAAAGGGCTTGATGTCAGTTGGAGCAAGAATTTGTCTGCAATGACCCAAATGTGCAGCTGAGCCCTTCCCACCTGCTGCTTTCCAACTGTTCTCTCTCGTTTAATTTTAGCCTGTATGAGTGCTGCAGAAGGGAAGAGGAGGAGAGGGCCTTCCTCTCCTCACCTGTCCCTCTGCAGAAGCCAAACAGGGGTTGATAGGATTGCTGCATCTTTCACAGGAGCAAAAGCCACCTGAAAGCTTCAGAGCCTCAGTCAGGCTTTATTAATGGGATATGTGGATATAGGTTAACTGCAAAACCAAAGGATCTTAAAGAGCATGGTCTAAATCCTCTGAGCCAGCCTTGGTCCGTGCCCCTTAGTGCTGCTGTGCAGGAGGAGGCTTCTCTGGATAAGCCCTGCAGTTGTGCCCAGGACAAATCCCACTAGATAAGTCATGAGGAAAAGGCTGGCAGCCGTTAGCATTGGTGGGTTCTGGGCTGAAGGGAGGAATCCAGCTATCAGAGAGCCAGAAGCTGGAAGAAACTGCTATTGCTCCTTAGCAGTCACACAAGGCAGCCCTTTGTCAGCCCTGTGGAGCTATCGGAGCACTGGACTATAAAGCGGCGGAGCTGTGGGCACCCACAGGAAGGGATCTGTGTCCTTTATCCTCAGGTAAAGCCTTTCCTGGAGCATAAATTCCTTTTCCTCCCTCTTGTCACCGAGACGCAGGTACGAGCAGAAGCAGTGACACAAGCTGAAGCAGTGACCATCTGCACAGCCGCTGCCTTCAGAGCTGCTGCAGATCACAAATGCCCCCTTGAGCTCAGGGAAGGGATTATTGTTCCTACAGATGTTTCCTCTCATCCCTGCAACCTTCCTCTACCCTTCTGGTGCATAAAAAAGGGCCTTTTGTGGTAGGATTTTAAGAGATATTCCTCTTTTTCCACCCACCCTGTTTTGATGGTTAGGTTTGGATGCACCTCTGTTTTGCAGAGAAGAGGAAGGTGCAGTAGTTTCCATCTCCACCACCCCGTGCATCCCTGTCCTGCTTAAATGCAAATAGTGTTTAGAAAATGTTTTTGGATCTCTTGTAATATTCAAGGAGAAAAATGCATAATTATTTAGAAAGAGTCTGTAAGCCACTGTGTGGAGCATGAACGAGCTCCTGTCACCTAAGCTCATACATTATACATTCACCTTGGCCTCCTGTTTCTCCAGTATCTGTGAGATGCTGCCCATGTGTCATATCTGATGCTCTTCTTTTTCATCAGTGAAATTCTTTTTCATCAATTTCCACAAAAACTCCCAAGCTAATTCCTCTCCTGTTCCCAGATGGATTTTTGCTAATGCCTGGCTATCAGGGAGAGACCCCCGTGTGCCAGCTCCCAGGAGCACAGCATTTAAGAGCTTAGAAGGGTTACATCCTCCAGCAACCAGCCATGCAGCTGAACACCTCAGTGCTGCCTGGATTCCTGCATGCCACGTTGTTTGATAAAGCAAGTGATGCAGCATTCTATACTGGCAGATCATCAGATCCAGGATAAAAACTGAATGGGTATGGTAAAACCAGTGATTTAATACGATGTCTGCACTGTTGTTTCCCGGTTTGGGGGATTCATGTAAGTGAGGAGCAGATGGGATCTCCAGGGGGAAATTCTAGGCTTGAATTACTGAAACCAATGTAAATTTAGTACTGTATTTCTAAAGCATTGCTGGAAAGCAGCCAGGAGTCTGAAATCTATCCAAGGTTTTCACCTCTCTGATTCATATATATATATATTTATATATATAGCTATATATGCACACACTTATGCATATATTTCTTATGGGTGGGAATATGAAGTTCCATTCTCACGTGTTTGTGGTGGTTCATCTTGCTTTAAATGTCACCTGACTCTTCATTTGCCATGAGAGACAGCATCAAAGTCTTGACCAACTGTACCTACCAAGGAAATGCTTGCACTGCTCCCAAGAACAAGCATTGGTAATGCTGTTGCACCAGCGAAATCTGAACTTCTCTTATAACCTCCCAGGTCCTCAAGCTTCTCTTGCAATTTGCAATGGATAAAGCCATTTGTCACTCTTCCTTTTGTGCCCAACTGCTTGACATGACGTCGTCACCAGCTCTTGGACCATCTCCCCTCTTCTGCCCATAATCCTTTCTAGATGTTGTTATGGCTGCACCAAGCATCTCAGACTATTCTAGAGGCAGCAGCTTTCATCTGGCACACTCTGCATCCTGTCCCTTATGCTCCTGTCCCCAGCGGTGCACTGAGTGAGCTGAAAGTACTACAGCCAAGAGAAATCTTGGCCCTATCCTATCCAATCTGATCAGTTCAGCAGAGCAAGAGTGATAGAAATCCACAAACCCTGCCAATAAAAAGGTTTTTTTTTTGGCTGGGGCTGACATTTGGCATGATCTTTATCTCTATGTGAAAGTGATTTAGGAAAGATAAAGAAGAATGTCCCTTAAAAATCAAAACTAAGTTTGGATGATATAAAACCAGGAGGTGACATGGAGCAGTCTTTGTCAGCAAGAGGGGTCAGGTCAGTTGACATTTCATGTTGGTTTTGGGGAAAGCCCAAGGATGGAAAGGCTTCATGTTGTTACATGCCACCGTTACTCTTATCTTAAGGAACCTGCACGGCATCAGCATCTCCAAAGCAACAGCAGCCTTTCAACCAGCATTTATAATGCTGTTGTATAGGGTTTTTCCTGGGTGAGAAGCTTTCTATGTCTTCAGCTGAAGAGACTACAGAAGGGTTGAAGGTTGATGATGTGATCAGAAGTTTACTGGTTTGCAGTGAGGTGCAGTAATGGAAGTGAAAAATCAACATTTCTTAAGCCTCAGAACAGTAATTTAGGTATTATTCCTCAAGCTCAGCTTATACAACACTAAGGAGTTAAATTTGGCTTCTTGTTTTGTCCCTCAGTGCATCTTGTAACTTACTGAAAGTCCTCACATTTTTGTAAGAAATCAATGTATCCTTATTAAACACCCTGGGTTCAATAAATCAGCATTTTCCAATAGAAAATCCATCTGCCTATTCTTATTTTATTCTTTGATCAGTGTTATATTTCAGAGAAATGCATTTTGCAGAAACAGGTACATTACTATGCTGGCTCAGATCCAGAGTTCGATTAGATTCATATTTTGCATTTGACAGAACAGAGGAGAGGTCATTTCGGAATCCCTCCCAAGAAGCACAGGAATGGAGGTGCCTGCTCCAGGTGACTTGTCACAATACAGCTTCCTTCATGGTCTCAGTCTGGTCCAAGTGATTTCATCTGTTTGCTTCCTACAGGAAAGTTATTCACTTCTTCACTTAAATCTGATTCTCCCATCAGCTTCAGGGGTGACACTGATTTACATCCACGTGCAGTGAGCGGTGTACACAGATGTACTGGGCTTCCCATGAAACGACCTCTTGCTGCCCAGAGACTCTGGCTCCATGGATAACCTTTCTTTTCCCACTTCCCTGGGACTGCCATGACCTTTCATTTCCTACAGGGAGGAGACAAAAAGGCATCCTCCTCCCTTTGGATCGAGCTGCTGGATCGTTCAGCAGATGTCTGGTTACGTGCCACTCAGAAAATGTCACTGCCTGCCGGCATCTCCAAGCAGGTGATTAATGCCAGATTGAGGATTCTTCGGAGCTACATTTGGATCCTTCTGTTCACTGCCTCACAGTGAAATGACAGCCTGGCCCTTGTGCCACCAGAGGCAAGCATAAAGCCTGGCACACAGTGGGAGCAAGGGAGCTTCCAAGTCTTCTGCAGGGAGGGTGAAGGTCTTACCAGGTGAATTAGAGATGAACGGGTGATTCAGCCATAGGGACAAGTCCTGCACTCAGTGCTCCTTGAGGGCTCATGGCCACCATCCCTCCTGTTTGCTTTGCCTCATCAGCTACAAATTAGTCATTAGAAAAATGGTGCTAATCGTTTGGCTGCTTCCCCCAGAGCAGGTGTTTGAGCAGGTGCCATGGAGCTGGAACAACGTTTCAGATGGCGACATTGTAGAATGCAAGTGAAGGCTGGAGTGTCAATGTAAGTGCATGAAAGCCTTTGAGGGGTAGAAAGGAAAGTGCTATTTAAGAGATTAGGTCTTTATCCTATTAGAAGCAAGAAATGAAGAGGGGAGGGTGAGAGATGAGGGAGCAAGCATAGGAAAGTGATGCCTTCCTGAACCGAAGATACCATAGGAAGCCTCTACCATAGGAAGTACACAATCATAGGGAAGCCGGAGGTTTGTATAGACCTCCACAACAGGAAGCTTGCCCAAACTCAAACAGGTGTTTGTCATTTCAAGGTATCTCTTTTCAGTCTAAAAGAGTCAAACATGGTAATGTGATGTCTCCAGATAAGAGCAAAGAGGATTTTCTCAGTCCCTTTAGAGGCTTTTAAAATACTACATTGCTTCTAGAATGCAGTTGTTAAGGGAGCAAACAACAGAATGCAGTACCCTGATCATCATCCTAAGCATGATTTCAGCCTTTATTCAAGTGTTGGTGTTGAAAGAAGTTGAAAATCAGCATCTGACTTTCCTTCCTTCCTCTTCGCGTCTCCTCAGAGTATTTAGCTTTCCTCCACTTCCTCCACATCCTCACATTGGTTGTCTTCACTGTCATGTGAGGGGCTCTTCCTTCAAGCTGACAGCTCCTTTTTGCAAACTGAAGAGTTCCTGAGTTACTGCTTTCTACATTTTAAATCTTTGATCTCATGACTGAAATGAGAGGGAAAAGAAATCAAGGTTTTGGCTGAGTTCCCAGCCCTGTCACTTGCTGACCTTGAGCCAATCACATGAACTTCTAATGTCAATATTCCCATCTGTTAAGCCTCACAAATATGCTGTAAAGCAGAATTAATCAATCGTATTGGGATGTCTGCACTTACAGTCAGTAGCATTTCTTTCATGAGTAATCCCATCGACTTGAGTGCAATCACATTGAATGAAGTATTGCTCATCATGAGTAAGAAGCTAAGAATACAGCCTTTAATATTTGCAAAAAGCTTGGGGATTTTGTGGAAGAAGTTGGAAAGAGAGAAATTCTCTCTGATCCAGGCTACAAATGTGCAGAAACTCATCCACCATTAGTGTCTAAAAGGCAGGTAACTGTGCCCTGTTGACTCTCTTGCACACTTTCCTTGCTGAAAGGGTGATTTGGAGCCTGATGGTGCACAGGGAGTGATCATGTGCTATAGCAGAGATGGTGTGAAGAAGGAGGACAGCAAGTTTGAGAGGGAGGAGTGAGTGGAAATTCATCCTGTCAGTGTCAAAAGCTGCATTATAGCAGCAGGGAAAGAATATCCAATATTGAATCCTAATAAAACCTCACACTGGCACCTCACTTACACCACTTCAAGTTGAGCTAACATATCCTGAGGCACACCATGCTTCTGCCTTTGCTGTGGAAGGATGCCCTTCAGAGCATCTCCTTCTGAGAGCTCCTGGGTCCCTGCGCACAGCACAGTGTGTACCCTTGAGGAAGATGCTGCCCGCGGGAAGAGCCAGCTTGGCTGCTTGCAGAAAGGACTGTGTCAGACTTTGACAGCACGAAACTGGCAGGAGAAGGTGCTGTGGGAAAGAGGCAAGGACGTTCACTTGGAGAATGAGAGGTTTTTTACCCCCTGTCCACCTGCTTATCACGGTGAGATAACAGCTAACGTAGCCAAAGCTACACGTAGCTGCTGACATTTCCCTGCTGATTCTTTCCCCTTACACACAAGAAAACAGAGGAAGAGCCTGACTTTGACAGCAGCTATCAGGCATGGGTCATCCTGCCAAGCAGAGCTCTTGAGACATTTCCCACAGCAGACTAAAACTCTGGAGGAGGAGGAGGGACAGGGAACTGGGAGAACTGGGATTCCCATGGAGAAGGGCTGTGCAACATGGGCAACCCCAGCAGTGATGTATTCTGAGGCATTCAGCATCACCTCTTTCCCATAAGCATCCCTGTCAAGCTTGTTTCACATGGAGCCACTCCAACTGTGCCAAATCAGATGCCAATAGTGCCTTAATCTGTGCCTGTGGGGAGTGTTTATGTTTTGGCAAGCTACATCGAGATGTAGATGCCCACTGCTGCCCAAGCCTGGTTTGTGTTCAGGGTTCTCCTGTGACTGAGATAACCTCATGGAAGTGGGGCTGTTTTGGGATCAGTATCTCACTTCATTATAACTCCTGTGCAGCAATCCCACATTTTGGCTGAGGTTTTTAGAATCTCTGGCATCTGATGTTGGAGAGAACAGGCTGTCACCTGGAATTCAACTGACAGCATTTAAAATTACACAGACACACTCCTGCCACAGCAGAAATCAAGTAACAGTCCCCAGGGCCAGGTTTTGATATGAGTCATAAAGTGGCACCCATCTATATGAGCAGAGGGCTCTATCCCATCAGACCTACTCAGATGAGAATTCAAATGGATTTGCATCCCTCTCACAGATAGAAAACCATGATCCTCATGTGTCCTCTTGTGAGTCTGTAACTGTAGCAAGCTTATTGCACTGGTATCTACAATCAATATACTATGCCCTGACAGCCTGTGTGGTAAAACAGGACAGACCCTGCCATGGCAACTGATGCATATTTCATATATCAGGCCTGATTCTCATAGCTTTTTTGTTTGTGTAATCCTCTTCTCATTCCTGTTTGAGTCCATGGGAGATCAGGATTGGGTTAATTGATTTGTGCTTTCTCCAGCATAAGCTTGGAAGCTTTCTGCAAACAAAGATTTAAAATAACCTCTGGGATCTGACTTCTGACTGCGTTGGGCTCCTGGCATACCAGTGTCTCCTATAGGCTTGGAAAGACCTTAAGTCACTTGCTTGATAAGTTAATTCTAAAAGCTCACTTAACAAGTACTCCTTCATGGCTATATACCCCTCATGACAATACCCAAAGCTAAGGTGTTCTGAAGCATATAGGGGAAGTCAGGATGGGGGTCAGAGAACGATGGGGTTATATCAGGCCACCGCACTTAGCTACAGGACAATTTTGGCTGGGTGCAGAAGTCCTGCTCCAGGTACTTCATCTCTTTGAATCACCTGGGCAATTTCCTTCCAAATTTCCCCTCTATAGCAAGTCTCCAGACTTAGATGTGTCCTCTTTGAGGAAAGCATTGTCCCAATTCCATGTCATGGTACAGAGTTCACACAGTGAAAAATGACTTTATTTAAGCGCTTGTGAGCTTTAAGCTTGTCATTACTGCCCAGGCTTTCTTCCACAAAGAAATTCAGGAAGCTCTTGTTGTTATTTGCCTCAAAGCAAACAAGCAGCTGGAAACGGCACAGGTTAGTTATGTTTAAAGAGAGAAATTGTTTCCTTTTATTTACTCTGTTTGCTTCTTAATTTGCTCAAGTGACCTTTTCTCCATTTAATGCTGAAAAGAGCAAACAGAGCAGCTGATTGACCTGGATAACTTTTATTCTTGGTTGTTGAACTCCAGGTACACACACACACTGTTCACCCCTGAGATTTCAGCCTCTTTGCTTCAGCATAAACAAAATACAAACCCCAAGGCCACTGTTCAGTTTGTTACCTTTTCTTTCTCTTGCACTTCCATCACCTAGGTACCCCTTGCAGGATGGTGACGCCCTGGTATCACCTTTTCCCAGTGTATGAGAAGAAACCCACTCTTATCTGTAGAAATCCTCTTTCCTTTCCTTACCTCCTTTGGTTCCTATCTATTTCTGCAATGTTTTCCTTAAGCTGCTGCTACCAATTGATCATGTTTTCCAGGGCAAAATCATGCAGCTGATGTAGAAAACAAGAAATGAAATAAAACATCACTCCAAACAGCTTTGCATTTCGTTCTGGTCTTTGATGACCACTGTGCATTGAACACATCCTGCGCTACGTCTTCTCTTATCCCCAAGAGGCTATGATTCGTTTGTATATGAATAGTTTCAATTGTGCTTCCCAAAGCATGTGCTGTGTGCAATGGCCTCAGCAGGATTTTATTTGCTCACCTACATCCTCCTCTGAGGTCTGTCTTCAATTAATTTCTTGTCATCTTCTCAGACTCAAGTGGCCTAAAGAAGAAGATGAAAGAGGGAGGAAATGCTGCCCTTTTTCTTTATACCACCCCATCCTCAGGCTCTTAATACATATCTGCAACAGTGCTTGTCCTAGGAGCAGTCCCAAGAGCACCTCCCACTATTAACCTCTTCCCATGCTGAGAATTGGACTTTTTATTACAGCTCTTTGATTTTTATGTCATAGCTTGTTTTCAATCCACGACAGAACTTTTACCTCTTACCTCAAGGTAACCCACTAAGCTTTCCTTAATAGCTCCTCGTGAGGGCTTTTCTCCAAAAACTCTTTTGAAAACCTAAATAAATCCCCTCTGTTTCTTCAGAAGCATCCATTATTTTTGTTACCATTTTGAAATGCATTAAAATAGATGGAGAAGCACGATGATTTACTATGACAGCCTCCATGCTCGTTTGTCCCAAGCATCTGGAGGCATTGTAACCTTATCTTCAATGGGTTTCTCTTATCTTTTCTTCAATCGAAGGAAGGCAAGCCAGCCTTCGTCTCCTTTCACACCTTTATTTAAAGATGGATACAGCATTGGCCACTTTTCAGCCCTCTGGCATGAGTTCTGATTTTAATGAAAAAAGTGACAGGCTTTGTGCTAATAGCTCCACTTCTTTGCTCTCTCATTCCTTCTGAATTTGTGTCTGGTCCCAGTGACCTATAGAAAATTGAAGGTCTCATCCAGTAGTCTTTACGTGTGCGAGTAGGTCCATTAACTACAGCAGCCCCTCTTTAACTTCAAACGGCGCATCTGCAGAAATGAGTGCTCTTTGATCAGGTCCTGTTCCTCCGTCTGTCATACTAAGCATGAATGCTTCCGTGCTGTCTTATGCTTCGTGAATTGCTTGATTTTGGGTGAGGTTTTTTCGCTTCTTCCCCTTTTCTTGCTATTGTATACTGAGGTTTGGGCATAGATGGTTTTTCACTCTATGTGTGTGTGGTTTGTACTACAGCAGGTGTCTAAGGCCTGGTATGAACTGCAGACTTCCAGCACACATCCTTATTCCTCCCTGTCAGTATATTACCTTCATTATCTTGAAAGAACAACTATGAAATGGAGACTTTTCAGTCTTCCCCATGGACACATGTATGTTTTCAATAAAAAATAAGGGAAAATCACTTTTTCAGTCATGTCTTTTATGTTTCCTCCTAGGGTTTGAGGATTGAGGGAATTCAGTGAACCAGCAAGCAAATGTGATTGCATTCTCAGAGTGAAATAGGAGAGGTATAAAAATACAGGAGACTGAAAAGTCATTTAGGTTAAGCAACACCAGTAGCACAGTACTTCTTGGATATGAAATGTCACAGGTAGACCAAATACTGAAAGAAGTATTATAAGAATAAGTGCAGTAACTCTTCAAATAACAGAAAGGGGACAGAAATCAAGCTGCCTGTAAGTTGCTGTTTGATGTGTTTCAGATCAGGGTTATATATGTGACGGTCTGAGATGGCAGAGAATTGGATTTGATGACACAAGAGATTCCTTTCACCTTTTTGTCCCAATGTTTCTGAGAGTTAAATAAGGATGATGCCCTCAGTAGCAACTGATTTAGACTGTGGATAAAGGAGCATAACTGGAAGACAGACAGTGTCATTAACTCCTCTGCTACTATTGGCTGGCTTATGTTCTACAACCTTGTACAACTGGACTGAATGATCAACCAAAAATGTGGATAATATATCCAATTTAGGATGGATGCAGACAACCCAAAGCCTCGAGCATCCAAGTACAAGGTCTGCAAGATGGTGGAACAATGCAAGCAGTAAGACTGTGTTACAGGGAAAATGAGCAGCTGAAGGATGTCAGCAGAGGAGAAGCACGAATCACATTTCCTTTCTTGCTGGTCTTTATCCTTTTGCCTTGACAGACCGTCAGGAACTGCTTTCCTTCTTTCCACTTTCTCACACGGCATCTTCACAGTCAGCCCTTGGCAAAGGCTTTTTGGTGGCCATTCATTAATTCTGCTGTGGCCTTTCATAATGTCATCTTGGCTCAGAAGCTTTCTTGAAATACAGTGCTGCAGATTCCCCCAAATACCCTTGGCATGTTATATGGCACCAGGGTAATGCGAACTCTCTTAAAACATAGATGAAGTAAACAGTGCTAATTTATGCCTGGCTTTTTATTCCCAACATCATTTTGATTTTAATGTCCCAGCCTCAGCACATCAATATCTTTTCACTACTGGCATGTTAAAACAAAAAGTAAATATTTCATTTGCCTTTCTTGCACTAAGATGCTCACCCAGAGTGACTGGGACTATTCAAATGAGACACGACTGAGGGATGCTGCTTGGGTGCTTTATGGGACATCAGGGCATGAGGATATTGCCCACAAGTGTCAAAGTGAATGGAAAATTAGCTACACTGGGAAGTGATGTATGATTTAATATAGCAAAGGATATTTACGGTAAAACAACAGCTCACAGGAATACATTGCAGAGTTGTAGACTCTGCCTGAAGGATCAGAAAAGTTTATTTGTTGAAGATACAAAACTCAAGCCACCCTTCTGCTTTGTTGTGCTGGGTATACTGAGAAGGGCAGTGGCCTGATGCTGTAACTATGATGTATTTTCCTTCCCCCCCAAAATCCCTACATGCTTTGAACAGTAAGCTATCAAGATTCTGGGTTTCTCATGATTGGAACTGCAGGTTGTGTTGAGAAATCCCACATAAATGGCCACTGAATATTGAAGCATTGAATCTGGCCTGGCTGCTGTGTGCATCAGTTTCTTCATCATCCTTTTGACAGGCTACAAATCTGACCCAGTCCTAGAAACTGTGACCAGACCAGTGGTGATCCTGTTATCCAGTGGAGATATTTCCTCTCTGCCTGCAAGGAGTCCCAAAGCAAAGCTCGGCAGCAGACCCAGGACTGGGCTGTCACCTGGAAATGACTTCTTGAAATGACTTACATCTGACAGCCAAGATTATTTAAGGTAAAAACCCCATTTAAGCTGAAACCTTGCTCCTGCGGCAGTCTATGGCACTCATGTTCCAGTGGGACAAGGGCTTATGAAAAAGTCTGGTTTCCTCCCAAGGAGCTGGATTTGACATTGCTTTCTGGAATTAGTTCCTTTTTTTCCACCTATTTATTACCTTAATATTGGGGAAAATGGGCTGGGCAAGCTCTAGATGGTTCTGCCAAAGCAAAGCTGATAGTTTCATGTGTAAGCACTTTCTGATGTGGTATACTTGAGGGACAAGACTGCTAAACAGATATAACCTTGAGATTGGCTTCTTTTGAGAGAGAAATAAGTGACTTTAAACAGTGAGATCTTTCCTCTTCCCCATCTATACCCACTGCACCAGCCAGGGGGCTGGAGGGCTATATAGCAGGGGGATGCTGGAGGAGCTGGGATGCCATCACATGGGAACTGAGTGCAGCTCCCTCCCACTCCATCATCCTGCCCAGCAGGGTCCTGGCTCTCTCTCCCTTCACCCTTTATTACAGCTTTTAATGCTTGGCAGTGATATACATGGTGAAATAAAGCCTGGAACATCTCAGTACATGTCGTAGACTGTTTGGGATCCAGCACTCAATTTGTCTCTGTACTTGCCTTGTACAATGGGCAATTTAGTAGCAGCACTTAGATACTGAGGTGTCAGACACCTTGTAAATGCAGCAGATAGATTAAGTTATTAGAGTAAATGTGGAAAAAATCACACATAGGGAAAGAAATGAAGGGGCAGCCCCAGGTTCTTTGGGCACCCTGTGCCAGCGCCTCACCACCCTCACAGGGAAGAGTCTTTCCATAGTACAGCATTTTAAGGAATGTTAATCATCAGCCCTTTAAATGTGGTGCCCAAACTGGTAACAGATTCCAAGAAACCTCTACCTAAACTGTACGATGTAAAGGAAGGAAGCTGGCCCATATTGTCCTATCTTTTGCCAAGTCTGGATTGGTTGTGTGTTATCACACCTGAAAAAGCTGGAGCATCCCCAGAACTGCCATCTTCTCCTAACAGCTCACAAAGTGCTGCACAGAGCCTGCAGAAGAGGCAGGGAGGGATCCTGGGAGGGATCTCAACACCCCCATGTCTTAGTGAGAGGGAATGAGAAAGGTCTTTGTGCTAGAGCAACCATAGTCTTAGGAGTGAAAGAGAGGGAGATGTAGAATAAGCCTGAGCCTAATTTGAAACTGTTGGGAGGAACTGACTCCGTAGCTGTAGCTGTACTCTATAAAGCATGCAGCTGAAGCCTTTGCAGTGTGGCTGAGCCCCCTGTGGTGCTTTTCAGCTCACTGTCTATGCAGCACCAGCAAGCCTGAACGCAGCCAAGATGCTAGCCCTGCCACCCACTGCAGGGGTGAGCCCCCACTTGGCAAAAGGGTGGGTTTCAGTGATCCCAAAGAGGGAAGGAGTCAGCTTCACTTCGTAGAAGAAAGGAAGATGCCAGGGTCTGCCAACAAAGAAAATCTGACTTCTGTATCGCAGCATCCATCCTCTCTGGTGCTTCAATAGTGGGATTTCTGCTGGGGGGTAACTCCCCATTTCAAGCTCTCAAGGCTGAGGAGGAAGAGGCATGTAGAGCATGGATGGCAAAGCAGAGTCCTGCTCATGTCAGGGCATTGCAGTGTCCTTCCTCTGGACCCCACACCAAGACCAGGGTCAGGGAAGGACCTCACCAGCAGGAGCAGGGTAGCAAATCCTCAGAGATGCTTATGGAATAAGATGGAATAATGGTCTCTCGAGATCCCTGTTAGCGAGATACTGGTTTGTGCCCTTCAATAAATCTCTTTGAAGACTGTGGGGAGGGTTGGCTGCTGAAGAGCTTCTTCTGCTCTCATAAATCCATTTCTTATCTGGATCTTACTCACTCCCATCTTTAATACTCACTCCTATGTGTATAAATCCATTTTTATATAAATGCAAATCATAGCAGTTTTAAATTTACCACCCTTCTGTTTCATTGATGATTTTCCTTTCACTACTAACGTGGAGCCAATTCTTACTGGACTTGAAACCTGGGAAAACGTTGATTCCCTTGAGAATGAATACGTATTTCCAGGATATGATTATATTGCCCTTTTTGTTGCACAAAAGAGAACGGGAGACTTCAGAGATGTCAGACAAAAATCTCTGTTCGGTATGAAGACTGAATACTGCATACAATATATGCTCTTCTTTCATGCAGCTCCTTTAATCAGGTCTTGTGATCAAATTTTGGCCTGTTTTGTGTAATTCATAGGGCTGGGTTTACATATGTTTACAATGAGAAAATGTCGATGACACATGGAAATGCTTGTACTTGCAAAGGAAGCAGACATTTGTTGTTTGTAAGCAGAGACAAGCAGGGCAGCAATCAGTGTGGAGGAATGAGGGGATGGGGGTCTGTGTGGTGTCCACAACAGCATCATATGGCCAGGGAAAAGGGGTATCTTGAGTGAAACATGGGGAGCAAAAAGTCACCTTCAGAGCTGCGTGTGGGACTTTTCAGCATCTTCTTGTGGAGCTCCCTGGCAGCTTTTCACTCCTCCTTTCCACTGGGGTGATGACTGTCTCAGGACTGAGCAAGGTCAGGCCCTGGGTATCTATTAATAAGAGAATTCACACTCCTGATGTGTAGCTGAGTGCAGGGTTTGTGTTAAATGTGAACAAACACAGCAAGCAAAATGACCTGGGGTTGGGGCTGTGAGCTGTGAAGCTGCGGGGTGTGAAGTTACAGCTGGGACAGTGAATGAACTTGAATGGAAAAGAAAACTACATGTGCACACATACAGCTTCATTTAGCAGCTTGTAATCAACAGAGGGGCTCCAGAATCGGGGTGACCGTAAGCACAAGTGAAACCACAAGGAGGCAGTGCCACTGCATTCATGCTTACCCTTGGATGGGGGGCACTTCTGCCAGGAAGCACAAACTGTTTCGAGTGACCCTCATCAGCCCTTTAGCAAGGCTGAATTTTCCAGGCGTTTCCAGGTTCTGCCCACTCCTTAAAAGCAGATAAAGAAGCCTGAGGCTTGCCAGAAACTGGTGATTCCTCAGGGAGAGAAAGTGCAGAGTTAAAACACAGGCACTCTACAAAACGACTGTGAGAGCTTTCCAGGCAAATACCTGTAGATGAGCAAAGACTCCTTGGCACAAAATAAAGATGACTCTGGTGAGTCTTTCTGACAGCAGTGTGCATGGCAGGGATTATGAGGAATACACACCTATCTATTCCTCATATGTACATTATATGTATTAAAGCCAAGTGGTTGCAGCATTAATGAACAAGAAGAGAGAAAAACAGAAGAAAAGGATGGGGATTCAGTTGTGCAGAGCAATGAAGGAGGAATGTTGTTGTATCAGGCTGAGCACTTAATTAAATGCAAGGGAACTGTGGCAGCTCTTCCCACCCCTGTGCCTGATACTGTGCGTCACTTATAGCTGTGTATCCAGTTGGTAGCTGAAATGAGATAAAAGGCAGTTAGACTCATTGATGGGGGGGGGGAAATACATTAATTGTTAGGAGCACAAGCACAGTATTGTGCATAGTATCCTGAGTAGGGTAGGTATGACTTTGGGATGGGTTTACATGCCTAAGCCACATACCCATCCTGTCAAAGCAGTCCTATATGCTGCTTCTCCTCACCCATACCCTGGGAGTGTGCTTGGTGGACCTCTAGAGATCATAACTCTAGCACATCTTGTATAGACAGTGATGCTCACATGTCCAAGGGACACATCCAGTCAAATAAACAATGCAAACTCACTTAGGAGCAAGCAAGGAAAGCAATAACATCCATCATGGATTTGTCATGCACAAATCAGTTGAAAGTCAATCTCATTTTCCTCTGTAGTGGAACAACAGGCCTTGTGAATAAAGGAAGCCCAGCAGAGGTGGTGTATCCTGATGTCAGTAGGGGTTTTGAAGGTTTTTCCAGGAAAGGTTCTTGGAACAAAATAGGAAGCCTGAAAACAATTTAGATGCAGTGCCAATGGGTACTTTACCTGCCTTCTGAGTGGCGGTCTTTCCTGAAGCAGGAGGATTTAGGGAACTGAAGAAATTGGTCCTGGCTGCAGTTCTGCTCTATGATTTCATCACTGATATGAGGGAATGGAGTCCAGTGGTTTAATACACAAGTGAAACTGTGTATGCACAAAAGCACAGAATAGGCATATAAAATTAGCTTGACATGAAGGAGATGTGGTCTAAGAAGGATGTGCAGCAGCTTAGTATAGGGAGAAGTGCAAGGTACAGCGCTGTACTACTCAAATGCACAAGTGCATGGGGAAAATCAGCAAAGCAGAAGTTCCTCAGGCAGAACCCTGGGGGTTTCTGCTTATTAAAAGCCAAACAGGACTCTCCAAACATGATGCTAGACTATATAAGGATGCCTACGACTGATGAGACACAAAACAGTCATCTATTGCCATTACCTATGGGGAAACCTCAGCTGGAGGTGTATCCAGCTCTCAGAAGGGTTTCCAGTTTGAAGATAATCCAGCACAGAGCAATGACACTGGCTAGTGCTCTGCTAAAGCCCAGCTTACATGTAAAGACTGAGTAAATTGTGCCTAACTATGAAAGGGAGTGCAGCATTATAGTAGTTCTGGCATGCAAATAAGGTTGCTACAGAAAGGAAGGGGATATACTATCTCCATGCCCTTATGGGTAGCTGAAACCCCAGCATTCCCATAAGGGAATTATTTGCTTTCTCATGGCAAGGATAGAGAGGCTGGAATGAACTGCTTGGAGGGGAGCATGGAAAGCCATGAGTGGGTTTGTCAAGCATCAGAAATGACACAAGTGTGACTGCTTCTGCCTTGTCACAGGGATAAGACAAACTCCAGCAGCTCCTTCCTGCCCTGTGATTCTGGGACCATAAAAATAACGTGATGGGATTTTGTTGCTTGGCTGATTATTTACTGGAAGGCATTAACTCAAAGTAAAACAGCAATAATCACCCTCCAGTATTAGAAGTTTACCAAATTGAGGAATTTCCTTTCAAAACCCATCCTTAAGTAGGACACTCAATGTAGTTTATGAGGCTAAGAAAAGCCATCTAGGGAGCTAGTACAGGGAAGCTGCTTCTGTGGCCAGGATGCTAGACAGGATATATGATGAGTGCTGGGTTTTATTTGTATTGTTCTGCTACACGCGTCTCACTTGCTTTTAAACAAGTCTGTTTGCTCAATCAGTAAAATACAACTAGCATTACTTTCTGGTTTGGATATCATGCCTAAAACCTCCCTTGAAGTCTATCGGGGAGTCACATGCTCTAAAATGAAAGTTCATACAAAATACCTACGATAAAGAAATTCAGCTATAACTCTGTAAGCATTTTTACATAGGGAAAGCATATACCCAGCCTGATTGTCTGACTTCAAACAGATGTTAAGTAAAATGGTTTATTTCGGATGATTTATTACAGGAACCCCACTCATCCATCCCAAACATATTCTACAATCACATCTTCTTTTCATTTTCTAGGCCTGAAAAGAATTTTTATATCTCTTCTGCCCCTTGTGATTTATCATTTCTGAGGCTAAGCATGTTATCAACATGGGTTCACTCTAGATCTCCCAGAAGTCATAACACATTAGCGTGTCTTATTAAACCAAGGCTGTGGTTAGAGCTGCAGAAATAGCAATGCTCTTTGTAAAGAAAAAGAAATCATAAAGAATTCTGCATTTATTAGTTCTTCTCCTGTCAAAGAGCTCTTTGGATGTCAATGGGCTTTCTGCTGCGCTGTCAAGGGCCTCATAGAACTATTTAGGTGGTATTGATCTCACCAGTTTTAGTCCACCTAAAAGTCAGGTACTTAGTCTAAGACATTAAGCTCTTTCTATAGCTGGGGGAAAGGGCTGGATATTTCATCCCACTTGATGCTACATGTTCAAGATGGATCAGAAGAATTGTCCCAGATGTGCCCATCTTTGCAGCTGTTTTAATAGGAGTCCAGCTGCTCAGTGTGGATCTAAGCTGACCAGGTATTAGACAGCTAATGTCAAGTATGATTAAATTAATCCTTTCAGTTTGACTCAGAGTCCACTGGAATAAACAGGAATCTTTCTGTTTACCCAAGTGAGCCCTGGGTCAGTTTTTGATGTCATGGAAATATGTAAATCCACTAACTTTCCTCCTTCCAGATGGGGATGCCTAGATGTTCTCTTATACCTGTTATTCCATTGCCTTTAGAAATGATGACTAAAAGGCCCAATTACCTTAATGGGAGTCTTCTCTGAGGAAGAGCAGAAGGATTGGTCCCAAAAAGCACCACTTCTGAATTAATACAATGCTAAATGACAGCTTGCTCTGAATCCTATCAAAAGCAACCAAAAGATTCCCCATGGGAGTTAGTTCAGATTTGATGTTAGGCAACAGAGATGTTCATTTTACCTTTTCAGATGAAGCATGGTTCCTGTGGGTTTGATTTTACAAGCTTCCTACAGAGATCAAAACTAACATATCTGAAATGTGAGCCTCTGCATGATTCTGTGTCAGTTTGCCCCAGTGGGTTATAGCTTCCTTCATTATAAGGGTCCTTCTTCTGATCCATCTCTACAGAGGTGTCTTAAAGTGCTCAAATGAGTGATTAGAAGTATTCCTGCTGTCACTTTAACACACTTCTACAACCAAACCTAAGTCGAAGATTCCAATCATCTAACACAAACCCTTGGTGCCATGGGAGTGGGCAGGCTCCAAAGCCCTCTGGGTGGTGGTGGGTGCTTATGGCAGCATTAATACCTATGCTCTCCTTGGTGTCTATATGATTCTGTTTCCCGAGAAAGGCAAATTGCATGTTAGCATGGTGTTCTAGCCGCACTGAGAAAGATTCTGCATGTTCAGGGAAGGAAATGGTGCCAGGAAATGCTAAAAGTCTGAACATTTGTGGTGACCCCCTTTGAACTGCAGGCAGAGATTTTCTGTTGCCCAACAGTACCAAGTTATCTCTTGGGATCATGATGTGTTTGTTGCTTGGAAGACAACCCACTTTAGGAAAGAACAAGGATTTCTAGAGAGTGGAAAAGAAGACAGAGAACTCAGAAGCAGTTTCATCTTGTAGGACTGACTTCTCACATTCCAGAAATCCATGGTCTCCTAAGTGACCTATCCCTGCTAATAATAGAGGAGGTGGGCTATGGCAGGAAATCAAAGTAGAGGTGGAAGAGATGTGCTTCAGTTAGTCAGCATGGAGGGAAGGGAAAGAGGAAGTGACTGAGCAAAAGGCTGGCTTCCCATGAAGGGAGGTAACATTGCTCCATCACTTGTAAAGCTGAAGACAGCTGGTGCAGAAGATATTTATCACCATAATGACAAGGAAGAAGATGAAGGGCTGAGATAGATCTGAGCTTATTCATCTCCCATTTCTCAGAGCAGAAAAATACCTAAAGATGGAGGAACAAGGTGTGTAGCAGATGTAAATAGGCAGGACCCAATCATTCCCTGGAGCTACACTGATTCAACTTAGCTTGGAACTGGGTGTCCTGGTGCTCTGTTAGCATCAGAACTTTGCCTGCAGAAGGGTGCTAACTTCTTTTCCTAAGTGATGCAAGGGTGTGAATGTCAGTTACTTCAAGAGCAGCTGAACTCCAGACCCATCACATGCACTCGGTTGGGCTGCAGATGCTGCAATTCCCTTCTCCCTTAAATCCCTGCAGAGCAGTGCACACTCTGCCTGCACAATCCTCCTGCTTCGTGCTCAGCCAAAGAACACAGGGAGCTTTGAAAACTGAACCAGAGAGAGCACATCCCAAGACAGACAAGCCTAGCTATTACTGGTTTCAAGCTCTTTCCCTGGTCAAGGGCAGCAAGAAGAGCACCTTTTGTACAGCATCTCCTTTCCCCTGTGTCGATGGGAGTGTTAGCAGCTGCCAAAGATCCTACAGCTGCTCGGAGCCTGGAAGCTGCTGACATACTTTGTTATTGTAATTTCTTGTTCATTGTTTCCCATGGAGCACAACTACGCTGTCCAATCGCCTGTGGCAGCAAGCAGGTGAAATGAGGCATCAAGGTGAGAGAGAACAGAACACCTACAAAAACCCCTCACCAGCTGAACATGCATTAGTACTTCTATTTTCCTCCTTTCTCACACTCTCTATTCATGTCCACCTTCCCCCTACTGCTGCCTGGGCTTTTGGCAAATGTGATGTGAATAACAAACAGCCCCACAGGCAGCTGTGCTCTTTCGGGCACAACTGGTAAGAGGCCTCAGAATATCCTCCACAGCTAGGAGAAACAACCTCCATGTCAGAAAAGCAGGTCCTGCATTAGAAACCAGGATGCTGAATCATAAGCTTTTATAAGGCTGGCATTCCTATGGACTTGCATCTTGAGTATGGGAGCCAGTGTGGAGTCTCTGATGTCCAAGAGTAGCAATTACTCCTACCCTTAAATATGTAAAGCTTTTCCTAACACTTCTCTATCCATCTGCTGCTTTGTCACACAGCTGCTGGGAATATATGTTTGGTGACTCTACCTTTCCATCCAACTGGTTGGAATTTCATGCTGAGGCAAAGAAACAGAGAAATAGAAGAATTAGGAAGCAGATGATCTTACTTCCTTAAGGAATACTCCTCACCCCTAAATCTGCTTCTACCCCACAGCATTGTTGTTTTGCCTCCTCCCAATGCTGAACCATGCTGCCTAGTACAGCCTAAGACACAGGTAGGCTTACTTCTTCCTTCCCACTGTTGCGTGCTATGTGGTCCTCAGTACTCCAATGTAGTTGCCTTTGTGCAGACACTTACCCAGGTTGTTTAAGGAAGTTAAACACACTTGTTGTTAGGACACAGACCTTTAGAGATTAGGAGCCAGGTCAGTCATAGAGCAATCAGAGGAAATTGGTTTATTTAGGGTAGTTTGGAGTTTTGATATAATGCAATTTGAACGTGGGAATGTCTGGGAAATGAGCAAAAGGATGCTTCAGCATTGCCATGGGTCAGTGCAAAGCTAAGCTTTCTTTTGACCCTTCAACCCCTTCTTATGACAAAGTGAAATAGCAGGTCTGAGGTGTTTCTGAAGGACTGGGGGTAGTACATCCTTCCTGCTGTGAATGAAGGTCACTCAGCTACCCATGGTGACTAACCTGCTGCTCCAAGGGAACTGCTTGAGGATTGAAACCTCCTGTAACTTCCCCATCAAGCTGAGCCTGTCTTCCTCACTACCACTACCTGAGGTGCTGGGGGGGGAGGAGGAGGGAGAGAGAGAAGGGGCAAGCACATCAAAAGTGTAATCCTCCACAAAGAGTTCAAATGCAAAATCTAAAGATGTATCACAAACAAAATAAAGCTCCCTGAAGTATTTGTTTAATGTTTATCCAGTACTGAATCCTTTTCTTGGCAAACGGTCTATTCTCCCTGTGAAGTGAAAGGGCCAGGACTGCCTGCCAAGCGTTTGAAGACTTCAGAACGGTACATGAGAGATTTTATCTCAAGGATGGAAGCGATGCGAAAGCCTGTTCCCTGCATCCCAAGTCACAGGTGAAGAATGTTCATGTTCTGTTAATGAAATATGGTGGTACCAGCGTACACTTTCATATGGGTGCCTCTTGCATCTGTTCCCTTCTTGAAAGAAAAGCGTCCTGGGAACTGCCTGTAGGATCCCTGCTGCTTTGCACTTTTACCATCTTTTATTTCTGTATTACTATTATCATTGTTATTATTTGGTCCATGTAAAGTTGCTACGGAAGTGCTGGCTCTGAGATTTGAAGTCCTTGTTTCTTGAAGGACAAAGCTTTCACAGGTCTGAGCCCAGAGTTGGCAACTGGGATTTATTTAATGGATGAAGTTCTTTTGCACTTTTCCAAGCATCAGAGGGGCATTGACTATTTGGATTTGAGGATGTTAGAACTTGTTAAGAAAGAAACCATCATGTGCATGGCTACATTCTATAAATAAACTTTTATATATAAAAAGCATATATATATAAAGTATATATACATACAGTATATTATACACTAGTGTATCTAGAACAGCTTATCTTACTGTTCTTCATGGGGTTTTAGACAATAGTCTTCCCTAAATAAAACTTGTTTTAAAGGGAGGAAAAATAAAATACCAATAAAGCAAAAGCTCTCACTTTACTAAGAGCTGGTTTAGAAGAGGTTATTAGTGACAATCGTCTCAGGTCAGGATCCTTTGCACTTGAATGTCTAAAGGAAAATTAATTTCCACTAGGAAATAAACCAGGAGAAGGGAACAGATGAGAAAGGAGACAGATAGTTATTTTAGTAATTGAAAAGGGCAAATCTCATGACCTCAGGAGACTGGAGGGATGCCTGCAGGTCTCAGGGGGTTAGCAATGAAACAGAAAGTCTTTCACCTCCAGGTCAGTGGTTCAAAGCCAGCTGAAGACAATGAACAGGTTGATGGGAGTTGATGAGAGTCTTACACTGGTATTGGCTGGAAAGGGCATCCACTTCTCATCCGGCTCCTTTGAAGGCAATTTCTGCTTTAGCGGAGGAAAAGTGACTAAGGCACAGAAAGCAAGTTCTTTGCTAAGTCCCAAGAGGTCAGGACTGAGACACGCTAGCCCCAGTCACTATTTGCAGAGGCTTCTCCAGCTCTCTCAGGCATCTGAGCTTTCAATCCTACAGCCTTGCTGAGAAATTGCTTCTCATAGAAAGTGAAAATAGAGCCTAGGTCACTTTTTTATAGCAGTCTGCCGTTTCTATAGAGCCCTCTAAAGCTGGGCTTATGGGGTCTCATGTTTAGTGTAGGTGAGCTGTTTCCATTTGGTTCCAGTGGTTCCTATACATGCAGCACCAGGAAGTACTCCCTCACATTAATGACAGCACTGTATTTGATAGGCTTAATGTGGCTATATCACACTATCCTGCACCTCCTCCTGTGATCCTATATGGGGGAAAGGTATTTGGCAGTGTCCAGACCATGGCATGAGTGTGAGTAGGAGCTGATAGTCATTCTTGCTCATGCAGATTGCTCTCTCTTCATCTTTGGCCCCCAGAGCAAGTGACCACTCCTTCCCTTTTCAGCCTTTTTGTTACTCTCATTTTTCCAGTCCAAGAGCCCTTACCTCAGGTCACCAGTGCTGAAGAGCTCAGGCCATCTTCTGCCCTTGTTGTCCCACCGATCACGGGTCTTCTTCCCCCTTTCTGGCACTGTGATCCATGACAAGGCATACAGGACATGACCAAGTGTTGGGTCAGTATAAGGGCAGTAAAGAGGGGATTTGGGCACATTTCTGAAGGCATTTCCTGTTTACCTGGCAAGCTGCTTGTTCTCCCTGAGGGTGCAGTTGCAACCCCCATCAGCTTCTAAAACCATTCGCTCAAATCCCTAAGTGAGTCACTCTGCAGTGAGAAACCCCATTAGCCATGGCAAACCTTCATACTCTATGGTGTCTCCTTTTCCTTCTCTCTTCCCTTTTCCCCTCTCCATCACTCCTACCTAGGTCAATAATTCCTGAATCAAAGGTGCTGCCATGGCAGTGCAAGTGTCCCTGCCATGAGGGAGAAGTGGGCTCAGCATGGAAAGCCAGTAACCACTCACTTCTCAGCCTCTTTGTGTGCTAATGTAACAGCTCTCAGCGGAGGATCCTGTCTGAGGAATGGAAATCTAGTGTTTGCCACTTGTTGAGGGAATTTTTCTCCACAAGCCACCTGTGTTTTATATATCTATGTATATATTTTTTCCTGTTTTCCTCTTGCTTTCCTCCTCCTGCTAACTTTTGTGTGGCAATTATGTGAAGTGAGCCTTGGGCAGTGTACAGAGAAAGCAAGCTGCCTGCAGAGCTGAGTCCAGGCCTGTGATTGGAGATCTGGAGCTGATGGCCCTCTTCTTGGCACTCAACCATTTCTTTTGACTTCAAAGCAAGAAACAAAAGATGTTTCAAGGACTTCTTTGGAAAATCACCATTAGATGAGGCTTAGGGCCGTTTCCATGGAGATGGAGCCTTTTACATTGTGATCATTGCTGCAAAATGGAAATGTTCTTTTGTCTCTGGAAGTCTGTTCACTTATTTATATATACGTGTGTGCATGTATTTCTTTCAACAACAAAAAAAGTAATAAAAGGAATTAGATCTCATGGTAGGTTCCCAAAACTGAGTCACCTTCTCACCCTCTGAAGTTTTACTTCAGTCTTTAAAGTCCTGCATCAAAGTAAAAACTTCACAAGGGTTTGATTTAAGTGAATATTAGTACTTAGGCCATCAGATTAACAGCCTTTTAATAGAGAGGACTAACATCTAATTGTCCCTGTAGACTGGGAACACGATGAACTGAAGATGATCTGTTGACCCAAAAGAGCAAATCAAATGTCTCCCTGTGACTGTGACTCTCACCTCTTTGGTCCTACCATGCTCGATATCTTTATATCTGTTGATTCATCCTTTCACTCTGTCACCAGTGATCAGAGTTTGCTCGAAAATCAATGATGCAACCAAAAGCCCAACCTCCCCCAAAACTTTATCACTTTCCTGGAGAGTAAACACTTCTGACTTCATTCAGATATGGAGATGTCTGTTTGAGCACGCTGCAAATGGACCCAACCTTCAGATGAAAATACCTGAATTTTCTCTTTTTGATGACCAAATGATTTTTGAGCAGGACAAGAGGAAAGCAGTGGGAAGGTGACAAGTACAGCCTGGGAGCCAAGAGTATGCAGTTCCCACTTCTAGAGGCAATGTTCTGCTTCCAGTTTATGCCTGCGAACAGAAATACCAGGGCAAAACTACCACAACCAAATGTAACATCTTGCACAGAATTTGTATGTGCTTGTGCATAGCATCTGGATTCTTCTCAGCATTGCCCAGGTTATCACTGAGAGCTGGACAAGGATGTGACGCAAGGGATCCTTCAGGTCCCCATCTCTGCACCAGATGTATGGCTTGGGGCTGGATCCTTACATAGCTCTGAGCTGTTTGTAACCCCAAATCCATCCTAGAGCCTTTGTTTTCTCCCAGCATCACTCTCTTCCTCCTTACCACCTCAGATGTGCTCAGTGGCCCTCCACTCATGGTACGAACTGAGGAATCTGCCCATAAAAGTGAAGGTTTATCTCCTGCCAGTTTCTCTATTTGTTGTTTTATTGTCATTTCACTGCCAGTTAAACGGAGTTTTCTTCCCCTCTCTCCTCACGCTTCTGCTTGCATAAAACATGATGCTGTATTGTGAACAATGCAAGAATACATTACATAAATTTCTCTTTGATATCCAGCATGTTTCCTGCTGTAATGGAATCAGAACAGAGCAACCTCTCCTCCCCGACATGCCAGATAACTCTCTATCCGCTCTCCATTAGGACAAATGTCTGCAAGCCTTTGAAGAGCTAAAACACCATAAAGCAAAAAGAAAATGTTAAGGGTGCTCCAGTGGGTATCACTGGAAATAATTGGGTTGAATTAAGCGAAGGGAAAATTTAGGCCAACTTACAAGAATAAAAGAGCAAAAAGTCTGTTAGGCTGAGAAGTTGTCTCCGAAGCTATTAGCCTGGGGAATAGTCTCTGAGGAAGATGGTGCAAACTTTAAAGAGCAAAATGTATGATTTAGGGAGACAGTCTATAAAGGCAGTTGGCAAAAAATGTATGGCTTTGAGTCATTTTAAGCTAGACTGAAATGAAGCACTTCAGACCATAATGCAGTAAAGAACACTTTGTTAGACTGTGTGGAAGATGCTGACCTGCTGAAACTCTTCCTCATTGGCTCCTTGTGCCTTGATAATGCAGAGAATAGCTCCATGTACACTTACACAGTATATCTGCACACTGGCTGGCAGTCAAAATATACCTAAGCAGACCACAAATCCTGGTTGTTACCCAAGATGAACTAGGGGGAAATTATATATGTCACTATCTCCATGTGGTTGCTTATTCCCTGTGGGAAAGCACACACCCTGTCAAGTTGTTTGTAGGCAGAAACCTGAAGGCAAAATTCTCCTCTTTGACTTATGTTCCCTTAACGCTCTCTCCCACGCTGCTCTGGGCTATGGCATAAAACAGCCTGTGAGATGTCACCGAGACATGCCTGAGCAGGTTGGCATCCCACATGGTCTAATCCACGCAGATTCAACGAGAGTCTGGAAGAAAAGTGCTCAAGTGCCACCCACTCTTTCTGATTCTGGCTAGCAACTGAGATTGGAAACGCTACAGATACCTTTAAAGAGTGATGGGAGAAAGATGCCTTCTTTCATGTAAGGGTTTCTGCTACGAGTCTTCTTACTTCTTTTTGATAGAGCAATAGACCACATTTTTATGTTAAAAAACTTGTATTTTTCTTTATTTCTCAGAAGAAACTAGAAACCTAATTTTTCTTATTGGACTATTAGACTTCCTGACACAGTCTCTACAAATCTAGTGTCTAAATCTTCATCTCCATCTGGTGAAGTTCCAGTTCACAGTTCTTACCTCCATATCTTTGTCCTTCATTGCCAACCTCTCCTTATGTTTCTCTTCGATCCGTTATTCTGAAGACAATTCCTAAATCAGAGCTGCAGACTGAGACTTGAAAATGAGAGGCAGGCTGAGGTTGTTCTGGATCATGCATTGCTCATGACTTGGACCTGGCTGATGGGATGTAACTCTCAATTCTGCCTTTCTCTCTAATCGTGTGAAATCCATGATTCTATACCCACCTATTCATATGAGTGAGTTACATCCAAGCTTTGCTTTCTGGGACTCTTGTATCTGGGCATTTTTGGCCAGTAAATGCATTCATTCATCTCTAGTGTCATGCATTTAAAGCTATTAGTATACATGCTCTTTCAAAACTCGCCTTGCTTTGGGACTCCCTGTCCCCTTTGCTATCATAAGCACTCAAAAATTCTTCCACTTTACTGCTTTCATCCTCCCTCCTGGGTGCTTGCTGATCAGATCTTCTCAATGACATGCTAAGTTGTTTTACTGACATTGATGCATTATGCTGGACTCCATCAGCCTAGCAACCTTTGGGACCAGTCCTAGGAGTCAGGCAGCCAGACAGCTCAACTTGTCTCCATCAATCAGGAAGTGAGACTTTATTGGCCAGGATGAGGGCTACAGGTGTACGCCACTGTCACAGTTTTAAATAAACACCATCAGTTTGCCTAGTGCTAAGCAACTGTTTCTGAGAGCGTGTTGGTAAATGTGTTTATAAAGCGTAAGAGTCCAATCCATCAGCCCTCAAAGAGCCTAATCAATATATTCCAATTTGATCTTAGAGAAAGTTTCGCCTCTGGGAAGTTTAATTTATTTCAACTCATGACCATGAAAAAATGAACATCCACGGCACTTTGACAACATAGAAAAAGCAGATGAGGTTGTATCCAGCACCCGTTCCTTTTCAATTTGCCATTTTACCTGAACAAATCACCCCTACGACTTGAATGACCATGAAAACTGATCGAGCGATGGAGAGAGACTGCGGGCCAAAGGGGAGACAGAAGGAATAAAATATGGATGGGAAACCTAAGATGCAGGGCTTCAAATATGCTTAGCTGTATTATTTGCTCTGCAGAGTATAGCTGAAGTGGAATAACTACAACTTAAAACGCAAGGTAAATTGATTCATATTGCAACTGCAGGAGGCTGCCAACCTAGTGTCTGACTAGGGTAGTATACAGAAGGCTCTTCTCTGCATTTATACAACTGTTCCTGTAACTTTTCCATTGATAACCATACTGCACATTTCTCTTGATGCCAAAATTAGGAACCAATTCTAAACCCTCCTTTAAAACATTAGTATAGTGGTTAAATAAAAGACCATCTGGAGTTCTTCTCCCAAGCCATATCCAAGTGTCTGAGCAGCATCTGAGCAAATCAGAGCCAGAAATGAGTAGCTGAGGAGCACCTTTCCAGGGGACACCTGCCTGAACATCACATTGTGAACCCTGTATTTACACCTTCCTGTCTATAGAGATATTTGGACAGGACCTGGTTTTCATGCGGTTTACTCCAGCTAGTTGACTTTCCCTTTAGGAGAACCACTACATGAAACCTTGCTCACAAAATTCAAGGGTATTTCAGGTAATCCAGGTTTTATTGACAGTGGCTCACCTCTGCTCTAGAGGTTAAGATCACAGTGCTCTACTTAGATCAATGTACAAGATACTTCAAAGTGTATTTAACAAAAATACCTTGTGAAATAAATGAAACATTTATTTTACTAACCCCCTAAGGAGTTAAGCCAAGGTGTTTGACATACTTGTTATCTACAGTGGATTGGGAGTATTTTTCAACCCATGATGTCTTCCAGCAAGGGTTTTGTTCAGAATGGACCAAGAGACTGTGTTATGATGGGATATCCTCGGTTTTCACCCAGGATGGAGGCTGGAAGAGGAAAACACGTGTTGTCCCCCTATCACAGATACTCACTTGTCTTCCTGGAGACCATCATTGTATAGGCAACAATTTTTCTCTTTCCTTGTCCTATGCTGTCCAGAAGGATTTGGGGGACAAGGCTCTGTTTAATGCCAATTTGTTAAGAATTAGATCTAGTGTCCTCAGCAAATGCAAATCAGTTGTTTATACTGATGCCAGAAAATGTAAAACCAGAAATGAGTGTTGATTTTCTTTCCTCCAACTGCATTTCATCCGAATGCTTTCAGCTTTGATGCTGCCTCCCCAATCTTTTTTGATATCGCATCAGACCATCTTTTTTATGTCAAACATTTGCTTCAAAGCTTCTCGTAGCCTGTGCTGGTTGTCAAAAGTTGGAGGCAACACGTTTTAAGCATTCAGCAAGCATTCTTCCGAAAAGAAAACCACTATTTCTAATGAGCATTTGAGAGTGCGGTGCATTGCAAAAACTGTTTTCTAAGATCTGTCACAAATGATTTACTTTTATTAGTTTTAATGGCCCTTAGCTACAGGCATGGAATATAAGTGAAAATTAAGATATTTTTCAAGAGATGAAAATAGATTTCAATCAGAGATGGTGGCCATTTCCCTCCCCTCGCTGATGTCCTCTTTATTTTTGTCTCTGAACAGACAACCCTGCTTGAAGGAAATGACTTCAGTGCTGTAGCACTACCCACTACCAAACATGAGCTCTACATCAGAGACCCTTTTCCTAATCGTACACAACACCATCCATCACTAACACTTGCACCATTCCCATTCAAGAGACTGGTGATATGCTTTACAGGGATTTGGCCAAAACCAGGGGCGTAGCAAGATGCTTCTAGTCAGAACAACGGGTTTGTGTTTTATGCTATTTCACTGGAGAACTCATTTGAAACCAATGTTTACTAATTCCCATTCCCAATTTCTCTGTTTCTTATAATTTCTCCCTGATGCTCATATAATCTTTGTCTCAGATAAAAGTATTCACTTTCTGTTCTGGCCATGCTGTTCTTTACAGATTTCGCCGTTTTGGGGGGTATTTTTAGAATATGCTTCTCTAATGATTTTTATCACCTCATTTCAGTTTATATTCATGGAGGAAGAGTGGTATAGTTAAGCCCAGATGCTTATATTGTGAGAGCTGCACCTACAGACTCCCTGCATAAGCAAGGCTCTGCCAGGCTTGTGGAAAACAGGAGCAAAGCTCCAAAGGGAAACGGTTCTGCAAAAGCATCTCTCCCCTCTATGCCCATCCCGCTACTTTATTTCAGCCACCATACCATGTTATTCTTATTCAGCAATACATTTCTATATCATCTGCAGCCCATGAGAGCAAAGTAGAGAGAGGAGGAAACACAGGAGGATGTGTTTATTACTACAGCTTTGATACATAGCATCAAAGGCTAGTAATCTTACTATGGCTGTCAGCACATGGAGTTCTTTGGCTTCAGCAAGAAACTCACTGTATTAGTTGCAAAGGTTCCATATTCAAACCTGTCTAAATACCCAAGAGCCATCAGTTTCTGCTCTCTTTCTAATCTATAGCTGGTTTAGAGCTCTAGTCTCAACAACGTCTAACCACTTGCAGCAAGGAAGCGTGATAACTAAGGAAAGATGCCAGAGACACCTGATGTCATAAGCTCTTCCTACTCCCTACACAATTTTCAAGCTAACAGCATCATTGTTTTTCCCCTTAGGTCCAGTGCTGCATTCTCCATCTGGAATGTGTTCATTGAGCTGGGTCTCTCCTGCCTCTTTCATCATCCTCAGTAATTAAGCTTTTACAGCTAGAACCTAACTGATAACGTAACTGCTGATTAAAAAGACAAGCTATCTCCAGCTCTTTACCCACAGCTCCCTTGACTGTGTGGTATTAAGAGAGCAACCACTTGTTTTCACTGTGGAAAGTGGCCACACTGGGCTCTTGGATACCCCAAAGAACAAGGAGACTTAAGTCCACCAAGTCAGAGTAATTTACATCAACAGCGTTGGGAACATGGTTTGGTCAAGGGAGCAGATCAGTGGAATAAAACTGAGTTAATTTTATAGGGTTTCTTCTCGGAGTGCAGCCACAATTTAATGGTCACCTATAATTAGTTAATTCATTTACTACTATAATAAGTGCTTTGCAGCCCTTATAAATGTCCATTAAATGTGTCAAATCCCTTCCTCCTTTCCTCCACACACATGCAATTTCCTTGGCAAGTGAGAAAGTGTAACCAAATCAAAACGTGAAAAAAAGGATGTTGCGTGAAGAGGGCATGTTTTTCCCTGTCACTCAAATTCTTATGCTTGAATGAGTAACAAGTACTCCGTAATGATGTTTTAAATGCAACAGATTCCACCCCGAAGAAAGGAAGCCTTTTTTGTAGTTACCAGTTTCAGTGGAGCCTTGCTCATTTAATCTCATGAAAGACTCAGTTCTGATTTTGATTGGAAATAGCTCTACAGGTAAAGAATGGTAAAATACTAGAGGGATAATAGCATCTTTTAATGAAAAAGGTTCTGAATTTTACCTACAGAGACACCTCATGCTGCAGGGTTTACGTGGTCAGTGACCTAAAAATATAGGTCAGTTATTCACCTTTATCTTCTGAGTTCTTGTAACTTTGCTAGCATCCATCTCTCCCTGTTGCTCCATCACTCTCTATTAAAATACATAAAATGCCAAATCCTGTGTTCACACATCACTCCATATTCCTGGAAGCTCAATGGTGAAACTGAAGTGAAAAGCAGTTTTGAAAGTCCAAGCTGTATTCTCTTCATATCTCAGTTATATTTTGCAAATCTTCTGAAACACTCTGAGTCTAGCCGCCAGGATCAGCCAGACAGAGGGGTGAGCTGGAGCAGTCCATGGGTCACCCATGATCCACGGGTGGAGTGGAGCAGCATGGAGGTCCCCTTTATCAGTGCAGTAGGGCAATCAACTTGTATAACCCCTTTCCTCTCGGCTTTTCAGCCCCATCACGTATCCAAGAGTAGGCATGAACCTTCCATGAGGATTCACCACCCAAGTGTGGAAGGCAGCAGAGCCCTCTGCTCCAGCAAGACCAGCTCCTCGCTAGGCTAGCTGGGCAGTGGGCTGACTGCTTCTGCCAGGGCTGCAATGCCCTGAGCACGCTGGTACACGGTGCCATCTGCTCTGAAGTCCATGGTTTGACAGACATCCACAACATAAAGGAACAATCCTTAGTCTGTCACCTGTATGAATCTCTTAAATCCTACCTTGATGCAAGCTGGATGCTCAGAGCACACTTTATTCATTGCCTTTCTTGCTTTCTCTATTTAAATACACCAAACAGACAGATAGGTGACCAACAGGCAGGATCTCAAGTGGTGGTTGAAGAATGTAACTTAATCTGGGTTTGAAACTCTTTATTTAAATGTTAAGCACAGGCAGCAGACATTGCTGCTTGTTCCCTGGGATTCTGTTTAGCAAAAGGGGCATCATTTCCCCAGATCCTGCTTTTCAGCATCTACATCTTTCTCTCTTTTTGCTTCCTCCAATGGAAGTCAACGGAGAGATGGCAGGAGAGTAATTCAACAAACTACAACACATTGTGTAATTGAAATGGACCATAATCACTAATATTAAAGACAGTGAATCATTCTAATCGAGCCATGCTCAGCAAACAATGAAAAACTATGTGCCAGAAAAGCTAATGCTGGTTTTAAAATGAACAGAAATGAGGCGAAATGGAACCTCACTCTTTATTCATGAAGGTCAATTTAACGTGATTATTTTTTCCCTGGCATCACAGCTTCATGATTACTGTTGTATACCTCAGTGCTATTTTCTAACCTAATAACAGTAAAAAATAACCAGCTGGTGATGATTCTGTTTAAAGCAGAGACTAAATGCTCACAAAACCCTGCCACTGAACAGTTGCACATGCTAATCAGACACAGCTCAGCCAGATTCCCTATAGAGTCCATATTTTGCAAATTTCAACTGGTTGACTACATTGAGAAATTAGATTATGCCTCGGACATTCAAGACTCAGAGTGATCTGTGTTCATTCATTCCTCCTGGGTGAAATCAAACCCTTCATAGATCCAGCCAGGCGCTTTTAATTCATCCCACTCCATATCTTCACATAATATTTACCATCACGCAGTACAATCACTTTAGGGATTTGGAAATGACAGGGTCTGATTCTCCCTGGGCATATTCTCACTTTGTAGGGGAGAAACAGCTTTGCCTTCAGTGCAATTACTCCTGGTGTCAGGCAGGGACAGCATGAGAAGGATCAGTCCTCCCAGAGAACATAACACTGGAGGAGGGCTCTGCTGACGCCACTTGGAGGGAAGCTGACACCCGTAATGATGGATCATTTCCAGGCTTGCCAACGAGTGCTGTGAATTTCAAGGAGGAGGGAGGGAAAAAGTTAATTAAAACAAATGCCCAAATGTTTTTCTGCTCGGAGGGAAGTGGGGTTTATACTGGAACAAAGTGTTGCCTTTTGTTTTGTTTCTTTCTCAGCTGCCTGTAGCTCTTAGCAGCGTTAGAACTGAGATTTATGCTATCCAAATGCAGATCTTTTTTTAACATATAAATAAATGGAGGTTGTTTTTTACACTTAACTCATTTTTGTTTTAATTTTGCTAAAATCCCAGAGAGACAAATTAGGAAAGAGGTAGAGCTTTGCCAAGGAGCCTTCATTAGATCAGCACTAATAACTTCTTTCAGGAGCCATGGATAGCTTCTGACATCACAGCTCAAGCTTGTCCGAAAGCTAATTATTTTCCCTGTTATAAAACAAAGGTTCTGTATCAAAGGCCCATAATGTGACATGGCACACGCTCCAGATGCACTGATTTGCAAAATAAATCAACTGTGTCAGGGTGGAATTTGGAGGAGAAATTACAACAAATTGCAATTATACTTGCAGTGGTACACTGCTTAAATGCGTTCTCAATTTGTTAAATGCAAGGCACCATGTGTATTTTTTTCCAGGTTGCTTATGGGGGAATAGAAGAGGAAAATTTATCTTATCTGTCAAAAGGAGGAGAATCTTCTTCTCCTCCTCCCCTTCACCTCCTATACAGCTTCTTCCAGATGCTATCAGAGCAGACTTCATAAAAGATTCAAATGGTGTCATATGAAGGCAGATATAACTAGCAGGAGCCAATGGTTGGAGCCCATCCCTGGCAGAACAAATGAAGGGATGTGTTTAATAACAGAAAGCATTCAAAACCCATCGGATTTTGTTATCTTGTTTAGACTGCTATTAAGCCATATCACCAAGAAATACAGTGGAGTGAGATTTGTTTGGCTTTCTGTTCCTCCTCCACACATAGATGATTTACTTCCCTTTTTCTCTTTTCCTTTCTTAATATTCCTCTCCAAAGCAGTGGCACTGACCCACCCTACCGATAGGCAAAGGCCACATAGACTCATAGAATATTCTGTGTTGGAAGGGACCTTTTAAAGGTCATCTAATCCAACCCCCCCTGCAATAAGCAAGGACATCTTCATCAAGATCAGGTTGACCAGAAACACATCCATCCTGGCCTTAGGTGTCTGCAGGGATGTACGTCAAGACAGGCAATGAGACACAAGCCCAGGATTCACCAGGATCCTTCCTGCACCAGCACATCTCACCCTGAGTAGTTTGGTAAGAAAGGGACAACAGTGGGAAGACAGCACGAAAGGCAAAGCAGGTGGAAAGAGATCTTGTCTGTATGGGCTGATTACTCCACAAGTTCCCCAGCACTCTCAAAGAACAGAGGAAATGGCCATGTCCCCATCTCACCTCAGGTGCTGTGAGAGGGGATGATTCTTACAAGGCACAGACAACCACAGGAGGTAATTAGAGCACTTTAACAACCTCTATGCATCACCTCCTGGCCTCGCAATGTTGGCTTCTTCCTCTTTCTTTGTGATTGTGTTTTCTGTTTTCTTACACTTTTCCCCTTCCTATCCAGACCTTAATTTATTTTCTCAGTTTCTTCTCCTTTTATCTCCTTGTACCTGTGTATTTTCAGCCTCTAATTTCTGCCACATTTCCTGTTTGAACTTCTCCTATTCCATCTCCTTTCCCACGTTAATGTTGCCTCCTTATTTTACTCTTTGCAAACACTTTTCCTTTCATTTCCAGCACTTGTTTCCCTTCAATTTGTGTCTCTCTGCATGTATATACACACATACAGATACATACATATATATATGTATATACATAAATCTTGCTGCTTTAGCCTTTTCAAAACGAGCTTGTCCCTGGAGTCAGTTTGTTATTCTGGTCTCACTCACTTTATTGAGTTATTTTCTTTGCTGCTATCAGTCTCTAAATACAATCCAGTAAAGATACAGCAATGATTTTTGACAACCTGACCTTTCTCTGCTTTCTTACACTTGTTTAATTAGGTGCCACATGCAGCTGTGACTTGATCTTTACAGTTTTCCTTCCTCCCCCACTGCCTACCTGGAGGGGAGGGGGTTGGTAAAAAAAAGAGAGATGTTGTTGAAAGAAAGAAGGTCATTTTTGACAGGTCTGCCTGTTATTTCAGGCATCAGGCGGCCAACGAGTTCTGCAGGAATGGAAGGCCATGCTGTCTGTGTTTTGCTTAACAAGTTAGAGGAAACATTTTAGCTGGGGGAGGTAAGGAAATGAGGTGATTTACTGGTTTGATTTAACCTTCAGGTAGCCAGTTTAAACACACAGCTGACAAACAAGAAAGGAAGCTGGGTATAGATGTGCTGGCTCTGTGCTTTGGCAAGCTGGGGTCTCTGGAGCAGCCAGGCTGAAGGGGTGTGTAATTAGACAAGAGAGATGTCCCCACAGATCCTTAGGAATGGGGAACTCCTGATGTCATCTTTAAGGCATGATGGCAGGCAATTATTGCTCTTTGTTTCCCAGGTGAAATGCATGAGTTCTTGGTAGTATATAGAATCATAGACTAGTTAGGGTTGGAAAGGACCTTAAGATCATCTAATCCCAACCCCCCATTATGAGTTCATTCGTAAAATCAAAGATGCTTTTGGTTGCTGGTGCATCATACTGACTATTCAGGCTTTCAGCAGGTACGTATTCATCTCACAAACTCCTCAGCACACAATAGTGTGAGTCTGCACCCTTGTCAGCAGATAGATGAGAACAAAATCCAAAACACATGATGTGCCCAAGAACTAGTATCCTCATGGCTGTTTTGGCCATATGGGCAGGCGGGGAGAGTGTATTGCTGTTGTCCCACATGCAATGCAACTACACGTAACACACACATCTGAAATCCTCATCTGGCAGAAAAGTTGGGGTTTGTACCCAGTAGAAATGTGGTATCTGCAGACTGTGGTTGCATCTTCCTTACATGCAGCTTTATTTTTCAGAATGATTTCCAGTTTAGTGGTGGTTGGTAGATTTTCCCATTGTAGTACACATGCTAACTCAAACTGTCTGTTCTAAAGTCCATGGAAGACAACTGGAGTCCTTCATCTTCCCTATGTCCTCCAGCACAGATCCTTCTGTCCTGACACAGGCAGATCTCCCACTGACTTGCAGGTGCATGCATTACTTGTATTTTGGTATGGATATTATTTAAGCAAAAGGACATGACAAACTGCCTAGTAACGCTGATTAATGGGTGCCCCTGGGGAATAGTGAGGCATGAGATGAAGTTAAATAACTCCGATGTGCATTACTCAACACTGCCGCACCACCTGAAGTGTCTCATTGTGCCTAAAAAATGGATTCCCTTTTAAAAAGGAACATTTTTAATGTTTCACATTAATTTTCACTAAAGTACTTACGTTGTGAAAAATATTCCCTATGGAAAGCCCTCTCTCCACCTCCACCATCACAGCCTCCCACCATGCCTGGCCCTACAGATGTCCAGCGTACCTTTGACAAGGTGAAATAGCTCAGTGCACGTACTGATAACCCATGAGCCTGCCTTGCTTTACACTGCACGCCCATGTGGGGTCACTTTGAAGACCAATGGAGTTCTCATATGATGTAAAACTGACTAAAATACCCTCTCACTGGGCAGACCACCATAGAAAAAGTCCCGAGCACTTAAGCCATGTCTTCAACTACCCCAGAACACCACAGACATCAATTAATGCCTATGCAAGCTCTGAGTATACAAACTTCTTTTTGGCGCTAATATCTCCATTTGTTTGCTAAGACTGTCCTTACGGGCACATCATTTGCCCTGAATTCAGTGTGACTATGCAAGCATGAAAGGCCAAGTCCCAATGTCCTTGGGCTTCAGAGGAGCAGAAGGGCTTCATGGTGTATTCCAGTGGCTTTCAAGGCTGGCTGCAAGGTAATGACTCGAAGGTTTTAAGTTATGCATGTGCTTTTCCCAGATCTAGAAGAGGATTTAAGTCTGTTCTAAATAACCTCTTCCTGATGCTCAGTCACACAAATCACGTAATTGTTGTAGGTTTTTTCCTTCTGATTCAATTTTTATTAAAACTTATAGTTTCTAAAAATCAGAGATTTAATACAAAGATCTAAACCAGCATCCTTTGATTGTATTCACAACAGATAACAGATACTACTATCACACAGCTCATTCCTGCTTCAAAAAGATCCATGCACAGATAAGAACCACTTGGCCATTTATCACACACTGGGCCTCAATAAACCACAGAGATAAATACAGAAAACAACATTTTCCAGAAGAAAAAAAAACCTCCTCTTTGAAATTTATTCACCTAAAATATTAGTGTGTATTATAGAATCAAGAGTGATGATGTATCCACTTAAAACCAGAAGGGGTTGAGTTACAGGGACACTGGCAGCATGCTCTTGCTATAAGAGGAAGCACTAAGAACCTAAAGGTTTCACAGAATCACAGAATAGTTAGGGTTGGAAAGGACCTTAAGGTCATCCAGTTCCAGATGCCTCACACTAGACCATGTCACCCAAGGCTCTGTCCAACTTGGCCTTGAACACTGCCAGGGATGGAGCATTTACCACTTCCCCAGGCACCCTGTGCCAGCTCCTCAGCACCATCACAGTAAAGAGCTTCTTCCTTATATCCAACCTGAACTTCCCCTGTTTCAGTTTGAACCCATCACCCCTCGTGCTATTGCTGCAGTCCTTGATGAAGCATCCTTGTAGTCCCCTTCAGATATTGGAAGGCTGCTATGAGGTCTCCACGCAGCTTCTCTTCTCCAGGCTGAACAGCCCCAACTTTCTCAGCCTGCCTTCATACATACCTAAATGTAAATTGTGAGAAGGCTGAGATTTGCTTCTTGAGTTACAGAAATATCTGTGTCAAACCAGCCCAGACAACTGGAAAAAAGCATTTAATCGACCCAAATGTGTGGTTTAGAAGTGCTAGAAAAGAATGGAAGCCCATTTGTCTTCGGTGACTCACTTTTTAACCTCTGTCAGTTGATGATTAAAAATATGAGTATTTAAATAATTATCATTCAGCTGCAGAGATCCCAGTGCAGGTGTGAATGCTGCACCAACAAAGTGAGCCTTCAAAGGGAAAATTGCCCTTCTCCAGTGATGCCCCTGGGCAGGCTGCAAGCTGCTGTGAATAACCAAGTCCCCAGCCTCATCCTAAAGCTAACATCTTGCATGATGAATTTCAAGACAGAGCAAATTTCGACAGTCCTGTGATGAGAAACTGGAATTTGCACTGCAAAGTGTGGTGCAGGTGTGAGGGGTGCTCTCACACAGGTGGTGGGGCTGCCTCACTTGTCCCAGGCTTACAGAGATGGCTCAGCATCCTTCCCTGCCCTTAGGTTAAAGGATGTGATGGTTGTGTTCCCTGAAATCCACAGTCCTGAGTACTAATGCTGCTCCCTTGGGGTTGTGGAAACAGCTCGATTTACACAGTCCTCACAATCTTCTATTTTATTCAGAGGCAGGAAGACTTCTAAAAAAGGCCATGTTTAGGGTCTAATAATCTTCACCTGCTCAGCCTGAAGTCAGCTTTGCTGCAGGGTTGAAACTTTGCCAGAAAGCAAAAGGACTCACCTGCACCACTGAGGTTACTCCACTGGGATCTGAGTGTTGCTCACCTTTGAGATAGGGCAAAATAACCATCAAATCTTGCTTTGCATCTGCAGGTGCTGTGGATCCATAGGTCAGCACAGCCTTGTTAAAATCTGATGGAATACATGCTAGAAGGGGCCTATCTTGCCCATCAAGAAATACTGCACAGTTTCATCTGGGAGGTAGGCTGCTTGGTTTTAACCGTTGCCAACTGGAGGGTTTAAATTCATCATTTATTGGCATGCAGAGGCAGCCATTTCTCATCATTGGCCTGAGGAGAGGTCCTCAAACTTGGGGAAGTGCAGGCACAAGTCCTCTGTGCATCCCTCTCCAAGTCCAGGCTCACACAAACACTCCAAATCACATTCATTCTGAAGTTTTGAGATGCAGATGAGGTGTGTGCAGGGTCTGTGAAGGACTGGTTTAGTAACAGAGCAGTAAAAAGCAGGTCTTCAAGGTCTGTAGACACTGAAACCACATATCTGAAAATGATTGAGTTACCCAAGTAATTATTAAATTGGATACCATTCAAATCTGTTCTGCTCTTTATTATACACAATGATTCACTATTTATAGGGCAGTAAATTCATCTGAGAAAGGTATGGCAAATCCAGGCTGGGGACGTGCTGCAGAGGTTTGGAAGTGAAGGCGAAGCTGTAAGGACTGGTTCTTCTCCAAGGGTCAGGATGTGAGGCCCTCTGACCTGTTCAGGATTTGTAATCTCTGGCAGGCACTCAGCATCTTCGCATCCACCCTAGGCTGCCAGAGCAGCGCTGAAAGGGGATGAAAGACACACGTGCAGGGAAATAAAGACTTTGCTCATGGGCCAGAAGTCTCTCTGTTCTTTTTCACTTTGCTCTCTTATCCACTCTCGCAGCATCTTCTCTGACTTTTGGTGCTCCAAGTCAGCTTTTCATTTTCTTACAGCAGTTCTTTACCACTTTAGGTGTTTCTTTGTTTTCCTTTCTGAGAAATGGTTTAAATTACCATGCTTTGATCACCTATTTCCCCTCCACACACATAGAGACAAGAAAAAGGCAAACAGTTCCAGTGAAAACAAGGTCTATTTTGCTAACAACCTAGTTTCAGAGGGGGAGGAAAGGTGGGGAAAAGTGCTATATCACACACATTACAGACATCCTCTTGTTTTCTCCTGCTCTTGTTCCCTTGGCAGCTGGTAGAAGCAGGTTTTATAAAGTTGCCATCCAACATTCAGAAGCACCAATGGCATTTGTTTAACTCATGAGTTTTACAGGGCAGCCACTGCGCAGGGAAAACCTCGATGCTGTAGCTGTTTTGCACTAAGACACTTTGCCTCCCCAAATTCCTTCCTTTGGTCTTATACAAGCCAAAATGAAAAGCGCTGGTTTGAGGCCTGTATTAGCTGTGTACCAGTCAGCTGGTAATAAGGAAGCAAAGTGCTCAAGGCCAGGTTGGACAGAGCCTCGGGTAACATGGTCTAGTGTGAGGCGTCCCTGCCCATGACAGGGGGTTGGAACTGGATGATCTTAAGGTCCTTTTCAACCCAAACCGGTCTGGGATACTGTAAGTTCAATTCTAACTGTTAAAGCTGCTACGTCTACTCAATTGCTTAGTAAAACAAGCTAGTATTTTTACTCTTAGCACTAACTGTTCTTTGTGGACTCAACAGCTGCTACCTGCACAAAGGATTCCTACTTTTTTAAAGAGATCTGTCAAAAGGAAAAGAAAAAGCCTATTTTCTGTGCTGTTCACCATCTCTGAGCAAGAAAGTAGCAGAAAACCTTCCCCAAATCCCATGAATTACTTTACCCTTCTAATTGCAAAGTCTTTGTTTTTCCATCTGTCAGTGACAAGGACTCAGTTTTGTAAAACTGTTGGAAAAAAAAAGAAAGAATTGGGAGTTTTTTGCCAATCTGAACATTGAAAGCATTAGTGAGTCTGCAAACTTGGATGGAATTCAGTTACATTTTGCACCGTGAACTTGAAAACCTCAGTTTGACTGAGAAAATATGTTAGAAAGTGAAAAAGCAGATGCTGCTTTCCAGGTCTGTCATTCACTTGTTCAATGTATTGCTCAATAATCACTAAAACACAGCTTCCTCAGGTGTTAAAACATCTGGTATTCGACATCTCTCTTAACCCACGTCCCTGGGAATTCTGAACTGATTCACTAAGTTTCACCAAACAGAACAGGTAACTTGGCTAAATCTACTCCCATCAGCTGAATGTCCACATTTCACCAGCTTGAACTCATAGATCTGAACTGTCAGCAAGCAGCTCTTCTGCATGCGCAAGGAAAGTCAATGTTTTGCAGGAACATACCATAAAACAAACTCTGTTTGCACTCTTGTCTATGGCAGTAGATGGGGGAACTATGTGGGCAATTAAAGAGTTAGCACGCACTAGTGATTGTGTGTACCAACTCTTCCTGGGAGCCAAACAAAAGCTACATGGAAGTTTGACCTATGGAATGTGTCTTTTAGGCACATGGTGTGGTCTGACATGGGAATGGGTTTTTTCAAAGGTAATTTTACTGTAGTTGTTCTAAGGTACTTGACACCCAGAGAGCTTCAGAGGCATTGCAGCAAACACCACCCTTGAATGCAGAAAGACCTCTTCCACCTCCTCCTCACCATTCATCTTCAAATATTCCCAACACTGTTGTGGCTCATTCAAAGGTAGGCAGGGATGTGGCCCAAAATGAGGATTAGGCTTCAAAATCAAAGTAATTCACTGGTCACTGATTGTGCGTTAATTAGCATCATTCTGTCCCTGCTTTAAGACAAATGGTCCACAGATGGCTTCAGACTGAGAGAAAAATGCAGTTTTTTGTTCTAGCAATGCTGTTTGTTTCCTGCCACCACCCCTCCAGCTACCCTTTAATTGAAAGAAGTGGACTTAATTTGAATTAAACTGTCAAAAGTCTTCCACTTAAATTGATTTATCAGCCTTCCCGACTGAAATGGATTCATTTCTGCACAATATGTATGAAGTGTGTGTTGATGGATCGCATTTCAAGGAATGGAAGCGGTTTTTATGCATCTTCATTAGATTCAGCTCATGTATGTAAAGGAAACGGGGGTAGGGAAGCAGGGAGGGGGGAAGGAGAGGGAAAAATAAGTGTTCAAGAGCACATGAGGGAGGAAGCATGAGACAGAGAACTCCAGTGTGAGAGTAACGATAAACCCTCTTTCACTGACTTTGTCAGTTCATGCAACATTCATGTTGCCCCTATATACACACAGGCATCCTTGGTGATGCTTCCAACAGATGTCAAGCAGAAATCTTATGCCAAATTCATCAGAGAGGCTCCTTTTTCCATACCCCACCAGCTCTCCTTCCCAAGCCCTCTCTCCTTTTGCATGTATCAGACTAGAAAGCTTTTCACCATCTCCCCTCTGGACCTGTGTGTGATTCCACCCAAGCACACTGATATGGCTTTTTAGGGCTCCAGATGTGCCATAGGAAGGGTTGATGTCCCAGTTGCCTGCTACTCTCCACCCAGTGGAGTACACTCCACTCAGTTATTTGGTAGCTGAGCTGGCTTAAGGAGTTAGAGAAGGTTTTTGCTAAACTGAAAAGAGACAGAAACACTCCCATAAGCTGAGTCCTCTGGTCTGAAGGACCTCCCATAGGGTCTGTGACCAGCAACATAGGATGGGTTGGAACATAATTATCCTTTCATTTCCCACAGCTCTGTTTGGAGAAACATGTCGGTCTATCTTTAGGCAGGGAATGGCACCTGATGGGTAAGTAAGAGAGTCTGCTGGGCTGATGGAAATGTGTTGGACCAGGGAATCACTGTGGCTGTGTGTGTGAGCTCCCTAGGAATAACCAAATCAAACCTTTCCCCCATGAGATACTTTTCAATAGAAGGCTTCTATGGAAAGGGCATTAGGGAGAGAAAAATCAAAAGCTTCAGCCAGCTCCACTAAAAGCCTCTTAATTATAAAAAATGGTATTGCCTTTATTTCTGCTCTTTTCCTGACCTGGAGTGTGTTTAATGCAGTAGCAACCATTTGACAAACTCAATTAATTTCCACTTAGAATAAGGTATTTAATCTGAAGAGTTTGAGATGTACTGGGGCAGGCACAGTTTAACTCTCTGATTAATTGAATTAAACTTCTATTCATTCCCAGCCATGCCAGATCACAACATTTTCCATCTTCTGTTCCTTCTGCCTGGCATGTTTTCTTTTCCATCTTCTGTTCCTTCTGCCTGACATGTTTTCTTTTCCTTCTTCTGGACATCAGAATAGCAGATGGGATTCAAAAGGGACATTGGTTTCTGGAAATGGTTAAAGTGATTGTCTCAGGCAGGGAATACCAGAGTGCAGATGCTGGATGTGGAGAAGGCAAAGGGATTACACTACTTACAGGCAATTAAGGCAGTGACAGAGAGGATGTTTCTTGAAAGCTATCTATCTGAGCAGACTTGTTGATCAGGGAAGTGAGGGGTATCCATCCAGCCCAACCAAGCTGAAAGGGATGGACGTTTCTGAATGATTTAGCAAGTGGAGTGCTGAGCACCCAGTTCTGTAGCAGCTAACAAACCCCCTGAAAAGAAGACATGTAGTTGCCCCTGAAAGTACTTCTCCATTAAATCATAGGATCATAGAATAGTTAGGGTTGGAAAGGACCTTAAAATCACCCAGTACCAAGCCCCTGCCATGGGCAGGGACACCTCACACTAGACCACGTCACCCAAGGCTCTGTCCAGCCTGGCTTTGAACACTGCCAGGGATGGAGCATTTATCACTTCTTTGGGCACCCTGTGCCAGTGCCTCACCACCCTCACAGTAAAGAACTTCTTCCTTATAACCAACCTGAACTTCCCGTGTTTCAGTTTGAACCCAGTTCCCCTTGTCCTGTAACTACAGTCCTCACAGGAAGTGGATCAAAGTCCTCAGGAAAGTTTCCTATGGCTTCAGCAGGCTTTGGAAAGGTCTCAAGTCCACAGGTTTACTATTTCTTGTTGTGAAACCTGCCTGCAGAACATCAGAGCTCTCTGCCGCTGATGACTGCAGCAGTAACATTCCATCCCACATCAAGAACCAGCATCTTTTCTGATGAAGGTTGCCACAAGGAGATGCCAAAAGTCTGCTCACCTCATGCCCCTCCCTCATGCTCTTTCACCGGCAAGGATATGAATCAAGCCCTGAAGAGAGCTGTCAGTGAGGGATGATTTTCCTGTGATTATTGCCTGGGTGAGAGATTATGCCTTGTTTCTTTGCAAACTGCCTTATTTGCAGAGCAGAACGCGTTGGGCTCATGTCCAATTGATACATTCCTCTTCAAACAGCAGATCCGACTATGGAGTGAGATGCAAATTCAATTATTCCACATGTAGGAAACAGAAACGGAATCTCATTGTTGAATTTGTTCTCCTACATTGGAAAGATAAAAAAAACAACCCAAAAGAAAAGATGCTGAAGTGGTCTGTGTGAGCTGAATACATTTCGCTCCCCAGAGCTGGAGAGAAATGAACTCTGTTTCTGCTGCAGAAGCATCACTGGATGGGATTATTTTTCATGTATATCTTTTCCATATTCAGCATTACAATGAGCTGCTGAAACTTCTTCCTTGTATACAAGTATATGTGCAATTCCCACCCCATTTCCAGGGAATGTTTTGGGACCTCTTCCTTTGAAAGTGGTATCCTGGGGTGAGAAGCAAGATAGTTGGACCTTAGATAATGGGACATCTAGATCAGAGCTGGGACAAATGGCTTTCCTTAAGGGATTTGTTCCACTTGACTTATCTCAGTTAAAGCTGCTTAGAGCAGCACTGTGTAATCTGTAGACTCTGCTTCTCGCTGTTCTTTACAATGGGGTGGGAAACCTCTCCCATAGGTCCCTTTCTTTACTGGTGTCTACAGTTTCTGAGAGGGAAAGGGATCTGTCTGGGAGGTTTTGGCTTCTTTCTCTGTTTCTTCCTCTCTCTGCCCACTAATTGCTGCAGCTTTCTTCATGCCCTGCTTAGTTCTAGTTGCAATGGAGCACAGATATATTATGGGCATTTCTGTCACCTTGAACTTGCAATTCAAGGAGCGCAGCTTTTGTCTTAAGGTCAATTCGCCTTATCTTCTTTGGACAGTACTGGGAATCCCATTCATAAGCTAAACATAACTGATGAAGTCTGTCCAAACAGGCATCAACAGAGCCTTGAGCCGCTCAAGCTCACCTGTGTTAGACTGACTGCTGCCCCGGAGACAGTGCCGCACTCTGGCCAGTGGTGGATCAGCCATGCTAGACCCATTCATTATCTCTCAGATTTTACAATAGCAGGAATAGATCCTGTATGCTGTCACACAGAGGTAAACTCGTTTTTTATCTCCTAGTGCATCCCCCATAGCCATAAGCTGTTGAGGAATATCAACGCTGTGTATGGATGGGGAAAATGTCCATCAAAGAAGTCTGTGTACTAACATATCTTGCTCCTTTTCTGCACACAAACATGTTAAGAAATCTTTACCTGAGCAGATTTCCCTACCAGGAGCAGAACAGGAGGTGAGCAGGACTTTAGAAAGGTGCTGAGTGCGTTGGTGCTTAGACCCACACTGTGCATGGGCAGCGTCCTTATTAAAAGGGTACCTTTCCTGAAATGATCAAGCAGGAGATGAGTGTCAGGTCTCTCTGTTTTTAAGCATGGATTATTTCATGATGTGATTTGCAGCATCACCCCCAGATAAAGGCAGAGGTGGGGGGGTGAGGAGCCACAACACAAGGGCAGCCAGAGGCAAGGTATTTGTAATTAGCTTTTACACAGGAATAAAAGGTTTGTGTGGCCACACTTTTAGCTCAGGGGAATCCTTAACCCAGCCTTGCAGATCCTGAGCCTGCTTCCCACAAAGAAAGAAAGGAGCTAGTCAAACACGGGAAATAAACATTGGGTCAGCTCTAAAAGAACCTAATTTTCTACCAACCTCTTTCTATGTTTACCATATTAAATGATGAACACATTAGCACCGTATCAAACTGTGCACGTGCAGCATTAAAAGGTCAGCTGTTAACTTGCAGAAGCAAAGAGACTACACATCTCTCTCTTAAAGATGATACTCCATTCCGAATGGGTCCCCATGGTACTCCTATAATAACATTAATGCTCCGAGTTTCCATATAGCAGCTTTCATTTGCAGTGTGTGGAACCTCTTCATTAAGACTCAAACTTCCACTGTGAGGATGGGAGCTGACTTACTTCAGGCCCTTGAAGAACTGGGGAAACTGAGACACAAAGGGATTAGATTCTTTGGGTCTCAAATTCCTTATTCCCAGCCTCTCATTCCAACTTTTGGGCATGTTTCCACTTGATAAGGTTTGTGGGATTAGATATTCAAAAAATCATTGGAAAAATCTAAAGATAATGAATATTTTCTAACTAAATTGTTCATCTGTATGGTCAGTAATTCTGCTATAATTAAAATGAAGGAACAGGAAAATCAGAGGCAATGCAAAAGCAAGGTGCTTCTTATGTCTTGTATTCATATAGTACAGGCTGGCCTATGCTTGGGAGAAGTTTATAAAATAAAACCTGTATTATTACTCTAGCCCATTTGGGATGGATAAGAAATCTCTGCGTGGCCTGATCCTAAAAGCCTGGCAGGGCCATGCATTTGTTTACCTTTTAGGTCAGAAAATGATTTAAATCCCTGTTTATCTTTAAGATTCCTCATAGATGCACGAACTTTCAGGTGTTTTTCATTGAAGAACAAGTCCTTCAGTGAATCAAAGCCTTGTTACATCCCAGTAGCAGATGGGAGAGGTGAAAGCTTGGCCCTACCTGCCCAACTTGCTAATGGAGCCAGAATACAGATGTTGCCATGCTTACCTCTATTTCACAGAGGAAGCCAGGAGTGGAAGGAGATTTGAGATTTAGAGCATATCTATACTCACAAGACTATGCAAATTACTTATTACTCTGGCTTCCAGCCTGTGCTTGGAGGTACAATATAGGTTAATTAAAGACACAAGAGAGTATGGGGAAGGTGCAGAGATTGGATGAAGCAATAGTGGCGTGGCAAAGACGGAGGAGAGAAGTCCCGAGTTGATTCCTGGAGAGAAAAATTGACGCCACAAACGAGCTTTGCCTTTTTGATGAGAGGAAAAGCACAGCACCAAAGCACTGAGCAGAACTGGTGCAAAAGTGGAACGGCCACTGTCGATGCTGATTATTCCCGCAAATTCAGTAACATGGGAAAACTGGGACAAATTTCAGTGTGTGCTTTCCCCAATATCAGCTCTCCCTATTCAGCCATGCACAGCCTGTTAATGAGTCCTAGAGGACAAAAAGAATCTCATTCTCCACAAATGATCTAGCAGGTTTTCCAGTCTTTTGACATATTGAAATCATGAAGGCATGGGATGAGTTTCTAGAAGACAAGCTTCAGTCACATACCTTCTGTTCCTAGGGTCAGAACAGGGACAATAGCTGGAAACTCAGCAATGTATAGTAAGGAAGGCTAAATGACCTAATAACTTGCCCATGTCTCAAATACATTAGTGGATTTTGTATGCCAGGACTGTTATGCCTCTTTTATCCACACGTTAGGGGCACGGCAAAGCAATTGGTATGAAATTGTTGTTCCTGCTTCTTTTACAAGCACTAAATCTTGCTTTGTTTTTCCTATTTTCTTTTCTTCATTTTTTTTTTTCTTTAATAGCCATCCAGGCTCTTTTACTGAAGCCATAAAAAATACAAGTTATGAAAAGCAAAAGAAAAAGGCTGTTTCTAGGCAGAGGAACGTGTCTCTATATACGTTTGAGTACTCAGGAGCGCAAAAGGGGACCTGATCCTCAATATGTTTGTAGGACGCATCACACAATGGAGACATGAATTGGGCCCTCCAGGCACAACTGTAATGTAAATATTAATTAACATTAATGGTATGTGGCCTTGCCTGTCAGCTGGAAGCCAGCAAGACTCTGCATGGCCGAGTAATATTAATTTGTTGTTGGAGCCTTGAAAGCAGAGAGTGGTGGTATGATGAGCACAGAGGCTTTGCTCCCACATGCCCACCCCACTCTGCTCCTGGATCATTCACAGGGAGGGAAACCACAACTGGGATGAGATGCCAGGGCTGTTTCAAAGGGCCCTGAGGGCACAGGTGGGAGATGGGCTCAGTGATAAGCTCTGGACCTTACTGTGGGCTCCTCATGTGGCAAGCTCTGGGCACGGTGTGCTGGGAACACCACCTGCAGATGGTAGGTCACACTTCCAAAAGCCTCTCTCATTCCTAGGAAGGTCTCTGCTAGCTGCTCCTCATTCTTCTTGCTGCCAGGCACACAGTAATCACTCCGGGGGCTTCAGCTGGAACATCTCAGGTTCCCACTTGCTCCTGTACCATAGGTCCATTTCTCAGCCACCACATCTCCCTCACAATCCCTCCCTCCTTCTCTCTGCAAGCACCTCCAATGAATTATTAATTGCAGCTCATCCAATTAAAGGCCTCCTACACGTTAATAATTCATGGCTGCTTGTCAGAGCTGTTGGCTGGCAGGTTAGGCAGCACTAGGGTTGGGGCTTCTGTGAACTGAGAGGAGTGAAGCGCAATAAAGAAAGGAAGAAATCAATAGCGTAGCACAGGCTGTACTCATACAGGAGACTCTTTATTATATGTGAAAATTGCTTTCTGTGATTGCTACCATCATTACTTCTGTATTTATTTTTTAACGACTCGTCCATCATGAAGCCCGTATACATAACGAAAGAGGCCAATTGCACTAAACCAGTTAAACTGTTTTAATACCTGGCACTGGGTGAAAGCAGTAATGAGTTCATTTTGTCTTGAGTCCCCCTTACGGTGAAACCTTCCTCATCCAGAAGCCAGTTTCATTTCTATCTCTGTAAGTTAGAATAGATCTACCGCTTTTCCCTCTGGAAATGGACCCATCAACGATGTTCATGTGAGTAACTTGCAGCTTAGCAGCCCTAACATTAGTATATAAAGGCACTTCCCAGTACATGAGAATACCAGAAGAGTATTCAAAGGAAACATGAGTGTGGTGGTACTGCAGAACCAACCTTTCATGAGGGCAAGGAAGAAAGGAAACATGTCTGGAATTCTCTTCTGAGGCTTGAGATAAGTTGGCATTAAGGAAAAGGTTTACAAGGTAGTCTGGGATGAGAGCCATGGAAGCTGTGAACATTAGAGGGGATATGATCTCCTATGTGGTAGATCTGAAACGTGAAGCAAGTGAAACTGTAGATTTTGGTATGTAAGCATAATCATAGGGAACAAATCCAGACTGGTAAATGGCCAACCTCCTTGTTGTCTCAGGAGAAGGTACACAAGGAATGAAGGGTTAGAAGAGAAAGCCAGAGAAAGTCAAAGGAGAAATAAGATCCACTTTTTTTTCAGCCCACTGAAAGAAAATATTCAATGAGGTTTTCAACAAGGGTATGTGTAGGTGGAAATCACACCAAAGACTCAAAGACTCATGAAAGGTATACCTCAAACACTGGATAGTGGTTTACTGCCAATAAATAACCCAGTAAAATGGTGTGGACTATATTGAGCAGGAAGTCAGCTTAAATCAAATAGCTATGTCCTCAGAAGTCTTTGTCTCTGGAATGGTGTCTCTTTAATAGGGGTCATACCCTCCTTTTATAAGCTTGGGGACTGTGAAGAGGAGGTCAGACATGTACTGGAAGCTGGAAAACTCTTTTTGTAGCCTTACTTATTGGGGGCATTTTGCTTTAAACCACATTTGATGGAAACCATAAAAAAAGCCCATTGCTAATGTGAGGTGTACTTGGTATTACATGTGGGTTGTGAGCTTGTGTTGAAAGAAACCAAGACTTTGTACAGCATCTACTGTAATAAGGCTTCAGACTGGGGCTTTCCACCACAATGCATAATATTGATGAAACACTGTTCCTGCAAGGGAGTGTGGTGTGACTGAATCAGATTTTAAGATGTGTAAGAACTTGGAGAGAATAGTTACTCTCTTTTTAATGGGAGTGACTTTAGTACTGATCTGAGAACACCAAGGAGAACATGGAGTTCAGTTTTCATGGCCCATTCAGTCTTTGGCCTCTCAGCTACAATTTCCAATTAGTGTTAATTTGATTGTGGTTTCTGTGGTGTGGATCACAATGATCTTTCATACCCAGCAATTTGGTGGATTCTTCCCAATGGACAGTAATTTGAGAATCTTCAACTACCTTACCTGAATGTTTTGCTTAGACCCAGCTCCTGGTTAACCTGGTTCTGAAGGTGTTCAGATTAACATCCATTCCCTCCACACTTCTGTTTCCAGACCCCAAAGTCACATTCTTGGCTCCACGTACTAAATGTGCACTGAATGTGTGAGATACCACCAAAATAATGTCACCAAAACTATAAACTGGCGCAAAGGAAAGCAGGAGAGTCAGCAGAAGGGCCAAACCCCTTGGAATAGTACTTAGTGGAGAGCTGTGATTTGTGAGTGGTATAGCACAGCTCTGGGTGGCTGAGGAGGTACCCTCTGGTCCAACTCGTTGCATGAATGGCTCAACATGCTCAAGGGAAACAGCAATCAGTGGTGGCTTATTTTAAGATCTCAGGAGGCTTCTAGGTGGTCATGTAAGCATCTCACTGTCCATGCAGGAGAGGACAAGGAGGATCAATGGCACCTCATCCTACTGGCATCGCTATTGCCTTAACCCTTCTTTGCATGGATCAGCTCCTCTGCCTGAGGGTGGGTGAGATAAGACCATACGCAGTCTGGCATATAGCATGCACCACTGTGATACAGCCAACATTCCTAAGCCACAGCTATATTTCCATACAGCTTTCTTATTTAAAAAGAGAAGGGGAACTATGGACATTTTTCCCAGGTTTCTGTAATAACTCAATTTGTTCACCGTGTACACACAGATCAATTCCAGCGAATTAAACCAACGTGAACTTGTAACATTGCTGTGCTTTTAAACAACAAGAACAGAACGAACAAAAAAAAATCCTAATAGAAAACCAGATTTCTGGAGTTTTTGTTTTTTTAAATCTTATTGACAGTTTCATGAGGGAAAAATTGATTAAATCTCAACTCTGGAGTTGAGGTCTTTGAAAAACCTAGCTTTTAGCTTGCAATAAATAGGTGGCGAGATGCGCACAGATGATGCCCCACTTCCAAACACCTCTCTGGAAGCTCCACTCCCAATCTAGTTCTCTTCCAGCATTGCTTTATCCAATGTGATTTTCCACTTGATTCTCTCTCTGCTGTTTGCTTTATCTGTCTATTAATGCATAAGCCTCTTCTTGCTTGTATTTTTGGCTTTTTTGCCTTCCTTTCCTTGCTTTATCACTAAACTGTGGCACACGCGCTGTGCTTTCAGCTGCCTGTGATGTCTCAGTGCGCCCAGGAGCTTAGCCTTAACAGTCTATGTAAATACTGTCTCAAAATTACAAATATTCAGAATGACAGTAATATACGGGGCTTTTGTTAACGCATCTTGTTTTATGGGCTTAACTACAGGCTGGGAATCATGGAGCTGTTGATGTGTTATTTGTAGAAGGGACACACACTCACGTGTACACAAAAGCCCAGCTTTGTACAAATAGCACTTCAGGCCATAAATATCATGGTAAAATTGCTCCCAGATCAAAACAACCCCCAAAAGAGACATGATCGAAATGAAGTCAGACTGCATTACTTTTGGGGCACACACCCTTCTGATTTTATTCTTCCTGTGAAAGGGGGTGGGAAAGAGAACTCCTGTGCCAAAGAAACCTATTCTGAAACAACACATTTAGAAACAAAATGTACCTTTGTATCTAAAAACCTTAGTGTCATGAATATTTAACGTGGAGAGGAAAGAATGATTTTGTCAGTGTGTAAAGCAGTCCCAGAGAGGCCCGAATTCTGCCTGGTTTCTATTAGCTTTCCTTCTCTGTAAACACACTGAGTCATTTGCTGCAGGAGAGGTGTGTGAGCGCAGGGAGGGAAAGGCACATGGGTTTAAAGCGAAAACCCTGCTGCCATGCAAATGGGTGGCAATGGATTTGCTGTGCAAAGTGCTGCCTCCTTCCTCATTTCTCATGATGTGTTGCTGGGTCTTAGAGTCAGGTTTAACTGCAGTTTTCAGCCCCAAAATGTCATGAATTTGAAAGGTCTCCTGCATTGCTAAAAGAAATACAAAGGGTGTTTGTACATCCTGATTAACATCCCATAAAGCAAAACAGAGACCCAGAGACACCCAAGGGGGAATCTTATACTAGTGAAAATGTGAAAGAAAAAAAAGCTTTCCTGTCAGTCGGTTGAAATCAAACCTGTTCCCTGTCAATTGTGGTTATTGGGGTGCTACAGCTCCCCATGGACCTCATGAGCTGTGTGTGCACCATGAAGCATCTAAGCTACAGACTCAACAAAGGGCAGGAGCTGACTGATCCAGCACAGAAAAGTCCAGGGGGTCCTGTTTTGTGATCCTGGTATGGGGAAGCCTCTTTATTCAGGTAAACACATACAGCACATATTCAAGTTGAAGGCAGAAAACCTGTATATTTAGCTTAGATCAAGAATTTGTCTGGGCATCAGGGCACCGGCAACTTCACCTTGCTGCTCTCCATTGTGTTTTCCCCTGTATTTGCTGAGATTGCTGTACATGCCATACCCTTCTTAGTCTTTGGACTGCAGCAGGGCTGGGGAAGCACAAAATTAAACCTGCCTATGCCTCCTGAGCTGGGAATGGGATAACTCTGGAAAGGGGATTATCCTGAGGAGAGGAGGGGGCTGCAGCTTTTCCTTCCCTGCTCTGCACAAGCACATCCCAGTGGGTTTAATAGCATTTTCCCCTTCCATCTTTCCAGTTTTCATATGAGAAGGGGCATAGTGCTCACGTAGCCTACCTGGACCAGTCCCGCTGCTGTGCAAATGGAGCTGGTTTGACATCAGCAAACAGCTGTGATTGTTATCTTCTCCTTAAGATACTTTTTTGCCTTCTTGCCTTTACCATGCAGGTGCTTGGTGCAGCCATGAGTCAGAGCCTTTGAGATGGACTGCTTGTACCAGGCTGCCATCCAGAGGGGAAAGATGCGGAGCTGGGAGCACCAGGCACTTAATGGATGGGGAAACAGATACAATAGGGATAGCTTTGGCTATCTGAATAAGATTAATAAACTTTGAGAGGATCGCACACCTATGTAGCCAGTACCTATTAGCTTTTCCCACCCATGGGTTGTGTGCATGTGTGCATATCTAGAGCTAGACACACCTGTGCACACATTCAGGACCTTTTCAGTGCCTACATGTAAATAAATGCTGGCATACCTATTATACATAAATATAGAGACAGTGTGCTACTCTCCAGATAACTAGGTCTTCCTTTTGCAGTGTGATCAATAACAGTTCTAGTGCAGAAGGTGAGCAAAGTGCCTTGTTAAACTAATAATTGCACAGGAACCAAATCCTTTCTAATAAAATCTTTTAAAACCTTTATAAAATTTCCATTTGCAGGCCAGTTTTCCTGGGAGACCTATAATTATGGAGAGTGAAAAGAAAGGAGCATAACTAGCCTCTCTTACCAGCTGCCCAACACACACTAAAATGGGGCTGCATGGAGAAGGTGGCCCCTATGGAGTCACTTGATTGAGACACAAATCTCTGGGCTTGTGCTGTCCATCTCCTGGCAGGGTTTATAATTAAGCCTATATTGCTGTTTATATTCCAGCAGCACCTGTAAGACCCACTGCACAAGGTGCTGTGCAAACAGACAGCAGGCTTGCTGTGAAGGATTTACAACCAGAGAGATAAAGTGTGTTGAAGAGAGATAAAGTGGCTGTGGAGAGGGGTGAGGAGGAGGAAGGACAGAGTCTTTGAAGGCTGTGTGTTCACAGGAAACCAAGCCACTACCTCTCAGATTTAGTCTCCAAGAACCACAAATGTGGCTTGACCCAGGCATATCCATATTATATTTATGTATGTGATCACACCATTGCATAAAAGTTATGCCTTTAGCTGCATCAGGTCCCATTTGACTGAAGGAATCCCCTAAGCGATGCATATTTAGAGTGGACTCTGCTAGTGAAATCTCCTGTGCACCAAGTGCAGCTCCAAGGCAGGTCCCTGCAGTGTGCTGGCTCTGCACTGATTCCATGCAATGGGGCCTCGCTCCTGGCCAGCAAGTTGAAGGCAAATGTGGGAGATCCATATCTGTGGCTCATGCAAGAGTAGGATAGCACAAGAGGATGCTGATGCAGTCTGGGAGCACTGGAGAGGTGGAACTCAGCAGGCCAAGGGTAATAGATGGGTATCTTGTACAGCAAATCCAGTTGTAGTGGGTGCAGTGAGGCCCACATCCAGCCAGAGCAGCCAGGAAAGCATTCCAGTGCCTGTTTCACTGGAGCACCCTACATGCACTCCATGGGAAAAGGTGGCTCTGTCTTCTGTAGAAACCATCGTTTCTGTGAAGTTTTTCTTTAGCTTTAGTGCCATCCATCCTAGGCAGATTAATAATACAAGGAAGAAAGGCAGGAAACAACAAAGTTAGTAAGTCGTAGGTTGTGTTTGGTTAAACAGTGTCTTCAGGCTTCAAAACTAATGCATATGGAAGGGGGTGTTGTGTAGGGACACTCAGCTTCCTTCCTCTGAGTTAATTAACCTCCTTCACCTCCATGCTGTTATAGACACAAGCAGTTCTACTGCATATGTCAAGGGCATAATTAGTACAGACTGAGCAAACCACACATACAGACTGGAAGCGTGACTGCAAGATGGACAGAAGTGAAAGCCAGCCATGGACAGGGATGGTGAGCACGGCTGACGTAGTGTGGCAGGAGCAAGTCTGAGCTGCTGCAGGGAAAGGGCTGCCCCTTTTCCATTCCCTACATCCGCTGTCTGCAGTTGCAGGGTAAGGATGGGAGGCTACATCCACCAAAGGTGGGTAGATTCGCTCCCTGGGGAGATGTCAAGGGGCAGGAGCAGCTTGGTGATGGAGGAAACTCAGTATGTATTCATTGCACCCAGTGGGCTTGGACATCCAGCATTTCCAGCTTCTTGATGCTCAGAGGACACAACCTTCTTCTCTCGCACAGTTAGCATGGTGACAGAACTTCACCTGACCTCTCTCTGTCATATAGAAGGGTTCCACTGTCCCTGCTACCTCTGCAGCTCTGCCCAGCCCTGAGCTCCCAACACCTCTGCAGCCAGCACTCCAGACCTCCAACAACCCACGTTCCATATTCCCATCTCTTAGGGTGATGACATCTCTGCTGTCATGAAAGTGAACCCCTTGGCAGGGAACACTGAGGTGGAGCCCATCAGAGTTTCACTGATAGAAGGAAGCCTCACTGCTTGACAGCAGGTCTGCAAGGCTCCTTGTGAAGGTGTCCACCATCGTTCACACAGCTCATTTGATGGGACCATTGTCCCTCACTCCTCAATTTCAATGGATCTTTCCATGCCTGTTGATCATTTCCATCTGTGCTGGTTCTTCTTTCTCCTGCCACTTCATCTATTAGGTTCTTCTGTTACATTTCACCATATAGATTGCAAGCAGCTTGGGGCAACCCTGCTCCATGACCACAGTGCTACTGTCATGTAGATCCATGTGAATGGAGGGTGGAGAGGAGCAAAACAGAGAAGGTTAATGATCCCCTGTAAGCCCTCAGCCCTTCTGCAGCTGACAGCTTCCCACATCGCCTCCTCTCTTCTCCCCCGAATCACAAAACACACATGCAAAACATCCCCAACTTTCAACTGTTGCTGTTTTAAAGGAACATAGCACTCATTCCAGCTGCAGGCACTAAATCATCCCGCTGCCCTGGACGTGTGCTGAGAAAGTAAGGCTGGTGATGAATGGGGCTGTCTATATTTACACTGGGAGCAGAACAGCTGTGTGAATCTCACTGTGCAATGAGTACTCTGTGCAAACTCACGTCCCCCTTGCATCTTCCCCCACCGCCTGGTGACAGTGACTGATGGTCCACTTCTGCACCGCACTGCCCAGCAGCATGCATGACTCCCTGCACCTCTTGAAAGCGGAAGGGGGGACCTAACCCCAACACATCAGAGTTGCTGCATTCCTTTGGCAAGTTTTGTTTCCTGTGATGACTTTGCAAACAAACAGGACATGGAACTAAAAGAGAAGTGCTGGTGAATTGGAAGTGAAAGGGAAATGGTGGCCTAGCTGTTCTTGCAAGGAACTGCATTAAATATCTAGTTGAAGGTGTTCCTGATCATTGCAGGGGGCTGGAAATAGATGACCTTTGAAAGTCCCTCCCAACGCACACTGTTCTATGATTCTATGATCCTTGTCATCTTTTGGACAAATGCTCAAGGTGAATATTGATGCCAATATGCTGTGTAATCAGACTGCAGTTCTCTGCATAGAGCTCTGAGACTGGGGGGTTTACAAGGAGCTTAAAATGTTGGTAAAACTTAAGCAATGTATGAAAACCCAGTACAGGCTTCCCACCCCTTTCCGCACTGTCCCTTTCCTTGATCTGTGTCGTTGGCTACTACCTCACTTGGTGGCCCAACTCAGCCCTAGGTAAGAGGAAATACTTTGTTCTTCCACCAATTCTCCATGCAATCCTGCCCCTGCCACTGAACTTCCCTCCTTCCAAGCAGACTTACGGATCTGCCCATTTTCTTCAAAAGCTCTATCCCTGTAACCCAGCAGGAAAGTTTCCAGAGATGACCATGGTCATGAAGTCAGGGGCTTCATTGCAATTAGCACATCTCAGCAGAATGCTTCTCTTTCACCAAATCAGTATATTCTAAGGGGAAAAATAAGAAAGTCCCAAATCAGTCAACACATTTCTGATTATAATCTTCATAATTCCATTATAATCCTTAGCTGATAGAGATGTGCTGGATACAAGCAACAGAATTATGGAAAAGGGAATAAGCTGTAGTGTTGTCTACATAGAGTCATAGAAGAGTTAGGGTTGGAAAGGACCTTGAGACCATCTAGTTCCAAAACCCCTGCCATGGGCAGGGACACCTCACACTACACATACCTGGAGGTAAAACGAGGTTAAGGAAGGAAAGATGCTGTGATATGACTCTGATGCCTTCATCCATATAAAGTCTTTAATTATAGCAGTCAGATGGCTCCAGTGCACCAGGAGGAGTCCTGACAGTGTATCTGAAGACGGGCACTAGTCACTGTGGTTTGGAGATATGACGCTCTATGAGGCTCTTACCTGTTCTAAGTAGACCGAGATGAAGAGAGGAGGAATAATTACTGGCTCCCTTTGTATAGACTGCTCCTGTAGCAGACCACAGAAAGAGTTACCTTGAGATCCAGACTTATCACGGGTTCTTTTGAGGTAGGGTTTAGCCCACAGCTACCATCCACACCAGGAGCCAGTCCAATCCAGCCCAGCACAAGCTGGAGATGGATGAAGATGCAGGGCTCTTAGGTCTGAAACACATCTCCTGCCCACTACCACAGGCTGGGTTAATCACTGAATGGGGAAAAGAAAGAACTGCAAATGGAAAATGGCATTTTCAATCTGCTGGAGTGTCTGGGGAGAGGGAACAAAGGTAGACTCAGGGAAAGGCAGTGAGAAGAATGGCAGGGAGCTGGGAACAGCTCCTTGCCTTATTCCTATGCTACTCTACTCCACACTTAGATAAAGTGGTCCCTTCTCTCCAGCCTTCTCCTTTCTAGTCACACACTCAGTTGGTTAATTCTCTCCTCGTCGAGATCAGAGATTAGATAGAGCCTGGATTTATAGCTAGTGAAAATAAAAAGAGCTGCTCCTATCAAGGATTCAAATGATTAAATATCCCAGCATAGAAATACTTTTAACTTCACTTACAGTACAATTTCACTTACACGCTGATGCAGTTGACAGCGCTAACAAAAGCTGCTTGAGTAATATGGGGCCTGGAGAGAGAGAGAGAAAGAAGCTGGAGGAGAGAATGAGAACAAGGGATAGGGGCAGAAATAGAGAGAGAAAGAGAGAAATGGGATTAGATAGTGAGATGCAAAGAGAAGAGAGGAAAGGCAGGAAAAGGAAAGGCAAGGAGGAGGTTGGCTCTGCCTGCCTGCAGCATTAAAAATACAAGAGCTAAACCAATTAAACAATGAAAGGAAAGCAAAGGATTAAATGAATGGCTGTGTAAAACAGCTCCTCTAATCCAGCTCATTTACTGCTCTTTATTCTCCATTTCCCTCTCATGTTGATCCTCCGATTCAACAGTGCCAGACCCACAGTGCCTTGCTTCTCATGGTGTGTCCCATTCACTCCATTTCCAGCCCTGCCATGCTGAATGTTGCCCAGGGCTGGGGACAGCAGCAATAAGAAATCACAGCCTGGGCCTGGGGATGCTCCTGCACAGGTAAATGAGCCCGTACTGAGGTCTGGTTGCACCCATGGTTAGATGGATCCTGCTCTCCAGCCAAACTCTCTTCAGGACAAGTTCAGCGATGCACCAAGAGCTGTGAAATGGGACTGTCCTTCCTACCATCAATACCAGCAGATCAGAGACACTGTTACTCTACGGGTGCTGCTGGCAAGACCTGTTTTGGACAAAGCCTCTAGGCTGCTGTGGTGACCCAAAGGACAATGAGGAATTTTCAGGACAGTTTCTGCTCCTGCCTCCTCTTTGACTCCTCTGGTTTCCCTCATTCCTTTCCTTTTCCCAGATTAACAGACACAGGAGCCATGAGGTCCAGGGTGGACGTGGCACTGGAGGGCTGCACCTCTCAGCATCCAGCACCACCCAGCATTGTATCAGGGGCTGCAGACAACAGGGTGGGAAGGAGCATATACAGGCACTGTGCCTCATCTCCTCCATTGTCCTGCTGATACTGGGATCCAGCACAGCTCCCCACACCTTCTGTGTGGGTCAGGGAGCCCTGCAGAAACCAGGGCATTTATGGGACAAGCTGCTGATAGCTAAAATGCAACAAATAGGAGGCTGATGGTGACTAGCATCACTCACCCACCTTCTCCTTCACCTTCTCCTTTATCAGTTATACATCTCTATCTCCATTTGCCTGATGTCCAAGAATGATTGTTGCTTTTCTGGTTCCTTCTCGCAGTTTTGATCCCAGCCTCAGGGACAGCAGAGGGACAGCAGAACAAGTCATTTGTGGAAGCACTTGTGTGTTGGGGGGTAAGTGTGGCTCCCTGGAGGAGGTTATCTGTGCCTGGTCACCGACTGCAGGGATGCTGTGCTGTTTGGAAATGACTTTTTTTTTCCCCCTTCAGCACTCCAGAACTACAGATCATTTGAATTCGCCATCTCCTTCCCTTCTGCGAGACAGAAAGGCCCCAGCCGTACTTGAAATGAGACAGATGCTTATGGAATTGCAGTTTTAAAAGCATTTTTCAGTTGAGTTCTCTCCTTTTCTACACAGAGCAGTCCAATGTGAGCTGACTAATAAATGCATTATCTTTTTTTTTCTCCCTTCCCTTTCCTAGGAGGGTTTGATATGGCAGCTCCATAGATCAGCCTGGTCTCCAGGGATATTTCTGCCCTAAACAAAATGGAAATTGTCTGCCCCCTCACAAGCCCTCAGTGACTCATACAATAAAGAGTAGCCATAAATATTTGGGTAATTACAGTCCGTTCACCTAAATTCCAGAAGAGGCAGAGCTCACTTGGTGTCCTTAAAACAGCCACTGTGTGTTGCTGGTTGCTGCCTGCGTGTTGCTCTAAGCACTGGAATTCGCCCCCTTATGGTCCGCATGCAGGTCGTGTGGATTCACCTCTTCAGATGGAGTTAGCAAAGGTTGGGAACGTTTCATAGCAAAAGGATGAATGTCGTGCAATGAATATTAACTTGGATGCTGCATTGCTTTATACACAGCGCACACAAAGCCTTTTGCCTAATGCCCCATCAAAGGTCATCAAGATCACACTATAGCCACCTCCTTGACGTGGAGATGAGGAGCCTGCACCTGAAGCAAGCATCCGCTGAAATCTGCTGCAGCCAGGCTCCCCGTGCAGTGACAGTCCTAGAGATTAATGTGTTTTATGATGTTATTATTACTGTGTTGTTGTTAATATTTTACTGCTTGTTGTCAGCACCCTGTGAGGCTGATCCAGTTATACACATATCTGATCTGGGTGGTCTGCAACCCTTTGTATGCTCCCTGGAACGGTTACACTAAGGCTCATGTCACAGCTATTTGATGCTGCGTAAAATTACTGGAAACACAAAAGTGGATGAAACACAGTTTAAAAGCAGTGATTCAGGGAAGGTTTGGTCTGTGTTATTTCTCTTCCTCCATCATCAGCTGAGGGGGAATTACAGGGTCTACAAGAACCCTTAAAAAGCCCTCTTTGGAATCAGCATGTCTGGAGCAGTGCTGCCTGCACGCCCCAGCAGCCTGCCTTGTCTCAGTGGCTCCTCTCTGCTCTTTGATGACCTCTTGCAGCGCAGATGATGGCCACAGTGACAGGAAGGCCACAGGTTTCCTCTTGCCCAGCCCAAGGCAGTCAAATAGGCATGGAATGGATCTGCATAAAGTGCCTTTCTTTCTTGACTTTCCAGCAATGCCCCAAAGAGCATTTCCACTGTGTGAAAAGCAAGCATCGTTGGCTTGCTTGGACCGCAGGTATCCAGCAAGCTGAGAAGTTGTGCTGCTCCTGCCAGAGGGAGGGATGGACAGGTCTAGAGAAATCCATTTGATCTGGTCAAGAGGGGAGCTCTCCAAGGAGCTGGTGACTGGCAACTACAGCATGGGAATGAAGAGATGCAGGTAACCAGGCCCAGGTACCTCCAGAGGCTTGAGCAACCCTAGGGCCTGGTATCAGACCTTGTCAGTCACAAAGTTCTTATTACAACCTGCTGCTTTATAAACTCTTCTTTATATCTATTTTTCATCCCCTCCCTTTTCTTCCTGCTACTTAAAATTGTTGCTTTCCTTGCTATGGGTGACAGTGCTTCTAATCAGCACTTTCCTTGTCTAATTGCCTCATTGCAAGCTTCTCCCTGAACCTGTCAGACACAAACTCACACTTCTTGCCTTACTTGTCACAAGAAAAATTGTTCTTTTAAATGTGTCTGCGAGAGGCACAAGGACATTGAATACTCCAGGGAGAGAGAAGGATGGAGGAGTGACTAACTGCAGTTACTCATTACATGGTATTTCTAAAAGTCATCCATCCCCCCCTGAAACTACCTGAGAGATACACGAACAGAGAAAAAAGAAGTCTCTCTGTCTCAAAGACATCGCAGTCCAAAATATGTTGACACTGAAAAGTCCCTGTGGAAGTTATACCTGCTGTGATTACAGCAGAGGATGAGTGGATTACTCGCTGAAACAAGCCATCCATGGCAGGAAGGATTATTTTTCATGTTAGAGGAAGATCTGGAGACTTTAAATACTAATGCCCCATTAATGATTAATGTATCTGTTGCATAGGAACCTGCCTGCTGACCTGTTCACTGTCTCAACCACATCAGATGTGCTAGCAAAGAAAGTAAGTTTGCATGGTTTTGCTGTACCAGCGTCTCATTCAAGTGAGAAATTCCTATGCTGTTCATAACTGAGTTTTACCTCCCACATTCAAGTCCTCTGTTATCCACCTAAATCAGATTATTTGTGAAGAACGTTGATGTTCACCCCTGGTGATAGCAGGCGAGACTTTCAGGCCAAGGTATTTGTGGTTGTCATCTCCTGATGAGAAGATAACAGTGTTCTTCCACGCCACTGTCACATTAGCTTTAGTGCTGGTAGATTTGCTTATCAAAGGGTGGCAGAATGATGGAGCAGGGTTAGATGTTTGTGTAGCTCAGCCTAGCTAAGACAAATGATGACCTTCGTCTTACCTTGAGCTGCTTTGTCTTGGGCTAAAGCAGGTGACAAGGCTGATGTCACATCTCCAGGTCTTGGCTGAAGTAATTTGGAGAGCTCTGATTTCATGGCAGTTATAGTGGTGACATATTGGTCTTGTCCTTTACATTTCACCCCACAAGAGCAGATTGGCTCTGTGGCACTGGACAAGCAGCTTCAGAGCAGGGTCCCTCTCACCTCTTCAAGTATTAGTCAGCAAACAAAGTTTTATTCTCAGTAAATAACATCTTTGTGTTATTTACACGGCTTCTCTGCCTTGCCTATGAATAAGGAGGTCACAGATGTTCTCTTTTCCTGTTTTGCCTTTGTGTTTTAGAGGGTGTTTTTGGGATGGGGCTCAGAGAGGCCCCTGTGGCACTGGTGTTTGCAGAGCTTGCTCTTGGCAGCACTGGCAGGAGGAAGTGTTAAGGAGCTGCTGGTGGCTTATACCTGGCATTGCTGTGTCCTTGCTGGCTCTCTCATGGGGCAGCTTGGAAGAAGTTTCCCCATATCCTTCTCTACCTGCCCAGGGTTTCATCACTTATGCCCAGCTGCAGAGCTGGGAGTGCTGTCTTCTGGCAGGTAAGCAGCTATGACCTCCTGATGAGGCAGAAGCAGGGCACAGTTAGAGGGCAGAGTAGAGAGGGGGAGAGATTGACTGGGAGCTTCTGTTAAGTATTTCACCTGTCAAAAGAATGACTTGAACCTGCATATTTAGGCTATGAAAATAATGCTTCAATCAAGGCACGATCTGCTGTTCCCAAGGACAAAGCTAAGGCAGCATCTTCTCCTTGTCTCAGAAAATTAATTTAAAATTTAAAATGTGCAGATTTCAATAGCAGGAGAGAAAGGAGAGAAAAGGAGAGAAAATGATGCTTGTGCATGGCTTTTAGTCCCTGCCCCTCATGCAGTGGGGATATGCCATAGCCCTTTTTTCTTGGAGCAAAATGCATGCATCCATGCCTTAAAGCCCAGTTAAAGCTCCCAAAGGCAATGTCAGTCTCAAAAGGGATTTTACCTTTAAATCACCTTCTGTACTGATTCCCTGTTCCCTGCTCCCTTCCCAGAAAGGTACCCTACAATCTCCATCTCACAGAGAGCACCCGTGTCCAATCCCACACATCCATGAGAGCCCAATCGCCACCTCAACTGTCTTCACACCAAGTCACCTCCAGGGCTGAGGGCTTTGCTTACCCCTTGTGCAGGTCCTCCAGACTTATACTGAGTAAAACAGAACTGATTTTGGTGCCTTTTCTTATTAGGCCAATAATTCTTTCCCTACACTTTTCAAATCCCCTGCTGTCTGAACTTGGGACACAAATGACTCAACCTATGCATTTTGTGTCATTTGTGAATCATTAGGCCTCACTTAAGAGGCTTTACATCACTCCACGCTCATCTATATAATCCTAGCCTAATCCTGGGCTTTGGCCAAATGGCATTCAAGCTTCACTTCTTTTTTCTTTACCTTCAGTTCTTTATGTGTTACAGAGTTATTCAGGCACTTCCCATTGAGATGAATTGGAAACACACAAAGGGAAAATGTAGTTTCCCAAGGGGAAAACTTAAATTGGGAAACATTGAAACGTTGTTTGTTTGTTTTAAAACTCAACATGCAATGTATGTATTTGGCCAGTAAAAGGCTGATTAAAAATAGAACCGTGGGTCAAATAGTTCCATTTATTAAGTGTCTTGCTTGAAAACAGTTCAACAAAACACTAAACATACTTTACTTACGACACACTAAATGCTGCCTCATAAAAACCTATAAGCTGGACCCTTCTGCTTTAGCAGTTGGGCTCTCTGGAGAAGAATTCCTCTTGTACTTTTGATTCATGGTGTTTCAGGCTCATTATGGGACTCTGGGGTAATTTTGGATATGCTCTTTGCAATTCTGTTATCCCTATGCTTGCAGCAAGCTGACACTTCCACAACTCCAGCATGGAGAGCATCACTAAAGACAAGTAGGTGTTTAACACTGAACATCTCTGAAAACTATTCAGGGAAATTCCATAAATCAAACCAAAATATTTTGTTTCATTGCTTTGATTTGGATTCAGATTTTTCTTATTTTTCCAAAATTGGAACTAATTGCAATGGAACTTTCAAAAGTAAAATGTGCTTTCAGTTTGGAGCCTAGGGAAAACCAGGGTGACAGTTTAACTGTGCCCAGGTGCATCTCTACCTTTCCAATAGGTTTTGGCATCTCCATCAGAAATCCATGGTGGTGGGACAGAAATCTGACCCACTCCAGTGATTCCTATGGGTTACAGGACTGCTTAAGATGTGCCTAATATAATGCTTCTCGTTTCTTGGTGACTCCAAGGAAACCCCAGACACCCCCATCTGCATAGTATTTGTTACCTTATGGTCCCTTATGTATTATCCATGGCACACATCTATTTCCTCACCCTGAGAATAAGGATAAAGACAAAGGGCTTCACCACTATCAATGCTTTTTTGGGCATATTTATCACCAGGAGGATATATATTGATTTCAAACCAGTCTTGGTTGCCTGAACTCTGGGGCTGGCAGTCTGTGGACATCACTTCAATCTGTTCAGCACTCCCAGGCCTAGGGTGCCCTCTTTTTATTTTTTAAGGCATGTAATAAAGCACAGAATTAATTCCATGTCTGATTTATGCCTAGAGCCACCATTCTGTGTTCTTCCAGCTGAGATTTGATTGGATTTCATTAGATTCTTTGCAATAGAGGCAGATAATTTTCTTCAGGTTGAAGTTTGAGTGCTTCTGAGGTTATCTGGGGTTGGTTTGTTATTGTTGTTAAATAGCTGAAAAATACATTCTTCTATTTGTCTGTATGGAGCTATTCAAACAAAAATAAAGCACATGTCTTTTTAAAGTCAAAAGCACAAGTTTTGCATAGATTAAGCTGTTCTGTTATTCTTTTGTTATTTATTGACTATCCAGTGTCATTAAAAAGTATTGTCATGAGATGCTTTTGGCACATTTATAACAAATCCAGCAAATTATTTACCTACATAGACTCTTGCAGGCCTGCATTTACTTACAATTCTAGCTTAGCAACTATCATCTATAAAAAGAAATAGACTAAACATGCCTAGATGGGCTGGCAAACACTTCTCCTACCTGATGCTTCCAGAAGGAAATAAAATATTCCCCGCTGCTCTGTTGATCCTACCTTTGAGAACAGATAGGCTTAACGATACGACTGGGAGCTAGCAAACCCACGTTCTGCGAGGCCAGATAACAGGGACTGCAATAACACACGTCACGTTGTCAAAGCAGAAGCCGGCACTCACCCTTCATTAAACACTCATGGTCTGACTCCTACTTCCTTGCTGCCAGAATGAGTCGTCGCAGCTCTTGATCATGTTACCCCCAGATTAAAAGGAGTCTGAGTGTAGCCCTGACAGGATGTAATGTAAGAAAAGGAGTAAAAAGAAAGTTTAAAGAAGAAGAAACAGTGAGATCAGAGGAGGAGAAGCTGAGGAAATAACCAGAGCGATGGGAAGAAAGCAACACAAGGTGATAACAGGGCGGAATTTAACTCACACTTAAATGTTTTCCTATATAACAAGACTAAACTGTCCTTGATGTTCATCTGGGCTCCACCGAGAAAGAAGTGCCTAAACCATTCTTTAACACACTGCAATTGCTTAAGGAGCCAAAAGCAGCATGTACCCCAGCTGGGTACATCCATCGCTGTAGCCCAGCCTGTGTCATGCATGCTTCCACACTGCCTGATGCAAGAAGGAATTTCATAGGAATCGCCAACTTCTTTAAGGTCTGAGATCCCAGCTTGTGGCTAATTATAGAAATAAATAACTAGTGACTGGAGCCATCTGTTCTTTATTTGGCAATGCCTTTCTTCTCCATGAAATTAGCACACCTGCAACCTCTGCCTCTTCCTGCGGATGGGTCACTCTGCCCTCTAAACTGCAGGCGAATTGCTGGAGCTCTGCACCCCTCTGGAGATGCTGCTACTGCTCCTCCTTCTCCTGCCCTCCAGGGGAAAATAATTAATATGCTCAGTTGAGTTTCATTACTTATTCAGGTTGAGGAAAAGCAGTGACAAGGAGCTACAGGAGCGAACAGCCATTTGTCACCATGGGTTGAACCTCATTATCGGTGTACAGGGTGGATGGAGGGTTGGGCTCTGGCACTCCAACAGCCAGGCTGCACCTGGAATGGCAGAGCAGGAGTGTTTGTATGAGCCAGGGGACACACATGCAGCACCAAACAGTGTGTGTGATGGGGAGCCCAAGGGGTGAAACATGGCAGCAAAGGGTTACATCTTTCCCATCAGATGGGATGGATACAACCCAAATCCAGACAATTAAACAAGACTTTCCCTATGTCTTCAGCAAGGGTAAAATCAAGGTGTAACATCAGAAACCCTATTCTTCTCTCTCTTGTTCTTCCCCGATCTCTCATTTCCCTTCTTTTAATCTCTCGCACTGAGGTGTTTGGTCCAACAATGATCATGGGGATGAATTCTAAAAGGATTATTAATTTCATTCTGTTTTTTTTCCTTTTTGAGTTTGACTTTTAGCTTAAGTCGAAAATATTTCAGGTCTTTAGAGCCATAATTAGACATATTGTCCTTAGCCAAATGCCAGGTAATTTGTACGCACTTGAGGTAAATCTTTTGCTGGAAAGCTTGGCAAATATTGAAATATGGAATGAAAACCAAAGGAGGCATGAACTGAAAGAAAAACCCCTACACAACTATTTTAAACATTTTAAATGACTTTCTCTCCCCCTCTCATTAGCAAATATTTTACTTATTCTAGCATTGAACAAATCTTCCTTTCCGGACCTCTGTGCATCTTTTTTCTCTCATTAAAATCCTTTCCCCCCCTTATTTGAACAAGTGATAAAGACCTGGCTATTTTTCAAATGCACATCCTGTACAAGATCCAGATGCAGGACCCAGCACCGTGTTAATTCATTCTGGGCAGGGAGGGTTTTTTTTTCCTCCTACTTTTAGATGAGAGGGAGTTTTCTTTCGGGCTGAGAACATTCAAAGGAAGTGCAGCACTTTGGGAAATAGCACAAAAAGGGACTTTAGCGGAAGAGAGAAATGAAAAAGGATGGAGAAGTCGAGCAGTGACAGAGGCAGTCAGAGGATTTACAGATCCTTTTCCCTGACAATGTAGACAGCTCTAGGAGGCTGCCTTCTCTTTCAAGATAAAGACACTTGTCATTCTGTTAGAGAAAGACAAGGGATGTGTCAGGAGTTATTTGAAATGTAAAGTATTGTTTTTAGATTCTTTTTCGCTCATTATTGTAGCAGCAAAGGACTCTTGTCTGTGCTGATGGAGAGGCTGCAATTGCCGCAGGTAAGGAGGGCTGCAGGACCGAGGGGGCTCAGAAATTCCCAGCGCTGGGATAGACCAGAGAGAAAAAAGGGATGTGGGGACTCACAGTACTGAAGGCATTGGACAAAGGAATAGGTTTGCAAAGGGAATGAGGAAAACAGGGATAATCAGTAGCTCTGTCATGCTGATCAGCTCCAGAAGTCCTGCTGGTGTATAGGGCAGCAGGGAGGTAAGGAACAGGCTCAGCATCAGGGATTCCCTAAGGATGTGGGTCTGCACAGATAAGGAACCCCCAGAAGATGCTCAAATGAAGGATACCAATGCATTGCCTATTTGCCAATCACAAGGCCACAGACATTCCCTCTCTACCTTCTCCCCCAGGCCTCAGGGCTGGATTTCTTCAGTGCTCTTCCTGCACTGAAGAGGAATACTCTTCCTAGACAGTTCCACAGTGAAGTTTCTCCTCTCTTCATCAGTGTTGTTTGTATCACATGAATGTCAAGTGCAGCACAGTCACAGCATTGGTCTGTACAGCAGATTTTCCTACCCATGTTCCCTGCCCATTTCAGAGTATTCCTACTATCTGAATAAACCCCCTAAATTCATTCTTGGGCATCTCAGATGCTCCACCTGCCTTCCCTTCCCCAGCTCGGTCCTCTCTGCTCCCATTGCAAAGTAAGTTTGTATTCAGCACCAGCCTGCTGCAGAGATGTGCTGCTGATGGACTCTGAACCCCAACGGCACAAGAAACTCCAGGCTCTGGAGAAGCTGGCTTCCAGCTCCCCTAGGGAACACATTCCCTGCTATTCCATGGATAGCAGGCAGTGCTCAGCTATCCTAGCTTTGCTTCTTTAGGCTCTCGCAGTAATGGCTGCAGTTAGCAAAATAACACCGGTGGCAGATAAGCATCAGGTAACCCATGGCAACCAAGTTCCTTTAGAAAATGGGCTTCTGGTAATTTCATAAATAAATGGGCTTTTTTGTTGTTGTTGTTGGAAATGGGGTGGGGGGAACAGACAGGAGACTAGAGAAAGGCACCAGTTGTGTTTGTGTACACGTGTGACCAAGTACCATACACACCCCTGCATGCTGCAGAGAGGGATGCTCCGCTGCATCCGCAGGGTGGACAACATGTGCTTTAACCACCTTTATTTTCCCACCCATCACTTTACTTAGGGTCTAGGGGCTTGGATATCCAGCCAGCAGTTTCCTTCAAATCTGGCAGGCAACTGCTAAAACCCCCAGTGACAGCATCGGGCCGGCAGATGAGATTAGATAGACGTACAGACAGGGTGGCAGACAGCGAGACGGGTATTTGTGCAAGTTGCTGTTACAAGATGAGGCTGATTATATTCCATTCTGGATTTGATTAGATTGCATAAGTAGACAGACCAGCAGAAATGAGCTGCCTGGTAGAGCAGGACATTTAACTAAAGGTCAGACAAAATTGCCCTGGAAACTGGTGGGCACAGCAAAGTGTGGAGGTGGAGATGTTAGGGCTGGTTTCTGTTACAGAGATGGGAATAGAATTTAATTGCTAGACTTTCTGAAAGCTTTGTACATGCCTCACCTCCAAAGTGCCCTGCGTAAGCACACCCATTCTGCAGCATGCACACTGCAGTGCTCCCCTTACAGCACAGGGATACCATGCCAGCACCCTAAAACCTCAATGCACAATCCAAACCCTTGCTGCATAGCCACAGGCATCCCCTGTGGACCATCTCTGGATGCATCCAGCTGACTTAAGCCATGGAGGAGGGAAAGTACAATCTTCCCTTTGCTTCTGGGATGGCAAAATCAGCCAACAACCTCATAACAGGGAAATACTCTCCCTGTTCATAAATGAAAGCAATCGACCAAGTCAAAACTTCAGGGGAACTGACATTCACAGGCTGTGTTGACAGCATCTGTGTTATTTTTTCATATATACTTCCCCCCCCATCTAAATTAACTTTTCCTTTAAATACATTTTTCCAGCAGGCCAAATAATTGGATTTTTCTTTGTTAAAAGAAGGGAACATAAATTACTCCTGTTGGGTGCAGATTAGGTTATGGGATTTCTTTTCTTCTGTCACTGTCAATGCCCCAGTGTCAGAGAGCTTTAATATTTAATGCATTCCTAATTAGTCTCCATTGGCCCAGGGCACTTAACAAAACCTGACACCAACCATCGAGTCAAGTTCATTTAGAGAGCACAATTACCCAACCATCATTTCCATACTGCAGCTGGAATACCCATGAAATTCCCTTCTCAACCCCCATCCTTGCTCCCACCTTCCCACAGTCGCAAGTTAATTATATATATATATATAAAAAGAAAGAGGATTTGATTCCAGTGACAGAAGATACAAATGATTTCATTTGGTCAGGGCAATGACATTTCCAAGGCTCCTTTAATCGCTAAGAAGCTCTGCTGCATTGAACGGCATTTACCGAAGGATATTGCTGCCTGTGTCACTGCTGCCTTGATGCCTTGTTGCTTTACATGCTCCGAAGATCTGAAGTTCATGCTTTCCCAAAACTCAGGCTGATCATGTGGGAAAGGAGCATCTAGAGAGGAAAATAGAATATTATTTTAAATAACAATTATTTGCCCAGGGAGATTTAGCCTTCAATCAACAGGCATGTTGCAGGGGTTAGCTGCTAGTGATAGATGGCACCGAGACAGCAGTGATGATCAGAATGGGCTTTACAAAGAAAGCGGGGGATGAAGAGAGAGCCCAGCTTCTCCACATGGGAAGCTGAGCCAAAGTATGGGATATCCACACTCTCCAGGTTTTGGGACCTAATCCTGGTATCACCCAGGTGCAGATCTTGATAAATCTAAGAGAAACAAGCTCTGAAGCGGTGTCTGGAAGCACCGACCTTTCGCTGGTGGCCCTAGGGACACCAGCAATGCAAAGTTCAGCTTCATGAATTCCCACCTAGGGAGAGACTTTGGCTCTTTGCCCCCAAAAGCCTTGAGTATAACTGAGTTGAGCAGGAAAAGGAAGCAAAGAGATGCACCAGGACTTCACTGTTCAGGAGCACAACAACCCAAAGCCCTCTGGTGCCCCCACAAATGTCTCTGTGCTTCAGACTGGGGCTAAAAATTGCCATTTAAGTGACAAAACTGCTATGAACTGAACCTTTTTTGCATGTTAATGACACTGAAACTAATCTGCTTTGTGGGGATGCATTGGCTTGACCTTCATTTTCAAAGAAGAACACAGGAGCCTTCCCACAAATCAGATCAACAATTACAGAAGACATAATATCTGTGAAATCTGTCACTAATTCCAATGACAGCAACAAATGCAAAACATGTGTCACATGCTGAAGAATAATTTAATTTGAAAACTTAAAAAATCGTCAGTTAAGTAACATAAATTATATGAAATAATTAAAAGTTAATAATAATTAGGGGGCTGGAGCACTTCCTGTTTGAAGACAGGCTGAGAAAGTCAGGGCTGTTCACCCTGGAGAAGAGAAGCTGCATGAAGACCTGAGAGCAGCTTCCAGTGTCTGAAGGGGGCTACAAGGATGCTGAAGAGGGGCTCTTCCGTCAGGGACTGTAGTGATAGCACAAGGGGTGATGGGTTCAGACTGAAACAGGGGAAGTTCAGGTTAGATATAAGAAAGAAGTTCTTTACTGTGAGGATGCTGAGGCACTGGCACAGAGTGCCCAAGGAAGTGGTAAATGCCCCATCCCTGGGAGTGCTCAAAGCCAGGTTGGACAGAGACTTGGATAACATGGTCTAGTGTGAGACGTCCCTGCCTATGGCAGGGGGTTGGAACTGGGTGATCTTAAGGTCCTTTCCAACCCAAACCATTCTGTGATTCTATGCTTCTATGGAAACTCTCCATCAGCTTCATCCTCACTTTCCAAGCTGCTCTTGAGGATGAAGCCCTCTGAGCAGCACACTTTTTGCTACGTAAACTGTTCCAGGCTTCACAGTGCCAAATCTCGAACTGCACAGTCAATTTAAGTCATTTGCAACTGAACCTGTATTCACACATCTCAGAGTGCTGCAGCTCTTCATACGTGGGTTGCTTGAAACTGCAGCTGGTGCAATTCGAAGTGTTTGATCCAAGCTCATTGACTTCAATGGAAATTTCTTCTCACCAGTGCTATGAAAATAGGTAGGTTTTTTTCCTAAGAAGAACCACCCAGCTCTGCTATTTATCTATATCTGTTCAATATGCAGGAAATAAATCCTTCCACAGCTTCTAAACTGTCTTAAACAGAACACTAAGAAAGCCCATTCTATGAAATTATGACATTTCTCTTCAGTGAGTGAGGAACTCATTGTTGATCCTGTATATGCATCTTCATCCTCCTCATCCAAAGAGGCAACATACGAAGGGTTAACGTGGAATATTAACTTGTTAGACTGTTGATCTGCCCTGGAGCCATCAGGAGCTTAAATAGCCAACAGTTAATTAAAAATAAACTGACACTTTACTTTAAGGATAGTTTTAATAACCATTTATAAATGTTACATTAAAAATTCATGCACTGTTATCAACTCCTGCTAAGGATTTACAGCACAATGGAGGTGTCATGAATGTTTTATAGATGCTGTGGAAAACCTCTTCCTGAACAGATATTTTTCAGAGGTCTATATGCCTTTCCAGGGCTGCATCCTATGTACCCAAGACAACAGCAGTGTGGCAACGACAAGGAGCTTCCTGAGATGCCAGGGCTTAAGTTTAGACTTCACTCTACAAAATATATGGCCAACGTAGCAGAGGCCTCAAATATCCTGAGAAAGTGTTAAAAAATGCCTCTTTCTGATCTAAAACATCCCATATAGGCACTGTCCTTAGGATCGGCTTCACTTCCCTGTGCGATGCATCCTATGTACCCAAGTCAACAGCAGCATGGCAAATACAAACAGCTTCTCAAGATGCCAGGGCTTAAGTTTAGACTTTACTCTGCAACGTATGTGGCCTGTTGGCCAGGAGAGGCCTCAAATACCTTGTGAAAGTGTTAGAAAATGCCTCTTTCTGCTCTAAAGCAGCTCATGGTCCTTACGAACAGCTTCTCTTCCCTGTGCAATGCACACATCGGATCAGTTTTCCCTTTCAGAACATCACAACCCCCAGGAGGGGCACAATAAACAGTCAGGGGCCTCTGAAAGTGTGGAAAATATGATTACAATCTAAACCAGAGAAAACAGCCTAATGCTCCAGAGTAATCTTCATCAGCCTCTCCAAATGCATACACACACAAGCAAACACATTCACAAACACAAACCCATCTTCGCCGCGCATCGCTATGAGCTTATCAGGGGTAGATTTTTTACTCCTCTTTGCAGCTGAGGAGAGGTAGCAAAATGGTTGTGCTTTGAATAAGCAGTGTTTGACCTGGAAAGCACTGAGAAACTCAGAGTCATGCTGTTGACTCAGAGCTCCCAGGTCTTCCTTTCCTGTCTGGCTGCGGTTGCGATGTGTGATCTTACCTTTCCGAAAGCCTTCCCTCCCCATCTGTCAGGAGGGAGGATAATCCTTCCCAGTCATAGTGGGCTTGTACAGATAAACCCATTAATGTGTGGGAGGTGGCAGGATAGTACAATGATAACTGTTACTGAAAAGATTATAGATAAATTGAAAGTCTTATTGTCATTATTAGCTATTTCAACACTAGCTGCCTTTGACAATGTTGCTGCCCCTTTTGTTTTAACTCTCTGCAGACACCAGTATGATTGAAGCTGCCTGTCTGCATGCTTGTGGGAAACAAATCTAATCTTATGGTTATATGCTTATCTATGCTACTCCTACCTCATTCTGCATATCACGCTGCAAGTGATATTAAGCAGGTGAGCTGCTGTGTGCTGAAAGGAGGGAGATGTGGCTGCCAAGGCCCTGCATGGCACTCAGGCACAGAAGTGATTAAATCCACAAGGTGAGGGCCTGACCACCTCCCTTGTGCTTAATACCTTCCATGCAAACACAGGTCCTCACGTGCACGCACTGATGGAGAGCAACCTTCAGACTCTGCAGCCAGCCACCAATCAAACTGGCATTAACCTTGTGTGCCTTTTTCCTCTCTTTTTTGTTCTTTCCTGTTTTGCTGTCCGTTGAAGGAAAGCTTCTGTGAGCATTGGCTCCAGGGCCTGGCAAGAAAAAGGTTAAATATTACTGAAAAATACTGGTGTCAATCAGGTGCCAACCTCTAATGAGGGTAATTGATAATACAATGTTCACAGGTAGCAGGAACCCTCAAGGCTGCTGTGTGAACACCCCTGAAGAGGAGATGAAGATGAAGTAGGCATTCGCCCAGGTTCTCATCAAATTTGCACCCTTTGAAGCAGCCAAACGAATGCTGGATTTTGTCCTGCTGAAGCATATCCCTGGCAGGATCTCCCAAGCAACCCCCTTCTACTCTCGCTCCCTTTCCAGAAGCAACAGGGTTGAGGACAGCATCCTCAGAGGCCAAAGCTATGCGAGTGTAAAGCATCTCAGAGCTGCAGGGAAGTCTATAAGGGCCATGTGCCACTATAGGTGACAGGTTCATGCTCCCCAGAGCTCACAGGGGCACCCAACCAGCAGATCTAACACCCGCCAAAGGGGATGAGGAAACATAGGCTGATTTTAGCAGATGACAGGCACAGAGATGCTGTTAAGATGCTGTCCTCTCCACCATGCATTCCCTCTTTCTCTTCATCTGTGCTGTTCTCTGTATTATTTTCATTCAGGGCAACTTCTCCTCTTTTCCCTCCAGTGACGACAGTTTTGTTCTGCTGGAGTCGTGAGGTTCACTAAATATAGTGAAGGGCTGTTTCTGCAAGGACTTCAAAAGCTTGTTTCATTTGATTGGTGCCTTTCATCCTTTGTTGTCCCTGGTTGTGTTGGACTCCCAGCTGCTACCCAGCCTTATCTGCCCAAATTTCTGCTGAGGACTTGGAGGCGACACAGTCAAAACTCACGTGTGATACCCAAGCTGAAATCTGCTACTCCCCAGCTCAAATGAACAGGGACTCAATGGGACTTCACATGCACACACACAAAACTGTTGTGGTTGCCACCATCACATGCTCTGAAAGGGTTTCATCTGAAGATGCTGAAGGTTTGACAGAGCCCTGGGAAACATAGTCTAGGGTGAGGTGTCCCTGCTTGTGCAGGGGGTTGAAACTGGATGATCTTAAGGTCCGTTCCAACCCAAAGCATTCTGTCATTCTTTGATTTTATGATGTGTGCATGGAGATGCAGAGGATGCACATCCCACATATGCTCAGGGGCTTCCAGCTTTGTGTGGCCACCCGTAGCAACACTCAGAGAAGGCCCTTTGGGACATACTGGGCACTGACAACCATCTCTGCTTCCCCACCACATGCTTTTTCATGCTGCAAAACACCTTCTCTATGCAAACCCCAGTCTTGGGACGTGCTGCTTTTAGCACTGCCTTCCCGTCCTTGCAGACAAGTCACTTCCATGTGGCGCTCCAAAAGCCATACAACACCCATGCACGCAATGCTGTGTGTTTCTACCCCCCCCTCCCAAACACACACACTTGCTTAGAAGAACAGGAAAGAAAAAGAAAGGAATAGGAACAGACAGCTTTGGGTTGAAATTAGGCCAGACATCCCATCCCTCCCCAGGGTTATCCCCTTGTGGTGATTGCCATCTCCCAACAATCTTCACAGCTTCCCATTTGTCCTCTGGTTATGCTATAGCTGCTGTGAGCCAGGAAGAAATGATGTTTTAAGGATCCAATTGGCAGTTTTACACCAGATCCTGAGGAACTTGATGCCTGCGCATCTGCCATCAGACCCAGGCTTCTGGTAAGCCTATACATACGCATGGATGCAGAAGAGGCTTCCTCACACAGAAAACTCATACTGGGCTGCATTCAGAGCCCCTACATGGGCCAATTTGCTCCTTGTATTATTGCCACAGGAGGATTGTTGCCCTGTGTTCACTCACCCAAACCTCCCCGTAGCATCTGGGATCTGATCCTCTCGGTAACATCAAGGTGAGGGTCATTTAAAGCTCTTTTTCATGAAAACAAAATTTCAACCCCAATAATAATCATGCAGAAGGAGGAAGGAAGAACCTGGGAACTTGGAGAAAACAGGCAGGAATTAAGCTCAGAGGCTTGTCTCCCTCTACTGGCCCCCAAACAAGGCACACAGGAGTCACACTCGGTTTTAAGGAGGAAAATACAGCACCAAACCCAGTCACTACCCTGGGTTTTCTTGCACAGAGCTCTGGGAGGAGCAGGAACAGGCTGAAGAGCTGTTAGAGAACGTGTCTCCCGTTCATTATTGCGGGAAAGCAGGAGCCAGCATCAGAATGTAACTAGATCCTTTTTCCTCCCCCTTTTCCCAAGGTAAGATTGTTCCTTACTGCATATTTCCCAGTGATCCTCTTGATCTAGTTTTCGAATCCCACCTATAGATTTCCCTCTGTCTAATAAATCTGTTCCTTGCCCAACAGCTTTCCTGCAGAACTACTTCAATTTGGTGTGCAGCATCTTTCCTGTGTTCCCTCCAAAGCCTTAACGCAGGGCTCAGGCTCACAGGAAGAAGAATTTCAGCTGACCAGAAGCAGCAAGGAAGGCTCTGCTGAGTTTTCCTTCAGTGTTTTTTGGTATGAGGGGAAGAAAAGCAGAGGCAAAGAGCACTCACATACGTGGATCTGATTTCAGGATGGAGCCGTAGAAGCTCTGTGTAATGTGTTATTCCCAAATGAATTCTGTGCCTTGTACCTTCCACATGTGTGCATGGGGTGAGGGAAAAGTCAGGATTTATTAACTAAAAATCTTCATTAGAGCAGTTTAAAACTACAGATGGCATCAGGGTCTGAGACAACCTGCAATTCCCATCCCTGTCCTCATGCGTTTGGAGACACTGAAGTTGCATTATACTCCTAATATTTATACCTACACAGCAAGCCTGGGTTTGGGGTTCTTTGGTACAAATCTGGGCTGAATTGTCTAAATCCTAAACGTTTTCTCAGTATCAGTGATGGTTTCTTTCTGCTTGATAATCTGCCTCTTGAAACCTGTAAGAATGGGCATCGAGAATGAAATGAAATCTGTACGAATGAGCCCTCAGTCCTGTGATCATCTGTATTGCAAACTATTAGGGTCTTTCAGTGGCTCGACTCTCCAGAAATTACTCTTCTCTTTTTTTGAAATGTTAAAGGAAATCAATGCTGTTAAGAAAAAGGCATCGTAATTTGCAGGGGAAAGGGCAAATATGATCATTTTTAGCCATCATGAAAATCAAAATTGCTATCCCCAGCTTAAGAATTATTGTGATGAAGTTGTTTTTCCAATCAGAGCCCTCTTTGTGCAGGAGACTTCACAAGTATACCAGTTTACCTACAGGTAAGATCTCATTGGCATTTATACTGATATGCCTGGAGGGGAAGCAGTACAGCATCCTCATGTTATCCCTTAACTCTGCAGAAAAAAAAAGCTGAGAACTTTGTCATTTATGTTGCTTTTGCTTTCCAGATATTTTGCCATTAATGTTACTTTTATTTTTCAGATGTTATCCCCCCAAAAAAGCAGAAACTGCCCTAAAAAGTTTCCAGCCATTGCGTGGAAATGCAGTCATCTCTAGAAAGAAACCCAAGACCTTTCTGATGACTGTTTTACACGGTGTTATAGCACAGAGGAGGAAAGAAACAACATGCCCATCTGAAATTGTGAAGGGGAGACTGGGGAGAAGACAGACAGTAGTTAAATACAGGAACAACACTTAATTCCTTAATAGGAAGGTGGAAGAGAATGAATGACCCCACATAGATAGCTTTCGAGCAGAAATTTCCAGCCTGGATCACAGGAGCTGGAGCATCCATAGGCTGTTTTTGACAAAAGCAATAGAGCAAAGTGAGCTAACTCGAAGTGGCCTATTCGAGACTTCCACCTCCAGCAGGCAAAGCTTTAGAGGCCTTCAAACCAAAAGAGGGTGGAAATCAGTGTTTTCTTCCAAACCAGGTCAGCCAGCGCCCATCAGCACCACAAGATGGGGTTAGTCCAGCGTAGATCCGCTGCCAACAAACACCAGGTAGTGACTAATAATTGCAGTCCCACTTCCTGCAGCGATCTCTCCATAGAGGTTTCTTACTGACCCAGCACCGTTTAGCTTGTGAGATGTGATGAAATAATAGCTGGAGGGTTAATGGCAGTGGCTGCAGGCTATTAAAGCTCAGATGCCAGCCTTAACTTGTGCTGTGGGCTCTTCTTTATTCATGACATGACAGCCAGAGGATGAGGTGTCGGGCGTAACGCTAAGAGTTCTTGGCACCCAATGGTTTGTATTGCTCACAAAACTTTGCCTGATTTAGGAGGCAATTTGTGTTTTTATAATTAATATGGATTAGCTATTATTATCTATGCAATATGGCAGGCAAGCAGTTGAGAGAGGTTAACAGCTGTTCAACAATGCAAATGATGCCCATGTAAAGTACAGTTTAGGAATGGGGTATTAGCAACAGCACACACAAGTTCAGAACCAGTGGCAAATCTAAATAACCACGGCATGGAACTATTCCCAAGGTTTCACTGGACATGCAGCTGAAGTGCAGGGAATGGACACTGGTTCCTGTGTTCTGCAACCGGTCTCACTGTTCACAACAGTTATGAGTGAATGGAAAACCAGTACAGCTGGTCTCAAAACAACCATCTAAGCTTTCTGGGCTTGCTTGCAGCCAAAAAACCTCCCAGTGCTTTTGTTGGCACCTGGAGGTTTCGAAGAAAGGCATCAGATTTGAGAAGCATTTAGTTGGGAAGGTTGCTCTAAAAATAATCCAAAGGGAAGGGATGCCGCATGGCCTGTTCTCCAGGTCTTGGTCCATTGGAAGAGATGCTGTAGCCTTGGTGGGTCTGGGGATCAGCCAGAAAACCCAATGTACTCACCAGACCCTCCCGGGCAATAGAGGTGAACAAGACCTGGATTATGTGCTTGTCCCTCTGCACGTGTAAATCTGGACAGGCTGCACTCCCTCTGTATGAACCTCACAGAGCACAGCACATAGGAAGTCCTGGATGAAAATCCTGGCTCTATTTTTCACTTCCAGTCACTTCTGCTTTTAGACACTGAGTTCTGCCAGCAAGATGCCCTAAGATAAATTTTCTCCCCAGATTCCAGGCTCAAGAATACCTTCAAAGCCCATTACACCTATGTCAAGCCTTGCTTAGAGATTCCTCAGCAACAGCACTCTGTTAAAACACCTGAAATCTTCAGCTGGAGCTTATGCCTTATTAGACACCAAGACATCATAACTCAGTGGTTCTTGTGTCTTCAGAACTCCTTATCCCTCTACAGGGATGAAGCAAGCAGGTAACTGCCTGCAAATAGAAGCAGAGCACAGCAAGGACTTGCTCACCTCCTGATAGCAGCAACACATTCACCTCCTCTTCAGCATCCTGCAAGGCACTGGGGAAAGATGGAAAGGTGGTTGCCAGCCCTGCAGGGGGGAGTGCTTGAAAGAAGTAGAAGTGACACAAGAGAAAGCACCACAACTCTGGCATAGCCTCCACCATATGGGTGATGGATGTAGCAGTGTTTGGCACCAGTGCTCACAGAGCTCCTCTTGTGCTTGTTAAGCCTGTAACTGTATAAAATATACTGACAGGAGTACTATTAACAGAGCAAATCCAAATCAGCTCCTCTGCCCATATCCCAGTAAAGAGTAAAGGAATGAGAGAAGGGGGACAGCAAGGGAAGGCTTTGATTTTGCACTTGCAAATCAGGTCTTGCACATGGAGGGTTAGCTGGAGGTGTTGAATGGGGTGAAAGGGAAGAGGGGAACAGGAGAGATGTATATACCTGTGTTCAGGTCTAAATCTGAACAGGACACACACATATATATCCTCATGAGTCAGAAGCTCCCCCATTGCCCATCTCCTTCACTGATTCCTCCTGCAAGGTGTTTACCTAAGCTGTGGTACCCAGTGGCTCCTACTCTGGGTGACAGATCAGACCCACAGGTCTCTTTTCCATCCTGACTTGTAATTCAGCCTGCATTGACAAAGTGCAGCAGAGGGGAGAGCGCGGCATTTCCCCAGTGTTGTAAATAAGGCTGAGATTACTGATGGTATAGAATAGGACTGACTATTGCAATATTTAATCTGCTGGGTGGCAATTCATTAAAACAGTTATCCAGGGCTTTAATCACTCTGCCAGGCTGCCATCTGCTTCACTCCTGCTTCCCTCGTGGCTTAGGCCAGGTCTTGATGTAGGAGGGGATAGCTTGTGGAAGGCACTTTGGGGTCTGTGTTTTAATTCACCATGTGTGCACATTAGAGCTTGCTGGTGGTGCTACCACGTGTGCAACAACCATGATCGTGCCTGTGCACCGAGAGGGGCCTGGAAGAGCATGGGGGCACCCAAGGTTTGGTTTGGCCTCTGGGCTTAGGCTGGGAACAGTGAAGGGGGGAGCTAGATCCCCTAACCTCGCTACCATGTCAGCAGGGTTTATGGGAGCATCTGGTAGTATTTACAGAGATGTTATTCACAGATATGAAATCAGTTCATCTCATCAGCTTCCCTGCTGTGATTCTCAGTGGCAAGAGTCTTCTCCAAAACCTGCGCTCTCTCTGTCCTGTGTACAACCTTAGAAACAGCATCAGCACCTTCCAGGGTGCTTCTGCCAGCTGCTGAAAAACAGGAGTTCAGAGTGGTCTAGAGGGGTCTGGATTCAGTCTGATACCTGGTACAGGTAGTCCTAGTCGTGACCGTGATTACATGGCATCACTGCCATGGTCAAACCCTAGGAGGAAAAAGAGAGCTCAGGGGTCTCACTGCTTGTAGTCCCTTTGGCCAGGCAATAAAAGAGCTGCTTGATCATTCTGGAGACTGAGAAGTCTGGGTTTCTAACAGATTTGGTGCATTACAGTCACTTACTGCGCAGTCTGGGTGAGGTTCCCTCATCTCTTAGCTGCAAACTGAGAGTGACATTGCTGCACAGTCCCAGAGCATCTCTGGGTGTAGCAGTGCTGTGCTGTTTCAGGTGGGAATTAAAGACAAGTAATAGCTTAAAACATTCACATTGAGGTATCAAAGAGGAAAACCTTTCTGCTCTGCTTATCTTTCAGCTTTTGGGTCCTCTTGGTACCCTTCCTTCCCATATTCCCTTCCAGGTCAAGTATGGCTATATTTGGCTACCATTATTAATGGTAAATACCCACTTCTTTCCCAAGCAGATATGGGGCTGTTCAGTCACCAGCTTTCTGGTAAGCAAGAGAAAGGATGATCTACACTAAATGTCCTAATGTCTTCACTGCCTCTCCCCATTGGCGCTGCCGGACTGAACTGTGGGTCCCCAGGAGAGAAGTCCCAGGGGATAGGCAGGACCTCATAGCATCCAATGCTGGAATTTGGACACAGAGCTGCAAGAGGAGAGAAGCATACAATAAACTAAGATTCCCCTTGAAAGACTGGGGAAGGCTCACAGAACCATATGCCAGCGGAATGGAAAATATAAATATCTCCTAATGAGATAGGCACTTGAGTCTCAGGAAGATTAAGAGAGAAAGGCAGAGAAAAGAACGGATGGCAGTGGGGCAGATGGGGAAGAGGAAGTATTTCGCTGGTATTTCTGCCATAAGGACTAAAAGATCCCACGGGTGACACATTAAACATATTATTATTCCTGGGCAAGATGCTGTCAGTTTTGTTTGCTAAGGCTCCCAATTCTCCACCCACATTTTCCAATAGCTGGCTTACATGGGGAGCAATTATGGCTGGGCTGAACTTTGGGAGGAAAGGATCCTCTGGTGGCTTCATGCCTAGTGGGCAGGGAATTTGGGTAGACTTGACTGAAAATAGACAGATGGTCTTGGGATCCTGTGGAGCTGAGAAGAGGGATGAATTAGAGAACTCTTCTTCCCCTAAGGACAGCGATAAGCTGGGTTTATGGGGATGAGCATGCATCATGGGAGGAGGCATGGAACACATCTCTTACAGCATCACTGGACGGAGCTTTCACGTTGTGCTGAAAAAGGCAGTGCAATGGTGGGTCAGAGCACAAGATTCTGCCTTTACTTAAAGAAAACTATCAATACTAGTTAAAAAAAGGGCTGTGTGGTTTAGTCACCTGGCAGCTGGCACCTACCTGGTGTTAGAGACCAGGGGCAACTGGAGAAGTGCTGCAGTGTGCTACCTCCCTACTCCCAGATCTCTTCCAAACTCCATCTACCCAACCTCCCTGAAGAAACGCCACAGATGCCAAGATTAAGGGAACATTTAGCCAGGTGGGCAGGAGCACTGTCCCAGTGAGAAGTCTATCTTAACCAGTCGGGGTTCAAAACTAATTTGCCCTTTTGATTTCCAAGACATTGATGCCTTCAGTGCAGTAAATGAGTCTCCTAAATGGAGGTCACAGCAGGGCCTGTTGTTTGCTTTTGCTCCTGTCAGGAGCCAAGCATAAGGGCTTTCACATTCCACTCTGCATTTCAAACCAGTAAAGGCAGCCTGGGAGCCTTTAAGCAGGCCCTAATTAGCGCTGATAGATTTCAGGGTGCTCTGAGGCTACATTGAGCAGCCTTTGCCGAGCTGGGAGGCAGCCTCCTTCATTGCTTGAATGACAAAAGGGTTCACTGGGACTTGGGTTTGAAGCAGCTGGATAAAAGTGGTTATGACATGGCCACAGGCCTTGAATTAGCAGCTGATACAACAAAGAAAAGAGGTGAAACAGCAACCAATTAATGTTCCTTCTTGTGCCATCTCCAAAAGACAAACTTCCAGAGAGATGCAGGTTTGGATTTCAGCTGCTTACCTGCATTTTCTCCACTCCTTTGGTTCTACAAATGTGGAGCTGGTTCATGTTTAAAGAAGTTCCAAGTCATAAATTCCTGGTACTTCCGAACCCCTCTGTGTTTGGTTATGAACTGTTGCAGAATTATTATGATGAGGTTAAATCTCAGTAGCTTCTGCTTTTAACTTGGCATGCCTCCAGTTGTCACAAGCATGTGTGGGTCAAAGCAATGTGACCTGGATGTCTTTTACTCATAGAACTATAATTCTGCATGGGTTCTATTCCAGTGGGGGGAAAATATCCTACAAAAGGTCAAAGAGACAGATTGTAAGAATTAATAGATCCTGGTTTCTGTGTATTTTTGTCACTGTTTCACCCCCAATATTTTTCCCTTAGAGACATCTTGCTAGAGGCATTTATGATCTTAATCACTCACTCTGCATTACCTCTGGCATTCCTCCACCCACACCAGCTCTGCACTATGAGCTGGATGCTTTCACTGTAAGCTGGGATGTGTTATGTCGGAGCTATAGCTGTCATGACTGGCTGGCCCATGTTTGATGACCAGACCAAGCATTCCCCATTACAGTCCACCGTGGCTGATCATATTTCGTCTTACTCAGACAATTACATCCCTCACATTCTGTGCTATATACAGATCTAATATATATATATGCAATATGCAATGTGTGCTATTACTCCTCTCTTCCATGTAGAGAGGAGTAATCTTGATGTTAGTGCAGTGGTGGTGCAGGCTGCTGAATAGCGAGTGAAAGCACATTGGATATATCTTTCCTTTTCTTTGTTATCTCCATATAACCTCTGATGCAGTCACTGCATCCCAGAGAATATGTGAAACACCATCTGAAATTATTTGGGTAAAATCCTGCATCGTCATTCACCAGTTCGGGTCAAAACTGCTCTAGCACAGGGGCTATGGACAAGTGCCTGCTTTGATTTCTCTGTACAGAGGAGCACAGCACTGCTGGGTTTCTTTGCCTCTGTACAGATTTACACTCTGTGTGTGCCTGTAGGTAACTTAGAGCCACAGGACTCATCAGTTGACTGATGCTACTCTCCTGCTGACTCAGCGCCAGTAGAATCTCCGTGCCCAACTGGAGAACCTCTATTACACACAGCAAATATACTGATGTGTGCACAGATTCAAAGTTCAGGTGGGGAATAAACTGGAATCCTGTGCTCTTGTCTGATCAATGCAGTGGTATTCAAAAAAAAAAATAAAAAATAAGGAAAAAAAACACCCAAAGGTGTGTTGTATTTAAAAAGTTAATCCAGAAGGGCAAAGGGCTTTATCTACAAACGAAAGGTATGCAGGAATGAAGAAGGAGAGGAAAAACCCCAAACTTACACAGCTTAAGGCAAGAAAAAGGGCAGTTAAGAAGGGATTTAATTGATAATGGTTTAGATAATGTCAAGTGAAGTTTCTATTCTCAGCCCAAGTGCAGATGAGGAGGCAAAAGGACTAAATGTCGAAATTAAAGAAATACCCATTCAAAGCTAAACTGAGAAACCTTTTGTCACACAGAGAATCATAAGCGTGTGAGAAGTCCCAGCAGGAGAGGTTCTCAAGGCAAAATAACACTGGGGGCATTCAGGAAATAATTAGCTGGCTTCCTGGAGGGAGCAAGTAGATGTGTGTGAGGAAAGGAGGAGTGTGTGAGAGGAGGGGGAGGACTGGAATGAGATAAGATTCTAATAGAAAGAATGGATGAGAAATGAGGGGCCTTTAACTCATTCCACACAGGGGGAAAAGAGTAAGCAAGTAAGTAAAGGAAGAAGAAGATGTGTTATGCTCAATTTAATGAGCTCCTCTGGAGTGGCAGTCTAGATCAGAAATAAAATGAGGCTCCTGGCTCAATCAGAGATAAACCAGCCCCAACTCACAGCATCGCCTCTGCCAGTGGCCACTTGTGGCAGAACAAAGTGACCCGTGGGCTGCTCCTGATCCCTGCAGACAGTGCACGTATGTTGGTGGGTGTTTGCTCTTCCAGCTCATGGCTATGTTGTTCAAACCATGCCCAGCTGGAGCCTCTGATAGGTCTTTGACACACTTGGTAGGTTGGACCCACATTGCTCTTGAATTGATCCCTATTTCAATCAGGAATAGCTGCATTTATCAATAATATCAATACTACCATTGCTAATGTTGCAAATCAAAGCATTTCTGTAGAAAACATCCTTCCAGCTCTCAAGAAAGAAAATACCCATTCCATCTATTTCAAACATCACTTGTTGATACAGAGAGTTGCCCTCTAAACATACCTGTCTCTCTCAGTCGACTCCAAATACAGATCAGATAGCCATCATAGAATCACAGTTAGGGTTGGAAAGGACCTGAAGACCACCTATTTCCAACCCCCATGCCATATTGTCAATGCCTGACTTCTGGGTGGCTCAAACTGTGAGAGGCAAGTCCCACACCACAAGTAAAAGCTCCAGTGCAGCTTACTTGCAGTAGGGCCTTGGGGTTTTTGCCTGGAATTTCTTTGAGTACTTTAATATCATTACCCTTTTGCGAGAACCTTCTGCCAATTCTTGTGCAGGAAGTTGCTGCCACAACTGCTCCAATCTCAGTAGTTGCGCTTTTTTTTTGCTACAAAAATGATAAATGATGATGCTTTTAAAATTAATTTCCATTCTAGCAGCTCGTGACAGCCGCTTTGTCTGCGTTAACTTGGGACAAAGTACAAACATCAAGAGAGGGATTTCATGGGTTTTATCCTCAGTGCTAACACACAAGAGAACCTGATACAGTAAGGGAAAGCTAAGCACAGCTAAAAGGTGCAAAAGCTACAGAAGGACATTTCTCTGCATTAAATGCATGCTCTGATTTTCTCCCTTCACAATCATACCCAAAACAAAGGATGTTCTTTTTAAGAGAATATGTGGAGGGTTTCTGGACTCTAGCCTTGAAATTCCTACATATCCTC